>NC_134571.1:127454778-128054778 GCF_050947875.1 Dermacentor variabilis
TAAAATGCAAAAGAGAAGTTTGGCCTTCCTCCTTTTTTTCAGTAAACATTCATCATTATGGAACCGGCACCAAGTAAATGAGGACAGAATTTTGAAAGAATATTTTAGCAGATGAAACTGATTTAGTGTTGGTTTCCAAATGAAGTTTAGGTTATGAGGTCCAACGTCCCAAAGCAACTTGCGAATGCTATAGTCATGGGCTTCCGTTTAATAGACCGATTTCATCATGCTCAAAGCGCACTGCAGCGGCCCTGACGTTGCAATGATGACAGTATAGTCTTTGTCACTTTCCCACTGTACTTGGGTTCAAGACTCGACTTTAGGCATGTAGCAAACAAAATACAAGAACAGAGAGATGAAGACACACATAGCTTTCTTTTTTTACCTTAATTTTCATGCAATCTGTACATGAAGTAAAGATGTACCAAATCACTCAAACCACCACACTTTGAGGCAACATTGAGGGCGAGTGTGAAGAAAAATGCCATTGTTCATTTTTCCAGTAAGTTTTAGGGAAAGGTTGCTTCGTGGCGTCTCCTCGACCCTAATGCTGTTGTAGAATTTTTTTATTCCCGCCTCACTGCTTTTGTCCTTGAGAGCCAACTGGGTCATGGTACGCAAATGCAACATGCTTCCTACAATAGTTTCCTTTCAGCCCGCTAAGAACTATTACTGCATACTTTGTGGCAGCAGTGGCATAATGAAACTGAATGTGAAAGTTGTCTATCTTGACCAGACGGGGTTCTTTAATGTGTACGCAATGTACCGTGCATGTGTATTTTTGCATTCTGCCCTCACTGGAATGCAGCCTATTTCATATGCGGTGCTTGCTTTCTGTTCACGCTTCCTTCAGATATGGTTGCCACACTTGCCGGGACTCGTGTTTCCTTTTATTTTTGCTCGTCTGTGATTGGCCGAGAACCACACAAAATGTGCATTCCACAAGTATAAAGCGAGATTGTCTTCCGGGCCTAGGTGCTGGCTGTCCATTTCTTAACAGCCAGCAGTCGATCTGCCACCAAATACATAACGGGCCTTTGAAGCTGGGAGTTCAAGCGGCAACCTTGTGCACAGCTGCAGATCACCATGGCCACAGAGCCAATGTGGCAAGCATCCCTTTATGTGCATTTAAATGAAACGGGAAATTTCGGCACACACACTCATTGCTTTTTCAACTTCATACGTCATTGTAATGTGTTCTTTCATACTGCAAGGCCACAGCACCTGTGTGGTATGGGCTTGCAAGGCAATCTGTCTTTAACCATATCATCTTATACGTCACAGTCCCGAAAAAAAAAAAAGGGAGTAGGCAGGGGAGTGGGGGTGGCTACAATCGGAAAGCATGCCGAAACTTTACATGCAGCTCCACCAACATTTTTGACAGTGTGTTGAGGTGCATCAACATAAAAGGAAACATAGGGAATATCACATCCGTCAACCGCAGATACTTCTGCTGGTACTGACTGACTGAATGATGGAGTTTTAGCATCACAAAGCGATAATTTGGTTGTTGCGGAGAGCTCCAAGTTAATTTATACCACCAAAATGCACTTGATGCACACTTACATCGAGGTACAGTAGCATCCTTGCATTTCATCTCCTTTAGAACAAGGCCGGAACGGTATGAAACCAAACTTGCATCATGTTCAGCATCAGAAAGCTAAATCTGCTGAGCCACCATAGCAGTCGACTTGTGTCCCACTAAGTTGCTGGTAAATTTAGAGGCCCTAGTTATTAGAAATAACAGACATGTTCCATTGGCAACAGTTTTGTGGCAGATTTAGAAGACAGTGTCTCTCATGGCAAATGACAATACATTAAAAATGATGGGCGGGAGCAGGTGGCTTTAATGGTTTGTGAATGTGGCCAGCTGTTGTGTGTGGTAAATTTTACCGCATCATATCGAAGTTTTCACATGCTCCTCACCTTCTTGTAAGCTCTCGAAGTGGCACACACTGTTTTCATGTGGCGGAAATTTAAGAGTAAGCTTCACAGGTGTTAGAAACACCTGCCTCATCCACACCTGTTTTATTTGTTCTGCCTGTTCAACCTTGTCTTTCCCCTGTATAGTACATATGCCTCAATGCAATGGACAGCCATATGTGCCTTATGCTACCCTGTGGTCCACCAGAGATACAAACTACCACAAAGGGAATGAGTTGCACTCTACAACAGGGCCAGTATTCTCCCCAACGAATTTCTTTGTTGGAGTGAGATTGCTTAAAGCATGATTTGTACGATGAACAATTTGTTCCTGGCTTGACTCTCAAGTACCATCTGAACTTTACTTTTGTTGATGTGACACTTGCCTGCTGCTGCCGTTTGATTCATGCTACAAAGCAACTTTATGAACCACTACTGAAAGTTGCGTGAATCACTGCCTCATTCGACAGGCAAGGAATAAGCACACAGCTACAAAGTAGTCACATAATCATAATAAGTTTATTTTCTCACCTCAAGGAAAACAAGCTCAGCAGGGAATGAGTCTGAAATTAACAGTTGAGTGATTGATGAAATGTGACATGTCAGGCCGGTATGGGAAGCCAATGGCAAAGAACTCTGCAAATTGGCTAAACACTGATGACACTCTTATCAGCACAGATGGGCATGGAGAGGCATGGGCATGAGCAACCTGACGCAATGAACTGCCAACAGGCGTTAACGTATGCTTTTTTCAAAACTGACTAACACACCTTTTATTTTGAACATGCATGGCTGCTGTATGCCCAGAAATATAATTTTTAAAAAGAAGAGTTTTCTTTTTTCCACTGCATGAAAGCATTCGAATTGCACAGTACAATGACATACGTGACACACTTTGGAAAGTTTGTGTGAAAATGACAACGAACTATGGCTTGGTTTTCAACTTGACATTAATGCTATTCCTGTAGGCAAAATTGGCGGCAGCTCACACACAGCCTAGATTTCTGTGAGCACAACTGCCCCACTAAAAGGTACTGAAAGCCAATTACTGCCACGCATATAAACATGAAAACACAGTTTGACCTTCGTACTGGACATGTGCATGAGGGCCAATAACAATGCTAAAATGTGCGACCTGTACAACGGAAGTGCCAAAAGAGACAGAAACAGAAGTATATTAGTCACTCCACAGAATCGTCATGAAGCTTTCATATGCATATGCATGGCAAAACTAATTTCTAGCTTGTGCAGAAATCTGGACTTTTGTTCAACACCCTTGTGTGCACAAGGTAGCTATGCACAAATTTCCAAGGTTGCAACTTAAACTAATTAAGCACAAAATGCTTTTTCTTTTTCTGAAAATTGAAATGAAGACATAATGCAGAAAAAATTTTGGTACCTAGGACATTCATTAACTTGATAGCAAGCACTTCAAGCATACACTTAAACAAACTGTTAATACTTCCCATAAAGTTCAATAAACAAAAGATACCAAAGGCTCCTTTTCAAAGTTATCACCATGAATACCATAAGAAAAAATGTGCAATGGCACAAGGGGCTTCTGGCAGACATTATCTGTGCTGCATAGCACAGGATTTGAAGAACATCTGCAGCTAAACATGAATTCCTGGCAGGCTAAGCCAAAATTAAAGAAAGGAAAGGAAATAATTACTAAACAGGAATTTTCAGAAATGCAGTGAAAGTTTCATGGAATTCTTCAAGTGAACAATGTGGTTCATTTTAATGCTTAACCAAAACTAATCAAACAGCAGGCACTGTACACATTCAGTGGTGAGCACCTCAAAGACATGCAACCACATTCAAGTTCTTGACAAGCCTGACACAGCCAGAGACACTGCAATGACCTTCCAGAATACAGCTGTCAGCTCCGTACATAGTGAAACGAATTTGATGACCAATGCGAAGCCAGAGGTAGGAAAAATACACGCCTGCAAATATGTCTTAGCATAGGCTACTATTATTCCTCTTCGATGTCTCATTATAGTTCCACCACCATTGCTGATGCTGTCCCTAGCAAATGCTAACTGTGCATGTATGCATCAAGGTAAAGGGAGCTCGCATAAAACATAGCAGCTGCAACCAATTTGATGATCCAATGAGCCTGCCATTAGGGCCCTAATCTGATTAACTTATTTCAAACTTATTCCTGGCAGTGCTGAAGAAGCTGTGAATGAGACTCCGTAGCAGCCACAACATTTCACGCAAGTTCCCTACAGCAGGCACATGTGAAGCTGGCAACCAGGTAGGGCAGTAACAGTGGTGGAAGCAAATCGCACACTAACACATCACTGGCACCCATGCCTCGTCTTCGTTACTTCGTGCTAGGCACAGTGCTTCTACTGCATTTTAAGCAGACTGCTGTACTGCAAGACTCTCTTTCCAGCATCTCTGGACATGGTCTCCTCCAAGCATGTCTGAATGTTTCACCTGCTGCTCCCAGACACTATTCAGCCAAAACTGTACACTTTCACCGTCCGGCGCAGGATGTCAGTCGGCCTTCGACTCATCGCCGGCTGCCTCAGGCGCGCCCCCAGCCTCGCCAGAAGGCGCCTCTGCCTCTTCGACAGGTGGGCGCTCCTTCTTGGATCGCTTGTGCTTATGCTTGGACGAGCGCCGCTCTTCCTCCTCCTCATCGTCCCCACCCCGGTGGTGGCGGCGGCGCCTCTCTGACCGATGCCTCTCTCGCTCCTCCTTGTCACCGCGGTGCTCGCGATGCCGCCGCTCGTAGCGTGACGACGACGATGTCTCCTCGTACTCGTCCTCAGCGCCTCCTCCTCGTTCTCTCCGGTCCCGCTCCCGGTCCCTGTCGCGTTCTCGCTCCCGCTCGCGGTAGTACTCGCGGTAGCGTCGTGACTCACGCCGCTCCTCATCGTCGTATTCTCGGCGCGACGAGGGCCGCTCGCGGTCCCGTTCGCGCTCCCGCTCGCTACGGTCCCCACGCTCGCTGCCATGGCCGCGCTCACTGCGTTCCCGGCCCGACCAAGAGCCGCCGCCACCACTGCCTCCACCGTCGTCCCCGTACGACTGGCCATACCCGCTGGCACCGTTGTAGTAGGACGATCGGCCATCTTCTCCATACGATGAGCTGCGATCTCCACCGGGGCCGCCTCCGCCGGCGCTTCCCGGCAGCGGCGGCGGTGGGTGCGTGAACCGCGGAGGTGGGAAAGCACCCGTCTCGTAGCCTGGTGGCGGGACGCCTGGGATCATGCCAGGGATGGGCGGGGGCACGCTGAGCCCGTCTAGGCCCATGCCCATGTAGCCCGGTGGCGGCATGTGCGTCGGCGGCAGGGTGATGCCGCCCAACGGCTGCTCCCCGGCGCCGATCACCTGCGAGCCGGTCAGGGCCTGTCAATGTTGGTGACAGGCCAATGCATGCTGCACCACGCGCACAATACTTGGGGACAAAAGCGAACCAATCACAGGTGCCAAGAATAGGCCTAACTTCTCAGCAGTCCAGCCTGCATTTAGGTATGCAGTCACTGCATTGCAGCTCTCGATTACCATGTGTGCCTATAGGCACAACTAACGTTCAGCCATCTTTTTTTTTTTATCTCAGGACACCCCTGTGCTATAGCTTTTGCCCCCAAGGTACGGCAGCTTCCTGCTTGATCCACAATCCAGAGAATGCTGGCAGGTTCAATAGAGGAAAAGTGAAACGACCACCAGAACGTGTAATCACACAGACAACAGAAAAGAACAAGGCACAACTGTGCAGGTATGGTGCTGAGGGAGACTGGGTGGAACATGGGTGGGCACAAAGATAGAATGGTGAATGTGGGAACAGAACAATACAGACAGGCAACAAAAAGAAATTGTAAGCCGAGTACCTGAAAACTACAATGACCATAAAGAAGGCTAGCAGAACGTAATATACTATGCTCAATGAAAAAGGAGGCCTAAATCATTAAACATACAAGTTCCAAAGCATGAATAATTTACATCAGTCATGATAGAGTCATTAAATGATATGAAGAGCTCAAAAGAATTTTTACAGACACAGATGATGGGTAAGTCATACAACGGAAACCACTGAAGAGAGTTAACCTGTTCAAAGAAAAGTAAACTTGGATTATAGCACTTGCTTAACACTACATGGTTAAGGCAAAGGACACATAACTGTCATGATTGAGCAAGCAGCAACTATGCTGTAATGAATAACATAATTACACCTTATGTTTCATGCTGGCAGCTTCCAAACAAGAAGTTAAAAATGCTCTCTGCAAGCCCAAAGCCTTTGAGATGAATGAGCCATAGCCACCTATACTCTTTCCTTCCCACCCATCACCACAAAGAGCGCAGGCTGTCATGTCAGAAGTGCCAGCCCAGAATATAGCAGATGGTGCTATAGTGCAGCACCGGCTAGGGCTGGCCTTCTTTTTTGTGCAGCTTCTATTGCTCTACTGAATCCAAGTGCAAAGTAACACCTACACTAGCACGAACAAACATTATGCCACAAATTTCATGTGCCGCAAAAAAATACTATGCACACGAGAAACAAACAAGCATAAGAGATTGTTCTCATTTATCCTCAGATGCTTCCTAGCACGTTTAAATATTGAAGCTATATTACACATTAGTCTAGCAATAAAGCAATACGATGCTTGAAAAATGCAACACAAACCCAAATATTTCCATCTTTTGCAGCTAAAGCATCTGCGAAAACATTTTGGCGATGTCTTTCTTACCCGTTACCTTGAGGGCAAATTTAGTTAGCAGAGGACGGAAAAACTTAGGATCATCTCAAACAAATTCTTGTGACGATCGGGGCCTGAATACTTGAAGACTTCAATCTGTCAAAGCACTTGAACACCGTTTTTGCTCAAGTGCTAATCAAGTTCATGATCAAATGACACTGATCAAATGCCAAGAATAACTAGCAGTCTGAACTTTCAAGATGCGGAACGTAGTTCATGATGTCTCCACTATGTGTTGAACTGTGGCCGTATCAATCCTGTGGGTGTCGGTGACAGTGCACAGAATGAGAAAGCCGACCGATTTAATTTCTTTTAGCATGTGGAGCATGACGAATTGCTATCACAGACTCATCCATTCTTTTTCTGGGAACAATATGCCAATAGTCAATTTCACAGATGAAAGCACCTTTTTGCTTTATGTACAGCAGTGACTGCTTTAAACTCGCATTATCCTTTATCCTCAGTGGCTGCTTTGTTCAGACAAACATGTTTAGTACACTTACAGACGGGCACATGCTACCACTGCGACTTTTCTGCATGCCGGCCCCAGCTTGCAGACACTTTCATAATGCCCCTAGAGAGGGTGCTGTCAGGCCAGAATGAGTAAAATGCGAGGAGGCCAGGTGAGGAGGCTGAATGGCACAGAAAGTATACAAGAGGCTATGAATGAGCATAGTGGATGTTGAGATAAAAGTTATTGTTGCTGCCAATGCATGTCTCTCCAGTTGCTTAAAATCTCTGCAGATTCGGTTACTTGTCTTTATATGCAATTGACACAGGCCCGAAACCAACGGAGGTCAGAAAAGAAAAATGATGTGCAAGGAAATGTAGTGAAGAAAAACCGAACTTAAAGGTTTTCACAAATCAGTGAACTTTATTCTTGAAAGCATACAAGTCATTACGTTACAAACCAAGTATAGACAAGTCAGCACAATAAAAGACAGGCATCGTCCTCATACCTTTCCAGTGCTATTTTAAGCTTGCAGTTGTCAATTGCATGAAGGTGCAATAAAGTGCACAAAGTGCTACAAATACACATGGAACAATGTAGACTTGTGTAGTGATGAATGTTAGCAAATATAAATTAATGTCCTACCATGCTTTGACTATTAATGTCAAGGGGAATAAGCCTACACTCTATCTACAACAAGGAACGGAAAATGGCTAACTGCCCAAGTACATAGCCATTAAATGAGGAAGTGAAGGTAAAAGAAGTGTCATAGCAAAAAATCAACACAAAGCAGACATGACAAGCAGAAAAATAAAAGTTAAAAATATGAAATACAAGCCTCACATAAATAGTGAAAATTAAGTTTCCTTTAATGTCCCCCTCGCCGCCAGCACAGGAGTCATCAAAGTTCTTTAGGTTTATAAGACAGAATGTGCCCTGGACAACAAACTACCTTTACTGCCACCCTTCACCCTTCAAAGAGCAATAGTCAAGCACATCGTGCAATAACTGGACAGTGCTTAAAGAAGAAACTAACTCCAACTCATGCATGTGCTTGTCTTCAATAGAAAACTATTTCTTTAATATACACATCCTATGATGCATCTGTTCTTCCGCACTGCTAAGCGGGACACCGTCATCTGCAAACTGCAGTTTGCTGAGATATCCCACATAGTCTTTACACCGAATTCTTCCAAAAATATCTAGCATCTTCAATTATTCTTGCAGGCATGCAGTGAACACCCCGAAAAAATTGCATCTTTTTGCCTGGCACCTTCCATAAACATCATTTTTCTGCTCTCCAGCAATGCTGTAGCTAGGAAAACATATTATTGTGTGCTCGTGTCATGTGGCAGGCAGAAAAGCGATAGAACTTCAAATATGGGAACTGCTTGGCAGGTGAACTACTTGCCATAAAAGATTGATTGCTTGATCTTGTTTAAAGTTGAAGCACTACAGTGGCAATGGCAGACAATGTAGCGTAGGGTTATCGATTAATTTTGACTACCTGAAGTTCTTTAATGTGCACCCAAGGCATGGCAAGTCGCACTTGTTGAAACGAGATTTGCAGATGATTTTTCAGCTCTAAAAAACATACTATCTTTTAATTTGAAAGTTCACTGTTCTGCTACCATTTTGGAATACTCATTGTGGCAAAGATTGCTGAGCAATTCTGAAGAGTGTCTGCCAGCCAAGAGCACAGTGTGCAATGTATGGGGATAGGTAAATGAGCATGTTAACGTCCCTACATAGTACTCTCAAAACTGTGCCATTCTTTGATGCTACCTCCATATTCTTTACTCTCTCCACTTTCTCTGAACTTCACACAATATAATTGCAAACAAAAGCCAGAAGAAGTGATTACACATGGACCGAACTCTTGTTGCCAAGGCTACGGTGAGCATAACTTCAAACATACAACTGATTTCAATCCAGGGCTCTATGTGCTTGGGCCATTAGGAGCGTTCGATTTTACATACAGCAACACTTGTTTGCACATCATTCACATTGTGCAAATGTGTATATTTGTAAAGCTCTGCTCAAAGAGATGGAAACTTGGTTGTGCACAAGTCCAGCATTTTCAATGAGGTGGTACACATTTACTGGGACTAACGTGGCCAACAGGGAGCGGGAGAAATGGACAGAAGTAGAGAAGTGTGGAGAGGGCAGGATGGGACGCAAAGTTTCTGTAAGAGAAGATACGTGAGGAAGGGGCAAGAGGAGAGCAGCGCACCTGAATGACCCCTTCCTTGGCGGCGCCCGGTCGCCGGCTTGGCAAGGACGGGGCGCCGCCGCCAATGACGTCGATGCTGCCGGACATCTTGCGCCCCGGTGGGGGCCCCGCCTTCTTGGAGCCCAGCAGGGGTGGGGGGACGCCTATGCCCACGCCTGTGTACTTGCTGTTCTCGTTTACCGGTGGAATGGGCACCTGCGGCAGCAGAGGTTCAGGAGGAAGGGGCCCTTGCTGCTGCTGCCTCTGCTGCTGCCAGGCCAGTGGGGCATCGCCCAAAAACACATGTGCTTGGGGCACTTCGTTCCTCCCCGTCCGCCATTCCTAGGGGCCACATTCTCCGTCAAACACTTCCGGGGGATGCTGGCATATTTCACAAATGCCCCTCGACTTGGAAACTTTTCTCCACTGCCCTGTCTAACAGAGGGCAGTACGACCTCTCAACTAAAGCAGTCACTAACCTATAACCATAGCTCCTTGATTCCTGCTTGAGAAATGGCCCTTCACTTTAGCACCACCACGTAGACAGCAGAACTGCCTAGCTGAAAACTGACAACTCAAGAATTGATAAGAAGTGCTGCTGAACCTGTGCGAAGTGCAATACTGCCCTCCATTCTGCATAGCTGAGGAATTTCAAGTCAAGGGGTGTTTGTGAATATGATAGCATTTCACTTTCAGGGCAGGCCAATTGGATGAATCAGCACAAGCAGATATGCAAGAAGAACTTGCAGGTCCACATGTTTCCTGTGAAGGGTGCTTCCACATCGCTTAGCCGTCAATGTTATCAAGAGGGGGTGGGCTGATGGGTACATCATGACATCAATGCTCAGTGCTATTCACTACAGTTGTGTAGTGCTCAGGGTTTGAAATTGCATGAAATTAATTGCCAGAACTGGTCAGATGAGAATGCAGCCCCTATCTATTGCCTGATCAGAGTAGCAATGCCTACAGTGGAATTCACTCTACTGCAGGGAAAAAAGTGCAGTAGCACCATTTAATTGCTGGCAGGAAGGGCTGTTAAGAGAAGTGACTAGGTATGCAGACACCCAAACAAAGAAGGTGCGCATCAGTTTGGAATGTATAATGAATTAATTCAGTACAACCTGCCCTATCACAGAGCTGCGGTGTGTTTCTAACAGCTTAACTATCCACTTTCCTGCATAGGCAGCACAATAACCCAATGATGTACAGTATTCTGTTACAAATTATAACAAAAAAGTAAACAAGACAGCAGGCATTTGTGCTGTTTCAATGACAGAATTTTGAAAACACTCAAATTTTCAGTTGTTGGTACAGTCTTCTACAAATATCTATCCTGGCAACACTATGCAGTGCTGGTCACATGAGGCACACACAGCAATGACAGGGAAATGTATATTAATTCGCTAAATAGGATATGTCTCAAGCAGTGTCTAATCAAATTAGTCAACACATGCCAATCAATGTTGCTTCAGCATTGCCAAAGAATGACATGATTCATGCATACACTGAAGTACATGTACTATTTGACAGACATATGATGCATGCACTCTTTGTGAATAACAGAAATGGCATTAGTTTATAATAGTCACTTTCTGGCCATGCTTAATTATTTGCTAGTAAAGACAAAAACCTCACAAACTCTATTAGCATTACATAAAAGTGAGCAGCAACTGCTTACACACAAGAAATGCGACTGTTGTGCACAATCAGCCCTAGCAGGACAGTTACAGTCAAACTGAAAAAGCCAGAGAAAGCTTTGTGTCCTGAATAGACCATGTGGCTATGTCATGCTTACAAGCAACCACTTCACATTACTGCCATTAACCTTATGCTGCCAGTATTTCCCGTATTCAATAAAAAAAAAAAAATTGTGCTTACACATAGCACATATAGGTTAATGAGTGTTGATCCTACCAGTTGATCCTACCAGACAAGTGAATGCAATGTTGGTTTCAGTAAGTGCACATTGAATCACAAGGTGTCACATTAGTGGCAGGCAATATGTGGAAAAGCAATGTCCCCTTCAGAATTGATGGCCGTATAGAATGGTACGATAATGGCTTCTTATGGGCCCACCATATGCCGAATAACAGGTGAGAAGCTTCCAAGAAAACCGATATTCCATAAATAAAAAGAAGAAAGCAGGTTAGAAGGTCTCCAGGAATAAATAAGAGGACCTAATGTAGCTTCAACGACGCCATCAGTGTCGACAGCAACAGAAAGCAGATCTAAAAGTCACTGCAGGTCAGGCTTCGATTTTTGCAGGCGTGAAGTCATTAGGCATGTAATAATCTTACAAAGTAATAAAGATAGCACTTCATTCCACTATGACATAGCTGAAGAAAGCGTGCTAATGTCATTGAATGATACCGTCCGACTATCTACAAGTAGCACTAATGCCAAGTGACATCATTACGTGACATGGATACGAACCATTTCGTGCATACATTCACCGCAGGAACAATCTTCACAGTACAGTGTTAGCAATGTCATATGACTATGTGTCATGCACAGCAAACAAAGTAACATAGGCAAGCACAGTCAAGGCCACAACTACTCCATCATCAGAACATGCTACCGGAGACAACGTGCATCAAGCGCCTCCCCAAGCACAAAGGCACTGCGGCAAAGCCATAAGGCTTCAAAAAACAGGAGCAGCAAACGGTTAACACTTATACTAACAGCATACACTGCCAGGTTTAGTACATATACTATCTCTCCGATTTTTGTTTTTCTGTCACAGAGAAACAGCTTTGTAGCATGCACTGCACATTCAAGACAGCAGTGCTCCTAACAGCTGAGTTGATAGCGCCACTGTATTCAAAATTTATAAACCCAAGAAATAAATGGGCCTTAAAGCAATGCAGGAAAACTTAGTGGCTAGCTTTCAGCTAAGTATCAGAATATATTATTGCCTTAGCAACCTTACCAAATACAGAAAAATGCCTATCTTGTAAGTGCCGCAAAAGGCAGCAGCCACAGCTCTAGATGGCACAAGAACTACAAGGGGCAGTTGAAAATTACACAAGTTACAGTGGTCAAAATGTTTCTCTTACTTTTGCTGTGAAAAAAGTGAAGCTACGGTTTTGCTCTACCAACAATGGGAAGCCAGCAGCAAAGACATTGACGGAAAAAGAGGAAGCTTGTCTGTCAATGCACACCGAAGTAGCAGAACTGGCATCAGAAAAGAAGGAAGGAGGAAGGCAACTACAAACAAGCATTTCAATCTTGAAGGTTATTTGGTCACAAGAAAAAAAAAAGATATAAAGAAATGTCCCACACAGCACATGGCTCTAAAACAAGTAAGGAGGGGAAATGTGCAACAGAAATGACACAGAAAGGCTTTCACAGCCCTGGACAGCACGCACATACATACAGACACATGCAGGTGCAGGGAGGGCAAAGTGGGTCAACTAGTGAAAGAACATGGAAAGTGAAGAAACTGAGCATTAAGCAGATCAAACGACAGCATAAAATCAATAATATGGGCGCAAGCAGTTACTACATACCACAATAAACATGTACAGGCAATATTATTTGCAATTAGACAACTGATCCTGAGCCTGTAAAATATACCTTTACCATAAGGCAACAGCCAGACATTGTTCTAGACTACATGGCAAAGTTCTCAGCAGGTGTTACGCTTACCAAGTGATTAAAGGGAGTTTAAATTGAACTTAACTATGGGATTCAACACCCTGAAGTTACACAGTGGACTATTAGGGACGCTATGCTCAAGGGGGGGGAGCTCTAGATTATTTTGACCACCTGGAGTATACCTCATACACAAGCATTTTCGCATTCCGAACACCTCGGCCAGAAATCGAGCCTGGGACGGTGCGTTCGGCAGCAGAATGCGATAGCCACGGAACCACCATGGCAAGTTAAAGGGACTTCAAGGCAAACGCTGCATCACTCTAGATTGTTATATCACTCGTATAGAACCTTTGAAAAATTTTCCTTATTTCTTTCTGTGCCAACAGAGTGCTTAGTCACAGTTCGGATCGCAACTGAAGAGGCTGCACAACCTTTCCCCAACTCCAGTTGGCCACAAGAAACATGGCGTCTCACAAGCAGCTGCACCTGTGATCTCTGCAGTTACGACCTGCTGCGCTCTACTGCCTGCTTTGGGTCAGGAGCCTGCAGAGAGAGGGCACCACACTCCCAAAGGAAGTGCCTATAGAGCCGTATCAAGATCAGTGAATTTGTCAATGTCTGAGAGGAGGAAAATCGCCCAAACTGCACCTTCTATCATGATGAAATACACTTAAATTTGCTTTATGTTACTGACAACTGGCTTCATTTGACAAGTTTCTGCAGGGATATATTATCTAACCAGTTTTACTTTTCTAAAGTGTAGGCACCTGCCCTTTCAAATTAACATAATCTTCTCGCTTAAGCACCTTCGGCTCCCTGCTACAGCAGTGCATTTGTTGTTCCATCACATGAATCTGCCAATTTAGTTCGACCTATTATTTTCCATTAATGTCCCTTTTATTCAAATAAATGTGCCTGCTCCTATGGCTTTATTTTATATTATGTATTTTCGTCTTCTGTTTTGCCCCCCATTCCCCTCTACAAATCAAAACTTCCAGGTCTTTTAGATTTAAACTACAGCAACTCTAAGCAGAAGCGAGTTTACTTTCATTCCTGCTATAGACAAGAGTGTGCTTTGACTCTGAGCGATAGCAAATTTGTAGATACAGCCTTTGCCAAAAGTATACAGGTCACTGTGCGCCTTGACGACATATGCTGTTCGGCTTTGTGGTGTGGTTCCTGTGGCGCTCCCGAAAGTCAAGACCTGTGGACCGTGAGCACGAGAGTTCTTTTCACTCAGCCAGAATGTTGGAAGTGGCGGCGTGACACAGGAACTTAACTCTTAACCCTCTCCGTGCCAACTTCTTTTTCCGAAACCCACCCAAATTTACTGATTTTTTTTATGACTGATTCATTGTGAAAAGCTTTTATTACTGCAATATCAGCAGCTCATATTCTTCTCCATTGTTTTTTACTGTCTATTATTTATTTGTGTTCTGGCTTGCAGATAGGCAAGACCACAGAAATAGTCCATATGTGGTTCGATATTACTTGGAACGCAAGTCAAGCCTGCTTGTGTATCCTCCATGCAACAGATTATTGTTGGCATGACACAGAAAGAAAATAGCAGAGGCACTGGCGGAAAAGCGTTGAGCAGCGTCCACACGAGAAGGGTCGCCAGAGGCTCTCAATCTTCCTAACAATTGTCATTACTAAGTTGAAGCTCCAAACATGACTCATTAGTTTTCTAGGCCCAATAGCTTACTTGCGATAAAGAAACATTAAAAAAAATCATGGTTACGACATTAAAATAAGCAACCATTATCGCTGCAACCACCTCATTCCGACACAACATTTTTAAAACTCAGAGGAGCCAGATTTCCACAGTTGTTTCCACCGACTGCACCCTAAAAAAGTTCGTTTTCTGGAAAGCTGGAGTGTGTAGCATTCACATCGAAATCATAAAGTGACTGCCGCTCATCCGTGGCATGCAGTAGACGAAAGGAAATCTCTGGATGTGTGGGACTTGTCACTGGCATATTTTTAAGAAATCGCCTGAATGCTGTCGGGACGCTCGACTCTCACGCGTCCTTTGATGTTGTTTTCCCCGCATTTCTCTCACATCTCCTGTAACCTGGCTATGCCGCATAGATAAGTGCTGCTGGCGGTTGGTGTAGTTGCAGAATAGTACAGGAGGTGGCATGAGTGTTGTGCTGCTAACGCCACTTAATCGTGAGGTTACTCGGGCGCAAAAGAGAGTAGCCTGTCTCTCTTTGGCTTGGGTTCCGCAGAGCACACAGACATTTCGCGTGCCAGCTGGCATTCACCACGGGACCACCCTGCGAAAGGCTTCGTAGCAGGACACTGGGATGGACAAATACGATCATTCGAACACTCCAACGTTCGTCTGACTGTACATGCGAATGATTAGGTGTTGGTGTCCAGCATGGGGGCAAACATATTCTCTCTGTCACGGTGAGTCGGACTTCACTGATTTGTCGCACACCCATCGGCATATTCCATTGGTAGTAATTTGGCTAGCTGGCATTGGTGTAGGAAAGGTGCAATAAATGCCCTTGTGATTGTTTGCACTACTGTTGTTGTAGTTCTCTTGTACCAAGAGCATGTTAGAGACCCTACAAGACTTGTCGTTGGCACAGAAAGGGTTAAACAGCCTGTGGTCAGCCTGGTGGCCTAAGGCAACACAGCCGTGCACTTTTGACATAGAGTGTGCATTACTGCCTATCGCATAAGGCTGTTTACTGAACAACTTAAGATCTATAGGTCTTAAGACCTTTTTCCTCACAACACTACTACTGTCCCAAGTGCCGCAGTACGAATTCACCTGATGCCAAATGTTTATTTACACCCTTGACTACAGTAAATTCCTACCTGACACTGACCTCATGAGTGAACAATAACACAGATGGTTAAGGCATGCTACAAGTGCACAACACCAGAACATTAAGCAAAATGTTAAGGTAATGTTAGTAGCAAAAGCAGAACAAAAGCAGACAGTGCAACAAGCAAATCTATCAGGCTCATGCTGGAAGCATTTAGTGGTAGTGTAGACTTACTTGCTTTAATATATGATAGTAATAATACAGTTAAATAACTTGTTTTACTCCTATACACACCTTATTTTTACAAGAAATTACAGTACAAAAGGACATCAGAACTGAAGATCTGCTTGATTTTCTAGAGCGAACAAAATTAAGAAAAAATTAATCAGAATAGCATGGAAAATATGCAGAGGTAAGCACAGAATGCACACGACGAGTGCTAACTTTTTTGTAAAAAAAGAAAGATGACATACTTAATTTGTTGATGATGCCCTTGTATTAATGGCTTTCTTTTTTCCTACTTTTGCATGAAGAACCGTTAGTAGTTAATGTAGTGCTCATCCTGTGCACTTATGTGCCTGGTCCTCATCTTTTTTGCACTTCGCTTCTCGCTCTTAACTATGAACCAACTAGCTTGAGAAAATGTTTCGCTTGGCCAAGTTACGGTTTATCTAGCGTCCTGGAACAATCACTTGCAGTTCCAAGCTGGGCCCCACATGCCCAGAGCCTTAATAGTTCTTAAAGAGAAAGAAAACATACTTTGGATTCAGCTAACTCTAGCCTATGCAGAACTATGGGTAACTAGCATGAAAATGGGACACAGCGTGCCAGCTACTGCTCTACAAACTGCCACAGAGACAGCAGAGGTACACCAATGCAAACCTACCTTGATAGGCACATTGTTGTCTGATCGAAGCTTACGCTGCCGGTCGCAATAGATCTTCCATGTATCTTCATTGAAGCCGTAGTTGAAATAGTCAGTGATATCAGCACCTGGCTTGCGCCATGGTTTGTCCTCTAGGGACTCTATGTTGAACTCATAAATGGATGTCCCATTGATGAGCGCCACTTCGTCTACGTCAAGGCCCTTGGTCTTGCCTACACCTGGAACCCCCGAGCCAGGACCCAGGTTACTGGTGAACGGGGGGCCCCGCTTGATGTTCAGGTTCACCGTCTGGGTTGGTCCCGGGTAGGTGCTGTAAGGGGGGGCCTTGATGTCCCTTATCGTCACCTGCAGGGGCAAGAATGTGCTCAACAGATGCTGAGCTTCAACTGCAAACACGGCCAATATGTAGGTCTCAAAAGGCAGGGGACAGCTCACATCACAGATAGCCCTCTCCTTCTGACAACGCAGTGAATTTTACAAGAATACTGGATGCGCTCGTACAACCTGTACTACCACATCTACCCATGCAATACCTGCTTTTTAGCAGGGACTGCACTCTCCATATGAAAAAAAAAAAAAAAGTGGCACCAAAAGGCATTCGAGTACACATGCTGTGGAGCAGCTGTATTCACCAGTCGCAACAATCGAAATAAGAAAACTAAAGAACTAAAATTTTTGCTAATCGAAAATTCATTATAGGTTGCGCATTACATGTGGTAGTCGAAGTGCAGTGTTCAGTGTCATTAAATAGGAACCTAAACTTGTCAAAATTCTGAAAAATGACTAAATAAATGATAATTTGTATTCATAAAGAAAATGAATTAATGAAGCAAGAAATTCACCTGGTACAAATGTAAATACAGCAGGTCTCCCTGTGCACGTTGCAGTACTTGTATAGTCTTTGCAGTATGGGTGTTCAAATAAATTAGAATTTTTAATCAAACAAAAATACGGCTAGCATTTCTAAATATTATACTAAAATGTCAAATCAAATTTTGAATATTTTTTCACCTTGAGGAATAATATTTCTCACTGATAACTTCCTGGCACGTGATTCAAAGTTAGAAATACTGGATGGCATATCAGATCATAAAATAGTGTACTGTGTAGTGCCGATAAATGACAGTATCACGCCCACTCGTGTGGAAGAAACATTTCCAGATTTTAGTAAAGCTGATGATGGTCACAATTCTTGACTTGCTGTTCTGTGAATTCCCATCGTTTCAAGAAATAGCCTCTGACTCCACTGTTAACAATAAAATGTTGTGGCATAGGTTTAAAGAAATGATCCTTTATTGCTTGCAAAACCACATTCCGTCCAAAAAAGACCAGAAAGATGAATCCATGGATCACACATGACAATATATGTGCCAAAAAGAATGGTGAAGCGTTTGAGGAAATTCTTAAAAAACAAACCAAATATTTGTAGCAGACAGAGCTTGAGTGCAGGCATAACTGATATAAAATTTAAAATAAAGGCAACCGAGTCTATTATTTCACGAGAACCCTACCACAATTCATAAAAAGCTCCCAAACAAAATTTTGGCAATAAATGAATCGCACAGTCTGAAAAACAGTCCAAGAAATGCATGAAGAAAGTGTTCATTCTGCAAACACATTAAATAGCTACTTTCAATCTATTTTCACCATTGATGAAGGAAAGCAGCCTAACGTAGAAATTAGGGAGGAAAACTAGATCAAACTATTAGTTGTTTCAGAAGCGGGAGTCCTTATCTACTTTTGAACTTGAATTTAAAAAAAAAAAAAGATCCGCACCAGATAACACACCTAATGTGTTTTTAAAGAGATATGCCAAGTGAATATCAAAATACCTGTGCTTGCCTCTAACCGATCACTGTCGTTACGCAGCATCCCAAAAGATTGGCAAATAGCAAAAATAATTCCTATATAAGTCCACAAATAAGAACGAGCCTTCAAATTATAGACCAATCTCATTCATTTGTACAGTTGGTAAATTGCTTGAATACATAATTCTAAAACATATAACGAATCACCTTGAAGGAGGAGGAGTAATAAACTTTATTTTAGTAAAGCAGATTTATGAGACCTAGGCCTCTCTACCTAGATGACAGCCTCGAACACTTGGGCGCTGGCATCTTTGGCTTGATGGACTGCCTTAAATTGGTCTTCTGGTGCACAGCTGAGCAACCAGGTCTCCCACTGCTCTCTGGTCTTATGTGTTTTATTTTGTGTGGGTGTCTGAGGACAAGCCCAAAGCATATGTTGTAGGTCCTCCCTTCCTCGACAGAATCCCCATCTATATGTGTGGAGGTCCAGGTAGTAGCGGTGGTAGACCACAGGATTCAGATATGTATCTGTTTGTAAGAGGTGCCACTCCATCGTTGCCATCTACTTAGCAAGGAGCGTACCGGAGGGAAATGGGCCCTTCCCAATTTATAGTGTTTGGTGATCTCACTAAAGAATACAAAATCTTATCTCCTTTTCAACATGGTTTCCATCAGGGCATGCCTACAGTAACCTAACTTATCGAATGGGTCCATGACGTCTCCTCAAGGATCGATCATCAAAAACAATCTCATTCTGCTGGATTTTTCTAAAGCTTTTGATAGTGTGTAACATAACAAACTTATCCTGAAACTTCAATTCACCCTGAGCAAGAAACAAATTCCTGAGGGGATCACTAACTTCCTTACAGACAGATTGCAATTCATAGAATTCAATCAAGTGAAATTTTTAGCCACACCGGTGACTTCTGGTGTACCGCTAGGTAGTGTGTTGGTGCTGGTATTAGTCTTACTTTTGGTGAATGATCTGCCTTCATCTGTTAATGCCAGATGCAGATCGTTTGCAGACGACTGCATTCTGTACAAAGAAATCTATTCACATGATGATCACACCCCCTTAAATACCACCATAAAGGAAGTTTCAGTGTGGTGCAGTGATTGGCAAACGCACATCAATGAAAAAAAAAGTGCACTCTGTTATCCATAACTTGAAAAAAGCCATTCATTCAACTTTAATTATACCATTAATTCAACTACCCTGTCTAAAGTTAAGGAGCATAAATACCTAGGTGTCATATTGTCACAAGACTTACGATATGATTCTCATATTCAATACATCATATCATCTGCACTAAAAAGAGCGCTTTTCCTAAAACGACGATTACAGCTAGCATAACCAGACATTCTGGATGTTACTGGCCTATAATACACTTATCAGACCGATCCTGGAATAAGCAAACGCTGCTTGGTTTCCGTACACAAAAAAACTAACGAACATGCTTGAAGGAGTTCAAAGAAAAGCGCATAGGGTCATTTTTAACAAATTTAGCCGAACAGATTCACCCCAAGAACTGCTTAAGGAGGCTGGATTACTAACCGCAAAAAAAAAAAAAAAAAAAAAAAAAAAAACGGGTGAAACTGGCATGCCTAAAAGTAATGTACCAACTATTACACAACCATGTAGATATAGACAAATCTGTGTTGTGTGAAGTGTGCGAAACAGTGCAGAGGTGAAAGAATAGAAAGAACAGGACAACAGATTGGTTGTGCGGTGGCAAATTCAGTTCTGAATGGAAGACGATGATGTCGAGGAGTGTCAAGCACGCAAGGTGCAACAAGACAAAACAAAAAAGGAAAATGATCCAATCGAGAAAGTGCACGGAGCTCCCGGAAGCCAATCAGGAGAAGACAAATCGGCCAGAGTGGCAGAAAAACGAGGCAAGCTGGCGGAAGAGGGGGAGAGTTTGAGGAGGCCACGCAAGGGTGAAGATAGGCCACCAGACCGGGAGTTGAAGACGGGTTGTCGGGTTCTGAACCCCAGCCTCCAGGGCTTCACCCGACCAGGGCCTCCTGCTATCCTGTTCCCAAGTGTCGCTACCCTTCCCAAGCAAGGCTGCCAAAATACTGTACTCTACTCAAGAGCGGCGAACTTCTGCGCCCACAGGCAGAGTGCGAGCAGTCAGGCTATGGACCCGAGTGTGCACACAACTGCCTGGCCGAGACAACGCCCTTATCTGCCCGTGAAACCAAGCCACTTGCATTCCCTTCTTCAAGCCGGAGCTGCCACGCTCTGGAGTGTTCGATAACGTGACTCACTAGGCTATTCTATACGATCTGAAGTCCGTTGGAGTTGGTGGTCATATGTACCGCGAGATCTCAGAATACGTCACTGATCAGTCAGTCTACATGTCCACAAAAGAAAGTGACACAGCTCCGCACACAGAGCACCGAGGAGTAGCCCAGGGTGGTATTTTAAGCCCGACCTTATTCTACATCTCTCTTATTGGACTGGAGAAGTGCATTCCCATGTTGGTTGAAATCTCGCTATAAGCAGATGGCATCCGTATATGGAGCTGTGCTCGCAACAGACGTGTCCTATGAGCAAGACTGCAAGAGCTATCAGTTCTATTGAAAATTTTCTATTTGCAGGAGGTCTAATGATGTCACCAGAAAAGTCTGCCGCCATTGCTTTCACTAAGCGTGATGCCTCGCGCTACACGTTAAAGGTTGCACACTCTCCCATTCGGTACGTGTCAAGTCAGAAGTTTCTGGGTGTGACAATCAACAGACTAATGACGTGAACACCCCATATTCGAATACTAAATAAAAAAATTGGGTCATACGCGAAGATCTTCTGTATGCTATCAAGCAATACTGGAAGCTGCTCCATAAACTTTCTGCTACGCATGTATACAGCTCTCTGTGAAGGTCTCCAATGGTACAGCCTTCCTGCGCTACAGGGCATTTCCCAAACCGACATAAGAACACTCACATGTGCACAAGCAAAAGTCCTGACGGTGTGCCTCGGCCTATTGAAAAACACATGAAGTGTAGGAACCTTTGCAGAAAGCAGACACATATCAGTTCCAGTGCTTCTGCAGCAGGAGTTTCATCGAGTACATATGTGCTTTGCCGCCAGGGTGCCGGGTCATCCGCTCCAGGCAGTGGTTTTATGGTGCAGAGCTTGCTCCTACTGAATTATCAAAGCCCTTCTATGCCGACGGAACCACCACGGAAAATTTCTTCGTGGTTCATTGTCACTTTTGTGCCTAGGTTAAAGAGCAAAAGAAATACTCCTGGTCCAGCACTGACATATTGACACGTGTTTATCTTCATCGAGTGACTACGTTTCACCACCTAACCAATGTTATCGCACAGTGCAGGTCACGCCTGCATGTAATGGAAGTTTCTCGAATGTTATCGATGGTTCTATCTGTTGTCTGTGTTCACCGAACCTTGTATAATCTGATTTCATGTATGCGCGACGCGAATGGTGTAGGACATTCTGGAAGATACGCGGGCACCAGCGATTGCTCTGGAACCTTTGATGACTGATGTATAAAAGCCAACACGCTTGACCTACTGATCAAATTTTTGCCAATCGCTGACTGTGTTCGCCACTGTCATCGTTGTTTGAGTGTAGCTTGTATTTGAGGGCACAAGTTCGCCCAATAAAATGCTAGCTTCGTCATTCCCAGTTTTGCTGCTTTCTTCACCGTCACTACTATGGGACAATATTTTGCTCTAGAGCATGTTAACACCAGCTACAGGGTTCCCATCATATTTACATTGGTGACTCCGTTACACCCAGATCATGTGGCAATGGTGTGTAAATTCCGTCTGCGAGTGTTACCATCTCTGCCCCTCTCAGTCACCGCACTTCATCTACAATCACTGAACTAGCCGCATTGCGGGCAGCTTTCATTTACATCATAGAGCAGACAGCTGAGTCTTGGGTCATCTTCACCGACTCAAGAGTGGCCTGGAAGTCCCTGAAGTCGCCACGCATGCAGGAAGAACTCATGATGGACATCAGACGCCCATGCAATGAAGCTTGCGAACTGCATCACAGCATTGTGCTGCAGTGGTTACCAACCCACTGTGGAATACAAGGCAACGTACAGGCTGACCATGCTGCCAAAGCTGGACATGACACTTCAAGAGAAATGGTCCAGATACCTTTGTTGAGAAAAGACACGGGGACACTGGTATCTGCACTCGCTTGGCATCTCCAGCGATTCCTCTAGACAGATTCCAGCTACCAGTACAGACCCCTATATGAAATAGATCCATTGTGCAACTTTTACATGCCGTGAGGCCTCAACAGACAAGACTAAGCATGCCTTCACCACATAAGACCCAATGTGGCCTACACAAACTACCTCATGTGTGAGATTCAACTCACAGACACACCAATGTGCTCTGAATGTAACGTCCCTGAAAACCTGCGACATGTTCTATACGACCGCTACCGCTATGCGTAAGAGAGAGAGTCACTCAAGGCATCACTGCACCTTCAACAGGACTCAAACTTGGCACTACAGCACATTCTCAGCCCAGGGGAAAGTACCACTTGTGCGTTATGTGCCACGAAGGCACTGCTGACGTTCTTGGGGGGCCATGGACCTTAACGAAACTTTGTAACTCTATAGTGTATCTCTCTCTCTCTGTCTGTGTGTGCATGTATGTGTGTGAGATTGTACATACTGTAAAGTGTTTATCATTGTATATATCATAATCCTCACCCAGCACCTGGAGTAGCATGTCAGGTGAAAAGCCAGGCTAGCATCTCCAGCATACCATTAAATCTTGTTTCTCTCTCTCACTCTCACGCTCTGGTTGTTGGCTCATTGGTCAACTATACCGACACTGTGGTGAGACCGACACCACTTCCTTCGCCGCCTCGTCTCCGCCCCTCTGCATCAAACTGTTGCGTGCACGCTCACACTCATAATCTGCCCTTAACTCTAGTGCTGTGGCTACTGTTATAGCTCTTACTGTATTTTGTTTCTGGTTATAAGTTTTCATTAAATGGTTATTCTATGTGCTTCTACCTTTGTATGTTACATTAAAAGTTTTGTGTGTGTTTCGGAAAAAAGATGGCTTTGTCCTCAATTGAGTTCTCGGAGGCACCGCCTCAGGGAACCATCTGCAACAATTAAAGAACCTGCATCACAAAGTCCAGTTATATTGAGCGATCCATGGCAAGAACTACCCACCAGAAACACAGCCATACAGCCATACCCTTGCTTCTTACAAATTCCACACAGAGGCTCCCAAATTCTCATTCTATTTTTCCACTGGCGATCAAAGAATTGAATAACCTGACCCCCTCGATTACCAGTAGCATATCTTTAGCCAATATCTCTAAACTAATTGAAAGTAATTCGCTAGCCTTACAATTTTAAAACAGCGTTATGTCTTTGCCTTTGTTCTCATATAGGTCAAGTGCCAACGTCATTCTGTCTGTGCAATTTACTTTTGTAGAGTTTGTTGTATGCCTTACAGCCGTAAATTGGGTAACTTTTGGCTGTATAATGTTTTACTTTTTGCCTTGTACTAAATCCCTGTCTCTTTTTGCCCTCCAGTTAAATCCCTATTAGGACTGACAGTATGTATAAACAAATAAAATAAATAAGTAAAAGACACAATGAGCAGAGTAGGAACACAAGCCAATAATTTGCTTCTCCAACCTTGCCATTGTGTTCCTAGGTGGAGATAAATCAGTGTGCACTCCACTGCAGAGTGACTGCTGTGTATGGAACGAGTAACACATACCATACGAAGTGACAGTTAATGAAGGTAGAGAAAGCACAGAGGAAGTTAATTGTTATGTTGACTTGAAATGTAGAAATAATAAGGTAAAGGAAAACGAAAGAAGACAAAAAAGATAATTTGCCACAGGTGGGGACTGAACCCATATCTGCACATTACATGTGCTGCGCTCTACCTCTTAAGCTACCACAGCACCATCCCTCATTCTTTGGCGTTTGTGCACAAGATTAGCTCTCAGAGTGTTAGTGTTGCTCACAGTGAAGGTTGTGACTGCAGGTGTGACAAAGCATGTGATCACAGAAGTCTGCAGCTGGCCAATAAACCTTCATATACTACCTCATGGCATGACAACTGCCAATTTCTAGGCTCTCCCTATACAATGAGCAGGAAGAATACAGGTAACCAGGGAGTTCGGTTTTTATTAGTGACAATCATGACTTTGTATAATTGTCACTGACATAAATCCAGCCCCTTGGTTTGTTCTTTCAATTCTTCTTGTACAAGGATTTAACTGTCAGTACTGCGGTAACCTTTCATGCGTTGCCTGCACAAGGCAAGCACTCATGCATGTCAGCTGTCTCGCACTGTACTACACCTGGAAGTGGGCCTAGTCTTGTGCTCGAAAACATTCAATGTCATGGCAATCAATATTTCCTTGGCCAATCAGCAGGCCAATGAATTAGTAGAACCAACCAAAATGACTCGGATTGACCACTCATTCACGAAGGTGCTATCTATTGCTTTAACAAGCAAGGAAATGCATTTTCTCAGCTCCATGTGTGCAGATGACAACTGATGTTCTGTGCACAAACTCCAACACAGATGCAGTTCATGCCTTCTATTAGTTTCATTCTTCATTTCACTTTCTGGTACTGTATCTTGTATATAAATAGCGTGCATTTCGATATAAAAGTTATTTGGAAGTTGGCACATTTGTTTTTCCCATGCCTTCCACGCCCGTGCTTACAAAGAAGCTGACTAATCCTCTGATGTAACTTAATGGTTACATAAAATGTGATCGGTCTCAAGACTTGTTTTCTTCGTTATTGCGATGCCATCACTCTAACTGCTTTACATCGCTCAGTTCGTCTACAGGAAAACGTGGTGAAACATCTGCTGCTTATGCTGACCAGCATGAGATGGCTGTTAGCAATATATAGCTTCCTGGCCTTGTATAAGAGTGTCTTCAATGCCAGGTGTGAGACCGAGCTAGTTGGTATTCCATGATGATGTAACCAGCGCAAAGGTGGACAAAGAACAAAAGAAAAAGTGACAATGACAAGCGCTGACTTCCAACTCGCGTTTATTAAAGAAAAGCACTATATAACCTCGCGCACGTGATCACAACCATATATAATTGTGCAAGTTAACATGAACACCACAAATCTACAAGAGCACGCCAAGACCTAAGGCAGTCTCCCATGTGCAGACCCTAATAAGCGAATTCTTTATTAGTCAACGCTATGGAAGGTTTACTGATACAGTTGCCTCCTGCAATAGCCGTTGCCACAATGATAAGTCTTGCATTTTCATGCGGCATTTCTTGCTAGTATTAGTGCCTTCTCAAAAAGTGAACGACATTTGCATTGAGAGCAATGTATTTTGAGGAAAGCCTCTCTCCCTTTTTGCACTTTGCGATTATGCTCCTGCAACCTCACATTTAGGCATTTTTCTTTCTGTGCTACTTAAGGCTGCCCTCAGGAATGAGGTATGCTATACACCACTCTTTTTGAGCAGTCGACGAAATAATTTCTGTGCGTGATGTTGCATGAGTTCGACTGTCCGCTGACACGGCTGGTTCTAGCACATAACTGAGATAACTTGTGGGGTGCAGAAAAGATGACTGAAACTCCCGCCCTTTGGCCTATCATCTTGAGTTTGTGTGAAATAGTGTGTATGTACGGAATGACTGCTATATTCCTGCAAACGGTTGCTTGTGTATCAGGACGGGTATCACAATATTGCAACTTCTTGTGCAGCGTCTCTGAAACGGAAACAAAAGTTTGGAGGGCGCTTAAGCTTTGCCTTTAAGAGTGGAACGGGATAGCGTTCCAAGACCCCTTCCTGCTTTTGATGCTTCCCGGCAACTGCAGCTTATGTAACCGTAACATTTACCGGTAGACAGTGGCTGCAAACGCTATGTACAAAGGCGAGCTTTCTGGTAGAAATGTGGCCTTTTGCGAGGGTCAATCTCCTGCTATTGTTTTGCACTTTTAATATTTCAGTCTGAGAAGTGATAACATAAAGGATGCACTGTCGGTGTTTTTTTCCATTACTGTACATTTGTTTGTGGGCTGCCGTTCTCAATATTCAGAGGAATAACTTTGTAAAGAATGAAAGACAAGGTATGAGCAGCTTTAGTGGTAGAGAAGTGGTTGGGTATGCATGGTTCAGAATCTGGTTCGAAATTACTTCTGCCGAGGCGACGTCCGACACTGGACACCGACGTGGGACGCCAACGCCAGATTTTATGCAACACAGGCTCCTTAACGCTCCCGCGTTAATAGACAGTTTTAGAATAGCGTACGCTATACCATTACGTACGCTATAAAATAGCGGGTCATCACTGTGCATGCGCAGAATGCTAAAGGACCCATAGCGTATGCAAGCTATTTCTCAGATTTAGTGTTAGCGCCCTAGCGTGGTTTGCGGAGCTTGTGTGAAACATGGCGGTGGTCCCGGCTGCCCGCTTCGAATTGAATTTGACGTTGCTTTTGTAAAATGCACTTAATTCGTAGCAAATGATTGTGTAAACCGCTTTCGCTTAGTCAAAGGCCACTTTGACAACAGAGTATTATGGATAACCTTGTGGTGTTTTCGAGATTGCTTCTCGTTTCGAATGCGTCGAAGCCCAACGTAAGAAACATTCGAGATGTCAGTGCCACCTATCGCTACAGTCGGGAAATAGCCGCAACGACGGCATATGGCCTCTGAGATCCGAAGATCTTGCCAGCCAACTAAAGCTATAAAAAATGCGCGTTGCTTAGCATACAGCGTACACTATAAGTTGCATACCCTAAACTAAAGCTGTCTAATAAGGCAACAGAGATAGCTAGCAGCCTTCAGTCAAGCAACCTGCGAGCTGAAGCTCTCTTGTATTGAGTGGTGACAGGATTTCAGCAAAGCGTTTTTAAAACAAGCCTGAATGCGCTTGGCTAATTTACTGTGGGCTGACACAAAAGGCAACAGAGGCATTTTAGCGCGAGGCTCATACTTCCAGCAGACATGTTCGCCTAAAAAGGACAACCTCAAATCAAGAAACTTGATGGCACAGTTCTCAGGACGTTTGTGTGTCAGAGTGAGCAGTTCCAGGCATTCTCTAAACAGTGCCAATGCCTGCTGGAGGGAGGATTCAAAGCCAGCTGGAAGTATGAGCCTCACGCTAAGAAACCTCGGTTGCCTTTCATGTCAGCCCACAGTAAATTAGTCAAGCGCAGCATTGTTCAGGCTAGTTTTAAAAACGCTTTGCTGAAATCCTGTCACCACTCAATACAAGAGAGCTTCAGCTCATAGGTTGCTCAACTGAAGGCTGCTAGCTATCCCCGTTGCGTTATTGTTTCTGCTTCAGAGACACTGCGTAAGAAGTCGCAATTTCGTGATACCCATCCTGATACACGAGCAACCGTTCACAGGAATATAGCGGTCATCCCATACATACACACTCTCTCGTACAAGCTCGAGAAGATAGGCCAAAGGGCGAAAGTTTTAGTCAGCTTTTCTGCACCCCACAAACTATCTCAGTTATGTACTAGAACCAGCCCTGTCAGCAGACAATTGAACTTATGCAGCATCATGCACAGAAAGGATTTCGTGGAGTGCTCAAGAGGAGTAGTGTATAGCACACCTCTTTCCTGCAGGCAGCCTTACATGGGACAGACGGGAAGGTGCCTAAATGTGAGGTTGCAGGAGCATAATCAGAAAGTGAAAAAAGAAAGAGAGGGTTTTCTCGAAATACATCGCTCTCAATGCAAATGTCGTTCATTTTTTGACCAGACAGTAATACTAGCAAGAAATGCGCATGAAAACACAATACTTATCTTTGAGGCAGCGGCTATTGCAGGAGGCAACTGCATCAGTAAACCTTCCAGAGCGTTGACTGATAAAGAATTCGCTTACTTAGGGTCGGCATGCGGAGGGCTGCCTTAGGCCTTGGCGCACTCTTGTTCATGTGTGGTGTTCATGTTAACTTGCACAATTATATGTGATAGTGATTCCGTGTGCGTGGTTATATATTCATGGTTCTTTTTTTTAATAAATGCCGGCGAAAGTCAGCACTTGTCCCTGTCACTTTTTCTTTTGTGCTGTGTCTACATACGCGCTGGTTACATCATCTTCAATGCCATCTTTCCAGAACAACTTCACACGGGTGCGTGTACAGTTAGCATGAAAAGTGTATAGACAACAGGATCTGAGAGAAAGCTGAATATTTCCATAGCCTAGACACACAGCCTGGTATATTCAGATTTCCAGCCTGTTCTAAAATATGTGAATAACAGTTTTCTTTAACATGCTGTTCATTAATGTTCATGAATTTGTTAACAACATACTGAATAACAAACATTTTTATTGGTTGCAATCACAAACTGCTTGGAAATTCGATGTCATCAAGATTCTGCAGTTTGTAAGCTTCTGACACTGGCTGTAGAAGCATCAAAATGTGTATGACACTGCTCTTAAATCTCATCACTATTCTTGCAACTGTTAGAAGCTTGTTAACTGCATAACCTCTGTCAATGTGACGAGAAGCGATTCATACTGGCAGCAGAGGCAAGAAAGCAAATATATTGGTCGCTCTGTAAGCTCCACAAGAAGCTTAATCAATGCTCTTGTGTGGTGTATCCCCACACACTAGTTCAAGAAAGCAAAAATCAAAGAGTGTGGTCTGGTGTTGCCACTGCTACGCATAGCATATATATATTATTGTTTTTTACAAATAAGAGTCCCAGGATATTTCCTGCCTCTTTTGCAATATATGTCAGCTAAATTTAGCAGCTGAGACACAAGACCTGTGACTGTATGAGTGCATTTTTTCTTGGTGTTCAAACACCCGAGGGACGTGTTTCTCATAGTTTACATCTCGCAATAACTACGCTGCTTTCTCAGCGAAATCATAAGCCTGAGAGCAGGATCAGAACTTTTCATGGGAGTACGGGCTCATGCCACCAGGCAGGATAAAAAAAATCCACAAGCACAGTAGCGCTATGGCTGCTAGTGCACTTTGTGATACAATTCCTGAGATAATGTGGATGGTCAATTAAGATACACTACAAAACTATTTCATTTATTTTAAACCCCTGCAAACTCCTGAGCCCTGAAATTTGCCTTCACATTTATTTCTAAGAACAGAACAAAGAAAAGTGTGGCTGTTATGGAAGTCGACAAGGCACATTTTATACAGAAATTTTATTCAAGCTTTGCGTTTCCACAGTGGAGACTTGAAACTTTCATGCTCATCAGTGCAAAATGCATTACCATTTACTGCTGGTGCTGTACATACGATACGATGTAGAGCAATGACTAAGCTATATATTGAAATTTCCCCAAATTGTCCATAAATAATGAAGAACAAGGTTCAAAATTGAGAAGTGATATTGTTTAAACACAGAGCATGGGAAAAATGTCTCCAAGTTGAGAGAACAAAGCTAGAAATGAGGCCACTGGCTTACCTCTGCATACGACATGCACTCTGTCTGATGTAGCAGACACGCACGGTGTCTCTTGCGCAGTACCTCAAATGCGGAGAGTTTGACTACCCTGAGCAAATAGCATGAGCAGGTGGTTCATGCTCTCGTAGTGTGCACATCACTGATGATCTTGAATAAGCCAGAAAGCCTGCCTACTGTGTTTGTATACTGTTGTATACAGGCTGACCTTACAGGGCTTCAACTTATCATGTGGTATACAAAGCCCATTGTTATGATGTACTGTTATGAGTGGATTGCACTGGTTTCTTGTCTTTCACATATGACATGAAATTCAAAGCAAAGGATCCCTCCTCATTCTATGAGCTAGGTAAGCAGATGTAAATTTAAGTCATATGGCTGGTCCTGTAGAGTTTAACAAATGGCTTCAGTTCTGAAACTTCTGGTGTGCCATGCAGCCTATGTGCCAAGCAGCCTTGAATGATGCTGCATTTAACCACATCTGAAAAAAATCCCATTTATTACTTTCAAGGTGTCAAACCTGAACATCGTCGTCGTCATCATCGTCGTCATCCTCGTCCTCATCTGCTCCATCTCCAGCATCGCCATTCTTGTCAGCCTCGGAACTTGGGCCTTTTGCTTCCCCGTCGACCTCCACGGGGTCTGTGGCTGGACCCTCAGACTGCTGGCCCTGCTCGTCCTCGCAGCTAAGCTCTCCGGCTTCTCTGTCATCCTTAAAGGCAATAAGTAAGGACACATTATGGCTCTAAAGCTTTCTTTCTCCAGCAAATGATACTGCCCCTGGAGCCTAAACAATCTCACAGAAACACGGAGATTTAAAAGGCCTCTCTGCTGAGGCTCCACTAGGTACACCAGTCAACAAATCCATTGTTGTGCCCATAACACACTGCATGATGTAGAGCATCGACGTAAAGATTCAACGATGTGACTAAAGCACAGAGATTTCAGCAATCTACAGCTCAGGGAACCCTGACAGCTCTCAAAATACACTGAGGCACTGCCAAATCATGTTACCGCCTTCTCATGCAATATCAGTCATGGCTGCACTCAAACTCTCATACTAAACACTCCTAATCTTTTCTGCGGTTAAAAAAAAAAAGTATGTTGCAAAGGAAAAAAAAACATGTATATCATGAATTTGCTTTTTAAACAGGCAGTCATGTGTGCGCACCTGTGACATAATCAGGGCCGATTGCGGTACAACTACCAGCCAGTTGCAATACTCAACTCTTAATTTTTTTGAAGAGTCATGGCTGCAAATGCCAGTTAAAAGGCATATGTTCTGGTGAAAGTAAACACGCTGTCTTCTTTACTTCTCAATCAAATTCGTAACATACAAAAAGGAAAGATGAAGTGTAAAAACTTTATTTGGGTGCTTATGGAACTCATGCTACATCTTTCAGAAGGCTTTGATTCTCCAGAACTTCGTTTGGGAGCACCTACTAAACTATTATCCAGGCGATTGTTGATGCTCTTTTCTTCTTGCCCAGATGACTCGTTACTGATATTGGAACAAAGATTGATCGATGGACTATAGAAGGATGTCTAATGAAATGCAATGTGGTAATACTGGTATTATTGTGCTGCGTACTACTGCCATTACTAGGTGCTAAAGTCCTACCCTGATCACAGTAGTTCAGAAACTGGCATACACCACCAACATTCTACAACAGCAAACTGAAGTTGCGCCAGCTTGTAGCATGACCAAACAATTCTGGTGTTTACTATGTGCTAACTGCTATTTCATCTATTTACCTACATATGTAATATATACTGCAGTCCGAGGAACAAGCAGGTGGTCATAAAAATATGAAAGAACACAGTGCAAACAACAATGTAAAGACATGAAAAAGAAGAAAAAAAAATCTATGATCCAAGAAACAAGGACATCTTGGCACGAAGTTACATACATCAATATAGAGAAAAAGAGTTCCATAAAACCCTTTCACATCATCATTCATTACAACACTTTCCGGCAAGGCATTTCATTGCAGGATAGTATGGGGGGAAAACAAGCGCAGTGCGAGAAAAATGTGCTGCTATTTTAACATTACGAGCGTGCCTTGCTGGTTGTGATAAATGGGGGCGTAAGTATGAGTACAGACTATTGTTAAACCGATTAGAACTAATAAAAAGAAAAATTTCAGTGTATCAATGGCACTCCTCTTATGCAGCCACAAAATGTGTTGTTAGTCATGAGCTGGGTCGGTGAATAGGAGTTAAAGATGAAACAAACTTCGGCTTCCTTTGCATCATTTCAAATTTGTAAATTGTTCTTAAGTACAGATCACAAGCTATGCTTGCATATTCTAACTGGGGCCTCGCAAGTGTATTGACCCTTTCAGACGCTGTACAACAACATAGTGCATCAACAGAAAAAAAAAAACGAAAGTAATGATATGTAAAATGTGTCACATACGTCTTGAAACACTTAGAACTGTGCTGCAATTTTGAATAGTACGTAGAAAATGTTTTAGCAATATGAGTGGGAAGGTAGATGGTTGGGTCCTTTTACTCCAGGTCAGTGTGTTGTATGTAGTGGGCTCACTTCTTTCAATGTTATTCACAATGTCATGCACCAGGCATAATTTTCAATTGGTTGTGTAAGTGCTTTTAAAAACACTAAATAGTTTATCTTTTTGTATTTGGTATTGCTGTAGCGAGTTTTCGCATGGAGTCTACATTCTGTAAACATTACAATACTCACTAAACAGTTGAAAATTGTTAAACTTTTCTGCAGCTGTACATTTTCTATGATTCTGAAGATGCAATAAATGGGGTGAAAGCAAGTTTTTCAATCAAGGGGATAAAGTGGTGTTTGAAACGTTTAAGCAAACTGCATGTAACTATGTAAACTGTATTATGTATTAAGTTGAGGAATCGAATAGGTGAACGTCTGAACCCCCGTCGCAGTGGCTATGGCTGTCTGCTGTTGTGCATGAGGTCGCATGTTCAAGTTCTGGCATCATCATTCCCATGGGTGGGGGGAATGTAAAAAAAGCAAAGCCTTTGTACTTAGATTTAGGTGAATATTAAGGAATGCAAGGTAGCCTAAATTAATAAGCAGCCCCTCATTAAGGAGTCTGGAATAGTCTGTGTGTTGCCTTGAGACGTTAAAAAACTCAATATGATTTTGAATTGCTTAAAGTGAAACACAGCTCCAATAACAAGAAAAACGGTGAATTATCGATGGCATTCCAAAGAAAAACAGGGGTTATGAGAGGCACAACCATATGGGGCTTCGAATCGATTTTGACCAGCTGGGGCTCTTTGCCATGCGCCAAAAAAAAAAAAAAAGAAAGAATCGATACACGAGATGTTTCGCATTCCATCCCTGTCGGAATGCGGTTGCCACGGTCAGGGATCGAGCCCGAGACCTTGCGCCCAGCAGCAGAACGCAAACAGCGAACCACAGATTACGGTGCCACACTGAAAGACACGTAATACAAGTAAGGTTCACACTAGTCCCGACCACAATGTTGCTCCTGTAGCGAGCTGGAAGCATAGTCCGTTCGATGCGCATTGTTCCTGATCGTAACTGGAAGTAAGAAGCGTCATCGATGACACCTTTTCGTGATGCGAGCTGCTCAGAGCTCCTATTTGTTTTCGGAAATGGACGACAGAAATCTGGATAGTTTCGGCCGTGTTCAACACATTGCGAGTCACACAAGAGCATACCTCCTGCACATTGCTTTGCATTTCCATGCAAAGAAAAACGCTGCGTAGTGGTGCAGCACGCTACTACTTCGTAAATACTTATTCTGGCCTACAACGTTGCAGCCACGCATACTTAGCAAGCCGCTTAACTTACAGCTAGCCAATCTTTTTTTTGAAGCACTGAAGCTTTCCTTACTTCCAACTCAAACCAGTTGCGTTCATTTGCAGCTTCAAGAGATGTCTCATATAAGCACACTGCGACCACCGTACTGGCATCTTTCAGCACGTGCCATCTGATTCAGATCATAGTTCGAAAAAACTGCCAGCCGAAATCTTTTTTTGTGCTGCGCTTTTGCTAAACGCGCAGCCTAGTGCTAGCCGGCCCATGCGCGGTCGTGGCACACAAGTTGGATGACGGAAGCTAAAGGTTTTCCGTACCTGTTGCGATTCATCTTTATTTTGCAAAAGTGCTGACTCATCCACCTGTAACTTCGAATCACTGCTTCTTTCATTCGATGCACCAGCGTCCGTTTTGTCGTTATCACCATACAACCAAGCATCATCGTCTTCTGCGGCAGACGCCATTTTGCTCAAACAAGGAGTATCGGATTGGATGTGGATCGCGATGGATTGGTCAAACCGGTTGGCTTGCGCACGTGCCGACGCAGCCAGCCGACGCCGCCAGCCAACGCGCAACCAGTTGGTTCTTTATTCTATGGCGCAACGCGCGAAGTTGGCGTTATAACGTCTGTCATACTGAAAACTATGTATTACTTCTTCGTATTGTATTCTAGTTTTGCTTTAGTTGCTGCCGACCAACGGTGTCTGTTGCAGTTTTATCTTTATTGACGATTGAATCCACAGCAGTTCTGAATGAATGCGTGAGCTTGTTTGTTTACGCTCAGCATGAGTTTGAGAATTATCACACAGTTATATGATCAATACGCTCCAAAACGTTTCAAGAATAGACTTCCTAAAGGCACTTCCTCCTATGCAGTTGTTGCGTGATATCGTTCTCATTTGATTAGTTTCGCCTCGTGTGCTTCACGATGAAACTCGTAAGTATGGCTTATTTTTACTGGTTCATGCGTAAACACTCGACATCCGCATCCTTTCCCCCGCCCACTGACAGTCTTACTGATTTTTTTCATTATTGTTATTATTATTTTCAGTTCTGTTTGAGCAGCAACCCAAACAAGCCATGCAGCGTACTGAAGTTCAAGAACACTCTCATCATGTTCGACTGTGGTCTGGATGCAACGTCCGTCCTTGGATTCCTGCCTCTACCACTTGTCCTCAGGTGTTAAATGCTCTGCCTGATTTCTGTCCCAGCGTTCTTCATCCTATCAAATACTCTTACAGGAAAAGTTTCACAACCGTTTGTGGAGACCACATACAGTGACTCATTATTCAACCTGTCATCGCATTCTTTGCTTGAAACCAGCAATACCATAATTTCAGATGAGATTCAGGCATGTCTTTGCCGTTCACATTTCGTTCATATCGCCTGCATTTGCAATCAGTGACTTTCTACATCAATGTTGTACTTGAACTTGTTGAACATAGTTTGCCTGCTTATGAGCAAGCCAAATGTGGGCTCACATAGCTTTGTCAAAAAGATACGGGCCACACCATGTGTGACTGAAGCCGACGCCAGAATGTGTAGTCGGGTTCTTGCACGCCATGCGCACAGAAATTGTGACCATCCAGAAATTTTGAAGCATGAAGAGTACCATATGAGAGCCTTGCTCCACAGCTCAGTAACATAGTTTTGGTTGTACGCCATGTAGACTCTGTACTGTTGACAAACCATCATTTTTGGCAGCACCACAGAGGCAAAGACTGACCAAAGGGTCACTGGACATGCTTTCTTCCCTTTGTTCAGCCTTCGTTTGTTGCCAGCTTACGTCCAAATGTTGAGTGCAAGTGCGACACCAAGTGTGTTACAAAACATTGCCTATATTTGAGAGCATGAGGTTTGCTTTAGGTGCTTAGTTAGTGGTGGTAGCAGGTGATTCTCAGGCTTTTGGCTTACGTAAAATGACAATATATAAAGCAGCAGCAGAGAGGACAAAAATAAGTAAACAGTGATTGCTTTGTCTTTCCAGAAAATGAAACTAGTAGAGGTGAGTTTTCAACAACTGAAAAAAAAAAAAAGGAGGGGGCAAAATGCACAATCTAAATTGTGCATTTTTTAAGCACTATCAATAGCAGGCATACATGTGTGTGGTCTGAGCTTATATTAGAGGTCATGCCAAGAAGCCGCATGTCCTAGGTCACATGTCACTTCGGCGAGCAGTAATGGCGGCACCAATATTTTGTGTTTTGGTATGAACAGCAGATATTTTTGCTAGCTTTTTTTGGTGCTTCCACTCGTATTTCAAACATCAAATTATGCACCAGGGCTAATCTATATATGCACTATCTTAAACTAGGCTTCTTACATGGCCCAAACATTCGTTGCAGTTGGCCGTTAAGGATATTCTTGCTGTCATCTTTCATAAAAATTGGCACTAATTTGATATAAACTGTTCTGTCATCACATATGATGAAAAGCACCCGTGAAGTGTTATATCTTGCATACCGCAAGTTTCCATAAATATTCAGGACGCAGCGTCAATTGCCAACCGACCACACAATGTTACACTTCCATCTCTGTACCTAAGCAAGGAAGAGAGAGAATTTATTTGAAGGAAGCCAGAGAGGTCAGCCTGAGCTTGTGTGCTCTGGCCTGCTACTCTGCACAAGAGGAGGGGGAAACGGAGACGTAAAGGCTGGATATGAGAGGTGATGATGACATAGAAGGAGGATGCACAATGATGAAGGCAAGTTAAGCATCCTCATAGTTGTCAACATCATAGTTATCAACAAAGTCCAGAAAAGTCAACCAGAAGTCATCCTTCTAGAGCATGGCTGGAGTCACAAATCGAATGAAAGCTTCACAAAAATGTGCAGTGAAGCTTGTATGTGGGCTTCTCCTGCATGAGCAGCAAAGATGCCAAGAAAGGTCTTTAAATTATGTAAAGAGCAGCAATAAGTGGCTCCAATACGTTGAGGACATGTACGGCATTTTCTATGGCAACATTAGGAGACTGTTACTCTCTTCACGTACAAGGAGCTACTGCTTTCAGCATCCGACCATAATATTTAAAGGGACAATTAAAAAAGACAAAGTCAGTTTAGACTGATAAAGTACACTTGGAAAACCTTACCTTTGTTAATTTCGAAGTGAGAATTTGATTATTTGGAGAGAATGGTAGTCAAAGTTTCATTTTTTCTTTTAATTTCACACCAAGACCTAGCACCAGCATGTCAGTATGACGTCATGGATTTCAAACTATTCATTTAATGTTTGGGTCATCATCGCTCAGTGGAAGTTCTTGAAATTTTCGGAATTCTATCTTTGGCTCTTATAAAATACAGTGCAATCAGTCTTTGCCAACAAAGGATTAACTAAACACGAGCAGGTGCCACCAAGATCTATGACATCACCACGAATCGGTGCAGGAACTGCAGGGCGGTCACCTGTCTTTCGTTCTTTCCTCTTCTTTGGCTTACCAAGCCTCTTCTCACAGTGGCAGTGGTCTTCTCAGCATTGAACAAGGGTAATTTACTAATGCACACCTAATTATTCTTTAGTGTCATTTTAAACATTGGGTTTTTTATGTTTGTAACATACCAGTCGGTAATAAGAACAATCTATAAAAGCCATTATGTCTCGAGCTGTCTTTGGGTTTGAAGTGCAAATCGCAGGGCACGCTTTACCACGTAGGCATTTTTTTTTCTTTTGTTTCTTTTTTTTAACCTTTTTTCCCCCCTCAACTTTATCAAGGCCCCATAAATGTAGCTGCTACACATGCCGAAATTTCCCTTGTGTGCTCCAGGCAAGTATAATTGGTGCCATACATGCTTGTAAGAATTGTGTAATATCCTTGGTCAGTTAGCGTCACAAGTGAAACCCCATCACATGGACCACACATATAAAACATAAACTGGCATTTTGTACTGCAATGGACCACTTATTTCTTGTTACAAAATTTTCATTCTGCTGCTGGACAGAGGGAGTTGCTAAGAATCAGTAAAATGTCCTTAGTATTCAGTGAAAGAGCACATTGAACTTGCATCGCCATACTATTTTTTCCCCTTACAAGTGCAACATATCTCTATTAGGGCAAAATGAATGATAATGTTTTTCTTTCACATCGGAAAATTTAAAAGTCACTTTTCTGCTGCAACAAATTCAGTCTGCATACCGGCCAATTTCTATGATTTCATCGTTATATTTCACATTTTTGAAACTTGTGTACGATTGTAGGAGCGACACCAATAATCTTACTATTTTCTTTCATTTCCGTCTCCTTTATGGCAAAATTGATTTCAAGAGAAATACAGATATATAGTCTCCAACTGATTTTTAACCTTTCGGTCGAACTTGCAAAGCTTTTCACTTGTAAGTACACCTCGCCATTGGCCAGCTTAATCCATTAATATCTGTTTACTACGATTGAGTGGCATTTGCTTTTACAGGAAGTTCTAATGTAATTTTTTTTGTGAATTCGGTGCTCTTGATTTTCTGGACCCACTCGATTATTTGGATCTACCTGCTGCATTGCCACCCACTATAGAGAACTAATGCATAACAGAAACTAAAATTTAAGTCACTGCTGCATGAATAATTCCTAAATAAACTTCATGAATATGTTTATTTGTCATTGGCACAGATTATTCTGACTGCAGCTAAGCAGAGTGCCAGCTCACAACATTCAGATGGAAGAAAGAAAGCCATTTTTCTTAATTAGTGGTCACCATCTTGAGTAATGAAACCATTTTTTAGAATTTTTTCAGCAAGGTGTAGTGTTTTCTGGCTTTGACTATGTTAATTTCCAAATTAAAAAGTTGGCAGGGTCTGAGTATGTCCTTCAACAAACGAGTTCCTTCGGTCAATTTCAGCACACGGCTCTCAAACTTACCCCTGTGGATTCCAAGAGATGCTGGTGATGCACAGTTAGAAGGGGTAAGGTTGAACATTTTCATCAGCCTAATGTCTTCGGTCTGCTGTGTGTCAAACTCTCAAGTAACGAGTATCATTTGTGCAGGAGTTCAAGGAGGCAAATGGACGTGTGTTTGTTGACAGTGCCCCGGAATTCTGCCTTCCAGAGGTGAGAACACAACATATTAGATGAAGGTTGTAGAGAGGCTCTAAATTTCAGTCTGCAAACTCTGCCATTCTAAGGGCCCACCATTCTAGCTTTTGATGTACATGTATTCATTTGCCTCGTCTGCAGGAATCTTCTTTAAACTTTTATTTGAGCTTTGTTTTCGGGCAATGTATTTCTTTCTCGCAAGTTGAAGGCATGTCAGTTTTACTACCTGCAACAACTGCTCCAATCCCTGTATTGAAATATAAAAATATGCCTTGCAAAAGCCTACATCTGAATTTCAGATTTACTATATCATTATGAAAAACAGATAATAGTGACAGCTCATGCCTAAAAGAAAAGAGGTAGTAGGTCTAATGGTCATGACAGATCAAGTATGCATTTTTGTTTTAGCGTCATTTTCAAGATTATTTTTCTTCACTTTTATTGCAGACTGGTCTCGTTGACTTTGCCGATATCGATGTCATCCTCATTTCCAACTACCAGTCCATGTTGGCATTACCTTATGTCACGGAAAGGACAGGCTTCAAGGGAACCGTCTACATGACTGAGCCAACCCTCCTTATCGGAAGGTAGGAGAAGGGATCGCATGGCACACAATTCGATGTTTAGCTACAAACTCGATGGTCAATTTTCAGGATGCATTGTTTGTAAGGAGTAACAAAAGGTCACGCAGCAGTTTTTCTACTCACAGACCACCCAGCAGACCAAGTGCTTTAGGGTCTTGTTAATAGGAAACATCAGTTAAGATAAAAAGATGCCCTAACCCTAAAGAACACGGGCTGTCACATTGAGCTTTACTGTTTAATTCTGTTAATCATTTAATGTTGTGTCATAAAAATAACAAGAGGAAATGTTATTTTTCATCTAAAGATGCGAAGCGCACCATAATAGCATCCAGGCCACTAATGACTTCGTGTGCAACTTGTGCAGACAGTTCACATCGGATGTGAAACAGAGGTGCACATTGCATTCACTATCTGTGTGATACTTCTGCAGCCAGGAGTCTTGCATCACTCTTTCTCCTCTGTTCCTGCTCTAATCCAACAAATGACGCTTGCTGCCTCTCATTCAGTGATAGTTGAAGACATTTAGTCAGAAACTCCCTACTCAAAGCTGAAACTCGGCAAAAGAAAACCCATTCTGGTGTGTGGCCTGTAGTCAACACTCATCCATCACGGTTTTTTTTCTTCTTTTTTTCTTTATTATTATTATTATTATTATTATTATTATTATTATTATTATTATTATTATTATTATTATTATTATTATCATCATCATCATCATCATCATTATTATTATTATTACAAAAGGCCCTCGTGGGAGGTTAAGGAATGGTTTACAAGTAAAACAAAAGTGAGAAAAGATAGCAACAGGGTATAAATACTATAGTAAAATTTTATTGTTAATAATGATCTGGAAGACTCTGCTTCTGCTTTAATTTCTATAGTGGAGAACTTGTTACAGGGTTCACAGGTTTGCTGTTGACAGTTCCAACACTAAGCGATAGCGCAAGCAGAGTTGTCACCACATGGTGCTGCCTTTTCTGAACAGGGCAGTGTGCCGTATGTAAGCCGTTAACATTCAGTGAGGCAGTGTTGAGTTTGCTCAAAAGTGCTAGGGCTCTATGTGTTAATTGTACGTGGCCACCAAGTCTACATGTATATAAATTAAACTGCCACCAGTCTCTTCTGTCACATATATTGTTTATGCTTCCAGGCAGTTCATGGAAGAGCTTGTCACCTACATAGAAAGAACTCCCAAGCCAAGAACTGCAACCAAATGGAAGCACCAGGCTCTAAAGTAAGTTTGTGGGTTTTCCCTTCCTCTCCTTTTTGCAGGATAGATAAATTGTAAGCAAACTAGACTGAGCAGGTGAGGCGTTATTATTTCTTTAAAATAAGTTTTGATGACAGCATTCTTCTTTCTCTATGGTCAGGTTCCTGCAGCTCCCATCACTTGACTTGGGAAAACCGAGGTCTTGGCGACAGTTGTACAGCATGCAAGATGTGAACAGCAGCCTTTCCAAAGTCAAGGTGGTTGGGTTTGCCGAGAAAGTGGTGAGAACCTTTTTTTTTCCCACATTGGATGAAAGTCTAATCTATCAGCTTTAAAGTCGTAATTGTTTGATTAGCTGTTTCTGGTGTTACCATCATTCTTCATCCCTTGGCATCGACATTTACTCATCACTTCCTCAGCTTCTTTGCTTTGCAGTCATTCTCAGGTGCGTCTTGCCACTCTACCCCGGACCAACCCTGTTTTCTTTTCTACCAATCTTCAGTCTTCACTGCCTTCCTATGCACACTGTTCTTATATCTTCACATTACTCAACCAAATCACCATTTTTTATTCAAAATTGTTTTGTGCTTCGATGTGTTGTCATGGGGTGAGAAATCCCACAAGTGCCATTTTTTTAAAAGCTGTTGTCCTAAATGTGTGATCAGTGTGCATACTGTTTGTTTTGCTTTCAGGATGTATTTGGAATGGTTCAAGTGTCTGCAGTCAGCTCCGGTTATTGCTTGGGTAGCTGCAACTGGATTGTCACAGCTGATCATGAAAAGGTAGGAACCTTTCTGAAGATCAGGTTTTTTTTTTTTTGCTATTAAAAGGTGCCCTTCCCTCTGAGGCATGGTGGTTAGCACTGATAGAATTAGAATGATAGTTTAATCGGAGCTCGCTCAGACTCACCAAAATTAGACTCGGCCAGGCTCACTCGCGCTCAAACCCACCATAAATCAGAACCTGCCATAGTACCTCAGCCTCGCGTCCGCTTCGATTTAAATTGATTCGGACTCGCACTTTCAGTCTTACTGTACAGTCCTACCTATACCTCAACAATTCAATCTTACTTCTGCCGACTGAAACTCGCCTGCTTGGATTCGCTAGGGCTCACTCACTTGTGAACTCAGGTTGGCCCACTAAGCGAACACTCATGGGCACTTGCACTTCTCGGCACACACTCGCGTTCCTACTCACGCCTTTCCTGCTAAATGTATATATGTGTTCAAAACAAATAATGCTCACCAACACTTACTTGCATTCATAGTCATTTCCATTCAAACTTACCAGCAACCACTCACACTCGCATCTACTCCCACTCACGTATGCACTCATGTCATTGACTTTAGTTAGTACTCACATTAATTGGCACTCACTCACTCTTCAGAGTTGCATCCATTCAAACTCACTGGTGCTCACTCCTGTTCATACTCATGTCCACTCACTAACACCCCATCTCACGCCTTTGAGGTAAGTGTAAAGCAACCACGAATCATTATACTCATGAGTGGGTATGTCAACCTATGCTCACGAATGGCTCTGAGTTAGTTGATGGATGAGTAAGTTTGCCAACATATGCCAAATAACCAACATTAACTTCTTCTTTGCCTTTAACCTTCACTATTTCTCAACTTCTCCTTATTCCAGACAGCAGTTACGTAATGTGTAGATCTGCCCTTGTACCTGCAGTCTCTCTGCACTAAGCATAGGAGTACAGACCACCGCAGTTCTTAGCAGTCAGCAGTGCCATGTCAGTTGTCCGTGTATCTAAGCTGGTGCATGATGCATGTGTGTTCAACCTTAGTACAGAAGCAAGTATTGCACTACAAGAGACTCAATTGTATTGCAGATAGGGGAGAGATTTATTCACAGTCAGCTTCTGGCAACAACTGTCGCTATACACGCGCATGTTCTTGGGTGGCTTGGGTGGCAAGAGAAGCAAAGGCTCTTGCTTTAAAGACAAATTCACATAAGAGGCACCGCTCTAGTACATCACGGAGGAAGGAAGGCTTTTTGCGGCTATTCTGCATACTCTCGTGGTGGTCAGTGGCCCAGGTCACGAGAGATATGGCATTCTGTGTTTCTTTTTATGGTTTCCTTTCTGTTCTGGCCTGCAAAATTGAAAGAATAGTTGGCCTTACAAGTCCGTCTTATCTTGATGCAGATTGTGTACATGTCGGGTTCATCAACATTGACTACGCACCCAAAGCCAATTGAGCACGGACCCCTAAGGAATGCTGATGCACTCATCCTGACCAGCTTGACGCAGACACCATTGGCCAACCCAGACACCATGCTTGGAGAGTTCTGCATCACAGTAGGTAAGAACACAGTCGGATGAAGGCAATCAAACTTTCATCTTCCTTGAATTGTGAGCAAAAATGCGATTGTTGTACGGCCGCAAAGGTTGCTTAATAGGAAGGCCATCCCTGCGTAGACAGCAGCGAGCAGGCATGGGGAGTACTGCTCAGATGTAGCATCAGGCATGTTACCATTTTACCATTAGTGGTAAAAGGGCATTGTATAGATCCTTCGATGAACTTAAAGTACACACATTCAGGTGACAAGTGTCGTGCAGTGTTGCAGATCATAGTAGTCTAAAAATTTGTTTAACATGCAACATGTTTGTTTTATGTATGGCAAAGTACTTTTAAAAAAACTGCATTAGACTAGCATTAGACTGCAACAATAGACATAAAAATAATTCACTCTTGTGATCCTGAAACATTCTCATTCCATACCTGTTAGAAAAATTGCAAGAGATGTTAGCTATTATCCTTAAAATTTATTTTGTAACAGCAGCAGTCTGGTTGTTAGCTATTTTTATTGTGTTTCATGTTCTGCAATTTTGTAAGCTGGCTTGTACTGTTGTTAATGTGTACTTTTCAGCTGAATTTATGGTCTGCCATGTGATGTTATATGCAAATGTATCCTGACCACAATCCTTGTGGGCTTTTGCAGCTATGACTGTAAAGATGGGAGGCAATGTGCTCATCCCTTGCTACCCATCAGGTGTGACCTACGACCTCTTTGAGTGCCTCTCTGGTCACCTAGAGACCACTGGGCAGGTCAATGTCCCCATGTACTTCTTGTCACCTGTGGCCGAGAATTCGCTTGCATACTCGTCCATACTTGCCGAATGGTAGGTAAACACCAATGTCTGAGGGGGCTCGCCAAAATACAGTACAGAGGCTTATTATTGTAACTGTGTTCTCTGCCATTTGCTGACATAAATGTTTCCATCCCCTGTGGCATAAAAGTGTGTCAGTGTTCTATTGGAAGGGCAGCAAGACAGTTCCTTAATCCTATGTTGTTATGCAGGGGTTCCCAGACTTTGAGACCTTGAGGAACCCCACCTGCCTTCCCAGAGTACTGCAAACTCCCTCCCCGCCCCCTCCGCCCCCTCCGGCCCCCCGCCCTTCTTTTCCCACCGTGTTTATCCACAGCCTCACAATTGGTGTTGCGATCAAAGAGTCTTTCTCACGCGAATTACCGAAGCGTGAAAGTGGTACTTTTAATTGTTAAATTCAAATGCTAATGTCAAAATCCAGCCGCAGAGGAAGGGGGGGGGGGAGTAGCATTGCCGTGCCCTCACAATTTTACCATCCCCTCCACATCTATTGTGCGTGTGGTTTTCATGGCCAGGGAAACTGTGCAGCATACCGTGTTGTAACTTTCACCCATTAAATTGCTTGCCAAGATTCAATCTTTTCAGTTGCACCATTGGTTCACAGCTGTCTTTTGAGCATTAAAGGACAAAATGTATTTCAGTTTTCCACTCATCTGGTCTTAAATAAGTGGGAATCACTCTGCATTTAAGCAGCATGATTGTTAACATGGTGTCTCTGTGCTGCTACTATTTTTGCTCACTGCTCTCAGGTTGTAATATTCCTAGGCCCACTAAACTAGGCCCTCTGAACTAGACCTGTTCAAACGAAACATGCTAAAAATGAGGCCCTGTGTAACTAGGTCTGCCAAAATGCATGTGTTGTAGCTTGTGATGTATGCTAAGCTTGTCAGTCTTCATGCCATGAGTGTAAGCAGTGCTGAAATGGTACTCAAAAGCAATAGGTTTCATTTTGTTATGCTAGTGGCAGTGGGGTGCTTGCTAGTGCAGGTTTAGTTTCATACTTTGTATTTCTTTGTGTAGTCCTTCTTTTTTTCCTCTTTCTTCTTTTAAAGAGAAGTGCATGTTATGATGGTGCAAATTTACGTTTAGCACCTGTTGTTCCTGACAGAGCATTTTTTTTTTTTTTTCATATACCTAGGCTTTCCTCGGCCAAGCAGGCAAAAGTGTATATACCTGAAGAGCCTTTCCCCCATGCTCAATTGGTGCGTGGAGGCAGGTTAAAACCTTTTTCCAGCATCAAAGGTATGTAGTTTTCTTGTAGTCTTCTGAAGTTTTTCTGTTCTCTCTTTTTCAATTTTTTCTTCTTTATATCATTACTACTGTGAAGTATACATAGCTGAAGTATATGCTCCCCTTCTGCACTTCCAATTTGATTTTTCTTTCCTAGCTGAAGGATTCACTGCTGATTTTCACACCCCGTGTATTGTGTTTGCTGGCCACCCTTCCCTTCGGTTTGGTGATGTGGTTCACTTCATGGAGCTTTGGGGGCCGTCACCAAATAATGTCGTCATATTCACAGGTGTGTCGGCTAACTCGCGAAGAGCTAAGGTCATTCTAAAGAGTGAATCACTAACATTTTCTTCTGACGTGTCCTCATTGTAGAACCCGACTTCAACTTGGCAGAAGCAATTGCACCATTTCAACCCATGGCAATGAAGGTTGGTTATGCTTGTTTATAATTGTTTTTGTGTGCTTGTTGCTTCAATTAGCATATTATGCGTGTTGGCTTCCGTTAATACGACCCTGAAGGACCGACGAAATTGATCTAATTATCTGGCTGGCCGAAATAAACAAGATGGAGAAAAAAAAAGTCAAAACACACCTCTTGTTCATTTGGCATTATTTGCCATATTCTAACAGGCCCCCGAACCAAACGTGCACCCACTTTCTGTGTCCAAAGTAGAAAACTAACATAGAAATGACATTAAAGCTCCTAACAAAGTAGAAATGTAATGCGCATCTAACTTTTGGGGGGCAAGCAATATGTGCTGCACAATGGCGGTCGGTTTTCTAAAGTTATCTTCATTACAATACATCTTTGTTATGTGGTAAAGCATACAAACACCATGGAAGAGGTATTGGTTTCGTGTTTGATTGCACTACGCAGGTAATTTTCGAAAAAGGAAAAGTTACGCGTTAGAATCAGATAAATACTGTAAACAGACATTGTAAGCTATGGTTATTGCTTAAGAATCTTCCTAGGACAGGCTGAAAAGAGCCATTTTCAATGGAAGATAACATGTGTTCAGCAATTCTCTGTCCCCTAAGCTTTGCTGAGAGAGACGCTGCCACTAAAGGGGAGGGATCAGGTGCGTCCGTACTGACTGGTCAAGTTCGAATTATCCAACGGAGGCCCATTTTTGGATGAAAATAATCAAATTTTGGGCCAAGAGGAATGCAACCAGCCAATACCTTAGGTTGGGACTGAATTAACCGGTGTCAAATTAATGGAAGTTGACTGCACATACAACAAACCCTTGTTATTTAATAAAATTTTCTTATTTCAATTATCCGCTCTAATAGAAGTTTTTTGTGGTTTCGACTACAGCGAATGCCTTGTGTGTGCTGAATTATTCAAAATGGAGTGATCGTGGAATTCACTTAGTACGGAATCTCTGCACAGTGCTGCAGACTAGTGAACAGGACTGCACCTGTCAGGTTGACATTATTTGCGAACTAGTAGAAAACTATTCGATTTGATTCAACTTGCTTGTGACACTACTTGATTCCTATTTCATTCACTTCTGAGAGAGAGATTCTGGCACTATATTTTATTAATATTCAATTGATTCAGTCTTTATAACTGCTATTCGCACACCTCTAATACAGCAAGTAATTTCTCTTATGCTTTCTCTCGCTTCATTGTCTATTTCTTTGTATCTTTGCTGGTGTATACATTGATGCAAGTGCCTGTGGTAGTCATTTAATATATATATATATATATATCCTGGGACTTCAGGGGGTTTTTGAAATGGGACACGGCTATTGCATGACTACTAAATGTACTACATGTGGTGCCTGCTATAGCAAGCATATTTCAGATCTGCGGGTCTCATAGTACAGGGTTTGATGACAACTTGTTAGTTATTTTTGCCTCCACAGAAGGAATTTTTGCTTTCAACATGTTGTTTTATATGTGTGCAGGCACTGTGCTTCCCCATCGACACGAGTCTCAGCTTTGTACAGGCCAACAAGCTCATCCGTGACTTGAAGCCGACCAACATTGTTCTGCCCCTGCAGTACACGTTGCCACCGCTCTTGCAGCCGCACCGCAGTGACCTTGTCATTGAAGCGGTGCGTACACATGTGGGCATAGGCATGTGGGGAGGGCCATGGCCCTCCATTAATTTGCCAATTTGTAGGTTCTGAATGGCAATGTGCCTCCCCTCGTGCTTTTGCTGAATCGTAAGGCTGCGCAATAGACAACTGGTGGCATCAGCTATGTCAGCTTTGAAGTTACTGGTTGCTTTCCTTTGCAACACTGTTGTCAGCCTGTTCTTACTTAAGATTGTTTCTTGGCTCATTTTCATAGTTGCTGTGCCTACTTTACTCTCTTTGTCATCAGTGACAACGATGCCATGCCTTAATCTTCTGATAATCAGCCTGAAATAGAGAAGGCATCACAAAGCCGGATCACTACAGTACCAGTCAGTATGAATGCTGTAAATGTTGCATTTTCTGAGGACCAGTGTACTTGTGCATTAGTTTTTTGCCTAGCCAGTGCATTTCATAGCATTTGTGACAGATTGCTGCAAAATTTAATCTGTTGTCAATTTCATATAACCTTATTTTCTTTCTCCGTTTTCATTTTATGCAGGAATGTGAGGTACAAACCTACACGCGCGGCAGCATTGTTCACATTCCAGTTCAGCGGAGGTACCAGCGAATTGAAATGACTTCCGAGGTGATATGAATTTATTTTTTCATTTAGGTCGTGTTTAATGGTTGATTTAAACTTGTTAATGTTTTATGCTCATATTTTTAGCTGCATGCTATTCAATGTGTGTGCATTTCAATTATTCAACAGATTCAGGCTATCAAATTTGTTGCATTGTAATACGAATGAATGAATGAAGAGGTTACTTTGCAGTGAATTCTATAAACTAGTGGCATAGTTGTGCTTTCTTTGACTTGATGCATAAGTATTTAGTTAATTTTTCTGTTATTGGCTTGCTTGCAAAGTACTAAACCCAATATAAGAGACCTTGTGACATTACTCTTCCAGCTGGCTGAGTCCGTAGTGCCCGTGGAAGTGAAGTGTGGGCTGGGCATTGCAACTATTACTGGCGCACTTCACGTCAATAACAACCGCTGCATGCTCAAGGTAAGCTGCCCTTGCTCATTTAGAGGCTGTAGGATAATGCGATTCTACCCGCTGATCTGCTTTTGTATGTCTCTTGTTTTCATCATTGTAATTCATTTATTTACCCTAAAGAGGCTCTGAACCACCCCCTGGGCTTGGTGAGAAAACACATTCCACAGATAGCATATGCCACTGGGAACATCTCAGCCAAATTTTGCAGTCATACGCAGCGCATGGAGTTCACAAGTGGAGCACGAAGTCACCTTTTTCTCAAACACCCTCTTTTCAAACAAAGGCCTTCTGCTCACCTGTTTCGAAGGAGGCGCTGTCATGTGTCGTCATATGTCGGATTCCCACAGGCTGTTGCTATTGGCCGATAGCTGACATCAGTCAGGAAGGGTGTTTGGATCAGTTCACTTCTTCCTACTGTTACTTTGTATAGTGGTTGTAGCAAACTAAACAGACTGAAGTAAGCAAAAACTTTGTTTTGAATTTCACTGTGAATTACTTACATCCTGGCGATTTGATGCCTCGCTCGATCTCCCGTGGATGCTTCTTCAGCTCTCCCCTCTCTCGTTGGCGTCCATGGCAGGCTCTTATTACTCACGCATCTAGTGAAGGCACGTGCCTGGGAGGTGCTCTTCTCATGGAGTGGCAGTGCCTGGCTAACACCTTCCCCGTTGACAGAAAAGGTTGTTGAAGCCACAGATCTCCTGTTGCCGCTTCTCTGCCATTCTCATGCAGCAGCAGTTGCCAAATTTCAGTGAAAGGCACCAAATGTGACCCCTGTTTCCCGGGGTCAGTGGCAGGGCACCCTCCGCAAGGTTAGGGAAGTTATCTTCCCTCGCTAATTAACCTTGAAGTGAGGATGCTGCTGGCAGCTTGAGCACCTTCGGTGTAAAATGCACAAGCTGATGAGGCAGTATCCATCGGTGAGCTCTTATGCACGCTATCAATGTAGACAGGCAATTGAAAAGAAGGCACCACACACGGACAATGTTACAAACCACGGATCAGAGGACCCAAGCAATGGAACAGAAATCACACTGGCACCTTGGTTTTACACTTGCACAGCTGTGCTAAATTCTAGTACACTTAAACCATGTGCAGTGAGACGTAGGTGACCGGAAGTATGGGTAGCCAACAGCGCCTGTCAATTTGCGTGGAAAGTAGAAGCACAATATTGAAGCCAGGTAGCGTAACCGCCCCACTCTACCGTAATGAAGGGTGCTGAAGGGGAGTGAGGAAAGTAAATATTGCACTCGTAGTATCTATGCTCGTACTAGGTCTTTTTGAAAAATTATTTCACAGTATATTCCCAGGAGGCACGACACTGGTTACAAGGCATTCTTGAGGCGTTAAAGAAAGGCTGTTAAGGGCCACTCTAAGGGGGGAGATGGTTCTTTGAAAAAACAAGATCACAAAAAAATCTATTTTCGTTTTCTGTTATTTTTTTAATACACATATCATGATGCAACTTCTGGCGGAAAACTGGCTCGAAATGACATGTCATTAAAGAAAAATAACACTGTACTTATAGTACATTGAAATGCTCAGCGCCGCCTATGAAAACACTGAAAATTGCCCATTTTGTGCCGTTTGCAATTCCAAAGCCACTTATCTTATCCCGGTCATCTTGGTCTCATTTGAAAAAAGCATCTTTCCGGCTTGCTTTCCTGTCTGAAATGATCCTTCAATGCTGCTTTAGAAGAAAGCCACCAGATTTTTTAGCTTAAAATGTATATTTTTGCACTCTTTCCAGTTCATCACATTTTTCTTCAAAAAATTATTTTTGTAAGTCGCAAATTTTGGGAGCTCTACAGATTCTCTGCTGCTCATTCAATTTGCCTTCTTATTTTTGTTTATTTCTTTGTCTGAATGCTAGAGAGTTGTAAAGTATAGAACCACTATTATTTAGTGTTTTAGGACATGGCAACAGTTTAAAATATTCTTCTAAAGTATAGATAAAAACATTAAAATGCGAAGTTGCATTCTTTGGATATCCAGAAAGATACCTGCTTAATTTCAGCTATCTTGCTGCAGTACAGCTTCTGGGACTCGGCCTGCAAACTTATAATTGAAATATTTTTTAACTGTTTCTAGGATTCGCGTAGAAAAAAGCTAATTGCATATTTGCAATCAGCACACAAGATTGAATATTTTTTTTTAATTTTCAGGTATCTAGAGTAAATATCAAGAATGTTCTTCCTGGAACCCATGTCCCCTCTTAAGGGCCTTTGGTGGGATAGTGTCACGAGGGGACGAAGAAAATCATCATGAAAAAAAATAACAATGGTCATAGGTGTGAAAATTTTTGCAGGGCATAAATATCTGTGGTAAATATCAGAATAAATCCACGAAAGGTAGCCATCACGTGACACCAAGACTATAATCAAGGAAATTATACAGAAACATTATACAAGACAATATACTGTCTATGTATGTGTACGTGCGTGCGCGTGTGGTACATAATAATGTGATCAGCTGTGTAGTTGATTGCAAAGGTAGTTCAACAATGCCCCCTACATTGACGACAACAATGAGGTAGTTAGAAAACCACAGCTTATCAGCGTCACCATGAATGCAATTGAGCGACATATGTTTATGCACTAGCAATAATAATTTGCGCTTAAAGAGCAGCCAGCCTTTGTTCACTGTCATGCACAAGGTAGAAAGGCTAAAGTGGGGGGGGGGGGATTCTAGTTCAGCATCAATTTTGTGGATGCTGGCTCTGTTATAGTAACCAATGTGTTTGGTTGATGTCTTTAGCTTATGTATTTAGTCATTACTGTACAATGACAGCCTAGTAGCGGCCATGTGACTTAGCAGCCATGTGCAAAGGTTATGGCAAAGGTAACCTCTTGCAGCCACTACAGAAAGAACCGAGTGGAAGCAAGAAGTGGAACGGCCAGACACCCCCAAAGATCTACACCTGGGGAAGCCTGGATGTCACAGAATTTGCGCGGAAATTAGAACAGGTAAGATGTTTGTTCAGCGCAGTGATGCAGTTTGGGGGCACTGCACTACGGGTGCAAGCTTTCTCAAAAACATACTGCCCAGTGGGCATGAATGAAACTCTACTCTCAAACCTGTAGTGGGCCCCTTGTTTGTGTTCCCAGCGCTCCGAGGCCAAAGAAAGTGAGAAATTGGCTGTGGTCTCACTCATAGTGGTCTGTATTCTAGCGGCAAAAGTTCATCAGGAGCAGTAAAATAAAATGCAAGCAGGATATAAATTTAAACCCACGTTATGCAAGTATGTTAGAGTGCACTGTGCGGCCGCTGCATGTGTGGTTTGTGACTGTGCTCCAGTTTCAGGATGACCTGTGTTGTGGCCTGAATTACACCACATCAATTCCATGCACATCAATGAGAAATGAAAGTGTGAAGACCCACCCTGGTCGACTCTGACTTGTTACATTTCACTTCATGCTTATTAAGCGTGAACACTACACCTCTGGGACATTGGGTTTACAGGAGCAGAATTTACCATACTGGCTGTTCAAAAATCTCACCAGGCATAAATTTCTCGTAGTATCTTGGCATGCAATACACAGTGCACAATAAGTGCATGTTTGTACTGGCCAACTGGAAAGGATTGTGAAACAGTATTTGTGTGAAAAGTAAACTTTGTACAGATTTCCTTCCCACCATAGCTGCAACTTCAAATCAACATGGCAGCACTTGCTGTGATTGCTTTGCAAGAAACCAACGATTCCATTTCATCCTACATACAGACCCAGTTGCCGCCTCAGGGCTCTCATATTGTGCATGTTTGCGTGGCCATCTAGTAGCAGTGTAGATCTCTGTACCGAGCTTTTATATATATCTATATTCATGTACATATATATAGATGTTTTTTCTAACTGCCCAGGCCGGATTTACTGATGTTAAGGTGGAGAACACTGCATCCGGGATGATTGTTCATTTGGTAAGTAGAGTGTTTTGCAGTTATGATGTAATTGCACTTAATCGGCTGAACTGATATACTGTTTTTGTTTTTCTTTTTCCTTTGTTCAGCCAAACGAAGACACAATCATTCAAGTGGACGAGCATTCTACGCATGTATTTTGCGAAGGTGATTATGCTATTCGAACCCAGCTCAGAGACCTCTTGCTGCAATGTCTCAACAAGTTTTAAAAATGTGTGAAAGGAACAATAAAGGTTAGGGATTGCTTTATTCTGTGAGTCTGTTTTAACCCAATTATTGAAGATATTTGGGCGTCATGGTTTTGTTTGAGGCTAGGAAGGATAATGCTTCTTAGGCTACATCTTCGATGGTATTCCCTCCGACCTTTCAATGGTATTAGCTACCACTGTGGGGCTTTTCAATAAAGGAGCTTAATCCAGAACCACATAAAATCTCTTGTTAAATGCAGGCACATGTTGCATCTAGTAGCTCGCACATTAGCACAAGCATTTTTGTGTGATCATGCAAGGTGCCTAGTCATCTGCTGCAGCCACAGCAGTTTGTTTCATAAATTTAACCATGGCAAAACAAAGTATGAAATGCAGATGGTTACATGCTGTTCTTGTGGTATTTGATTTTTGCCCATTCTGTTGAACGAATGCTGTAACGCCTACTTCAGCAAGATTGAAATGAAAATGCAACATTCTTTTCTGCATGCTTTGTCTGCGGAAGTTTTCAGGCAGCTAAATGTAAATCTTTATTGAAGTGCACCAAGATTTGATGCTATCCTGGTAGCTTGCACTGGTAAGTAATTGGTTTGCAACTTGTAAGTAGGTGACGTATTTTGCTTGACAATAAGCCCAAAAATTTTAACAAAAGATTTGTTAATGTTTTGAAGAGTTCTATTTGAAGAGTTCCATTTCTATGGCATGTCAAATGAGTAGGGCAATTTTATGGTACGCTGGTATCAAAAGTTGTCAATACTTTGTTTCCTTTGTTGTTAGCCAGTTTCATACTGCGAGTTTTGACATGGTAGGGAACCAGTATAAACTATAGTTCTGTTGATGCAACTGTGTTGTGTTCAGTTTGGCTCAGCTGCTCTAAAATCCCAAGACGATACTTGCACTAGAGTTGAACACATGGAAGAGGTACAGTTTTTGTCAAAGCAGTTGGATCCACTAGGAGCATGAGTACAGCTGATTCATGGGTGCATTGTGGCATGCTCATTGAACTTGTCACTAGGAGACTGAATTAATGATGAAAACAAGTGTTAACTTCTCTCCACAGAATACTGTATCAAGCAATGAAAGTGCAACAAGAGGCCAGCTCAGATGCTGTTGCACTTTCGTCCTCATTTCTTTTGAATAAAGCTGTAATTGCCAAAGTGGCACTTGCAGACAAAGCGACAGCCATTCCAGCATTATCATAATTGTACGTCAGCTGTTTGCAAATTGCAAACTGCAGCCATTGACACAATTTAGCATCTTCTTTGAACTGTGATGGTTTACTAAATGTAATGTAGGAACATGCCTATCCACAGATCACTAGCTTTCAAGAGTGGGTAACTCCAGGAATGGCCATGTGCACACATACTTTCGTGGGATGATGATTATGATAATCCCAAACATTTTCACGTAACCACAACAGTGGTTTGGCCTATAAGTGGATGGTAGCAGGAGAAAAAATATGGGAAAGGGCAGACAGTACTAGTAATAATAATGTGAAGACAAGCTAGAACTTAAGATTATTTATTTAATATGTATTGTTGAGCAGTCGGTCAACTACTATAGGTTGTTATCAACTACCATGTGCTGGCTTGACTTTTACTGCTTTTACTGCAAATAAGCATTCTTGGCAATGTCAGACCAGTTTTCTTTCTGGCTATGTAGCTATTCCACCAAAAACGTCGACCAATCCTGAAAATAGTGCAGTCTATGTCTAAAAGACCACAGCGACGTTCTTTGTGTGAGCAAAGAGGATAGCTCAAATAGCAAGATGATTGAATACCGTATAGACTCGTGTAAAGGTGGCACTTTCTTTTTTTCCAATTTCGACAAGGTGCGGCCCTTACATGGGACCCAACCTGTTGGTCAAAATAGTGCCGGTGTAGCCTTGACTTGTGCACACCTCTGATCCCAGGATGTACATACCATGCATCAGATGTCAATACGCAGTTCTCGCCATGTGGTAGCGGGACGCGGATGTAAGCAACGCGAGAAAATTCGGCAATGCGCGTGCGCGGCATTGGGGCACCAAACGCAATTACTTTTGCATTGGAAACGGAGTTTTAGAATAGGAGCCCCAAAGAAATAGCATCGAAGACACTGTGCATGCGGGAGACGCAAACTGCGTTTGGGTTTTGCGTCGTGGACGCTATTTCACTCATTTAGCGGGAGCCCAGGAAGCTTTGTGTCATCAAACATGGCGGCACCCACCGAGGCCGACAGCACCTTGCAGATTTCCGCAGAAGCTTTATGTCGAGGCTCTAACCTAGCACCAAACTGGGCTCGATTCGTGGCAACGTGTGAAGTTCGTAAGCTAGGAGGAGTCACTGCAGGTGCCGCTTTCTCTCAACCAACGTGTGTAATGAAGATTGATTCATTAGTTAGACACCTCTGTTTCTGAATTCGATTATCGATTTCATGGCTCGTAGCCTAACATGGCATAACTTAAAAGCACTTCTTGTTGGGCTAGTTGGTAGCTGTTCATTATAAAATATGAAGACGCCAAATATGAAGGCGCCCTGTCCCGTTCTCTTCTCTTGTGTGTGTTCGTTTATTTGGCGTCTTCATATTTTATGATGGCTTAACTTGGCTGGTGAAGGCACGTAAAGTTGGTTACTCAAAACTAAGCGCAACAAATTGCTTGCTGCTAATAGAATAACCTCCTAATGTAATTAAACATGAAAGTCAAAATTACTTTTATAAAATGGTACATTTTATTTAATTGTTTATTATAGCTTTTCTTGACGCCGTAGCTATGGCCGTAGTGACGCTGCAAGCGTAAAGTCCTATCGGACAATTAATGTCGCAATAATGGGAATAGACGAAGAGGGGAAGTACAGCCTCGGAAGTGATCATAAGCGTATTAGTCTACAGTAGGGAGCCCTGCTCAAAAGAGAAATACAGAGAAGTCAAAAAGAGTATGCGAAACTAAGTGACGAACAAATAGCACAAATAGCGGCCGGCATAGAGGAAGCAATAGAGAAACATCCCATATGGAAAGGTGAGATTATAATCAGTTAGAACTCATTAGTACAAAAATAAAATAAGTACAAGGAGTAAACCGCCGGAGAGGAAAGAGGAAGCCATGAAGTTGGTGAAATAAGGAAATTAGAGAGGTCATCGAACAACGACGGTTGGCATCAAGGCAGTGGCGTAGCAACAGGGGGGGCCGGGGGGCCGTGGGCCCCAGGTGCAAGGGGCCAGTGAGGGGGGGGGGGGTGTCAGATACGTCTGAAGACACCCCTCTTTCCGCCGGCTACTTCCGGGGAGGGGGGTGACAGAAGACCTATGGGCCCCGGGTGCCAGATGACCTAGCTACGCCACTGCATCAAGGGAACACGGAGAAGCAAAGAGGGCGCAGTTATCTGAAGATGAAATAGGCCAAAAATGGGAATCTTATCGACAAAAGAAACAACAAGTGCAGGTCCTCGTCCAGGCTAAAATAAAGCAGTCCTCTGATCGCTGGCTGGCTGAAGTTCGCGATGCAACTAAAGGGGGGTCAAGAAAATTCTGGAACCATATAAGCTGGCTGGGTAAAGCGAATCACAGAAAGCAGGAACAGACCAATTCACGATGCCGAAGGAAATTGTTTAGCGGGAGATGATGCTGTGAACTACATTGGTTCAGTTATAGCAGAGTCATTTAGGAAAGACGATAGGGTAATCGCCCCAAATGAGGGAGCAACACAGGATAGCATAATAGAAAACAGCTTAGAACTGACCAATCTTAACTGGAAAAAGGCGGCAGCAAATGTTCCAAAATGCATGTCCGCGGGGATAAGACGAAATTCCAATCAAGTTAGTTAATGAACTTGGCCCAAGAAGCAAGGAAACGCTGATAAAAGCATTGGAGGCAGTCATAACAAATAAGCAAATTCCACACAGCTGGAAACAGAGTAAAATTAATTTGATTTATAAAGGGAAAGGGGATAAGAACATCAAATCCTTCAGACCAATTACGATAACATCAGCTATATATAGGCTGGCGATGCAGGCGGTGAGATTAAAAATGCAGTCATCGGTAGAAAGTAATAGAATACTTGGATAACTTCAGAACAGGTTCAGAAGTGGTAGGCGCTTAGATGATAGCCTGAATTTGTGCTTACCCAGTGCATAGAAATAGCTAAGGCAGAAAATAGACCTCTATATTTAGCCTTCCTGGACATAAGTGGTGCATACGACAACGTGAGCAGGGAACTCCTGTGGATCATATTAAAAGATGAAGGTATCAGTCATGAGGTAACTGATTTTCTACAGGAAATATATCGACAAAATAATGTTGAAATAACATGGGAAGAAATTAAGAGTACTCCAACTGTGGAGATACACAAAGGATTAAGGCAAGGTTGTCCTCTGCTGCTCACGCTTTATATGATAAGTATGGAAAGAAGGTTACAACGAAGCAATCTAGGGTATAATCTGTCGTACAGATAAGGCGGAAATGTTGTTGAGCAACGACTATCGGGTTTAATGTATGCGGACCAGTGGCGTAGCAGCAGGGGGGCCGGGGGGCCGTGGGCCCCGGTTGCAAGGTGGCGGGGGCGGTGGGGTTTCATATGCCTGAAGACGCCCTTTTTCCGCCGGCTTGACTGGGCGCAAATGGCAAAAAATGCTCCGGTATCCGGTAGCCTGAGCTCATGTACCCGGTGCATTGCGCCGCAGAATTGTCGGCTGCAGCTCTATCAACACCCCATGAATGTGCGGGCGAAAAAATTTAATTCGCAAAATGGTCGCTAAACTATTCGCCTTAGCGGAATGTTTCATGTGGGGTGCGCTCGTGAATAGATGGATGGAAGGTAGGAGCGTCCCCTTTGAAACGGGGTGATATTGGCAGTTGCCACCATGCTCAGCTTTTTATTTTGCTTTATTTTTATTTACCTGTGCTGTGTGTTATTAAAATTTTCGATTTTCTTTAAATACGTCTTCCTACCCCTTTAACCTTATGTCACCTCTCTGCTTTTGAGCCACCAAACCTCCAATCGCATTTTGCTAATTTCCACCGCATATTTATTTACATGACTGTCGTGCTCTTCCGGGTGCGCTCCCTAAGGCTTCCGTTCAGAACGCGCAACGAAAACGAACAAAGGCAGCAGCAAGAGGGCGTTGAAGGAGCGCGCCCGGCGCTCTCGTTTATGGGGAAGCGTTCATTGAGAGCGACGTTGCATAAGTGCGGCCTGGTGCGGCCGTCAAAAGTCGCGAATGGGATTCTCTGGATCGTCTTCAGACTCGGTGCGGCCGAAGAGTTTGGCGGCGGTTTGATGTGGCGAGTTTGACTCGACAGGCTGTATATATAGAGAGAAGTGGTTCTTGAAGGGATAAGGAAAGGTTGACGCTGTTTTCTGCAGCCCTTGCGGGAGCACGGCTCAGCGTCACCAGGGGTGGGGGGGGATAGTGGGAGCAAAGGAGATAGGAGAGTAGAGGGTTAAAGTGTCGCCATGGCAGCGGCTGAGCAGTCCGGCAGGAAGGGCCCAGTGGGTCCGGTAGGAGTGGTGATCTGGTGAAAGGCCAGGGGGCGGTGATCCAGCAGGAGCCAGATGATTGGAGCAGGTCGAGTAGCCTAGAGTGGTTTGGATAGCCGTGAGGCTATCCGTCTTTGCAGAAAATCCTAGAGTCTCGCCGAGAGCCCCGACGAGTCGAGGTACTCGAGGACACAGGAGGGCTGGTAGCTCGCTACGACCAGGGAAGAGGATGTCTTCCTGCCGTGCAGAAGGAAGCCCCAGGCGTCAGAACTCCTGCAGGAGACGGTCACGCTGCTGCAGGTAAGCAGGGCAGGCCAGTAGGAGGTGCTCCAGGGTCTCGGGCTCCCCACTGGAGGCACAGGCTGGAGAGGCGATGAGGCCGTGCCTGTGGCGGCGAGCACCCGTCCAACAGCAGCCAATCCTTAGTCGCAGAAGGAGGGAGGTCCCCCTACGTGCGAGGCCGCGCTGTAGAAGTGGTCGCGGAGGGCGACCCAAGGACAGCCGCTTGTCCGGATGGCAGGCCAGCAGATGGCGCCGAAGCCTGTGGCTTGTGAAATCATTGGCTGTCACTGCCAGGCTGGGCGGGACCACGCAGTGGTGGGCACGCTTTGCCAGTGCATCTGCTTCCTCGTTGCCCGGTATCCCTACGTGGGCTGGAAGCCAGTGCAGGGACACTGAGCAGCCCGCCTCCTGGAGCGCCATCAGCCTTGTCGAGAGCAGGGCAACCCCGAGGCTGGCCCTTTCTGGCCTCTGCAGGCTGAGAAGTGCCGCCTTGGAGTCGCAGTAGATGGTCACTGGGGTCACTGGCAGCTCCTCTGCGAGTAAGTCCACAGCCAGGTGAAGGCCTGCGCTACCTCTGCCGCTGTTGACGTCGCATGGTCGGAGAGACGACACTGCTTGCTCTTCCGCAAAGTGGGCACCACGCAGGCCGCAGTCGACGAGCCTGTGTCCGGCATCACCGAGCCGTCAACGTAGATCTGCAGGTTTCCTCCGTGGTCCTCATGCAGGAGGGAGGCAGCCGTCTGTTGAAGGGCACAAGTCGGGGAGCGCCGTTTGGAAACGCCGGGCAGCTCTGTGGTGATGGGTATGGGTGGTCTTTGGGGAGGAGGCAGCTGTGCGTTGTTCGCTGGAGGCCTCCCAATCACCTCTTCGTGCAGCCCACAGAGTCTGCCCATCTGTGAATGGGGCCGCGAGCGCAGTCGGGAGAGCAGGGCACTGCCGTCTGGTGCATGGTGGAGGCGGTCAACATGGCGTAGCCCCTGCTGCAGGAGGAGGAGTGACAGGGGCCATGCTCCCGCCTCGGCCAATGTTGCAGCGACTTGGGAGCTGCGGGGAGCGCCCAGGCAGAGCCTAATCGCGGCCCGATGCTGCAGCTCCAGCTTCTTGAGACGGGCAGGTGGTAGTGCCACGAGTGGGAGGGCGTACCGCAGGCGTGAGGTGGCTGCTGCATCGTACAGCCGCAGTGCCCACCCAGTGGTACAGCCCTGTCCTCGGGCAAGAAGCTGGGAGACTGCCTTGCGGACCCGGAGGACCTGAACATGCAGGGTCTTGACAGCAGGCAGCCAGGCCAGTCGGTGATCAATGCGCAGCCCCAGGTACGTCACTGCAGTGCTCCAGGATAACTGGACGCCTTCCAGGTGCAGTCGGGGTGCTGTGCGGCGGGCGGCTGCTCTTGGGTGGAGCAGCATGGCCTCCGTCTTCCTTGCCTAGATGGCAAGGCCAATGCTGCTCAGGTAAGCAGCGGCGGTGCCGAGAGCACTTTGCAGGGCCGAGCGCGCGCTGCGGTGTTTGTGTGGTGGGCTTCACAACCACAGGGCGATGTCGTCCGCGTAGATGGAGGCACTCACCGGATAGTCGGGGTCGATCGGCAGATATAGTCGATCGGCGATATAGTCGCGGGCGCCGCGATGTTCAGCTCGCTTTTACTTCCCCTCTCCCGCTCGCTCCAAGAAGCCGCTGCGAAACCTGCCGTTATGTTTCACGCTTTCCTTCTTACCCTCAAAAGTTTCAGAAAACTGTTGTTGTGTGACTTCATGTCATGAGTACAGTGTCTGTCAGCTGCACAGAATATTACAAAAAAATAAAACGTGAATATTGTATTGATATTTCCCAATATTCTATGAAGTTATGTGTCTGTGATTACTAGGAACTCGGTAGCGTGAAAAATATGGCAGATAAGTAATAACCATATCCTTAATAATCCCTTAATTAGTATTTATAGAGCAAGCACTTCAATTCCAGAATTGAGGACTCGAAGTCATATTATTTACTTATCAAAAACTTCTTAAAATCGTTTTAGGTGCTACAACCTACAGTACTTTGGCACTGCGGACGGCGCCCAGTATGGCAGTAGAGAAAGAAATATGAAATAGTGGATCAGTGATGTTCATCCCTCAACCCCCTCCATTGCGAGTGCAGCCCAACAGGTTTCGCTGGCACGGGCTTCATCGCGGTCTTCTTTTCTTTCTTTTTTTTTCTTTTTTTTTTTTTATGGTGACGCCAAGAATCGACGCGAAGCGTGCTCTATTCTGTTCCCAATCTCTTGGTGGTGTCGCAGCTCGGATAATCACGTTTGTCCGTATAGCAGCAAATAAAAACACAGGTCTACATTGATCACAATGAAGATAACTCGTAATTGTCATAACATTAACGCCCGAGCAGCAGGGAGGCAGGTGGCGCGTTTTCCGTTTTTCTAATATGGTGGGGAGATCAGCGTCACTGAGACACAATTTAATTTTCGTTTTCTTTCAGGGCTGCCCACAGCCAAAATACTGCAGGCCATAGTACCCTACGACGATTTTTGTGAAGTTGTTGTTGGGCAAGATATGAATGTCGGCCTTCAATTTTGCAAATGCAATGTTGCCGCTAAAATTGGTAATTAAAACTTTATAATTTTTTTTACTTGTGACGTGAGCCGTATTTGCCACGATGCCGCATTTGTATTGGTTGCCAAGCCTTACAGTCTGACAGAAGATGTGCACATGCGCTTATCACAAGTTATCAGTGCAGCACCATGTGTTATTTGGTGCAGAGAGAGAGAGAGAGAAACTTTATTTTGGTTCCTTCAAGGATTTAGCGTCTCGAGGTCTCGGTCGTCTTGGGCGCCGGCGACTTGGAGCCTCTTCCAGCAAGGGTGGGCCCCTATTCCAGGGCTCCACTGAGCCTGGCTACCTGACTAGCGTGCTGCACTAAGGCCCTTTGGGCCGTGAGCTCGCAGCTGGTAAGCCGACTCTCCCATTGCTCCGCACTCGGGTTATTGTGTTGGTGGAATGATTTATTGTGTTTACATTCCCATGTGACATGGTATAGTGTGGGTGTGGCCCCGCACCATGGGCAGGTGTCTCTGTATTGTGTTGGGTACATTTTGTTTAGGATGTATAAATTTGGGAAGGAGTTTGTCTGCAATCTGCGCCAACTCGTTGCTTCCTCCTGCGTTAGAGCTTTGTGGGGTGGGGGATATTTGGCTCTCATCCCTCTGTATAAGTTTAAGATTTCTGTGTATCCTCCCTCACAAGCGTGTGGGTGATACTCCGGGGCGCGCGACTCGAGCTCCACCACTGGAAAAGCTGGCGCCACCGTCGGCGTGACGTGCTATTAGGGATCACGTGGACATAGCGGCCGCGTCGGCTGCTTCGGGAGCGCCGAAGCGAGCTGAAAAGGAAAGCTTAAGTTCCCTCGTACGCTGCGGTCCTCATTTATTGGCGAGATTTTCCCGCTTCGAGTGTCTCCTTTACAACGATTGAAAGCACTAGAATAGGTAGTGGCTGCCTTTGAAGGTGCGCAACATGGTAGGCTACTGCTCGGTGCCGCAGTGCCGGACGTACGCAGCGGAACCCAGTGTCAGCCTTATTCATACGTAGCCGCAGGACAAGAAGCTGCGTGAAGCTTGGCTCGTGAAACATAAAATCGGCAAATAGTCATCGGCTACAATTCGGGTATGCAGCAAGCACAGACGCGAGGAGGATTTCTGCTACGGCTCCGGGTCTGCGATGTTCGAAAAACGCGCTCTGAGACGCTCGCCCGAGTCCGCTGCCCGACTAATGTCACGACGGTTTGGTCTATGAACTTGTCGATGCTATAGATACTGGCAATTTCACTGGAGTAAAAAGGGAGCGGTAAGAAGCACATTAAAAAAAAAGCATGGCATATGGTCATGTTTGCGTTATGAATTAATGCACTGGATTACAAAAAAAGAAGCAGCGGGAAATCGCACACTGAGAACACCGATAAACATATAGTGCGACACAACTCGAGAAATAATATTGAAATGTCCAAGAATTTAGAAAAAAGAAAGAAGATTGAATCGTCGCAACGGCACATCACAGTCCCCGTAGGCGTCGAAGTCTCTACAATGAAATTATTTTTGAACAGTTCTGATAGCGCTCACGCAACGATGGTTGCTTGTATACTGTCAAATGCTCATATCCTGCGGCCTAAAGCTCAAGGCACGGTGCGAAAACGCGCACGCGGCGAAAGCGAAGCAGTACGCGGACAGGCATTGTTAGGATCGGCCTGCAGCTATTTCAGCCCGTTGCAGGTGCGTCGATCAATCCGGGGTGGCGGCGCCCTTCGGAGAATGAGCGAGGACGACGACGCTAACCGACCATGCGCCGCCTCGGCGAAAGGGTGCTTTGCGGTACGGGGGCCCCAGGATTCGTCACAGTCTGCCGACACACGAGGCGACCAAGGAGAAAGGCAGCTCTGGAATATAGAGGCGCCGAATGAGTTCGGCGGGCCAACTGTTGTTACCCAACTCCCCAACGCGGACCTGATCTGCTACGGGTGGGGGAGTTGCCGCGGGAACGTCGTCGTAGGCTCCTTCCCACGCGCCGACCAAGACGCAAGACAATGTGCTACCCGGGGCGGCTCATAGTTCTACGAAGCCCCTCTGACGTCGGCTCCGGACCATTGCACCTGTGTGTGTGTGTGTGTATACGTGTATGTGAGCCCTCCTCCTCCAAAAGGGCGGGTCATCTTCAATGACGTCGAACTATGACGTCGAGCGGAGTGCTTATAAGCAGCGATTGTCGGCTGCTAGTGCGTGCTCGTCGTCGTGCCCGTCGTCGTGCTCTGTGCTCGAAATGTACTCGTGAGCTGTGTGCTCGTTTGCTGTATACTTTGTCTTGCAGGCTCCATTTGGGAGTCACGCTAGACTGTCGATATATGTCTTGTTTCAACTGTAAATAATGTAAATAAAACCTTCTCGCCTAAGTCCCGACGCAGAGTCAAGTTCCTCCCTACAAGCACGACCGCTCCAAATCTAATAGCATGCAGACGCGCAGTCGGTCGCTGCGAAACTGTGATCGCTGCATTGAGGCTTCATTCTATTACGCTCCATTTAGTTATACAAACATTATAAGAACATATTTCACATAGTTTGCTCGCAGCATTTACCTACCTTTCACGCAAGAAGCCGGTTCGGGAGACTCCATCGCGGCGACCGCGCACAGTGGCGTTCACTGTACGTATTCAGTAAAGAAATAGCGTCTGTAAGCGATTCTGTGCTTTCAGTTTGCCCTAGATTATTATTTAGACATTAAAAAACTTCTCTCGTTTCGAAAGTACCTACAGAAATGTCCGGGGAGAGTTTTCAGTGAGCGCTGACAGCAAAACCTATGAGGAGCGCGCCGCGTGATCCCTCGTACTATACGCCAGCGAGGCGCTTCCGATAGATGGCGACTCCGTAAGTCCTCGCCGCCAATACCTGCTGCATTCGCGATCTCTGGGAAAGAAAGCGAAGGAGAGGGGGACCCGGGGGACGTGCGCGGTATCCAAGGCGGCTGTACTGGTGCTGAAACCCGGAAATTGTCGATATCCTCGCCTTCCTCGACTACAAAACTCTGGATAATTACTGTGGAGACGAAGGAGGCAGTTTAGGTTTCAGTTCTAGAGTAGCTAAGTCCGGTGGGATGTTTTTCAACGGTACAACTGATGAGCTTACAATACAAGGCCATGAAATACTCCGAGTGGCCGAATACAGATATCTCGGGGTATGGATAAACAAAGGGAAGATGTACACGGAAAAGCACGGACAGTCTCTCATAGCAAAAGGGCGAAGAGATGCCGGGATAATGAAACATAGGGCATTGTGGGGGTACAACAAGAATGAGGTACTGAAAGGTATTTGGAAGGCAGTAATAGTGCCGGGGCTTACTTTCGGGAATGCGGTCCTGTGTTTAAGGGCAGAGGTTCAGTCGAGACTAGAAGTAAATCATAGAGCTGTGGGAAGATTAGCACTAGGTGCCCACGGGAAAGCCACAAACGAAGCAGTACAGGGGGATATGGGCTGGGCATCGTTCGAAGCACGGGAAGCTCAACGTAAAATCCTATACGAAAAACGTTTGAGGAAATTGGACGATAACAGGTGGGCAGCTAAGGTATTTAAATACCTATACAGAAAGAGCGTTGACTCACAATGGCGGAAACGAACTAGGAAGCTAACCAGTAAGTATGCTAGACACGAGGACGAAGAAAGACAGAGCATTAAACGACAGGTTAAAAACGCGGAAGGTAAAAATTGGGTAAATTCAATCGAAAAGAAGCGTAGTATGGAACTATATCGATACTGGAAACAGCAGATCAGGAAGGAAGCGTTTTATGATAACTCAAGAGGCAGTGCCCTACTCTTTGAAGCTAGGTCAGAATGTCTTAGAACGTGGAGCTATAAAAGGAAATTTAACGAAGAAGAAGACACATGTACTGTGTGTGGTAAATATGTAGAAACAATGGAACACCTCATACTAAAATGTGATGGTATCAATCCCGATGTCGATGCGGCCACAGTCACGCTTCCTGAGGCCCTATGGTTCAGATATAACAATAGTCATGTAAATAAATATGCGGTGGAAATTAGCAAAAGGCGATTGGAGGATTGGTGGCTCAAAAGCAGGGAGGTGACATAAGGTTAAAAGGGTAGGAAGACGTATTTAAAGAATATCGCGAATTTTAATAACACACAACACAGGTAAACAAAAATAAAAGGTAAAATAAAAAGATGAGCATGGTGGCAACTGCCATCACCTCGTTTCAAAGGGGACGCTCCTACCTTCCATCCATTCCATTCATCCATCCTATTCCAAAGCTCTTCACTCATTTGTGTCTCAACGCTAACACCCGCAAAGCTCTTTGAAGCCCATGATTGTGTGTGTGTGTGTGTTCAAATTTTGGTTGCCAAGTTGGTGATGCGGAAGGCTCATTCACCGACGACTGACAGCAGTCGTGCGACCGGTCGGAAATGGTCGCTTTTCTCGAAAAGCGACTTTTCTGGGCCTGTCGCTCGCTGCTCGATTTTTCCGTCGCGCGACCGTGGTCGCAAAACTGCTAAACCAATCAGAGCGCGCCGAAAGGCGAGACGTTCATTTAAGGGATCGCCAGTCGTTTGTGCGCAGGCGCGAGTAAGAGCGTGCGCGAGAGAGAAAATCTGGGGTCGAGTTTACGCTCCGCCGATGGCTGCTGTCAGGATTGGGGGCTTAATCCCATCGCTCGTGATCCGTTGTCAAGATTGGAGTCCGGCATGAATTCGAAGGTAGCTGGCCCATGCCGTCGTCCAACTTATCCACGCTGAGGACGTTGATCACAATGTGTTGGCGGGCTAGTTGGTGCGGATCCATAAATACTTCGTTTAGCGCAAAACAACGGACACAAGAAAAGGCGACAGGACAGGCGCCTTGTCCTGTCGCCTTTTCTTGTGTCCATTGTTTTGCGCCAAACGAAGTATTTATGGAGGACGTTGATAAAAGGAAGGACTGCCTCTCATCGAGAACGAGGAATATGGGTTTATTTACAGTATTTATATCAGTCTAACATGACTATTTGAGAAAGTACATCAGTCTAACATGACTGCTTGAGAGAGAGAGTCTCAGTCCAACATGGCTGCTTAAGAAAAGTGTGTCGAGCATCCGCACAACAGCAGTTTTTAAGCACTCGGTCCTCCCGCGATACAAGGTGACGCGAACGTTCGTTTAGTCATCGCAAACTAGCCACCTCTCCGCAGGACGGTTTACACACGCACATGCACACACACACGTGTTCAAGGTCCGAAACCGACACCATACGAATTTCGTTGAACTCGGAGCCGTTCCGGGTAGCGCGTTGTCTTGCGTCTTGGTCGGTGCGTGGGAAGGAGCCTCCGTCGGCGTTCCCGCGGCAGCTCCCCCGCCCGTAGGAGATCAGGTCCACGTTGTCGTGTTGCGCACAAAGCCTGCTTCGTCGAACTCCTTCAGTCACATCGCATCCTAGCTGAAGCGACGAAGAGTGGAGGATGCGCGTATTGATACCGACACATAGTCGACTTAGCCACGCCGTGGCTAGAGGTTGGCGGCGGCATTCCAAGATGAGGTTGCCACCGCTGGCGTAAATGGCTGGCAAACTTGCACTGCAGCTGGCCGTTCTTAACACTACCCGCGCTGTGAGCCAGTGGGCACGGGCACTCCGTTTGTTGATTGCTGTGTGTGAATGGACAAGATTCTGACTGGTGTTGTATAAGTCGCGGGTCGCTTTTTTCGTCGCGATGATAGATTGGATATTTTACGAGCACTGATCCAGGAGGGCACATGTAACCGGCAAACGGAGGCCTCAGGAGAGCACCTGAAGTCATAGTACAGCAGGCGGTGCAGGATTTATGGGCACCGCAAGGGGTAGCGGGGTGATCAAAGCTGGAAGCAGGGCGGCCCGCGCGGGTTGAGGCCGCGGAGGCCGAAGCGTGCCAAGGGGTGTTCGCATAAAAAATTGGCTATCCGCGATAGCGGACAGCCGATCTTTTACATCCCTGGCACGCGCAGGCCTCGGCGAGCCTCAACCCACGGACCATTCCGGGTTCTATGGCTTTGGTGCCCCCGTTGCCGCTTTGGTGCCCTTGAGGCGCCGCCAATAATGCGAAATAATGACATGTTGTTTCAATTAGTCAAAAAACGCAATTGAATAAATATAGTTAGGTCTAGCCGCCAACTTGTGACGCTAAGTCCAGCACTACCGCGCGCCGCGACTTCTGCAACATCAGTCAGAACTTTGCATATACGTCGAAAGGACTTTCTCGCGCCTGCGGCGCTCGTTCTGGATCAGTCATCGTCACCGGCGGCCTTTCAGCCACTTGCATTCAACCGCGGTTGCTAAGGCGCTCTGGCTTCAATAGCCTTCTACTGGGACCAGTTGAAACCAGCAACAGACCACTAGCTTTTCAACTGGGACCACATCAGACCACTTAATTCACACCACTTGAAAACCAGTAGTACCACTAGAAAACCAGTAGCAATATTTTCAGCCATGGGTCTAGATATTCAAATATATGCGGCCCGGGCTCTACTACGGTCGCTACTGCTCCCACAGAAGCATCCGTGATGTTATTTACATCGCCATAAGGCGCAAGAAAGCTGCGATCCGGCTGCTTCACCTAGTTTACCGTGCCCGCAGCCAGCGTCCGAGCGCATACAAACTCTATACCCCACTCCCCGATGCCGGCACGCCTAGGGACAAATGTCTACAACACGCGCTAAGAAACCACCTCCGTAGTACCTAGACATATAGTCATATATTCAAGGAGCAAAAGCCGCCAGATTTTCTCTCTCGCGCCCGCTCTTACTCGCGCCTGCGCACAAACGACTGGCGATCCCTCAAATGAACGTTTCGTCGCCGAAAGTTACGTTAGCATGTGTTCTGTACCGGCGTCCTCCTGCGTCGCGCGAAATACAAAGTCTATATGCCACTACGGCAGACTACAGGAATGTAATCGGTGTCTTGCCTTGTGATACTGGGGCGCAGCAGTTCCAGCAACATGCCGAATGTACCCGTTAGCATTCGCAGGAAACTAAACAACAGTAAAAGAAAGCACAAACAATTATGCACCGATTTCCACCCAACGCGAACTAGAAATTACAACTTCTCTCAATACGATGAGCAAAACGTGAACAAGGTGAATGCAGGAGCCAACGTTTCGACAAGTGGACTTGTCTTCTTCAAGGCGACATATGCTTTCCTCGCCACAGTATATATAGGTGGGGTTCTTCTAAAGGGGAGGGGGTGTGAGGCGGGAGCGCGTGTAAACGAGGGAAAGTGTGTTAGCGTGTCGAATTAGTAAAGGAACGCTGTGTACAAGGTCAAAGCCAAGACCCCCCTCCCCTCACCCCAGTCTGTCAACCCACGCGCGTTAGCTGGCGTGTCAAGGGCGTCTGACACGCCAGCTGACAAAAAAAGAAAAAAGAAGAAAAAGAAGGGAAGAAAAAGGAAATGGGGGGGGGGGGGTGATACGCCAAGAAATCAAACTAAGTGTTGTTGCCTATAGCTTGAGGTTTAGCATAGCGAATAGAGGAGGGGGGGTCCTGGCTTTGACCTTGTACACAGCGTTCCTTTACTAATTCGACACGCTAACACACTTTCCCTCGTTTCCACGCGCTCCCGCCTCACACCCCCTCCCCTTTAGAAGAACCCCACCTATATATACTGTGGCGAGGAAAGCATATGTCGCCTTGAAGAAGACAAGTCCACTTGTCGAAACGTTGGCTCCTGCATTCACCTTGTTCACGTTTTGCTCATCGTCTTGAATTGCCATCTCCCGCATTCCCCGTAACTTCTCTCAATGTTACTCCTCGTCACGCGCGCAGAGTTCGAGCAGGAGGCGGCTCCGAACGGTGGCTCAGGCGTACACACTAGCGTCGCTTTTTCTTCGGAGGCATCCGCACTGCCACAGCTGGCACCACGCACGGCACAACACATCAGCACCGCGACGTCTTCCTCTTCGCTCGAATCAAAATCCGTGGCTGTTGCTTGAGCGCGTATATAGATCCCTAAAATTCTCGCTGAGAACGATAATCTCCGAGATGGCGAATTGCAGGTCGCGCTCGCCCGGGAGCGCGACTTGCAGAACAGATAGCAGAACAGGGCGGCGTTGTCGTGTTGCGCACAAAGCCTGCTTCGTCGAACTTCAGTCACAACGGCGACGAGGCTAGAGCGTAACTTACGGTGGCTGTTTCAGCACAAAGCCTGCTTCGTCGAACGCACCCTAACTGAATCGTCGGAGAGTGGAGGATGCGCGTATTGTTCCCGACACAAAGTCGATTTAGTCACGCCGTGGATAGAGGTTGGCGGCGGAATTCCAAGATGAGGTTGCCACCGCTGGCGTAAATGGCTGGCAAACTTGCACTGCAGCTGGCCGTTCTTAACAGTCTATACGGCATGTGCTGAAACTGCATATGCCAAAGTCCAAGAGACGTCGCCATGAGACAAATCAGGTTGACGCACATAAAAATAGGTCTTGATACTCGCATATGACAGCACTTCCTATCCACCTGCTTGCGGAGAAGACGATAATCCACTGCGAGATTACGGCCGCAAAATCGAAGGCAGACGCTTCAACACTAGCTCGTGACGTCATGACCACTGCCTGCCGTCAGGATTAAAGCAAGCGTGTCCTTGGGCCGTATATTTTGTAACCATCTACAATTAATTTGCCATTCGCTACACATCCACAACCGTCATTTCCGTAACTGAGCAGAAAATCCAAGCAATTTTGTAGGAATTTGAGCGAAAGTTCGACATCGAATTCAGAAAGCAAAACGTCGCAGTTTTGCCCTAAAGACGAAGCATCGATTGCGATAGCAAATTGCTGGACAACTATACCAAGTAAGGATATGTTTTATCGGCCGTGTAAACTTGTAAACATAGGCATACTAACTGAATTAACGAGTAAGGTGTCGAGCGCACAAGCAAACGTGAACACAGCTCACTCGATGACCGCGAAAACTCGCTGTCAAAACGCTGGAGTGAGGAAGCGCGGCAGCAGCAGCGAGCGAATTCACTTTCGTGTTGCGTATCGCATGAACGCGAACTAAGCCGCGAAAACACAGCGCGCGTCGCAGATGGCTTTCAAGACACAGCGGCCCGGGGTAGAATGCCCTGCCCTCCCACTGGGGTTTTGCTGGCTACGGAACACGGTACGCTTCTTCCCCGCTTGCGTCACTTTGCGTGCGCGAGATTGAGCCGTGATCGCCTCGCACGCTTTCACTCCCACACACAGGCGCGCGGCGACGATTTCGTCGCCCTTGGACTTTATGCGGAACCTCACGGCGGCGGCAAAAATGCGCCCAGAGTGCTGTCGCAATAAAGAAACGGATGGTGAACCCCCCTTGACGTTCCCGCACTAGCTCGCCAAGTATCCTGTATTGTGAAAGCACGCGAGGGAAGCCGACGATCGCTGCTCAATCTGGCACGCGCGGAGGAAAGCGGAGACCAAACCGACCAAATTTCGCACCGTCTTCCGTCGCGCGAAAGGCCGTGTGGGGATGGGAGGGAGGGGGTGGAGGGTGATTGTGCTCCGGCAGCAACCGCGTATTCCGCGACTAGGCGCAAGGGGAACTGATGAGCACGGCTCAATCGCGCGCGCAATATGAAGGAAAGTGGGGAGGCAGTGCGGGATAGGGGAGACAGCTTCGACTCCGCCAACAAGTGCGTACTTTGCACGGCCGCGCGCGCCATATCCTGAAGGGGATCTGCCGACAGCTCATGCCTTTGTGCGCGCTGTGTTCTCTCCGCTCTTGCGTTGAATAGACAGCACGAATGTCACTTAGCCCGCTGCTGCTGCTGCGCTTGACCAGCGTTTGACAGCGCCTGTCCGCGCTCATCGAGTGCAATGTATTCATGCTTGCTTGTGCGCGCTGACACTATGTTTCTTCAGTTAGTAAGCGAATGTTTCCAAGTTTATGCGGCCAATAAAACTACTATCATTACTTCGTATAGCTGCCTACTAATTTGCCATCACAATCGATGCTTTGCCTTTCGGGCGAAACTGAGACATCTTTTATGTTTAATTACGAACTCTATATTGTACATAAATGAGCCAGAGAACTTAAATTATCAAGTTTTGAGTTGCGGCGCTATTAGCGGCGAGAACTTGGAGTGGCGCCCTCTCGCGAGTGACGTCATGGCCAGGACGCCGCTCGCTGCGGCTCGCTCGGTCCCTTCGTGTATGCCTGGGGTATGGGTGGCTCGAGCCGGACTTATTGAAGGGTATGTCGGCTTCTTTCTGCTGCCATGCCTGAACCGCAGTTCCTTCTTGAAAACTGCATGAGTCAAGGAAATTTGGGGCTTGGATATCGCAAGCTATGTAGCGTTGAAAGGGTCTACTGGTTTTACAATGCGCATATACGCCGTGTCTGCCCACAGATTTTACGTAAAAAGAATTTCTGCAAGTTCAACACGCGAAGTTGTGTATGATGCTTCGCTAAACACTTACGTTAGTATTTAGCTATGAGAGACATTACATTTTACATGGAAGAAAAATCTTGGTAATTGGCGTCAGCCTATCCGTGTTAGAAAGACACTGCCCAGCGAATTTATCATCCCGATTCTTATTACTCTGGTGAGTTCTAGTCAAATATGGCCATTTATAAATGCGTAAAAGAAAGAGTTAGGCGCGCATTTCTTATGAAAAAGTTTGCGGTTATTTTCACCCCTCTCTGAAACAGGCCTCCAAAAAACGAATTGCTCATGGCTGTTAACACTACGGCGTGTCATGTAGTGTTTACATAGTTGATTCACAAATACCATAGTTGCAATCACCTGAGAGAAAAATTTCGTGGTTAAGGTCGAGAGCCAATCAATCGCAAGCGATGAAATGTTTCATGGTGGCCCTCAGTAGCCTTTATCGACAGTATGGCACACCCCTCACGCAACGGTAGGAACCGAGTGTCGGTATATATGGCGAGGCACGCGTTCTTCGCGAAACCCATCAGTTCACTGCAACTTCGAATTGAAACCATAAAACATTCTTTTACAGCGCCAATTGGAATGCCTAAAGTAGTCTCGAGGTACTGCAGCGCAGCTTTGGGTGTCTAGAAAAGTAAAATTCAAGCACATTCTGCCTCACCATGTCTCGATGCGGCGTTGTTTAGTTATACAAACGGACAACTATTCGCTTCGTCATACATAAAAGAGAATGGGCCTTCATAAAGAAAACACCACAAGCCTTGCATATTTCATTTTATTTTTACTCTCCACCGGGGAATTATGATATCTTCAATATGTCCCATACTACTAATGATTGACGCTTCGACTTCTTTCTAGCTGTAGCCATACGGTGGAAAAGGCATATTTCACTAAAAAGTTTGGGCCGAGCAGCCTGTGTCAGTTCACCAAACATGCATATTCGCCGTCACGTATATTCCTCAAGCAACAAGCAGCGATAAATTTCTCAAGTGAGTTGAAGTTGTAGCACGGAAAAGGGAATATATATTGGTACATTCCTTTTCGTATTCTGCAAATAGCCGTAAGCCTTCATTAGCTTTATTTCAAATTACCGCCACTTAACATAAACACGTGAAGAACCGCCTAATTTTGAGAAGCAGGTAAAGAAGCAAGTGGTGCTTGTAGAATCTAAACTGCAGTGTTAATGAAGTCCTCGTGTTACTGCCGAACGTTTCTGTGAAGAAATGCACAAATTCGATATTATACCCTGAACCACTCGCCATGAGCAAAGCTGTTTTAGCAGATTAAAATCAAGGTAACTGTTGTAAAAGTCATATATAGCCAGCGTTTGTGACATACTTGTTGCATCGCGGCATGTATGGTATCATAACTGGATTATTATTAAATGCTATGTCTTTGGGGCGGTTGTCGATCCGCTCATGAAAAACCCGCAATGGGCTTGTCTGCGCTCCTTCGACTGGCACCGTAGCATTGCCTTTGAGAGCTGCATTGTCGTCTAAGAAATAAGCTGTTTGAATAAATTTTCGCGAATGAAGACGTCGTAAAAATATATTTGATTACCGCCATAAGTATACAAGCAGAGAGAACGAGCGCGAACAAACGAAAACACCGCAGAAAGCGCCCGGTCTGTAGCAGACGACAGGCACGAGTCCGTGCCCTGACGTCACGCGAGCGGCGCTCGCAGCGCCCCTGTAGTTCGTTCTTGAAAAGGCGTACCTTGGAAACCATGACGTCACACCGACGTACCAGCGCTCGAGTTGGGGCGTGAAAAATGAAAGTTTGTCAATCTTCTCATCAGCACTCAGTCTTTTGCCGCGCAATTAATGAAGTTTGGAGTATCAAGAATATTTTATTAGTCTGGACATAGTGTTTCTCCTTTATACATCAGGATGACATAGCATTCTTGACAGGAAAGTAGAGAGCACAGCGTTTTCAAGAAAGGAAATACAAGCAAGGGAGATGATTATTGTTGTGGGACAAGATAATGAAACCCTAAATTTAAAGGGTGCAAATAAGGGGGCCAATTTTAGCAACGCAAATACAATTGTGGAGTAAAAGCGGTTCATGTTGTGAAAGCTCAACCGTGTTACGCAAACCTAGCTGTTTCTGTATGGTCCACCCTTCGAGCGAACCTGCAGTCACATCACTACAGTACACTATAATATAATATTTAGGACTCTAGTGTGCTGGTCTGCATGCAGGCGCATATAGCTTCACAGCAGACTACGTGCAGCAGGCATCGATGTGAGATCTATTTTAGAGCGCTTCCTGCGTCGAGCGTCGGCGTTCCCGACGTAACCGAGCGAACGAGCTCAGCAGGGGATGAAAAAAGCGGCGAGAGCGTATAGAGCGTGAGGAGGAAAGCGGAGAAAGAGGGCGCAGCGGAAGCATGAGGCATAAAGCAGAGGAGGAGGGTATGACAAAAGCGTGAGACGAAAAGCGTAATGCAGCGCAAGACGCGCACTGCGGCGAAGATGGCTACGAGATAGCGCCAGCTAGAGTAGTGCGCATTGTCTGGGAGGTCCGTCCAGGTCACGGTGGAAGATAGGCTTCTTCCATCGTGGTCCAGGTTCTGTGACAATCAAACAGCCACCCGTACCACATGGGAATGTCAACACAATCCATCGAGAGACAACACAGGACACAACCCAACAAAGAAGGGTGGGAGGCAGCTCTGTCCAGTGGGATCCCACTTGCCGATCGTCTCATTTCAAAGACTCACTAAATGTTTTATTCTATCTCTGGGAAGTCTGTCTGCGGCGGCTGCTATGAACCGCAGTGGTGAACCGGGCCCACGCTTTACCCACGCGCTAAATCTCGCGATCTCCCGATTAGCGAGGAACTCTCGCCACACTCGCTCCGTTTACAACTTGCCGCACGAGACACACGAGCCGTCCGCGCCAGGCAATATAACACGTATAGAGCTGTATTAAAATTTCGCATTAGGCAGTATCGTAATCGTCGGTCACTTAATTTGTTTTTCACACACTACAAAGAGGTTACAGCCTTTGGGGCATATCTTGTCCCAGAACAATAACCGTTTACAGTGTTGCGTTTCCTTCTTGAAAACTCTGCGTTTGCTACTTTCCTGTCAAACACGCTGATAACGCGCGTGCCGTTCGTGATCTGAAAGTACCGGGAGCGCAGCATTATAAATAGGAAATGCGCTAAACGATTATTGCTTATGGACAAAATGAGCCCGAAAGGGTGCAAACTCGCTTCGGTGCAAGCTGGGCTTGTTCTGCACAAAATGGCTGACGTGAAGCGAATTAACGTGATTCGTCACTCCCTCGCTCATCTCGCTTCATCTGCTGGAGAATCGGATGACTTTTACGCTGCAAATGGTTGCAACTAAAGGGCTAATGCCTCTCCGTCCACGCACCACCGCCGGTGGGCGAAAACGTGCATGCATGGAAGGGCATTAATTAGTTGCGGCCCAAGATACCGAAACGAAATAAACCGTTTTACTTTGGCCTCCATTTTAGTTCCCGTCTTTGGCCATCGCCAGGCTTCTTCAACTTCATGAGCGTCATGTGCGATTTCCATGTACAAAAACAAGGACATTTAATAGTGCTTGAACACATCTCGCCCGAAGAACACCCAACCGTTTTTTTTTCCAGCACATGCCGTACGTACGGTGCACGATCGAACCGTTCGTTAACAAATTATAATTAGTTGCAACGTATCGTCGGCGCGCGGAGAAACGAGCTAGCGTATCTCGAAAGCGTTAAGTTTATTACGTATCTCTGTGCCTGCTAAACAACATACTAGCATGCGACGGACAATCAGATACAGCTGGTGGACCATTCCGTGATACTTCTTGAAAATTCTGGAAGTTCTTGGTAGTTCTGAGGGATCGAAAGCGTTTTACATTGAAAAAATAAGACATTTGCTTGCGAGAAAAGAAAGAGATAAAGCAACAGAGAAGTGCTAAACAAATTATTAGATTTCCTTATTATATATAACGGTATAGGCAGTTTGTAAACGGAACTTAATATGCGTTTAATTAATCGAACGGAAGCTGTTTCTTATGTTATCAAAGGGCGCTAAAAGCTGCATCGTACGAAAGCTCTTGTTTTATTGTTGCTATCGCCCTATCACCAGCCTTGAATGTACCTTCGGTCTGCCTTTTACAGTATGTGCCATTTCTTGAGCTTGCAAAAGCGAACACAGTCTAGAAACGAAATGTGGCACGGATGCTAAAGGCAGCATCGCTGAGAGCATCACGCAGTGACGCTCGTATTCACGTGACTATCTCAGGCGGGAGTCGGGCACATGAGGAGCCGCCATTGTTCCTGTGTTTCATATGTGGTGGTTTTAAGAGAATTGTAGCCTCTCCGCGGACTGCATACGCAGATCAGTGCGGGAAAAAATCATCGGAAAGATACGACACGCCAAATAGAAGCTGACCACACCGCTAACGAGTCTTCAAAAGGGAAGCAAAACGGCCAACGGTGGATTGTGTGATGTCTCGCTGTGTTCAAACGACATCCAAGATGGCCTCCCTACGTTCGTGTTTTTTCTGAAGTGCTCTGTGGGGGTTCGGGACGCGAAGACTTTGGGACAGCAGTTGTGCTGACAGTTGAACGATCGGTTTTTTTTTCTTTCCGTGGTTTCGTTCACGTTTTGCCGATTCCTGGAGATGCAACGCATGAAAAGCCAAGGAAATCCAGGTGAGGATCCGTGCTGGGCGGCCTGTTGCCGAGTCGCCTAGTTGTGTGGTGGGCAGTTCGCGCTACCCACGCAGCAACAAGAGGTGCTTCCTGAAAACAAGCGGGTGTGAGCCGTCTACGGGCACGTACGGTGCTCAAAGCTCGCCCAACCTCGACAAATCCTGCGGCGGTCCTCGACTCTCACGTGTGCGAGTGTGGAAAGCAGTGTTGTGCTACGTTCTAAGCCTAAAACGCGGCTTGCTTTTTTCTAGTGTGATTTTGTTCGCTGCTGTTGATCCCCGCGACCTTTTCGCGTTTGTATGCTCGCAACAGTTGCGCCTCGAGCAGAGGACGGCGACCGCCGTTGGCACGCTGGCGCGGTTGGGTCGCAGGGTTCGCTAGAGCCGCCCGAAGCGACTTGACGCGTTTGACGCCTGCGCCTGCAGTTGCGCGCCCGGGCGCCGCCTTGGCCACCAGCTGTTCGCTGCGAGGCGACCCAGTCCGCTAATGCGTCCCGGAGACGTCGATAGCTTGGCTTTATGTCATTGAGAGTGAATCGCGTGGGAAGTCGTGGCTATAGTTGTCGACGTCGCAGCCGCGCGCGAGAGTCTCGGATCCGCCCGCGCAAGGCACACCCGCATCCGTTTGCCGCGTTCTGAGCGGGCGGAGCAGCGATGGCGTCGACATGTGATGCACAGCGCCGAGGAGTGCCGGTCGTCCGGAGCGTTATGACAACAGCCTGGCAACGGGTACCGCGGACGTTGCCCCAAAGCCTAGGTGCGCTTCGTTTTGGGCGCCGACGAGGCGCGATAACACCGCACGTCGGGTTGCCGTGCACCTAGCGCGACTTCGTGAGCCGGGGCCGCTTGCGAAGTAAAGATAACGTAGGCATCCCCGGTGGGTCGGCAGAACGCGCTTCTGGTGATAGAAAGCACGAAAGCGAAAGGCACAGTGACGTAGCATGTTGCAACGTGCGGGTCGCCCCTGCTTCTCTTCCTCGTGGCGATGTGTATCCCGGAACTGGTTGATCAGTCGTTTCGTGTCTGATTTACGCGCTATGCTTGCCCCAATTTTAATGCCTAGTATCTTACGCTTTCGTGTAATTCGTTTTATGCAAGCACCTCTTTGTTCTATGTGGGGTAGTTGTCTGCCATTAGTAATATCCTTATTGTGGTAAACTCTGACAGTCGCAATATTTGTTGTTTAGACGAAAATGCCTGTTCAGCCATGATCTGCACTGTCAGTGTGAACTGCTGGTAGCAACAGGTAAAACAGTTGGACATGTTTCCGGGGGACTAAAAAGTGCTGCCTCTCATAAGGGTGGAACTCTTCACAGTAGCCTAGTAAGGTGCATTTGAAGCCTGGTAGTTTACGTGCAGTAATATGGAATGAAGAATGACAGGATTACTATGCACTGCTGATAGTTTCGAATATGTATTCCTTAAATTAACACTTAAGTGCAAAGCTACAGCAGATTGGACTGTTAAGGCAATCTTTCAGAATTCTAGACCCATTAATTTGGCAGAACATTGGTCAACAGAATGGAAGTGAAGACTGAAACTACCTCTATTGAATTTAGTGCGCAAGCTAGTGTTGTCTATCCGATGTGTCAAAGGTTTCAATGTATTTTCACAGATCTGCACTGTGCGAGTTCTCTAAACTCCCTACTTTTGAGTATTTGGTTCTTGCAGAATGTAATCTTTTTTTTTCTTCTTTAATAAGACATTTAGCTTGTCTTGAGCAAGTACTGTCATAATCTGAGTCTTCCTCGTGTAGCTGGTGCAGGAAGTTAAAAAGTTGTGTTGCCGCCCACTTTTTATTTTGTCATGTTTTCTGCTTTAAGCCTCCGTACTCAGTAAAATGGATATTTTTTGGCATTTGAGAAGCACAATGTACCAATAAAACAATTTAATATTTATTTTTGGTTTGGAGCATTACTCCATTAGATGAGGTATTTTATTGCCAATATTATGGTAGTCTTTGTCTCCAATTAAAGGGACACTTAAAGGCAAATATTAATTCAAGCTAAAGTGAGAGATTAGTGCTTGAGAATTTCTAAGGCATCGATATTATCGCGAACAAGGCCTTAATGATCGAGAAAGTGAGGTAAATTCAAAACACGATTCGAGACTCCATCGGGACGTTCAAGCACTTGACTGATGACGAAAGCCCTCCTCAGTTAAATTCTGTCACTAGTACTAAACCATTCGTTGCAAAAAACATTGTATTGTATAACAAGACGAAATGAAATGCTACTTATTCAGTTCTATTTCATTTTTAGAAAAAAGGAACCCATTTAAATTGCTCTTAATAATGACGCGGGCGGTTGAACGGTTTCGTTTTCGCTCAACTCTGTGCCACCCACGCTTTCGCGTTTCAGCAGTTTGGTTATCACATAGTGCTGCCCTGGTTTTGCTGACTCTTTAAACTCTCACAAACTGCAAGTAGCAGTGAATTCAACTTCCATGTTATGTCGCGGGATGCCCGAAGGGTCTACGCCACTTGACCAAAGAGCAGCTGCAGCGGTAAATCCACCACTTTGTCCTTGCTCGGTGCCGCCGTCTGTCGGGCACCATTTTACTCACTGAAGGCAGCAAAGGGTGGTGATGGCATATGCAACGTCACCACACCCCCGGTTTGGTGGTGGGAGATTTGAATTTGGGACCCTTCAGATGCTATTTTCTCATAAACCAAGTCCTTTCTTGGCACAAAACAGGCGTTACGAGGTTTCTGGAATGATATTTAAAGTCGACGTCGACTTATTATTTGACTTTAGTGTCCCTTTAAGCGATATTTCTAGGATGCTCGTCATGCATTAAGCAATAATGAATACACTGCCTTTCAACATTTCTTAAGGCATGTAGCCTTCTGTTAATGGTTGTTGCTGCAGTATTTGCTACATGACAAATCTAACTTACTGCTTTTTACTGCTTTCGTCGTCGCAGCAGTGAGCAACGGCCCAAAGGACATGGTCAAGGATGAAGAGTTTGACTCATGGCGCAACCAGAACCAGCAGCCCCAGCCAGCTGCGCAGCAGCAGACAACTTACCAGCCCCACCTGTCGACATCGAACCTGGGCGAGCCGTACATCCCCAGCTACTATGCGTCCATGTCATTTCCTTACTTGAACCAGGGCCTTGGTGATGGCGCTTGGAGCAATGGTGGTGACCCTGTTGGCTTCTTCGGCTCCTACGGGGGTCAGATGGGCGCGGGTGGCGAACAACCACCGCAGCATTATGTTGATGGTGGTGCTGGAATGTTCAGTCAGAACAGCTTTGCGGGATACGGCCAGGGCTTTGGCTTCTTCCCAGGCAGTGGTGGCGACTACTCGACATGGGGAACAGCAGCGAGTTCTGGGCAGCCGGCGGCAGCGGCGGCGGCTGCAAGCAAGGGTTACCCCGAGGAGTACTATCGTGGCGACTACGACCAGACGGGAATGGACCGAGGGCTTAAGCACCTTGAGCAGGGCTTGAGGTCTTTGGCATTGGGTGGTGACAAGGACTTTGCTGGATCCAAGGAGCCGTATGGCAAGGACCCGAAAAAACTGGGGGGTAGTGACAAGAAGTTGTCGTGGGCCTCCGTAGCAAGTCAGCCGGCCAAACCAAAGGCAGTGAAAAGCAAGAGCCCCCTGCTGCCTGCAGCTGCGCCCAGCAAGCACCCAATGGACATTGGCACTTGGGAGGGGAAGAATGGTGCGAAGCCACGGGGCAGTGCTGCGCCGTGGGCGAGCCAGGCGCCGCCGCCTCCAGAGAACAGCTACACGCACCCTGTGCTGGAAAAGCTGCGACATGAGAACAACTACAACCCCAAGGACTTTGATCTGGAGCCGAAAGGGGCGCGCTTCTTCATCATCAAGAGCTACTCGGAGGATGATATCCACCGATCCATCAAGTACTCCATCTGGTGCTCAACAGAGCATGGTAACAAGCGGCTGGACGCTGCTTACCGCGACGCGCAAGGCCCTGTGCTGCTCTTCTTTAGCGTCAATGGGTCAGGCCACTTTTGTGGCATGGCCGAGATGGTGTCGCCTGTGGACTACACGGCCTCTTCGTCGGTATGGGCGCAGGACAAGTGGAAGGGGCAGTTTCGTGTGCGCTGGGTGTACGTCAAGGACGTGCCCAACTCTCAGCTTCGGCACATACGGCTTGAAAACAACGAGAACAAGCCTGTGACCAACTCGCGGGACACCCAGGAGGTGCCTCCAGAAAAGGGCCGCCAGGTGCTCAAAATACTGCACGGCTTTCGGCACACCACGTCCATCTTTGATGATTTCCTCCATTACGAGAAGCGTCAGGAAGAAGACGAACAGCGAGAGTTTCCCTCGGTTCCTGCAGGTGGACCAGGTCTGACCCCACCTTTTGCCACCGTACTTGATGTGCAGTTTTTTCCTGCTCAGGGCAGTGCGCAGTGTGCTTGCAGATAGGAAGGCTTATTTATGCTCATTGTGGCTCTAAACAATTCCTCGCTTATGAAAAAATGTTCTGTCCCTTTGTCCGCACACTTAAAAAAGAAGTATGTTCTTCCTCTTTTTGTTCTATTCATTATGTTTTCTTGGAGCTCGCCCTGTTTGAGCCAAAGTAAATGTCAACATAGTCTTCCTGGAACGTTAGTTTAGATCATTGCTGCTGGGTAGGCCTGTTATGTGAATTCATTTTGCAGTGCTGTCCAAGACTGGATGAAAGGATTGGTTGTTAAAAAACTAGTTATATTCTGCTACTTGCTATCAAATGTCTAAAACATCTTGTTCCACTATCTCCTTATTTGGGTTGAATCTGAAAACAGCTAGCAGATGCACATGGAAAGTTACAAGCTTTCAAGCTGCGTACGCAATCCAAGCCTTGTGTAGAATCTCCAAGTTTAATGCTTTTCCTTCTCCTGGCTTCACTTATGTCGCAGGGCTGCTTGCAGATGCAAGCGCAGTGATGCAGCATGACATAATGGCTTTGGGGTAATATATTCTCAAAGGGCAACAAGCTGCCTTAAAACTATTTGCTTTTCTTTTTTTTTCTTTCAGTGAATTGTGCTTCTATTCGGTTTTTAGCTTCTATAAGGAAATTTATGTATTCAGGTAATTGCTTTCTTCGATCCAGAATGGATGGTTTGATTCCTTGACTGGGCCTTGTATGCTAGGATGTCAAATGGAAAATTTTATTGACTTCCTGTTTTGGTAGGTTGGCACTTACAATGTCAACACTAATTGGGCTGAAGCTGTTTGTTACTAATGGAAAGCTTGCTTGATATTAAGCTGTTATTTAAGAATAAGCATTTCTTGTCACTGGCAATTAGTGTGTGGTGGATAATTGATGTGTCTGTTCTTGTTGGAATATCATTTGTTTGCTGATCCTGGACTATCATCACCTCAATGCTTACTGCCTCTTGATAATTGTTATAACGCTTAATGCCTGTTATAATGTGTATTACTAATGCTTAAAGGGACCTGAAACGATTTTGACAATGTTATACAAACACACTGGGTTGTTGGGCTTAGTCCTTCTGATCATTAAGTGACACATATAAGTGCTTCGTGTAAGGCGTGTAATATATTATAAGGTTTTAAAAATGTGCATCGCCACAGATCGCAGCTGAGCTGCTTTCCAGAGTTCTCAGCTGCCCCATCACTTGCTATGTAGCTGGCGCGCGTGATGTCAGTTGGGTGAGCTATCCGATTGGCTACCCACGTTGCATCATCGTGAATGCTTAAAATATGCTGCTGCATTAAGCTTATTTTTCACACCGTACGTATGCATAGTAATTTTTGTACCCTTAAAAATCATTACACAAATGTAATAAATCTGGGCATTTCTTCAAACCAATAGCCCACTTCCGCCTGCGAATGCATATCTGCTGCTGCAGCTCCTGGCAATAGGGCTGCCAATGAGACGAGTAGTTGCATGAAAATAGCAGCAGCGATCTCTCTTTTTGGCAGCAGGAACATGAATGGTACCAGCGCTGCATTACACTCGTCTTGCGCTGCAGGTGTGCAGGGAATAAACTGCAGCAATTACACGCTGTAGAAGGTGCGAGGGCTGCATGTCATTGTGAACATGAACCTCCTTGGCACACTGGTCACGTGCAGTGTTTAAAAGGCGCTTTCAGCCATAACCGCAGGTTCAACATCTGCTAGAGAGCCGTTTTGTATGTAATTTGCCCAGAATGATAACAGAAAAATATCTTGGCAAGCTGAGGTCTGGGAAAAAAAAAAGCATTGCAAAGGAAATTGAATGTGCTTTACAGTGTGTCATAACATCCATCAAAAAGCCGCCATCTTAGTCGGACTTTGGTGTAGTAGTACTGTCTCCCTTGCAGGAAGTGTAGGTTGGTTTCCCAGTAGATGGGCTTTTTTTCTGTTTATTTGTTCCTCTGTTAAGATTCTAGAGTAGAGAAAACATAAATAGCCCATTTTACCACATTCGAAAGTCAGCGGGAGTGTTCTTTTGCCGCTGACTTCTACAAAGAAATCGTACGAGTGTCGTAGAGAGACAGTCGTAAATGTATGTATTAGATATTTTCAAGAGAAGTAATACCAGAAACAGATACTTTATAGTTTGTCATCGCACATAAAGCCCGCTGCAGCATCTCTCTCTTTTTGCTTCATGTAGCATAAAAAAGAAAGCCAGTAAACATTGTGTGTGTGTAGTGCTGTTGCGTCTCCATCCACTGTGCACAGTTTGTCTTTAAATTTCGTTTCATGTTGTTTAGGCTTAGCAAGAAGAGCTGCATAGGAAAGAGATGTGGGAACACACTTGGTTCAAATCAACCGGAAGTAAACAACACTTGCATCACCACTTGAAGGAGGTGGGACATAGCGATGGCAGCAAGGTGTAAAAGTTGAGGGGAAGTGCCACAGCTTCAGGGGAGGGTAATGCTTAATCACTCGTACCTACGTTATAGCGTGCTGACACAAAATTCTTGTGTAAGAAATCATTCCTTGAGAGAGACCCTGTGTGTTTAGGTGTATGACAAAAAATGTTTCAGGGACCCTTTAATACCTGGTAAGTATGGGCTATGTATAGCATTAAAAGTTACTCAGCCTCATTTTATTACTTTCGGGATCGATTGCAAATGCCAAGCTGCAAGCATTGTTTGGTGTGCACTTCTTGCTTTGCATGTGTAAATAGAAGCAGTTCGGAGGCTCTGTTGTATGCAATGCATTGTATACAGGACAGATGAAGGAAGTTCATACACGTACACTTCGTGGTAAGGCTAATGCGGTGAAGCACTGAGCACAAGCATATTGTGCCAGTTGGGGTGCATATAGCAGCCTCTTGAAACTTTGTAGGGCTCGTTGCTGCCTGCTAAGTTAATTGAAGTCCTAGTTAGTGGCAGCCCATAATCTTGTGCGGTATCATTGCACAAGTGCTTTTGAGGGTTTAGCTCTACGGCTAGTGCATAAATTGTTTCTTTCAAGTTGCTGAAAGTGTTAATGACTGGCTTACCCTTGCAGCAGAGCCAGGATTGCTACCCAATCTTGACCACTTAAAAGCTGCAGAAGCAATGAAGGAAAACAAGGTAGGACGGCAATACTTGCCCTCTGAGCATGCTGCATGTCCATTACATTGTGTTCACGGTTGTTTAATGTGTTCCCTGTGTGTTACAGCAGATGCCCATGCCAACAAGCAACCACCACATGCAGTCGAGGTACCACCACCAGCAGGCGTGGTGAGTGACTTGACCTCCTCTTCCCACTTCGTTTTTTTCCTTTGTGTGTGTTGTGGCTCGGGTAGGCACATGCAAAGGATGCATCAGCAGAAGACAAGTAGGCAGATTGTTGAATGGCTGAAGCAAAATAAGACAAAAACAAATGGTATCTGCACTAGCTGTATTATTCTACCCATTCTGCAATGATTTTCCAGCAATGACTTAGCAGTCAACTCTACCAATGAGGGAAGAAAGTTGACATGTCCCCCTCAAGCTGTTCAGAGTAAAATGCCTTGAGCCTTGGCTGGTGCACAACTTCTCTTTGACTTAGCCCACTTCCAGATAGTGACAGTACTAAGAACTGAGATAGTTCTGGATAAATGTTCCACAAAGCTGGGGGGCTATTCTGTAAGTGTCCACCTAGTGGTGATGTCAATTTCGACTGATTGGCTAGGGATGCCTGTCTCCTTGTGACGCATACCCCAGACCAGCCAATCAGAATTCCAGCAGGAGACGAAATGAAACATATCTACTAGGTGGACACTTGCAGAATACTCCCCTGAGCTATGAGCTGGCCAACATGCTCTGCAGACAGACTTACGCAGCCTTGTCGCTATGAAGCAATTTAAGCCTAATGATATTGCAGCAGGCTAGGTCAAGTCACCCGGAGAAATTTTGAAATGTGACCAGTAAGGAGAGTTCTTCGAGTGTTTGTGTTGCTTTTATTTTTCCTCTTATGTCTAACAAACACTACCAGGTGTGATCTCATGTTAAGGTTAGTGTTGACTTGACCATGCCATGAATTTTCTTTTCATGCCAGAGGCTCTGTTTCTTGGAAACAGCATGGCCTGAGTGCTGTTGTGTAAGGGCTGAGTAGGTCGTGAAATGTATGACCTCCCCGTCACCACTTTGCTTCTATAGATTCTAAACATCTGGCATATTTAGCATGTTTCAAGAACAGTAGTATAATGAAATCAAGAGTTTGACGAAAACTCGTCTGGTCGGGATTAGACGGCGTTCGTTTTGCCTTTGACTAGTAGTAGTAGTAGTGGCTACAGCATTGCACTGTTGAAACATGCACTTTGCGTTGCCTCTCACAGGTGAAGTGGCGTGTGGTGCAAGGCCTTCGGCGGTGTTATTTCCCCCTCCCCGACTGCAAGACTCCCGTTGCCACAGAAACCCCCTTCGTCAACGACTGGAAAGCGCCACCGTGACACTCCCTGTGTGCCGAGGCTTTCGACGTCAGCGGTGACAGCGTGCCCCATTCTTTGTGGTTCTGCTGTGTGTGTGCGTGTGCAATTTGTGTGCGCGTGCACCTCGCGTGATGTGTGCCCTCCGCTGAGGCAAGGACCACGGGCCTCTCTAGTTTTCTCCTGTAAACCCCCACAAAGTGCTTATCCTTCCCATTGCCCTCTTTTTCTCATTTCCGTGCTGCACAGCTGCTAACCGACAGTGGATAACTTTCTTTCGGGGTGGGGCGGGAAGTACTACTGTCACGGTTTCCTGCCAAAGTTAAAAGAGGATAAGGGAGGTGCTTCTTGGCACATTCGGTAATGTTGGGCTGAGTTGCCGGAGATGGATGTGTAGCATACTGGAGCTTCTTACTACTGGTTTTCTAGGTTTATTTGCCACCACCAAGTTTTCGAAGGCTTGGCATGGTGGTTTCTCCTGCCCGTCCCTTGAGCTTTTAATCCCCTCTTGCCGCTTGCCAATGTATTCTTGCTCTCTTCCTATCTCTCATCTGGCTTGTGCGCATGGATTTCGGTCCCCCATCTGTTTCTCTCTCTTTCTCTACCTCACTGGTTCTCAAACTCCTCTCATGTGGTTGTTAATGCAGCGCAAAGCAAAAAAAGAAAAAGAAAAAAAGTGGTAACAGTGGGCAAAGCGGTAACAAAAAAAAAAGGTGGTGGGACACACGTGGACCTCTAGGTTTTTTTTTTTTTTCCTTCCTGCTTTTCTTGTGTCATTTGTTTCCTTGTTCGTAGGATTGGAGGCCAGTGGACGAACTTTGCACAGCCTCCCGGACCTCCCCTTGTTGTTTTGTGGGAAAATGCTAGTGACCACAAATTGTTATCAGTCAGTGGGTTTACCGAAAGGAAGAGACTTAAAAAAAAAAAAAAGAACCTGAACTGGCACCATTGGATGGACTTCTTTGTGTTTGTTTTGACTTGTCAGAATTCGGGACTCCTAGGACTTGTAAAAGAAAAAAAAATGCAGAAAACAATGGACTCAAAACACTGGACTTGATGACCAACGACAGACTGGACGCACCGCCGCGAGACAGCAGACGCGCAGTGTTTCGGAATGTATGTGGCCTGTGCGTGCTCGGACAGCGTGGACTTGCTTCAAGGACTTGTGCTGTTGCTTCGTGGGTCGGGGGGTTGAAAGATGGTTCGTCAAGTGACTAGTTGTATCTATTTCTGGACTGAACTTCTAATTTGTTTACTTTTTTTTTTCTTGGTCAGGTAAAACTGAACCCAATTGTTGGACTTGATTGACTTTGAGGGCAATGTGGATGCCACTAGAAATGCATACCTGCATGTATTTTTTTTTTTCTCTTTCTCTCTTTCTAGGGAGGCTGATGGATTTTTGCATTGAAATGCTTAGCAGTATATACATATATTGTGGCCCACCTTTGGCAATTGTGAGTTACTAAAACAAAGAGAAAAGGCATTGACAGTGCAGATGATTGTGTGGACCTGCTTTTTTTTTTCTTGGAATACAATTATAGTGCATTCTGTAGCTGTTTGAAGGATGCCCGCTGGAGCACTCCATTGCAAGAATTAAAGAAAAATAATGTGAAATTGCATTTCAGACCGATTGGGAAATGGGAGGTGTGGTATACTTGCAGGAAGCTGCTGCGCTCGTTACTTGTGTGAGGTCTATGGCATCCTTTTGTTGTTGTTAACTTCGCCAATAAACACTGAGCACAATGAAATACACCGAAGAAAAAGAAGTATGCGTAAGTCATGCTGGCAGTTGGTGATGCTTTGCCTCCTCGCAAATGTGTGGTGAGCAGTCGCCAACGCATGCCTCTGCGACTGCTTTGTGATCAACTCTGCTGCATGCCCGTGGAGGTGCTTCTCCACCAAGCTGCTGGGATACTATCCACATCGGTGAACGCATTTCAGTCGCTCCGCTGTGTACGGTTGCTGTGATGTTGTCCACATAGGGCTGTCACGCACCTTTGCAAGCATTGTTTGCACTTATTGGTGCCACATTTGTTTGTCTATCACACAGGCTAATGGTTACTGTCATAACATAGCAGCGAGGTCATCACCTGTACTTTGGAAACGTCATCATTTATAACCAACTACAAAAACAGGAAGGATAGGCTGCTGCACTATAATGTTGCAGGCTCAGATTCCTTGCATGTTGATTCAGTGCATCATTGCTAGCTGTATTTCTGAATGGCACTGTCGGGAGTGCTCGTCGCCCAGCAATGACGAGTCGAGCGAAAACTGCGCAGTGTTGTGAAAGGTAGGGCACGTTGCAGAAAAACGGAAGAATCTGGGCATTGGTTAACAGCATGGCATATATGCACGTCACTGACCACATGCTCTTCAGTAATTGACTTCAGGACACGTGCGAGTGCAAAAGATGCTATTTATGTAAGAAACGTTATTGGTGAGCGGGCATTGATGTGCAAGTGCTCCGTGGGCAAACTTTCGCAGCACTGTGCAGATTTAGTAACTTGCTTACTATGCTATGAAATAACTCTGGTGTGCAGTGGTATTCAAAGTTAGGAACCACTTAAAAGAACTCTGTGCAGGTTGGGCAGCTGCCGCAGAGTAGTTTGCCAATATTTCACATTAAGTGAACACTAAAGGGAACTCTATTATAATTGTGCAGTAACAGGTAGGTTGGTTGAAGAGAAAATAAAGGGCAAAGTTAAATTTATTAAATTTTACGCCGTAACTTGCTTGACGGTATGTCTGTGTGACGGCATGGATTTCAAAGAATTTAGTGTTTGAGCCGTTGCTCAGTACAAGTTATTAAAACTTGCTAAATTCTAAATTTTGCGCTTTTAGATACAACATAGTTCTTTGCCGATAATTTAACTAGGCCCAAGCAGATGCTGTGGTGCTAGAACCTCACGGTAACAGTACCACAGACTTTTTGTTTTTACGTCTATACATTACCAAGCCTCCCCTTGCAGTAAAGTGCCCTTTTTGTTATTGTAAAAGGGTAATTAACAACCCTCTAATTAGTTTTTTTCTTGCGTCTTTCTTTGACAAAATGAACACAATGGTTTATTTTTACTTAAGCAGAAGGGAAAAATATGTGGTTAATGAAAAATGTACTCGTGGTATCCAAGGGGCGTAAATTGTAAAGGGGCAGCTAAAGGCTGATGTTGCCGGCACGTCTGGTGGCAGCTGGCGAAGGGTGTGCCGCTGGCGTGACAGGATAGGAATGTACCATCACATCACTAATGCTAAAAGGGTTAAGTGAGGTCGCGTGTCATTGCAGCAACTTCATATGCTCATTCTTGCAGTGTTAACCATGCTTTGAAGAACGCAAACTTGTAGCACATCGGCTGTTGCTGTAAGATCATTAGCAATGTCTGAGGTTCATTTTGCAAATTTCTCCCTAATTTGCACAGTTTGAATTCTTGCTTAATTGTGACAGCAACAGGTGCCCTAGTGAAATCCTAGTTCAAGCAAGTAAAGCTGTCTGGCACACTCTGTTGACAGTGCAAAGTTACGCACATTGACGGTATGTTAGGGAGTGATGTGCCACTTTTATAACAAGAAGAAAGGTCGAAATGAACCGGCAAAGGTATGTCGTGACTGATGTAGGTGCCGGTCCACGATGAAACAAGGTCAACGGAAGTTCACCAGTGATGATCTCTTAAAAGCTGAAAAAGTAAAGAAGTAGACTCGTGAAAATGTGTTTCAAAAAAGTTGCGTGAGAAGTCTCACTGAAAAGTTTCCACGTATAAGTACTTCAGGTCACATGATTGCTTGCTAAGCTGTTGAACTTCAAATTATTTATTGATGATTTTCTTTAGCACTTGATTTTTCATTCCTTGCAATCATCCCCAAATATTCTGGTATTTTAGTTCGTACTAAATGCATTCTAATGACGTCTCAATCGTGGCCAATCCCCTATAGTCTGAGCCATGAGCTGAGGGAAAACAAAAAATTGCAGGTGTTCTCTGGGTAACACAAGCAAAGTCGGCAGTTTGTAGGGTGACATATGTCCACCATTGATGTTCACAAAGAAACAAGAATTAGTGGGCATAAGCATTCAACATAAGCTGCGAGTGCAGCAAAAAAAAGAAAAAGTATATATTCAATATGATGCCGTATGGATGGCAGGTAGATCAATCGAGTTTTAGTCAAATGTGATAATTGTAGAGGTATGATGCAGGTATGCCACCACGTACCTCGTGTACCTTGCCTAAATTGCACCATTCGTACTGGAATGCTGTCATTGCTAACATACCATGCGTTTGCACATAGCACGATGAATCCTAGGCAAAGGTGCCTAGTATATGGCTGCAGAAAGTCTCATCTTTTTGTATTTTGCTATACATGTAACCTTGAAAATGCATCAACACACCAGCTGGACAGTTTAAAACAGAGCGTTTTGTCACTTTCATTGAGTCTCTTGCTTTTATTTGTGTGGTGCACTGATTTGCCTATATGTTGGTTTAGCATGGAAATATGTGCTTGTTTTTGGGCTAAGTTAAACCCCTTGTTGACATGCTTTCTGCTGGCAGAAAATGCCATGAAAAGTTTGGGCTGGTTGGTTAGTGTATATATATATATATATATATATATATATATATATATATATATATATATATATATATATATATATATATATATATGCATGCTTGAATGGTGGTTCTGGGCCCCCTTTAAAGTAGTTTTTATTTACAGACAACTGCTGCTGGTCCCCCTGAAGTAGAGGCGGCGAGAAGCGCAAGAGGGGAGCCCAGTTACAGTACACACCTCACACACAACGTGTACCTTTTGGCAGTGGCAATGCCGTATGTCAATACACATTGCTTTAAGGCTAATCGCACTAACGTTGACTGTCGTCAGTTTATATATAGGGGTGTGCGAACAGTGATTTTTGAGACCGAATTGATTACGACTCAAATGATGCACAAGTGAATTGAATCAAATATCAAATACTTTTTGAATAATTTTCTAATAATGAACAGCCGCTATTAAAGTTAATGTAAAACAATGTTCACCTGCCAGTATTCTTAAAGTTGGCAAGCATATTACGTTGTCAAGCTGTCATTAAAAGCACAGGTAGAACATTGGAAGCAAATGAGCCTTGTGCACGTCTTCACATGCACAAGGCTCTTCAGAGGGTGTGAATGATTGCTGTACAGCTGTAAAGTGTGGCTACTTAAATATGACGTAGCCTCCTCCGCTGCATAGGTTCTCATGTTTTACGTCTATACTCGTGGGGGTGAAAATTTACCATGCATTTGCTCCAATTCTATGTTTATTTGGGCACAGTTGATGTTTCAAAATATTCGAAAAATATTCAAAAATATTTGAATTTATGAATAGAGACTATTCGATTTTAAGACCAAATTAAATGGTATACTATTCAATTCGTTAGTAAAAAAATTTTGAATAGTTGCACACCTCTAGCTCTATATTGAAAAATGTTTGAAACATTCTGGCACTGCCCATTTCACGATAAAGGTTGACGTTAATGTGATTACCATTGAAGTAATAAAGTGACACGCTGAATTGCCACTACTGAAGTGCGTCATATATGAGGTGTGTATGTGGCCAGACAGAGTCGAAATGTTATCTTCGAGCTCCTGCTGCTGCTTGCGGGCCAGTTTAGCCAATATACATTTAGTACAGCTAAGCAGAATTTCGTAGATTAGTTATGGGGCGCAGCAGATTAATGCGATGATGTGTAATGCTAATTGCATTAATGGCGACACTCGTTTTCCTCTTCTAGCTCCCACTGCTGCTTGCAGGTCCAAGTTGTTGTCATAGAGGTTCGTTGAAGTGTTACAGTACCCAGTGTTACTTGTCTAGTGACAAGTTAATTGGTCCGACGATTGGTTTTGAACCTGGTTCCCCCAGCACAGCAGGTGGAAAATGGTCAGCTCAAGACAAATATACATGCAGATAGACATACTGCAAACTGGGTGAAGTTCCCAAAGAATGCCAATCGCATAAAAAGAAATGGCAGTTTTGCCTGAATGGTGGTTCTGGGCCCCTTTAAAGTAGTTTTTATTTATACCACCTCAGTTGTAACACTACATGGAGTCGACACGGTGCGACGCAGCACGTGACAGCCCCTTAAAGTAGAGGTGGAGGGAAGCACGAGAGAGGAGCCTAGCTGCAGTACACGCCTCATGCACGACGAGTACGTTTGCTTTCAGGCCAATCGCGTTAACATCGACTGCCATGCTGAGATGGTTTCTGCCTAAATGTTTTTATGCGTCCATTTGGCTTCGTCGTCAAAAACACTGCGCGTCCCTGGAGCATCTGGAGGCCTTTTCCTCCACGCGCGGGCGGCGCATGCGCCATGATAGCAAGGCAGCACGACGGCGTGCTGTCTGTCAAGACACGGCCGAGTGAAAAACACAGATGCCTCGACTGGTTGTCGTCAAGGGTGAGTGTCCCACTTCGCGCTGGTAAGTACGAAGCGGCGTTCTGGAGCATAGCGCAGGCATCGCAGTGGTATGTCAGTGGTCCGAACCGCCGGCGCTCCACTTACGTTATCGCCAGGGTCCGCCGGTATTGAACGGTGAATGACATGAAATGAATCGAGCGAAAGGTGTCACGTGGAAATAAAGAGTGAAGCAATGACTAGCCAAAATCAACATACACTATTAGATGGCGCCTCATGCCGGTCTTGCCATAGGGGACCCTTTTTCCCCCCTCCTTTCAGGTCACTTTACTTATCCACGTTTCTATTTTCTTTCTCACTCTCTCTTATTTTATTCATTAAAAATGGCTGCCGGCACCCTCGACTTACATCGCCTGAGCTGGGACGGTCTGTATTGGCGCTACCACTCTCTCAGTTTTGTTCACTAGCGTTTTCCACCGCATTTGAACTTAAAGGAGGCTGGCTAGAAAATACTGTGGTCATTTAATGCTAAATAGCTATTAAGTTACGGCAAAATTATGGGCTGCGCTCTGCCGCAAAGCCCGACGCATGTGCCGGAAAAACGTTCTCGCGTGTTTCCTTTTCCTGGTACCGCTGTTGCCTGGCGAATATAGTTACATAACATGGAAAATGTCGCTTGAAACGTCGCCTAAAAATTTTCACTGCGTCAGGGCTATAGCGCAACTGGCTTTTCCGGACGGTCGTCAATTAAGTAGAAGCTGCCGCAGGTTTCGGCTTGCTTGATTTGTATTTCGTGACCTAAAGCTACGCAGATCGAATCGCGTTAGCGCAAACTGTCCGATGTTAAAGCGCACGTTAACGTCTTTCGCCCTTTTCGCAGATGAGGTGGATAGTAAGTACAAGACGACGCACGCCAACGTTGCTTGCAATGCACACGTTTCTGACTGTAGGGCGTCGTTCTTTACAGATGCACGGGAAACACTGCGGCAGTGGAGAGAAGAGAACGACAGGAGGTCGGAAGAGACTGTCGAGTTGTGGCACAGCGTGATCGCCAAGAATATTAAAAAGCTGGGTGACGAAAGTAAGTCGGAGATGCGAACGGTCGAGTGGTTGTTGTAAGCACGCATATGGCCACTAATTGATGCTGCTTGCCTCACTGTCGTTCGTGTGTCCGTTCCAGAATGGGTTGTCTACGAACAAGTGTGCATAGCAGCGTTAGATTGCCACGAAATGGCCCTCGCAAAGGTGGGAAACGCATTCTCGACGGCCCAAGCCTTGTATATTGCGCTCGGGATTGATAATAAACCTTGATTTTTTTGCAGGAGTGTTTGAACAAATTGGACGAAGAGTTTCCTGGGAGTTTACGAGTGAAGAAGCTGGAAGCGATGCAGCTGGAAGCACTTGAAAAGTAAGTGCCTCCGAGAATTTTAATGTCTTTGTGTTTTTCTTATTCTTGAGAAAGAAACCAAACAGCCTTAAGGTTGTAACCATAAAGCATACGTCTTCTTCCAAGCATCTGGTAGACATGCGGCTGTAGTATGCCCTCAGGCCAGTAGAAGAACTGATCGGTTCTTTCCAACACATTTAATAGAAATCGGCATTCCCACAAGTATGGCAGGTGGTCTATCATTGGTTTATGTTTGCAGCTCAACTCCAGGAAACCAAGAGCGAATGGTGCTGTTGCCTTGCTTTTCGCATATGAATGAGGCAGATGTTTTCCCAGTACTGAAGCATTAACTACAACTACAGGAGGCATGAGTAAGCTATCTGTAACCATTATACCTATGAAAAGGAATATTTGTCTACCAGCGGTCAGTAGCTGAAGTTACAAAGTAAACAAATACAGGTAGCTTTTTTTACCCGCCGTGGTTGCTCAGTGGCTATGGTGTTGGGCTGCTGAGCACGAGGTCGCGGGATCGAATCCCGGACACGGCGGCCGCATTTCGATGGGGGCGAAATGCGAAAACACCCGTGTGCTTAGATTTAGGTGCACGTTAAAGAACCCCAGGTGGTCAAAATTTCCGGAGTCCTCCACTACGGCGTGCCCCATAATCAGAAAGTGGTTTTGGCACGTAAAACCCCAAATATTACTATTGCAGGTAGCTTTGACTAGTATCAGGCAGGTGACAAATTTCCCCTTTCATGATTCTTCCTCCACATTGCAAATTTCTCCCGAACTGATTCACCATTATTAACTAATGCAGCACACATATGTTGTAAGAAGGGCTGCCTATCTGGGTGCTGCAATTAGAAGTAGATCGAAGTAGAAGAAAGGGGGCACACATATATATTGTAATGGCAATTTCATTATTACTCCATTGTGTTGTTCACTTGCGGAACAAACTTAATTAGTACCATGCATCTACTGGCCTTGCAGTGGCTGTTATGTTAATGGTGCTTCAATCATTGTGAGCAATCACTACAAGTTCCTATGAGACCACACTTTTGCAGGAATGTGTGTAGCTGTAGAAAATTTTGTGAAATTGGGCCTAATTTCCAGAAAATGCATTCTGCACATGCAGGGGCAAGTACTGCTGCGTATGAGAAATGGTTCATGTTGTCAACAGATAATTCTTGCATACCACTGACCCATCATTCTTTGCGGAACATTTTGTAAAGGGCAATTTCTTTTGAGGCAAAGAAATTAAAAACAAAGAAAAAATAAAAAGGTGTGTTCTTGCATATAAGTTTTAGATTTAGTTATTTATGTATTCGCAGTCATTCAAACAGCAGTATATAAGGGGTTAAGGCATTTTACATGGGAGAAACAACATAAGGGCAAAAAAATAAATAAAAATAAATTATAACAAGGTATGCAAAAGATAGGGAACAGTTGCACAACAAAACTTAAACAATATATATACAAAAATACTACAATGACATAACTAAATATGAGCAGAAATATGAGAAGACACATGAGATTGCCTATCAGCATAATGTGCAGCCCAGGTGCCAGCATCTCATCAGCATAAAGTGCCTTTGTGCGGTCCACTGGACCTTCAACAATCAATCTTTGTATTAACGTTGTTGACTGGCCATAATAAAAGCCACAATGTAGAAATGCTAGTAGTGAAAGACTGCAAGAGTTTCATTGGTTTAAATAACTTTCTTTACAGCACAGATTTTACCTTCATAATGCCAATGACTGGCAGTAGAAACAAGTTATTCAGATTGTGTAGTTTTTCTGCATATATTATGTCTTGTGTCTGTGAATCAGAACAACCAATGAAACCTTCGGTTTGTAGTGTAAAGCTTGTGATCAGCCCAGTCAAGTGCCCTAACCATGTTGTACTCCCCAAATCTCCTGCATTTTCCATGACGTTCACAAATTTAAGCTTGTTCTATAGTTTTACTAATGTTGCGTCATGCTTTGCAAGAAAGTCTGTTCCCGAAAAAGGTTTAAAGGCGTCGGCATAACGGTGCAGCACAATGATGCAACAAAATGCATGCAAGAAATAGATATTGGGTGGTACCTGTGCTGCCTTCTTGTGGCACCGTCAGTTGCTAATATGTCAGAGAGTTACATGTTTCGAGCAAGAGTTTATTCAGAAAAGTTGCTGAAGCAGGCGAGATCGGCAGCAGCATTGTTGCCTAAAAGTTAATCACTGTTATAGCACATATAAACAGTATGTTGCTTGTCAGTCTCCGGTAAGTTTTCTTCTGCTTGTTTATGTCTAAAGGTAAATCATCATTAATGTAGTGCTTATGTATGCCTAAAAAAAAGTATGCTCTCGGTGGGAAAAAGAAAGAAAGTGTTTGCTATTACTGCCTCCCTTTGCTGTGTCTGCAGGATTCTTACGAATTTGAAAGTTCACAGATTGGTAGGAATGTAACTGTCATGAAGCCCTAGCTCGTACCTTTTGGGCAAAGCTGCTGCAACCCTCTTGGTTGTTTTGGCTTGACGCAGGTACGACGAGGCATTTGAACAGTATGATGCACTGCTGGCTCAGGATGAGGCAAACTCAGCAGTGCACAAGCGACGCGTGGCAGTGCTGCTGTCACAGCAGATGGTTGGGGAAGCGGTGCGTGAGCTGAGTGACTACTTGCGCCGCTTCATGGGTGACCAGGAGGCCTGGCTGCAGCTGTGCGGGCTGTATCTACGAGAGCAGGACCTTGCCCGTGCTGCCTTCTGCCTCGAGGAGCTTATCCTTTGCAATCCACACAACCACCTCTACTACCAGCGCTATGCAGAGGTACACCTGCTTTGCTTACAGCTAGGGATGGTGAAGTTTCATACAAATCGTGGCTACCCAGCATGGTGACTTGGTGGCTACGGTATTGTGCTGTTAACCACGGGATCGAATCCCGGCTACAGCGACTGCATTTTGATGGTGGTGAAATGCAAAAACGGTCGCGCACTGTGCATTGGGTGCATGTTAAAGAACCCCAGGTGGTCAAAATTAACCCGGAGTTCTCCTCTGTGGTGTGCTTCGTAATCAGATTGTGGTTTTGGCACGTAAAATTACACAATTTCATTTTTTTAAATACAAATCTTGACTGTTCGAGTTTTTAGTATGGCATTATTAGAGAACGGGTTGTTTGGCGAGAAAGCCGGAAAGATGCGCAAAACTGAGCGTGCTGTCTTGTGTATCCTTTCGTCTTTCTTGTGTCCTTGCTCTAAGCAAAAATTTTTCACACAAACTTACCAAAGGGAACTCCGGGATACAATCATGATGGGAATGTTGTAGATTGGAAGCAAATTGGCATTTTGTTGACTTAAGCATCGTACAATAAGATAGATTCAGTTACCTGGCATTGTGAGCCAAGATTGCATTCCCTTCCATTCACCCCTTGCCTTTTCGCAGCTTGAAGGGCTTTTACATTGTTTCCACAAGGTTGCACCATACTGCATGATTGTTTCAATCATATAGATTGACATTACAATCTCGCGATAGTGGGATGGTGGCACTATCAGTGTTGACCACTGTTGTTATGCAGAAGAGCAGAGTCTACATGCAAAAATTCATGGCTTTGTGATTCTGTGGTGCTTTGCATATTGTGAAGTATTCGCAGCGATAAATTTTTCTCAGGGAGTGTAATATTCAATTTGCTAGTTGCAAATCATTTGTGGTTGTTTTGCTGGGAAGCACACGAGCGAGATTTTGTTACTGTACTTTTCCAGCACCATTGTATTTTTACTTCTTGCCACCAGCCTGCACATGCCATTGTGGGTTGTTTTTGATGGTACAAGTCACTTGATGCAATTGATCGTTGTTGTGCATACACTGTCACACATTTTTGTCAGGATTGAGCACTTGGCGCAAGGAACAGAAAGAAAAAAAAAAAGACATTGCTACAAAACATGCACTCTAATCTGATGAGGAATAACCTCTCATCGATTGGCCACTAATGTTTCAAACACATTTGAAGTTATTGAAACTGCTGCACAATGTTGTGGGTGAAGTCTGAGCTTCAAATTGATCTGTTCCCTTTCCCCACAGATTCAGTACACAATAGGCAACATGGAAACAATGGAGCTGGCAAGGTCGTACTTTGCACAAGCAGTCAAGCTGAATCCAAACAACGTTCGAGCACTCTACGGACTATTCTTGGTAACGTGTCATTTTTATGTTTGCTTTAATTACGTGAATATTAGTTGGCTAATAGCTGAAAGCAGACATGGTACGTTCTTGGAAGCATAAGTGGATACCGTTGCAGCTACTGCATTAAACACTGCAAAAAAGACATGTTTAATTCCAGAAATGCAGAACTAAGCAAGTCGAAGCTAGTGAGTCAGTCAGAAGCCCTAGCTCTGTTAGAACAAACTGTTAAAGCTAGAATAAAATTGAACAGCAGAACCATTGCTTTCGTCTTAAGATAAATTTTTATCTTGTAGAAAAAAATTTCTCACATAGACATCCTTGTAATTGACAGAGGGCTAGTGTTTATCAGATATTTTGCCAAATGTAAACTATAAGGTTTGGCTCCAAGTTGCATATTTACAAGTTCTGATAAAATATTTGCGTATTATTCGTGTGCAGAAGTAAGACTGTCTTTAAAGAGGCGCTGAAACAGTTTTTGAACATAGTAAGAAAACATTGCCGATCTGTTGTAGAGGCTGCCGTGAACATGTGATCCAAACATTACTGCACTGCATGAAGCAGGGAATTTACAATCTCGCGCAAAACATGGCAAAAAATCTCTTGCTCTCACTATTGCCATGTCATCATGCAGCACCATTATGAGCAGCTGGGGCCACCAATGCTATTGGCTAATTTCCTGATTGTGAGAACGTTCTCAGCAATATATAATTGCTAATTTTGAGTTAAACGAATGAAGCTGTATATGTCTGTGATCTCAAAAAGACAGCAAAATCATGTCATCTTTGCACTGCTGGTCTATGCACGATAATTATGCATAGCTGCGTCTTCTGCGTGTGGCCTCCGAGATAGCAGCGGTGTGCTGCATAGTGTAGTCTACCGCGGCCGCCAAGGGGTGTCATGACGAGTCCTTTCAGCGCCATGACACTCAGCTTTTGGGCAGAGCTTTGCCTGCTCGGCTTCTCCACTGTGTAGCTTCAGCGCGCTAGTCAAGACTAAGAGAGAGAGAGAAAACTAGATATCTGTGCGATAACTTGATCTGTAGTTGAAGGATAACAAAAATTTTTGCAGCATGAGATTTGCGAGATGGCATCCTTCAGTAGTGATGCCATTCTGTGATTGGTTAAGAAAGTGTTTCAGGGCCCCTTAAACTTATTGACTGGAATTCCTGTTCACAATATAATTCTTTGTTGCTTGCACTGTAGTACTGGGGAGGTATTCACTGTGAGAGTCCACCTAGTGGACATGTCCACTTCGTCTGTTGCTGAAGTGCTGATTGGCTGTGGCGCCTTGCGGCTGCGGACGCGCAGCCCAGCCCAGCCAATCAGAACTTAGCAGCAGGCAAAATAGACAAGCCCACTAGGTGTACTCTTGTAGAAAAACTCCCCTGCTACAGAAAAATGCACTTAAAAGAAGTGGCAGCAATGTTAGAGAGGTAATAGAGAGTTTGAAACGAGAACTAAGGTCTTTCTGTGCATGGGTATGTTGTAACATTAATTAAGTTTGAATGTAGCTTTGCTTTGCATATATTAGTGAGGTTTTGAGTGACTTGGGGAGTGATTTTGGGCATAAAGTTAGTGATGTCACAGTGAGCTAACTGGCAATGTGCTTGTGCTTCACAGGCTGCCAGTCACATTGGTTCTCACCCCAAGAGTTCTGTACAGAAGAAAAAGGACAACCAGCGATACGCAGCTTGGGCATCTCAACAAATCACAAAAAAGTACCAAGTAAGTACAACAAAAAGCCGTGAAGCTTTTTTGCAGCTTTTCTTCTCATCTTGTTTGCACAGTGCCTTGTGTCCCTGGCGTGCATGTTAAATGCAGTATGTGGTTGTACTGATTGCAACAAATTGCAGTAACAAACTGTGTGTAGCAACATTAGCAACATTAATGTAGCAGGTTAATGTAGGTTAATGTAGCAACATTAACCTTGGTGCTTGTTACTCAGTTAAAGGCCGATGACAGCAAAATATAACTTTGGCGAGATGGTTGTAAATGAGCAGTACATCATATCGAAGCAATTCTGGCAAAGCTGGAGGGTGGATAACTGTATAATTTGTCAGCAGCCTTTAAATAGTGACACATGTACTTGTTTATATTTCATCGGGTGACTGCGTTTCACCATCTAACAAACGTTATCGCTCAGTGCAGGACGTGCCTGCAGGTACCGGGAAGTTTCTAGAATGTTATTGCTGCTTCTATCTGCTGTCTATTGTCACCGAACCTTGGGTAATCTGACTGCATGTATTTGCTGCGCGAGTTGTGTAGTACTTTCTGGAAGGCACGTGGGCACCAGCGATTACTCTGGAACTTTTGATGACTCATGTTTAAAAGCCAACACGCTTGCCCCGCAGATCAGATTTGGACGACCGACCGTGTTTGTGCTTTCGCTGTGCATTGAGTGTAACTTGCTTTTGTGGGCACAAGTTTGCCCAATAAAAAGTTAGTTTCGTCGTTCACAGTTTTGCTGCTCTTCACTGTCACTATCACAATATCACTTAGGCAGGTGACCCAGGTTCATAGTAGTTAGCGGATGTGACACTATTCCGAGAAAATAGCCTCAGAGATCCCTAGCATGCGGAGGTCATGGCCAGGTGCTGTGCTGGTTCTGAATGTTCGAAGTGTTGAATCATTTCTGACGACTAGTAATGGTGGTGTTTTCTTGAGTTTTGGTATGAAGAACGGCTATTTTTCTAGTTTTTTGTGATGCATCTACTCGTATTTCAAACAAAATTTTGCATGGAAGCTGCTCTATATTTACGCTATCTAAACCTTTGCTTTATGTGCTGTCCAAAATTTTGTTGCAGTTTCGTATTCCTACTGAAGTTTGCAGTACTCAGTCCTACAATTCCTAGTGTTTTCCACATGATTATATAGAATCTACATAAGTGTATGCAATCCATATAGCTTCTGTAAGAATTATTATACTTAAAGCATACAAAAAGATATGTAAATATAATACTCCATACAGAATGTTTCAGCCTTCAAGAGAGAAAGTCGTTTCTGTGTCTTTCCTGCATGCTTTTAAAACATAGCAATTTTGTTATTTACTCTGTGGTATTACATATTAACAAAGATTCTGCACTGCAATAATGGAGGCATATTGTGTGTTATTGCCTGCGGTGGGCATAACCAGACTGATGATGATGGTGATGATGATGATTGTGTATTATTTTAACTGCCTCACCACTTCACCTGCATTGCTCTTGTGCAAGAGCAGTGTTTGATAAGGTTTCCTCTACAGAGATGCTCGCTTGCACCAGCTAACGCAAGAACCAGAAAAAAATGGTTTTTGTAAGTGGTTGCCATTAAAAGTAGAGCTTGCCTCATAACGGCTGCCCAAGAACACAGTTGAATGATGAACGAAGAGCTTTATGGAGTGGATGAATAACAGTTGTGTTATGTAATTTACTTTGCAAAGGCCAATACCTTAACACAACATGGAGGTTTCAACTCATAGATAAGCTGCTTCCAGATAAAGTTAAACCTAGATATAATGAAGTAGGTAAAATCTGCAATTTGCATTGCTATATTGAAATTTGACCTTCTATGCAAATAAGGACAATCGCTGATCAATTTTTCTTACACGGAAAGGGGCCGCAGAGTTTTCCGAATTATCGGGCAGTCGAAGAAAGCAAATTGGAATGAGAAAATTCATTTTGATGACTTTGGGAGTTGGCGACGAATGATAGGGTTTCATGCCATGTCTACGATATCTTCACATCGGTGGTACGAATTAAGCATAGCCGGCCATGCTTTCGCGTGCACTCCGCCCCTGGACTGACAGCGTCGCCCACACTGTGACGACACTATCAGCGCCATGCCGTCTTGGCACACCCACTCTTTGCACATGCGGCAGATTACCTCTAATGCATGGTGTGCAGCTGCGTATATGTTCAGCCGCGCTTTCAGCCATGCGCAGCCACAGCCGAGACAAATGCGCACCAAAAATTGAGATGGTTGCCAACTTACACCCCGGACTCCGTTCCCTCGCACTTGCTTGATCGCGTTATCGCGAGCTTGCTCCCCTCCCCTTTATCTTTGCTTGCGTGGGGAGTGCATGAAGCCAGTATCTACCTTTCTCACCCTGGCACACTTTCGCTCGCACCTAAAGCACTAAGTACGGAGGGCGCGATAGGATCTTATCGCATTTGGACTTTATACGGAACATGATGCGGCTTCACTTTGGTGGTTATTCTTGTCGCGCCGTGCACGATTTGAGAGGTGCGTTTGCAAGTAGTCCCTTGTAATTAAATCATTTCACCATCTGCATCTGCGGAAGTTCCCATTTATTGTCTCGGCATACCTTTGCTGAGGAAGCGAAATTTTGTTATATTGAAATCGCATACACACACACTATGTTATGTTGAGGTACTAGTTACATGGTGTTTATCAACAAGATGTGAAAAGTTGAATACTTTGTTATATCAACAATTTCGTTATATTGAAATTCGTTATATCGAAGTTTAACTGTATAAGGAAAGTGTTCATATTCATGCGTTATATTTTTTATGCTGTTTTATAGCTTTGAGAAGCCACTTATAATTGAGAAAATTCGGTTTCCACACAAACATTGTTGTGAGCTATGTGGAGTAGGATGCATACAATGTGCAAAAGCCTTGATTGCATGAATGTGAATTACAAATTGTGATGAATTCTGCTACAGTAGTAGACTTTCGGTTAATGTTATCCTGACTGAAGGTTCCTTGCTGGCGCCCAGTAATACAACACTTTCAGAAACTGATTTCAGAAACTACTTACATTTCAATTTATGGCGATTATACATGTTTGTCAGATGTGCAGTTACCTTCAGCTGCTTGCTTTTATTGACTTCGTGTGCCTATGCAGACAGCTTACGTAGTGCAACTCATTATTTCTGCAACATTGCTGCTGCAAGTTGACATGAAGAAATGACATACCCCAAAATAAGTTATGGGAAACTGACCTCGGCTGTTTTGTTATCTTTATGGTGATGACCAAACACTGCCAAGTGTTTGTTCGCACATTTTGTGCACCTGACCCTTCCCCAGGCTGCAGAGAATTGGAAATTTTTGCTTCTGTTTGTGGGTGTGGAAACGAAGAAAAATGCTGCTTATACGTAATTGTAACATGAGTGCCTGCTGTTGCATATGAATGAAGGTAGCCTGTGATATGCGAGCTCAGACGGTGGTTCTTCAAGCAATGGCAGTAAGCCGAGACATGAGTTATGAGTCTATCAGTGCCTCCCCCTGCCATGCAATGCACATAGTACTGTTCATAGTTATGACTCCGATTGCTTTGCTGTGCTTGAGTTAGTCGAATGTCAAAGCTAGAGCTGCACCTGCAATGTGTGCGCATGTTAAAATGTGTTTTGAGAGATGGACATTTAACATATTTTCACATGCACATGTGTAGCAAGATGAAAATACTCTGGATTGTTTTCACTCAGCAATGCAAAATGCTTCTGCTCATAACTTCTGTTCAGTTCACTAAAAGCATGCACTGACTGGGTGGGTATGGTACTGTGGGGGTAAACTTGTGGCTTAGTAAACCCAGTTCTACTCAAAAATACTGAAATACTATTCAAGGTGGCATATTACTTTATTGCAAATGTTTAGTGCATACATGACTAAACTGACAGGTTAATTAGTCAAGAATACATCCATCTAGGAAAGCGAAACAAGGCTTGTGCTTTGTTAGGCCTTTTCAGTGAACACCTCGTATTGCGAGTAAGTTTCTGAAGCAGCAGTTTTATCAGTCTCTCTCAGTGTTGGCCTCTGGTTCTCATTTGCAGGAGAGACAGTGTGAAGACTCCCAAGTGAAGCTGCTAGAAGGCATGCTGACTACCCTACAGATCAACTGAGGACTTCCCCTTGGCCCATGCTCCTGCTTGCTTCTTGTAAACCTTGTATTTATACGGAGGAAAAAAAAATATATATAATATTTGCATCAACTCCTACCAAGCCTTTTTATCGCTTCTTGTGCTGTTGCACATGTGTGGTAGTCCGCAATGTTTTATGAATGTGTAAATATCAAAGGATGCGGACAGCATATTCATGTGCATTTCTTTGTAAAAGGTCAGAATATACAGTGCAATCTTTGTGAAAGCACTAGCATTTTTACAGTTTAGTATGTAAAGATGTAATCCTTGTGCCCCTCTTCCTGAAATAATTATGGCTATTGAAAAATGCAAGAAAAAAAAAAAGGCTTTCTACACATGATTAAACTCCATCCCTTGTCTGTGTGTAACATGTATCAAGCAACTGTCTTGCTGAAGTTGGGTGCAACGTGTCTAAACTGTCCCCTTCCAGTGATGGAAGCAGACGCCTACTGCTTATGGTGTGGACTTGTCCAGGCTTGCAAACAGAACACTCCCATCTCCTACTGCAAGCTGGCCTCCCATATAATGCCACGATCACTGGCCACACAGCAATAGATACCACAAAACACTGCTTGAATTCAAACACAACACGGGCTTTACAGCACGCAACACATACCAAATATTATGCCTCAAAGCAAGTCTCCATATGAGGTGGGGGAAGAGGTTGATCTTGCGAATGCCTGGCCGTCAGTGGAACAGGGGCAAAGGCACCTCGATAAAGGGAGGAATGGTTTGATTTGAAAGTTCCCGAAATGCTTCTAGGCCAGACTGCCTAGGAGCCATATGAACGTGCCCTTGGTGCCACTGTGCTGTGATCACTGGTACATGAGAAATGTGGACATGATAGTGCAATGCTAGCCTCCCTCATCTATAAAATTTACCTGGGCACGCTACTTGTCAATGCTGTCAGTTTTGCAAATGTTACAAATGCTCAGGAAGACAGCATTGCTGTTTTGTTATCAACTTGATAACTGCAGCGTTTTGATACGACTGCGCTTACCAGTAATGATTCTGAAATATCTATTTGAAAAAAAGTCAGTCTTGCAGATTGAATAGTCCCTCCAAGCCGGTAAGAAAAGTTCCATTCACTGTAGCGTTACCTTTAATATGAGCTTATTTGATTCATTCTGTTTGAATTATATAAACTTCTTAGAGGAAATGGCAGGGAAACCTTTTTCCTGCATCATCAATGTTTTATCACTGTGCCTTTCTGCAGTATGTGTGTGACTGCATTGCTTTTGCACAACACCTGTGAGAGTCGGATTAACTTTCTTTTTTAGTAACAACAATTTATTATCAATTTCACTGAGCTCCAACAAAGATGTCATCGCAAGGACTTGGAAGCAGCTGTATTCTCCGTACTTGAGAAGACGGAATGGCAGCTAGTGGGGAAACACAATGTACACAAGACAATCAATGTACACAAGACAACAGAAGGTCTTGCACCACATGCTGAAATGTATAGACTCGCTCTATGCAAACTTTCAATGTTCATTACTGAAGCAACAGCAATGCCTAGAATCCCTAGTGCATTTCAACAAAAACCACGGCACTAGACATATCTCAGTGCCAGTAAACAAAATTACTATAAATGCAAGAAACAACCACATATCTTATTTTCAATATTCATTGCAGTCTCTTCGATAATAAACTACAAGGCCGACAGACTGGGCAGGGGGCCCTGAACAAGCTTGGACACCGTAACTTGAGCAACAAGTGTTAAGGCAGGTGACAAACTTTGATGGCGACATATTTGTCCTCTGTGCACAAGCACAGCCCAACCCTCTGTGGGGTTTATCTCGGTTCCATATATAGCCTAGTTACAGCAGCCTTTTTGTAGAGATGTGCGAGCACAAAAGAGCCCTGTTCTTCATTAATGCTGCATGGCATATCGCCCATCTCCATGAATATATAGTTTTACGCACAAAATTCTGCAGCATCTTGCAATAAATAGCAGGGGGGGGAGTGATTTGAAAAGGCATGTTGCACTTGTGCACCAATGTTGGTGTCACTGTCATCAGATAAAATGTGCTGGCTGCAAAATTCAAGATGGCCTAGCTTGTTCAGTTCTTGGGAAAACAAAAACTTTGAAAAGGGAGCCAGAGGCATGACCTACCAATGTCAGCTTTTTGTGTTGTCAGCTTTGCCTTTTGTTCCGGCGAAATATCGTTCCCTAAAACTCTCTGCTGTAGATGACATGACTGCACATGACGTTTCCTGTGACATGGAAGCAAAATGCGCTAATTAGAGAAAAAAATGCAGAGAGGAGTCATCAGAGACTGGAAGCTTGTAAAAAATGCAGAGAGTCCTTTGAAAGTGCTTCACACAGGAAGGCACAGTGTCACGATGCTTACGTCTGGTTCACTCGTTTTTTCCATGGTGATTAGTAGCCGCGATGAATGCTTAGACAACGACTGCTCACTGTAGGCAATGAGTTTCAGACAGGGGTGCTGTGGGAGGCTATCTTCACTAAAGCTGGGGAAAAAAAAAAAAGAATAGGAACCAAGTAGAGCAGAAGAAATAAAGCAGAAATAAAGAACCAAGTAGAGCAGAGCACAAAACATTATTTTGTCCTGAGCGAGGAAAATTCTGTAAGGATGTTGTGAAACTTTACTACAGCTTTATTCGTGTCAATTGGTAAAAAGTACAATGTATGCTGATTTGCCTTTGGGCAGCATGCATGTTCTACTTATCAGGCAGCAGAGGAAGTTACACACTATAACAAATTGCAACAGAAAGGAACTCTCTTTGTTATCTGTCAGTTTTAAAAGACGATTACTGCAGCTTGCCATGGAAAAGATCCCATGCTCGCGCCTTAAATATTCCTTTAAATATGCTATTGTAAACCAACCAGGCAGTGTGGTGACCTGCCACTTTTTGCTCACTTGCAAGGTGTCCCATCTGAATAGACTACTGAATAGCACTGCCTGTTTTAAAGGGAATCACTTTTTTTACCACCTATTTCTCTCCATGTTTTCCTCATTTCTTCTAGAATCGGAGAAAATATTTTGTTCTCAATTCATCATTTGAAGCCTCGAGTTTTGGGGGGTTTGTGTTGAATTCAGCTTGTAAATTTCACTATTTGACAGGCCCGTAGCAAAAGTATTGAACTCTCACTCCTCATTGTAGATGGGCATCCAGAACACAAGCCTTCCATTCAGGCACAAGTGGTGGGCACTGAAGTTGAGGAGGTCGCACAAGACATCCTTCAGGCAGTAGGCAACCTTGGATGGAACATGCTGTGCTGCTCTGGATCAAAGAGAAGACATGAACCTGAGACAACTGGAAACTACAGAATTGCACAAGACAATGCAATGAGCATAGCATTTCCTGTTTTCAGTTGACGGTTGCCCATTACACAATGAAAATGAGCCGAATTATAGTGAAGCAATAAGAAGACACGTGCAGACTTACAAGTGGCCAGGAATGTCGTACGTCTTGTGTGTGCCTATCCTTTCCGTGGCCTCGCGGATTCCATAGGGTGCTAAATGAAAAGAAGCAATTCAACATTTTCGTCACAAATGCCGCAAGACACTGTCCACCCTACGAAAAAGAGAGAAGACGCACTCACGATCGGTGATGATTGCATCTAGCCGCATTTCTGCTCTCCACAGTGGTAATGACGCATCTGCTACGACAACGTCCACAAAGCATTGCTCACACCCGTACTGCTGCAAGTTTGCCTGCACACTCTCATCATCTGCCCTTTGCTTCTCATTGCAGCGACTCGGCTTTGCTACAATGTGCACAAAAGCAAAAGAAAACTGATGTCGGAAAGTTTGGTCACAAAGCTCGTGTTTAGGGGCACATGCTTCTGGTGGCTGGTGCTTTAATTTAGCTCACTAAAAACGTCTTTGCTGTTCCACACTTCTACACATAGAACGGGAGATTAAAAACAACATAACCATGCACCCATGTGAAGAAACATCAAGAGTAGCAGATTCTATAGTTCTCATTGTAAATAGGCTAACTAAGGCAACAATAAAGCAGAACATCGTTCATACATTTTAGAAAAAAGAAATTAGGAAAAAAAAAAAAAACCCTAACCAGGAAAACGTACGATCCGAAGTAACTAAAAAATTTGGCAGACTCAAACTATTGTTGACATCTACGTAATGTGAAGTGTCGCGCGCATCGTTGTGGCACGAGACATGGACGCGTGTTGAGCTAACGGTGCTCCGGCGGCCCGATACGTGTTTTGTTGTTTTTCTGTGGCGTAGTGTTTTAAGAAGGCAACGGGAAACCGAAACAAAATTGAGCTGGTGGACGATGCCCGTTGCTGCTGAAGCGAAACGTGATGCCCACATCATGCCACCTGCAGCAGGGAACGGCGGCGCGTTTGGATTATTGCCCACTAAGAGAGCATGCAGAACACTACTAATGGCACTATGCACCACGCGCTGTAAAACAGATAGGTCAACATTCTTATCGCGATAGGTTTGGTGGCAATAGCCGCGAATGCGGTGTGCGACGGCGCGGGCGGAGATTTGCTGATACTGGAATAATAAACTGCGCACGCCATTGTTTTCACATGGGACGGGCGGACGAGTATTGCGGTGAAGCTGCCGCGGCCTGCAGCTATGTACTTACTGTTCTCAATCGCGCACGGTTCGTGCATTTTCTTGTTTACATGGGATCTAGCAGCTGGAAAACCTATCATACGATCGCAGCTTGGTGACGTAGTGAACGTTATTGCCGAAAAATCGTGTTTCCCGGAAATGTATGAACTGGTAAAAAATGAACGTTACTCTATTGCGTCATTTTTTGTGTACTCTATAGCGAACGTTGGCGCCAGAAAAGCGCACGTAATGGCAACGCATCAACAAGGTTCTACCATACATAATGAATTCATCCAACATAAATGGCCCAGCAGCTTCCATTGAGGTAAAATGGCATTCATGGGTCCTAAGTAAAGCCCAAACAAAATATTGCTCAATGCTATACCACTGGCAGTGAATGAATCACCATACATGGCTGTATGCAGCAGCACTAACCAATTAAATGCTTACGCTAGCACTGCACTGGTGTTACCACATACCAAGCATTTTGTTTTTATTTTGCAGGCTATAGAGATAAAAGCACGTCTTTGGGAGATAATGAAATTCTATGTTAACAGCAGACATTAAATGCATAAGTAACTACTAGTAGTAGAGTAAATGGCTAACTAACAAATTATGCTAATACATGTTGAAATTACTTTAGGGCCATGTGCTGTAACTGCAGGAGTGACGATGGTTGACATAAAGTGTGTCCATTTGATACAATTCCTGGGACCAGCGTTACGTTTCGATATATCTGCACCAAATATATTGTTGTAGAATATACACAGGTGTGCCAGACAGTCTTGTAACACAATGCACAAGGATGACTTCCAGTGAAGGCAACGCTAAATTTAGTGACCACTAAAAAAAAGTGACCACTTAAAATTAAGAATCAATTTCAATAATGCAGAAAAACAACAACTTACATATGAGGCTATTGCCAATTATGCGCACAGGACACATTCTTAATCCTGGCGTGGACGTGTAGCCAATTTACCTTTGCCATGGAGAAGCAAGTAGTCCAAATCCGTCCCCAATACGTATGCCCCAAAGAATGCTGCGGGGACTAGGAGACTACCTTTAAAAAAAAAAAAAAAAGAGAGAGAAGATAAAAGCAGTTCATTTTTTCAAGCACATTTTGCACACCAACATGCAAACATGGTTCAATGATGGCGCAGCCATGCAGAAGCTTCTACTGCTCTGTTAAAGGTTAAAATTGCGAAAAGTATGCACTTTTTGTCAAACGAACACATAGAGCAGCATGTCTGTTTAGTCTGGTGAAGTATATTTTACTGAGACCTGATATATATGAAAAGGTTGGTTATTGGCGGGGAAAATGAAGGGCCATGTTTTCATTATTGTATTTTGCACCTGACCCTAAAGTACCGGAACATTACATTGTATGACATTACAAATTATAAGGTATTGTCACGTCATGATGGTGAGTAACCATACTGTGGCACCCAATGATGAGTCACTAAAGCTAACTCTTTATTGGGCAAACCTGTGCCCACAAAAACAAGTTGCACTTGGGCAAGGCGACAGTGACGAGCTCAAGCGTCTTGTTGTTGAAGTCTCGCCTGTGGGTTGAGTGCGCCGCCTATTTATACATGAGTCGTTGAAGGTTTCAGCATAATTGCTGGTGCTTGCGTGTCTTCCAGAATTCACAGCACTATTTGCATCGCGCATTGTAATCTGACTACACAACGTTCAGCAACAACATAGGCAGCAGATAGAATCAGCGACAACAGTTGAGCACGTTCTGATACATGCAGGTGCGTCTTGCACCAAGTGGTAGCAACATTAACAGTTGCTAGCACATAATAAACGGTCACCGCAAGAAAGACAAACAAGTATGTGTGTCAGTATTTTCGCAGGTTTGAGCCGTTTCTGTTCACAAAACTGACTAGGTTGAACCTTAGGGTTCCTGTACAATGCTGTGTAATTTTTGTTTATTTGATAAATTATCAACTTCCAAAGCATACACTATTCAAATCCCAGGACATCGTGAGCATAGAGTTTAAAACAATAATTACTAGAGGGAACTTTGGCGCCAGTGTCTATGGCAGCTGCAATGGGGGGTGGTTCAGCCAGAATGTCAATTATGGGGAGTACATAGAGTAGCCTAAACTTCGTGCTTCTGGCTTCAAATGGCTTCGTGACTTGCTAAACTTGTCATTTTCAACAAGGTACTGTGTAATAGATAATTAAATAAAAATTATTAAAATTTTCCAACAGCAGGATTTGAATTCGAGGCCTCTAGCACAGAAGCTCGACATTGAAGCCATTACGCCCTGGACGCATGCATCAACGAGCGATATAAAATGCCCTTATAGCGAACAAGCCAGTGCATTGAGACGCTTGGCGCATTTTGATTTGGCCACCTTGACTAGCTGAACCGTTGCAATTAGCAGTGATTGTGCATGTTTGCAGCGTCTTCTGCATTTCGAAGAGTACAAACCGCTTTGAAATTTGTGACAATAAGATTTATACAGCGTAATATACAAAGTCACAAGAACGTCTGAATCCACAAGCACGAAGAACAGACAAATCCATGTACTCCCCATCATTCCTATGGTGGTACGACTGCAGCACCACAGTTCCCTCTAGTAATTATTGTAGGAAATGCTACGGTCATGAGGAGCTAGCCCAAGAACATTGAACCCATCTTTCATTTTGTCATCTTTGCTGCCTTGCCGAGGTTCTGCTTGTGGCAAGACTGATGTTTTTGGTATTTCAAGATTACCAACACAGATTACCATATTTTTTGGTCTATAAGTCACACCTTTGTATAAGTTGCACGCCTCTCAAAATGGCGGTTTTTTCGAAAAAAGAAAATCGTATATAAGTTGCACTGGTGAATAAGATGCACCTGTTCATTCAGTAAGCGATTTAAAAACTCGTTGAGGATCAAGTTGCGAAAAAGTGTGATGAAAATTCATGCTTGCAGTGGCCGCCGCCTCTGCACGCATTGCACAGAAGGCAGTGCTGACGCGTGCAAGTGTCTTCCAACACCAAGCAATTCTTTTGAGAAGCATTTTATTTTGATAGCATGAATAATGCTATTGACAGCTTACACGACTGTGTTTAGTCAAAGCCATCAAAGTCATCCTCTTCCAAGTCACTTACAAACAATGTAGTTGTTTCAGGTTGCAATTGTGCTGGCACATGGTTAGCAGCGTCATGGTTAGCAAGGCTGCAATAACACACGCAAAGTACGCAGCAACAACGGCAATGAAGCATAGTTGCTGTTCATAGCAGAAGGTTATGTGCAGTGGAGCGTCATTTGATGCCTGCTCGATACAAGGGGCATGGCCATAGCAGCCAATCCAATTTTAACTGTATATATAAATCGCACCGATCTATAAGACGCACCAGGCAAAAATTTCCCAAAGAAAGTGACTTATACACCAGAAAATACAGTACTTTTCAGTGCCCTTCTAATGTCTTCAATACGTTAGTTATCTGGGCAGAGTACACATTTCTTAATGTTCCCAATCATAACACGCACAGACAGCAATATACAATACACAACAAGGGAGTTCTCAACCATGGAATACGAGGCAAAAGGAGTCTCTATGACGCCTGTCTAGGCCTTTCAACCAACAGCACTGCAGACTGCCGAGACCACTCTGAAACATTCGGTGCGATGTATATGTATAGGTAGTACAACACTCAAGTAAAAACAGTGTACAATAAATAGCATAGTCTACAAGGAATACGTCCAAGCCATTGAATTGACGCTGAGAGCAATATTGGCACAATATAAAATGGTATGAAAAAGAGTTCTTGTCATAATAACTCGGCATTCATTCCGATGACTTTTAAATGTCAAATTTACCACATGGTCAGTATATAGTGGCATACCAGATCCAACAAATGGGTCGAGGATAAGGTGGCTCTTCTTCACTTTTGCCATATTTGCCATTATCACAGACAAAGTGGGGTCCATCGATGTATTGGCAATAAACTTGCGTGTCCTGAGGGCCAGGTGGCTCTTTAGAAACCTCTGGCCATCACAGATCTTAGTAAACATGTGGGAAAAGAAAGGGTTAAAGAGACTGAAACAGCCATCAATGCAGCCAAAGGTGCCTTTAGCAGAAAATTAAATCAACAGGCACTGAAAACATAAAAATAATTTTTAATTGACTTACCCAACGTCCAAAAAACACAGCATGTGGCTTCTCCGGAATGTAGTTGGGGACAATGCCATAGTATTCAATCAAGTGGTATGTATGATCAGGGTTCTCCATTTTAATTGGCCCATTTAGAGGAAGAAAATCGAATTTCTGAAAAAAGAAAAAAAGATGTATTACATTACACACTGAAAAATTAGAAAGAAGGAACCAGAACAGTTATACTTCAGATCAGCAAACATACATGTACTAGGCTATATCTATGAAATATCATCCAAATTTACCAGTCATAGTGCTTTCAGCACCCACCTTGTTTTAATCAGTCTAAGTTGTGCCTTGAGTTCACTTCATTCCATGCCACAACAAATATTGTACGCAAGATTCAGCATTTCTGGCTTTTATTTCCACATGAAAAATGTCTTTCCGTTTTTTTCCCGGTCAATATATTTCTTCACAATGAACCCTCACCGGCATTTTTCAGGGGATAACTTTTTATGTCGAGCTCACTATTTCTTTTTTGTGAATATCTGGTTCACTAACTTTGTTGACGATGAAACATGCTGCATGACTACAGATCCTACAATTTAAAGCTGTAGTTGCATCTAGCACCTAGAATTAGTTGCATCTAGCGCCTAGAATGACAAGTCTTCGACAAACAGCCCAGCAAGCACACAACACCATTTGGCAATACGCAGGAATTAATAATGAATGGATTTCATATATGAACACAAATAGAATGAGAATTTATTTGCAACATTATGCAGGCACAGAGCTTAAGTGAATAACACAGAAAAAAAAGAACACAAAAAAGAGTAGAAATAAAAATAATACTAGAAAGATATGACCCTGCACTACCATCAGTGAAGCTGCCCAGTTCAACCACTGCAGTGGCCACAGTACGAGGACCCAGGTTGACTCCAGCCAGGACTCCCATTACGGTTCCGTGTATCTATTCCTTTCTACTTTTCGTTTCTGTCTCAGCAGCAGGCGTAATGGATGCAAATTAAAGAAAAAATAAAGGCTGCTTTGGCTCCAGGGTTTACATGTGACCGCGACCTCACTAGGCTCCTTGCATCTGAGCACATGTAGGATTGCAGCTGCGTGCCGATCGTCACCTTGTAAGTTTGCTTTCACTTACCCTTTTCGGATAAAATAGAATTTAGGGAAAGAAGTTTGGCGTGTGATTTTTGGTTTAAACACAAAACAGTTAACCTTAATTACATAAACGATTACACAAAAAATATGTCCTAAACAAATATTTGATTGATTTTATTTGTAAACTTATACGTAAAACTACTTTTTGTGCAATTACTTATGTTACAAGAAAACTGTATCGGTATTGTCTCATATTCAAGAGCAAAAACATGCTCACAAAAAGAAGAAAGTTCTGAATGAATCTGAACGGGTGAAAAACATGTCAGTCTGTTACACTGTCATGCTACAGTCAGCCTTAAAGAGGCAGAAATAATCTCTGCACACTTGCGTTCGCTGATGAGCACTGCAGGAAAGCAGAGGCTTGCAGCACTTCACTGGCATCATAGTGAGATTCTGATAAAATGAGCGACGGTCAATAATATTAGACCAGTACGCAATGACGCAAAGGCCACACTGTAACTGTTCTGTGCAGCATTTCTTACAGACGCTGTTATACAGTGCAGTATGTACTGAAAGCTCCATGCTCTGCTGCTCGTGTTTTATTCTCTAACAATTACAAGCAAAATATTGGAGGCCAGGGATGCCGTGAGAATTTTTTTATTCTTCTGCAGCCTTGACATGCAGCCTGCAATTGAGTAGTACAATGCATACATGTGTGAGTGTTCAACCAATGCAGTGCAGGTTACAGTTCGTTGCAGGGCCACGCGAGAAGCAAATTTGTATTTTTTTTGCAGATGCTGTGGTCTCTAAACTATTGCTCACGATAGTACAGTTGAGGCAAAAATTCTTGATCATAAAGTTTCCGTGGTACACTTCAATGGACCACGTTGAAGGTACAACAAAAAGCTGCTGCAGTCCACATTTGGTTCGAGCGTTTTTTGAAGGATCCGGATAAATCAATGATGACCTATTTTCTTAAAAAGCATTCATCTCGCATTTCTTGTGCTGCTTAGCTAAAGGAGATAATGCTACATCGCCTTAGCACACAACTACATTTTTGCACCTACAGCACCGTGTTTTCCGCCGTCAAGAGCTTCAAGGAACTAAGGAATAAAAGGTATCATAAAAAGCATTTTACAACACATTATAACACTTACTTCCATCTTTTCTACTTTGACTTCCCTAGGCACCTTTCTCTTGCCAAAGATTTCGACACTGAACTTGAAAGACTGGTCTTCGCCACCGTAGGCATCCTGAAATGCAAAACGCAAACCATCAGAAAGGGATCTCCCTTGATGCGAATCCGAAAATACCCACCCAAAACTTTGCAGGAAATTTTTTCACCTGGTCACACACATCATCAATATCTCCAGCATGAGCCCACAGTTCAATAATTGACCTAGGAGAGAAACAGTTTAAGTTTATTCGAGTGAAAGGAAAGGAAGGAACCTTAACCATGTCATGAAAACAGCAGTAAAATGCGTTGGCTAGTTTTGACGGGGCAGAAACTGTCGCGAGTGACATTAAGAATACTATGAATCCCTGCGTCATAAATACAGACTAACTTGGCCCCACTTCTTCTGAAGATAGGTAAATAAATAAATAAATAAATAAATAAATAAAAGACGTACCGTATTAACACGCTTCGCGAAGCAAGTTTCTTTGCGTCCTCTTCCGACGCCAGTTCAACTATAGCGTAAGGCTGTGGAAGAGAACAAACGAATACTATTAAACTAGTTGGTCCGCAATTACTTCAAAAAATTTTGGTACACAAAACTGTACCTCTTTATTCGGCTGCTCTATGAACTTGATAGTGATGCCAAACATCGATGCAATCGCATCGAGTTCCTAGGGAAAAAAAAACAAAGAAACAAGGGCAGCGTTGGCCGTCAGACACGAAGGAAACATGCCATAATAAACTTACAGGCATCCTGAAAGGCACATGCTCGTGGGCGAACCATATTAAATATTTCATTCCCTTGCCGATCATTTCAGTACACAGACCACATGCGCGGCGAGCGCGGCACGAACGTAAACAAACTTGTGCAGTGGCTGGACTCGGCTTTGTGTGCATACCAATGGCTCGAACACACAGAACTGCGCAGGTTAAATAAGTTGTCCAATGCAGTCCAACGCAATCTTTTGATGCATAACGAAGTATATTTTAAATTTGTGCGCACAAGAAAATGACAATAATGTACAACAAATGCAGAAGGCGAACGAGAGCGAGTCTATGGTGTACAGTGTACCCAACATGGCAGCGCCCATCAGTACGCGCGTTTCGTGTTTGGTTAGTTGTTGCTTCCGTTGGAGATACGCTTTAGAATTTTATTGATCAGAAACAATCTGCTGTATCTCTTTTTATGTACGACATTCTGGATGAATGTCGTTGGTGAAATAGTGCTGCCGTGACGATGGATGATACAGGTAATGTTATGCGCCAGCGCTGCTCCGTGTTGAAAAGCTTTGGAACTTATTTGACGACGCCCCCACCCTTCCAGAAAGAAACCCGTCCCCTCCGCCGGAGATCGTAGAAGCCGATGAAACCTCGAGTGGAGACAGGATCGGAGAAACAGTGTTTAGCCGACACTGGCTGTTTCAGTGCCTTTTGAAAGCCATCAAAGTGAGTTTAGATCATATGCTCTGTGTTTATGTTGTGTGTGGCAACACCATATCGGCACAGGGCAGAGTGGGTTTGCTACCTGAAGGCCACGTTTTTTTGTTTTTAATTGTATGTAATTTGTAACCGAACTGACAGTTGTCGACAGGCGCTGATTATAATTTCGCTAAATGGAGAATTTCGTTAGACTGAAAATCACTCGCTAAATCACCGGGTAAAAAAATTGATTGCGAAGCCAAAAATGTAGTTTTCGCACATGCGCAAATTGCCAGCACCTTAAGTATGCACTTGTAGTTTAGTCAGCGAGTCGGGAGCACCGGCAAATCGATCGCCAGTGGACATCGAGAAACACGAACGTCACTCCGCAGAAACATGCCCAGACTCGGCTTCCAAAGTGTTCTTAAAGCAAAGGAAGGCATTGAATTCTCAAGTGCATTCTTGAACAAAAGGCCAAGCTATGTGGCTACGCCGCAGTGCATTTGTAAAGGTACACAAGTTATGTCTGCTTTCATTTTAAACTTTGCTTTTCTTGAGATTAACTTTTATGTGATGACAGAAAAGTGCATTGTGTATGCTGTAGCTTAGAGAGAGAGAGTCATGCCGATGAGTTACTGCAGTGATAGCACAAATTACACTCACTCAAATGGGAGGTGACAATGGCTGCGGTCCTTTAGTGATGCTTGAAAGCTCCGTTGTCTTTTCTGCATACGTGATGGTGAAAGCAAGGATAAATTTTCGTCTCAGTGTGTGTGCGTTTTCATCTGCATGATGAACTAAGATGCATGCCAGAAAATAGTATAGCAATTATGAATCATGTCACTGACTAACAAATTACAATATTGACGTTTCGGTGCCCATATTGAAACCTTGTCCGCGAAATACAAATGAAATGGCTGTCGTTGAAGCTGTTTATGTACTCTTGAATATGTGGCAAAGTGATTTTGCATAGATGGGGTGAAGATTGCCGTCTATTCTGTTGACGGTGTTGTCAGTAGTTTGAATGATGAGCGATTCTAGATGAAGCCATGATTACACATTTCGGTCTGTTGCCAACACCCTTGCACCATCCCAATAAATGGCGTGTCCAGATGCTTGCACGTGCTCTGCTAAGGTGTTTGTCGACATGTTTCCCTTTTTGATGTCATTCTGGTGCTGCTTCAAACTTCTGTTTAGATTTCCAGTTTCACCTGTATACACAAACTTGCAATCTGCGCATGTTATCTTGTACACATCTCCAGGAAATTTGCATTTGGGCAGAGCATGCTTCACATTGATGAGATCCTGTCTTGGCTTACTGCTAGGCATGTGTGCTATATGCGTGTCGTGTTTCTAAAAAACGTGCACGAGCGCTTCACTTATCTCTGCCATATAGGGGACCGCAGCATGCTTTTTCGGAAGCGCCGCTGGGCTGGACAGCAGTCTTCACCCCGTTTATGTGAAGTAGCTTTGTCATATGTTCAAGAGTGTATAAGCTGTTTCAGTAATGGTGATTTCATTTGTGTTTTGTGAACAAGGTTCCCGTACAGACACTGAAAAGTCAATTTCGTCGTTTGTTGGTCAGTGCCAAAATTTATAATTGCTATACTATGACGTTACCTCGCCAGACAGTTCTCCATCAAACCCTTGACTAAATTGTAAACTACGTACTTGCAGTATTTCGGTTTTAACCAATATATTTTCTAATATTGTTAAATTGGTACTGGGGAACCTAAATTCCTTCCCCAACGTCTGTTAACACTAACCGTCTGTTGAATCAAACAATTTACATTTAAACTCCGTTTGCACTGATCTTGATGTGCACATCCAGTTTTCCTTTGCATTTTTGACAAATGTCGTCATTTCCCTTTTTGGCTTCCTCACTAGGCTGCTGAAAATGAGAATGCCTGTGGGGAAGGTGAGAAAGTACTTTCAGAGGAAGAGGCTGTGGAGTTGGACAGAGAGGTTGAGGAGGAGCTCTGCACAGTTTGGGACATGGCGGCCAACTCTGTAAGCCTACAAATGCGTTTTATTGCAGCACCATTGCAACATTTTGGGCAGTCTGCTTTAACTTTGCTCTGTCCAACCTTTGCACTTTCGTGTTTTGCAAAAACGAGCTTCTGTTGCACATCATTGTTGTGCGTCCGTCACTTGTATTTCACGTCCTCAATGCACAGCGGTGCACCGCTTATGCAGCAAAGCAGCATGTCACTTGCGAAGCAGTCTAGATGCAAATAGATGTTATTTTGCATCCTGTTTTCTTTTATTCGTTTGTTTTTTTACATTCAACACCTATGTCAGGTATCAGGCAGCAACTTAAAGGGACACGAAAAGAAAGTATGTCAGGCTAGATTGAAAGATTAGGCCTCTGTAATGACGAATTTGTCATGCATAGTGAGAATAGAGCTTCTGTAAGCAAGAAAATGCTGAAAATAGAAAATTGGAGTGGAACCACCTGTTTGGACTATGGTACCTCTCATGTGACGGTAGCACTTGCTGATTGACAGAGAGTGGCATAGAGGGAGGTCACATGGAGGTTACGTCAACTCGTCCATTTCGGTGCAGGTGGTTCAGATTGAGGAGCAACAGCGAACCCTTTGGAATCCATTTTGCACATAGCAAAGTGACACATTGACCCACAGAGAATGGTGACAGACTTCTAGACGAATAACCTATCGGTATAGCTCGACTTCAGGATCCTTCACTGTCGTTCTAAGCTGTCAGCAGTATGATAATGGATCTTTATGTGCATAGTGTAATGAATTCCAGGGCATGAGCACATAGTGATTTTACTTTCAGGCCACTAGGCCACTATAACTTTGTAAAGGTGACTTAGTTGAATCATGAGTTTCTTCTAGCTCACACATCAGCATGTTAAGCATGCAACGTGAACAGTGATGATCGACTGTGTTGAGACAGCTGCGCCATGGGGGATGCTGTAGTGCAAGTATCCAGATCAAATTTTATTACTTGTGGTTGCTTAATGTACACCTAAATCTTAATACATTGGCACCTTAAACACATGCTGTGAGGCTTGGTTAGTGCCGCTAAACCTCTTGAAGGCTAAATTTGTCTTTTACTAATCAAATTTCTAAATTCAAACTTCCAATCTATCCCATGTCTTTAAACAATACTGACTTTGAACTTACTTCGACCTATAAGTACCTAGCGGCCACATTGACACCATCCTTGCATCTGCTAACCGCTGCCTCGCCTCCCCCCCCCTCCATTTAATAACCCCTGACAGAGGGCCTTTAGGGTATCATGAAATAATAATTTAAAAAAATAATGTGCTTCATTGCATTCAAAGTCTTTTTGGCTAAGTGATATTGAATTAGGCCAACCAATGTGATGTCCTGTGGCTGGAAGTAGCAATGTATGTTCTTGGTAAAAATCATTAATAAGATGAGGATACCATGACCGCTCACACACGTACGCACACATGTTTGAATTCATGAGCTGTTGTTTATTATGTGGTGGTAAGGTGGGATAAATTTAAGCTAGCTAAACCGAAACCTCACATAAGCAGGGTTGCTTGTATATCATATAATAACTTGAATACGTGCTATCCATATGAGACACAAAAAGTGTTTAGATCACATGTTTTGTGTGCCACATGGGGTAAGTAAAAGGGACATGCTGTCATGTTGTGTACGGTATTCACATGTGGTGTGCGGTGTCCATGGGGCCGTTGCGGTGTGTTGATGAAATGACGTGAAGACGACGAAGAAGACAAAGAGGCAATGATGCTGACATTTGGCGAGCAGAAGAAAAAGAAGAAAATGGTTGACGATGAAAGAACAAATTCGGCCACTAGAGAACTAATGCCTGAAGAACGAGAAAAAGAACTGGGAGAAGCTCGTGGAGCAGCACCGAAGCGAGCAGTGCCAGGCCACAAGAGCTCGTTGGGTACTGGTCCCAAAGCCCAGCTGCTGCCTGGCGATTCCTTAGCAGGCCACGGTCTGCTACACTTGAACCGTGAAGAGTTGCAGCTCTGGGCTTTCAGTGGATTTTCTGGGACTAGACTGCGCCAGGCCAACCCTGCCATTTTCTCCTCGTTCGTCCATGACTCGTTCACCCATGCCTAGCTTGTTCCTGCCGTCATCGTGAAGCGGGATCTACCGACTCGCCACCAGTACATCGACTGTCCACACGGTGAACACCCACAAACATTATTTACCGTGCTGTGGCACTCTGTAGTTCTATGGGACCTTAGTTTATTTGTTGGCTAGTATTAGGCAAGTGCCACAGTACTAACAGGTTTTTATAGTGCTCGTCTAATGCGATCTCTCATCATTGTATTCAAATAGGGTCAGTCAAAAATGCAAATGGTCTCGTTTCTCTTGGCAACGAAGGTTTCACCTCCGTTAACGTTATTTCTCAAACCCTTCCTCACAATTGGCATCCGTGGCGACAGGACAAAGCCATTTCCACTGAGTCGTGATATCTATAGGCAAGATGAGTCAACAAGAGCTCATAACGCTCGTGGAACGCATGGTACTTCAGGGGGCGGAGTTAACGACATGGGTAGACGTACAGTTAGACTGGGCTCAAAAGGAATATGTTAAGGCGTGTGAGGAACGGCTCGCGAAAAGAGAGGTAACAAAAGGATGTCTGGAGATGGAAGAGAGGGCTCTTCAACTCTAACTTCGACTGGCTGAAGTTGAAGGCAGCAAAGAAAAACAGCACGTGGTCGAGAACCTGAAAGAAATCAAAGCCAGCCAAGCTTGATAAATCCTCACAACCTGATACCGGTGTTCAACGAAAGTCATGATGATCTGGATGCGCATTTAAATAGGTTTGAGCATGTAGCTACTGGTCAAGAGTGGCCTGAGGCGAAATGGGCTACAGCTCTTAGTTTGTGCCTCAGTGCAGAAGCCTTGAAAGCCTTCAGTCGCCTGTCACAAGCAGAGTCCATGGATTACAAGAATACGAAAGTGGCCTTGCTCCAGAAGTTTCATTTCACAGCCAAAGGCTATCGTGAAAAGTTTCGGCAAAGCAAGCCGCAAGATGGGGAAACTGGCAAGTAGTATGCCACGAGACTACACAGCTTCTTTGACCGCTGGTTGGAAATGTTGAAAACAGTAAAGGACTTCATGTCCGTGCACAACCTTATTGTAGCTGAGCAGTTCTTGAGTAACTGTCATGGTCATCTGGCGCTTTTCCTAAGGGAGAAGAAATCCAGGACAGTTGAAGAAATGGCAGAAGCTGCTGATACCTTCTTAGAGACCCAACGGCAACCAAACTCATTATTTTTCCAGGACAAGGTGGAAAACAGCAGTTCCAAAGAGTGAGATGGATATACTTCTACCGTCTCAACTCAGATGTTTCATCTGTGATCGACTGGGACGCAGAGTGTCTGATTGCTGCACGAAACCCAAGCAACACTTCTGTGGGTATCTTTGCAGGCCAGGCCATGATGTGAGGGCATGTCCAAAGTCTAACGGTGGTTCAAAGAAAACGGCCTCCTGTATCGTGTCACCTGATGATAAATCACACATGCCTGAATTAACTGATGACTTGCAACAAAATAAATACATTCCCAGTGCACCAAAAACACGCACTGCAGAATGATTACACATAACTTGCCCATGTTACACGGAGGGGTGTTTGGCCACACTGTCTCTGTCTTCAGGGATACTGGAAGAAACACACTTGTTGTACGGCGTTTCCTGGTTCCCGATGCAGCACTTAAGGGTACTACTACCACCATTTTATTGGCTGATAGTCGCTGTATCGAGGTATCGAAAGCAGAACTACACATTTTTTGCCCCTTTTTTTCTGGAAAAGTGATAGTCAAGTGTATGATGTCACTTCTTTACGGTGTCATCATAGGAAATGTTTCCGGTTCCCTTGACGCTAATGACGCAGACACAATATGGAAGGAGTTGTCGAACCAGAAGAAACCGACGACTAACGAGGCACCCAACTATGAAGTGAACGCCTAGCTCAGTTCTTGTTGGTCTCTCAAGCAAAAGACAATGCTGAAAGCTGACGACTGTAAAGTTTGGGAACTTGGAAGTGACGCAGAAATCATTTCACCTAGAACAAGATAAAGAGACGACATTGGAAGCCTTGTTGTGCTAAAGTGGGCACAGTGATCCCTGGCAAAGGGGCCACATACCAGTCATTTACGATTGATAAAGGAATCCTGTACCGCTGTTACCTGGCTCTAGGTAAAATGTTTCAACACATGGTGGTTCCAAAAGGTTCTTAAGGCCCAGTGTTAAATTTGACTCACGAAACTCTGATCTCTGGATGCCAAGGTATCAAGAAAACAAAGGATTGAGTTTTGGAGTCATTCTGCTGTCCTGGTGTACAGGAGGAGGTCTGAAGATACGTGGAGTCTTATTCTAAAGGCAAAATAGGCAAAGCACCTCTTGGACAAATGCCTCTTATCGATACAACACTTGAACAAGTTGCCGTGTATATTGTTTTACCTCTGACACCTGTTTCAACAAAAAATAATCGCTACATTCTCATCTTGGTGGATTTTGCCACATGGTATGCTGATGCTGTGGCTCTGCCCACAATAGATTCAGCAACAGTAGCAGATGGGCTGTTGGAAATGTTTTACCAGATAGGATTTCTAGGGGAGAACTTTTGCAATCAATCCTCCTGCTTCACGTCAGAGACTGAGGTAAGTGGTTTGCTTGCTCTTAATCACTTCAGTTCGACACCTTACCCAATGGTCTGCTAGAGAGATTCGATGGTACTTTGAAGCACATGCTGTGTAAGTTGTGCCAAGAGCAACCGAAGTCATGGGACTGCTTCCTTGCACTGCTTTTATTTGCATATCGAGAAGTGCCTCAGGACAGAATGGGCTGGCTTTCTTGCAAATAAAGAAGAAGGGGTGCCGAGCATGAGCAGCAGCCACAAGCTCTGTTCTCTGAGTTGCTGCCAGATGATAAACGAGTCAGGCATCCGAGTGTGGGTCTAATCCCCGTAGTTGTTTTGCTACATTTCAAGTGGTTCCGAAACTTCCCTGTTGTCTGGCCCTACAATCCGGCAATGGAACAACTTCACACCAAGTGCGGCTTCGTCCGGAGGGCCATGTCTACGAGTGACGCCCTGCTGACAGACGAGACTAGCCCTGTGTGGGTGCTGCACCAGCACCTCAGCTCGTCTTAGCGAAGCAGGCATAGCTCACAGAGTTCGACCGTGCAATATACAAAATACGTTCATGGATGCAGACCTGGAGGCAGACCTGACCACAGCTTTTGAGTACGAACAAAAGGTCAGCTTTACAAAGACAAGCTTGTGCCTCGCTACTGAGCTGTGTCGACTAATCTTTCTTGTCTCCGTTGACTCCACTGCGAGTCCTGCAATGCAACTTGCCTCGACAGTGTGCCCAGCTGCCCTTTCCGTCCCACCTAGAGTGTCGCCTGCGGCGCTGTTCTCCCACGTTGCCCTGCCAAAGCTGCACGTCTCTAGCTTTTCTGGTGAGCGGCGCAACTGATAAGACTTTTGGGACCAGTACCAAGCAAGTATTCGTGGCAGTCACTTGCTACCCAAGACAGGCGAATTTAGATATCTGCTGACATGCCTGTCCGAGTCAGCTAAGACAGCAATTCAGGGTATCCGCCTCACTGAGGAAAACTACAATGTCACCATCTGACCGGTTCGGCAGTCATTACATGCTGGTCGGTGACCACCTGGACCTCACAATGGCAGCTAATCGCAGTTCAGCCGATCTAGACAAGTTTCGAAATGTTTACGATTAGTACTTTCCGCATGAGTATACTAGAGGGCCTTGGTGTTTCACCAGATGAGTATGCTGCTGTTGTGCGTGTGCGACACATCATCATGAAAGCCTTACCACCTGACTTTGGTATCCTGTACCGTCAACGGCTGAAGGAGGCTTCTTTGTCGGACAACGCTGACACAGCGGCAGTTACAGCAGTCAAGACCCAGCAAGTGAAACATCTTATGACCTTCCTACAAATTTAAGTCGAGGCGAGGGAGGAAAGCACTCTCGACCAAGCCAGCTCATCTGCAATCTAGTGGCATCATCAACGTGAATCACGACCTCTTGAGCTAAATCCGCTTTCAGCAGCGGATCTGTCAATTGAAGTAAGATCGCCGTACATGCGTCCCTGACTCCTGTGCAACACGTCGAGCCATACAGTTTAGAAGTGCTCCACATCGCTCACTTCAGAAAAAAATGCAGGAAGCTTCTGGCGTGGAGGCATTGCTTTCGCCGTGCCAAGTGCAACTATGTCGCCAGTGAGTGGCGAAGCACCAGAAATTTGCAATGTGCTCACTTTGCTGGACAACACTTGACGTCGCTATGCAAGGTCTGTACTCCAAGTAAAAACCAATCAAAGCGTCTGGAACGCGTCAGGGACTTCCGTGCAGTGTGCCAGCGGGCTGCAGTCCATCGACACACAACCTCAAGCAACTTCCTCGTCTCTGAGTGGCAGCGGACTCATGTTTGTATTCCTCCAGACGGGCAGAGCCTGAGTTGTCGCATCAGTGAGGTCAATTCTGCTGCTGTTGCTTCTAGACACAGGCAGTCAGCACACTTTCGTTCGGCAGGACATTGCTCCAGCATTTAATTGTACAGTTCAAGGCGTTGAGCACCTCAGCCTATTCACCTTAAGGACAACGCATCACCCTGTGACCCTTACATGTGAATGAGTGTCCATCACACTCCAAGACTAGCGCAGTACCAACGAGACCACTATAGGTGTCCTCAAACTGCCAGAAATCTGCAGTGACCAGTCCACCAGTGGATGGTGCAATCATCACCATGATGACAAACCTCAGTCTTGTTTGCGCTGATGCAAGCCCTGAAGCAGCTACTTTTCGAGCAGCTACTTCTGATATCTGCTAGGACAACAGGCCATATATTTAGATTATCTGCTCAAGTTACCACAGTGGAAACCTGTTTTGGATGAATGGTCCAGGGAACCCTCCATGACTTCTCCCAAGGTTCAACTGTACAAATCACGTCTCTAGTCTTTGGTACTGGAGGGCCTCCCAGAGACGATGTGCCATTGGAAGTAGACAGTTTTTTGATGTTGCACCTGAATACAGTTGGCATGCGAGACATAACTGAGGAAGGTAACGAATACAAGTATAAAGCTCCCCTCATCATGGAAGGGAATGGGACAGTGCTGCAGCTCTTTCATCATTTACTATGCTTCCATACAAGAGTGCTCCTGCCCAGAGAACAAGCCATCACTATGCCTGAGAAGGACGGCGAGAAGGTGGCAAGGACAAGGAAAACAAGGTAAACGCAAAGAACAAAAGAGATGAGGTGCATTAGCGCAAGCTCTTGGGCCAGTTGGTGCATTATGAACTTGAAAAAGGGGGTGCCGTCCGTGTCTAACAAAAGAGACTTCAAGAGACGCGAGAGTGGCACAGTTGCCGATGATGGAACGCCGCCTAAAGCTGTGCCCACGGAAATGCCTAAGGAACCAAAGTACAATAGCAGCGTCGCGAAGTCTCCTAAAGGCAAGAAATATCCACCTCCTACAAGGCTGTCCAAGCATAACAGACGAGGCTCAAGGCCATTGCTAACAATGGTTTCATGCACTCCGAATGGCAATTCAACAATGAGTACAAGCATGACAATGTGCAACTATGTCAAGACGCAGGTGTACCGATGTCGCCCTTCCGTAATGAATGCCAGTGCACAACGGTGCAGCAAAGCTTGACACGGAGACATGTACTGCACAAATGCTATGTCAAGCCACAAGGGTGCCTGCGATGGAAGGCCACTGCCGATGCAGCATCAAGTGGAAATGCGAATGAGGACAAGCCAGCGTCAGATGTATTACGATGCCCACAACATACCCTGCAGCCAAAAGGACTTGTATTTGGAACTCGAGGAGCAAGTCCTACCACCGGCAATGTCGGGACCAGAGGCTGAACATTACCACTCAAGCCAACACAGGCATTGCTACTGTGATCATCACTTCGATCGATCACCTAGTTCACTATCCGTATCGCTGTTAAGGTAGTCACTTGAACTACTCCCGTCATCAATTGAACTGTCGCTCAATGTGCTAGCACAATATCCGCTGCTGGCGTCCAATGTATTCACTGAGGCCATGCAGTAGTGTACTTGCTCAAAACTGGCCATTGCATATTTGTCGCATCAGGAGTGTGTTGTAAATAAAGAAGCAAAAGGGGTGACAAACACGAGTGGCGGCGACGGGTGCTGCTTGCCGAGTTGCCGCCAGATGATGAAAAGTCAGACGTATGTGTCCGGGTCTAATCCCTGTCATTGTTTTGCTACATTGTATTTTGATCTTCTTTTGAGCTAATATATGGCCGATATGCCCGAGGACCCCTAAATGTTCTCAAGGAACTATGGACCGGGTATATTGACATGCTGTGCACGGCATCCGTGTGGTTATGCAATGCATCGACGAACTGACACTAAGACGATGAAGAAGCAATGATGCTGGCATCTGGTGAGCGGAAGAAAAACAAGAAAACCGGAAATGATGAAAGGACAAATTCAACCCATTGTGAACTAATACGTGAAGAACGAGAAAAAGAACAAAGAAGTGCTGGGAGAAGCTCGTAGAGCATCACCGAAGCGAGCAGTGCCAGACCACAAGAGCTTGTTGGGTTCTGGTCCCAAAGCCCAGCTGCTGCCTGGCTACTCCGCCTGCCTGGCGATTCCTCAGCAGGCCACGGTCCGCTGCACTTGGACTGTGAAAAGTTGCAGCTCTGGGCCTTCGGTTGATTGTCCAGGACCAGACTGTGTCAGGCCGACTTTTCCATTTGCTCTTCATTCGTCCATGATCCGTCTGCCCATGCCTAGCTCGTCCTTGCCGTCATCGTGAAACGGGATCTACTGACTCGCCACCAGTTCATCAATGCCATACGGCAAACACTCACAAAATTGTTTAGTGCACTGTGGGACTCTATAGTTCTGTGAGCCTTTAGTTTATTTGTTGGCTGTTATTAGGCAAGGATATAGTACTACCATGTCTTTCTAGTGTTCATCTAACATGGTCTTTCATCATCATATTCAAATAGTCTCAAAAATGCAAACAGCCTTGTTCCTCTCGGCAGCGAAGATTTCACCTCCGTTACCGTTATTTCTCGAGCCCTTCCTCACACATGCCTGTCAGCTAATGGGTGTAGAGGACTTTTTGATTTGAGCAACAGGATATCGAGAGCATGGTGGTTGTTTGATGTTATAATATGACTGATGCAAGTGACTGAAGATTCCTTTGCTTCCTTTCCCTACAGGATGTTGCACATTTCCTGCACGAGTTCAAGGCCTCTGAGATTTTTCAACAGATCATCTCCACTTCAAGGTCACCTCGTTTAGTGGTGAGCTATGATGCACTTTATCTTCTTTCCCTCTCACTTATTTCCAGAACTTCCCCTATTGCATATTTTTTTTAGCATCATTTCACATTTGTTTATCAGAAACTATTTTTTGTTTTTGAAGTAGTTTTTAGGGCAGGGCTATTTCTCTTTATAAAACATGCACCTTTCAGCCAAGCTGAACACTTCTAAGCACAATGATTGACCATCTGCCAAGTCAGCCATCTCATGAGGATGATAAAAGTTATGAGGCATGCAATGCATAGAACAGATAGCCCTTGGTCTGCTAGAGGAGCAGATTGGGTGCCAAGGGAGGGAAAATGCAGTTGGGGGCAGTAGAGGATTAGATAGAGGGATGAGAGTGACAAGTTAGCAACTATAGCATGGAGGTAGCCGCCACAAGACAGGGACAGACAACCATCGTTGGGACGTGCGGTGCTGCTGCTGCTACCAGGGATGATGATGATGGTGGTAGTGGTGGTGATGGTGATTATGACTGTACGTGGAACTTTGCTTGCCTGGTATCAAATTATTTCTCTTTGCTGCCATAGGAAATTTTAATTGGAATTCTGGGAAACATGGCTGTATTCCCTGACCTCAGCTTGGCTCTTTCCAAGGAGGAAGACCTCCTGTGAGTATACCCTGCAGACATGCATCTTGTTCTTAACATGGGTTATTACAGCATGTTGTTGCTTGTCCAGGCAAATGGCTATGCAGCTGCTTGGAGGAACTGACACACCCACGTTGGTTCAAGTGTTGAGGTGAGATGGTGCCTGTGGCTGTTTCATCAAGCCTATTCTTGCCGTTTCTTATGTATTTATTAGTGCAAATGCTTGAAACTAGAAAACAGGAATGTCTTAGCCTGTTGTGGACTGTTCCAAATGCCCATGTATGAGTAAGCCTTGCAACAATATCCAGTGCAGTTTGATTCCCCGTTTCTGGGAATAGTAGTTGGGCATTCATGGCAGCCAGTGTTGCCCAGGGAAGAAAATTTTCCTAATGCTCATTCTTGGTAAATTTATAAGCCCATCAACTTGGAAATTGTATTGTTCAAGGTCTTTGAACACATAATGTTGAGAATTTGCATGCTTAAGATTTTATTATGTTTCGAGTGGAACACTTGAATATAAGAGAATGATTGCAGTAGTGGAGCTTTAATCAACGCACAACAGGCAAGGTTAGTTGTAGATCACAATGTCACAGGGAGTTTTGACTTATTTGGAGAGCTTTTTTATCAGATGAACACAACTGTTGCAATAGGTGAATTTATCATAAGGGAAACAGTGCTTTTCTTAGTTTGTAAGTACAGGAATTTGACGGTACTACCAGCTTACAATGTTCAGGACAGCTTTTGTAATAGCAAAATATGGATGTACTTGGTGTCATTCATGGGTGATTGCCAGCATCAGCCCAAAAATGCTTATATGAATGTGGTAGCAATGGGAAAGTGGGCTTTAGTGAATAAATAATAATGCAGTGCCAACTAACAACAGCTTCCAAAATAATATTGCTGATTTTGTGACTGGCTTTGTTTTCGACTGAAATCAGTTGTCAGTATGAGTTGCATGCGCCATTCGTTTCCTCCTTCTATCCTGCGGTAGTATTCTTAGTCAATCGCTTTTGAGGATACATTCAGTTTTGCGTGACACAATGTTCAGCTAGGAGTTCCAGTGGAGTGATGGACCTGCTGTCTGCTGGTTTATCCATTGAATGCACACCGAACGTGATATGCCCGAAAGTGACTGGCCAAGAATATGGCCCCTGTTTTTCATGCTGTTTCCATAGCAGCACCCAAATGCAACTAGCCCAGAGCTTTGCACATTTATTAAAGCTCCAGCTTTTCCAAGTTGGCAGCTGTCGCGAAGTGAAACTGATATGGCTTATAGGAGTCAGTGGATTACAGATAAGGGGGAGTGGGGGCTGATAAAATTTACGGGCTGGTATAACGTGAAAGGGCACACCTAACCAGCTTTGAAGTAAAAATTGCTACATGGTTGAAAGCTAAAACCTTGCTTGAGTAGTTCTGCTGTTGAGAGAACATTCTCAGTGTTACGTTTGAGATTTCAGATTTTTTTTTTCTTCTGTTACTGACCTAGTACACTTTTGAAAACAACTTTTACCTTGCATGATTTCGCTGCACATGCATCTTGCGGTGTGTGATGATGTTGCAAAAATGCCTTCTTATCTTTTTTTGCCACAAGCATGTGATGTGTTTAACTCACTTGACTGATCTTTTATGTTGTACTTGCCCTTTATGCCATGGTATGTACGTTATTCTGTTGACTTGTACTTGCTATTGTCTCTGCATTATATATATATATATATATATATATATATATATATCAACTTCAGTTATGTGCTTTATTCTGTTACATTGTATTGTTCCTGCTATTTTTGTACCTGTACTTCTGTTTACCTCCCTACCCCACTGCAATGCCAAACTGGCCCTGTGGGTACCTAAATAAATAAATTAATTAATTCTTGATCATTAATCAGGTGTTCCCTCTCATACTGGTCCTTCCTGTACGATACCTGCAAAAGAGTCGTGCATGATCCTTTCTTTTTTTCTTTGCAGACTTTGCCACACATGCCTGTCGAATAAAGAGTCCTTGCCATTTTGGCTTCAGGCCATCCGTTCATCTGACAGCTGCCTCTCAGGCATAACATTCATATTGGAAAACTCCATCAATGGCAAGTCTCTCGTGCATGATTGCACATCGCCTGTCTTTTCTCACTGTCCAGCATGCATCGCTCTGGCGTTCCTAATGAAGATCATTGTTGTTCTGTTGACAGCACAAAGGACTTGAAAACGTAATTCTACACGTAAGGTTCGTAACATGCCAGATTACCTGTGAACTCGGTTCAGTTTTTCAGTTTGTTATTGAGCTTACAGTTCTTGAAAATAGTAAATATATACATATTGGCGATGCTATGTACTTTCACCCTCTTTCCTTACTGTAACGCATGCACGTGCACTAGTTTACCGGCTTGTTTACAGGCCAAGGAAAGGCCCCTTTAACTGCACCCGTTTTTCCGTGTGGTCAGCTGCATGTCACAGACAAAGACAAACATTACGGTTATGTTGAGATGTGTAACTTATTATTTGTTATCATTAAAATAGTATGCTCTAGTAAAGGTACACCTGTTTGTGGTTTTGATGAGCTGGGAGAACAAAGCACACTTGTTTCTCAGCAGTATAAAGTAAACATAATGTAGCCTTAAAAAAATGTTTGTTGTTCTTTCTTGCATGGTCAGAGGAGGTACAGTTGGCGTCAAAAGTTAGCAGGGCACTATATCTCGCAAGAAGCTGAATATTCCCGCAGCCTGGAATTTAAATGTGCAATCTTGACTAGCACATGTGGCTAACGCAGTGATGCACTATTTTACTCGCTGCAGGCAAACTTGTTGTTATATACCTCCGAGCATGACCCTACTTGTTGTGGTACTGCTCAGTTCTTGATTGTTATACTTTGCCATTGATCCTTTTATTGGCTTTTTTTATTACGAGAGCAATTATATGGACACTACAGGTGAATCTGGACATATGGAATATGGACACGCCAGGCAAAGCCGTTGATGTTCCATACAAAGTCCAAGTGCAAGAACATAGTGGCTGCATGCTGTAAGTTGTAGGTGCGAGGGAAAGCTAGCGAAGGTGAGCTGAGAAGGATAGAAGCTTGATGCGGTGGCATCTTCTTCGCAAGGGAGGATGGCAGGGAGGATGTGTGCCATCTTTTCTTGCACGCAAGGGGGGGAGGGGTGGTGAGGCAGGTTAGTGCGCATCTCCTCCTCTACTCTGGTGGCTGAGCGCAGCCACACAACCCCTATCTTAGAAGAAATCTACGGTGGTTTCGAAGGCTAGCCGACCCGAAATAGCTGATGGCTTCGCGTGCCCTGCGTTCTTATGTGCCTAGTTTGCATTGAAGCGAGAAGGGTAGCTCGTTTGCCGCTGCTGCTGCCACTATTCATTACACCAGCGTTCCCACTGTGAGCGTGCGTACCAGTCGTGTGACATGTGTTCATGTTTGCCTGTGCGTGTGACACCGTGCTCGTTAATTTAGTAAGGAAATGCTTGCATGCCAAAACGCCATTATGATTCTGAGGCACACTGTAGCGGGGGACTCCAGATCAGTTTTGACCACTTTCGTTGATGTGAACTCAATGCACAGTACACAGCTGTTCTTGCATTGCACCGCCATCGAAATGCGGTCGCCACATCTGGGATTTGATCCTGCGACCAGCGGCTTAGCAGTGCCACATCAAAGCTACTACGCCACCATGGCGAGTTAAGCGAATGTTTACATCAATTCATGCAGGGGATGAAACTACTAACCTTACTTCGTATAGCTGTCTAATAAATTGCTGTTGCAATCAATGCTTCTCGCACTTTTGGTGCAAAACTGCAACTTCTTTATTTTTATTTAATATTTTCATTTCTTTATTAAAATCAACAGTTAAAATTGTATAATATTATTGCTATTAGCAGTTGGCATTGTTACTGCCATATGCCATGCTGTAACGCCTTTCTTTAATGCGTCTGGTTGCGATACATACTTATCCGTGCAAGAGTGTAGGAGGTCCCCATAAAGTCCTTCACTATGGGGCTTTCTCATGTGTAAAACGTCTGTTTAAAGGGAGACGCTCCTCGAAAAAACAGTTCTTTAATATTTGTACTAGAGATTTGAAAATACAGCCATCTTTAGAGCATTTCAAGCAGATTTGAAATATGTCATTGGTTTCTGTGTAGCTGCTATAGTTCTTGAGTCAAGTCCTACACAATGGCAAAATAGAGTGATATTGTGGGCACTTAATTGTGTAATAAATTTTCGTAAAACGCTTTGTGCTGTAGCTTATTTAGCTTTTTGTAGACCGCAAAGTGCCGATATCTATTCAAACAGCGTGTACAATTACTAGAACTATAAAAAAAGAAAAGAAAAATTAGGACACTTCAACTAATTTTTTTCACAATCACATGAAAATAACCTTGTGCACTTACAAGTGTCTTACATTAACAAAATTTGGCATACATACTCTTGAAGATATGTACAGTGCTAATATCTACTTGAAATTGCAATATCTCCACGCAGTAAGTTGCGAAAGCACATGGTTATATGTAAGAGAATTGAGAAAAAAAAATTTGTTGAAATGTTCTAATTTTTTTGCATAGTTTGAGTAATTGTACAGACTGTTTGGCTAGATATCGGCACTTTGCGATCTACAAAGAGCTAAACAAGCTACTGCACAATGTTTTCTGTGAAAATTTATTACATAAAAAAGTGCCCATAAACATGACTATATTTTGCCATTGCGCATCACACAACTATAAAACTATAATATCTACACAAAAACTAGTGCCATATTTGAAATCTGCATAGAAAACTTTATACTTACCTGAATTTTGAAACCTCTAATACAAGTAACAAAAAAGTTGTTTCGAGAGGTGCCTCCCTTTAAATATGCACACCTGTACTATAACAAAAAAATAAACCTGAATCTCAGAAACTGCGCAGGAATACAGCTTTTTCATGAAACTCAATCTTGGTAAACTTTTGATGCCAACTGTACATACAAGTGCTGTCTCTCAGAAATATTTTAAACATAATACCAGTCTTGTTAACTGAGATTACTTGCAGAAGTTGCCTGATTAATGCTTCATTCGGAGTCTGCTTGTTGCTCCAAACGATTTCATGGTCATGATGTATTTACTTCGCTTTGTAATAAAACACCTCCACATTTCGTTACACTTCTTCCATTGGGAAATACTGCTGCATCCAGCATTTAACATAACCTCGGCATGTGCATGCGCGGAACGGCCAGTGCAGAGGTCTTCCCTTCCCGCATTCCCATTTCAGAAAGTAACACACTGTTGAGATAACCGCAATCCAGCTCTGTATTTGTTAATGACTTCGGCCACATCTCACACGGATTAGCACTGTCCCTGATTCCCTTCTATGTTCTCACCGCTGCCTACGCCTGCTTGCTGCATTCGACAGAGGAGCTGCTCGGCGCTACTCTGCAAGTCTTGGACTGTGTCTTTGATGAAGACTCGGAGATGTGTGCAATGTGTGCAAATGAAAACTTTATCGAGGCACTTTTCACGGCTGCCAGCCACCTGAGGTGAGTGTGAGGCAGTGATTTATTCTGGCTGCAGAAGAACAGAAGTTCCACACTGCTTGCATTAAAGGCCAGGAAAGCTTCAATGCAGCATAGTGGAAAATATTTTGTCAGTTTTTTTTACGCTGCACTGCAGAAATAGAAACAAGTAGACACAGAGCAAGAAGACGAAATAAAGTGCCCATCAGTGTCAACCAGGTGAAGCCAAGGATGTCATAGCAGGAACTAACAGAGTCTTTAATTGAGGTGTAGAAATAAAAAGTTGACAGCTACTTCAGCATGTGCTAAAGTAAAGAGGATGAAGGAGAAAGCCTGCATACTCGTAAGACATTAGTTAAGTTACTTGTCATTATCATTTGAATGTGTTGTTACTTCTTACTACTTGTTTTCTCCTACCAAAGATTGTGGGTATGAGTACCTTAATTAATTCTATATTTATTAACTGTGCCTTAATTAACTTCACCTTAATTAACACCAAAGGCCATGAGTTCGACTCCCACCAATGCTCATGGGTTCGACCATCAAAGGTGGCACCATTAAATTTGGTGCCATTGAATTGTGGTCCCGCCAGAGGTCAAGGGCTCGACTCCCGCCTAAGCTCGTGGCTTTGCTTGTCTTAATTAACACCAAAGGTTGTGGGTTTGACTCCCAGCAGTTTTGGTGCCATTGAATTTTAGTACCATAACGCCGGATGATGAATTTTTTGATAATGCCGGATATTGCATTTTTCGACCCGTGAGCCACTTAATAATAATGAGGGAAATGAAAGTGTAAGAAAAAGACAACACGCTGCTGGTAAGAGCTGAACTCACAACATGACATTTACGATGCTCTCCAAAATGAATTACTATGGTGACTGTCCTTGTACAATTTCTTGGGCATCTAATGCATCATGCAGAGTTTGTGGGATCAACTCCCACCAGCAGAATTTCGTCTTTACTTCCACTTTCAGTTCTACATTTCAATTAAAAATATTTAACTTCCTCTCTGCTTTACAAGGCTTGATAGTTTGTAGATTTCATTTGGTTATTATTATCAATAAATCAATTTCCTTGGCTCCCCTGATTATTCTAGCATGTCAGTGCTCCCGATTCTTTTTGCCATATCAGTGTCAAGGCATTCAAAATTACTTAAAAAAAAAAAAAAAGGTTAAGAGTGCCAACAAAATTTTGACTACAGTTTCTTCCAAAAGTGTACTATAATTACGTCCACAAGGCTGGTGTATTTTCATTTGGCCCTCGTGAGAAGGGATCCTTAATGTAATGCCACTGATAGGCTGCAGAAGCAGATGGGGCCAGTTCAGAAACAAGATGCACCAGTGTGCTGTCTCATACAGCAGTGGCATAGGGATGCATTCCATGTCCTGGATGCATTCTGTGGTGGATAAGCTGTGGGTCCCACACATGACATTTCTGCAACTTCTACAGTCGATCATAACACTGCACAGAGGATTCAATACAAATCATTCAAAACTATGGCCGTTTGAAAAAAAAAAAGACAAAACAGCTCAGCTGTGTTTAGGTCACAGCCACTTGCAGAAACATCCTAATGAGAGCTTTCAAATAGAGTATTTTGAAGTATCAAATTTAGAAGCATTTTGTGTGTTCATTGCAATAACACAAAAGCTTATGTAACCTAAAATAACATGATGAGTAGTAGTTAAACATGGAATCTTGCTCTCCAAAGTTTTGACATGGGGACATGTCTTTGTCAGGGCAGTGACTGCTTCCCTTAGCATCGTTTTTATGTACACGAAGCTCACTCTCCCACTCCCTCAATGGGTGAGTGGGGGGAGAATAGGTCAGAGTTTGGTGTGGTGTAGGTGATGTCAGAGAAGAAAAAAAATAATAAAAAGAAATGTAGACAGATGGGAAATTACAGGGGGAGGAACAAAGGGATGTTTGGAGTTACGAGAGAGGAGGCGAACCATGGGGTACTGATTTTGGGTGCTTTCGACAAGTGAATATAACAACAGGAACCAGAAAAGAATTTACAGACATAGGTAGGTGTGGCCAATCGCTGTGCCTGGTCTTCTAAGAAAGCAGGTACTGTCCAACTTATCTCTGGAACTTAAAAGAGGTGGGAGGAGGGGTGTGAGTGGCGAACAAGAGTACCTGGTAAGCCTGTGTTTGGTCAGAGTCCTCCAATAGCTTCAATAAAAGAATGTATTAGGGGACTAAGGTTCGGTTAAGAGTACAAATGAAAACTGAAAGAGCATGCATAGACATTCGTCTGGGGAAAAGAAAAGAAGAAAGGGTAATAATAAAGGGCTACTGGGTATATTTGTGTGATTAGTACAGTGAATGGATTCAAGAGCTCCCTTTGAAACATTTATAGCTTTTCGTTGGAGTAAAACTTGTGAATGAGATACAAATCTCTGTATTTTCTGTCTCTGGGAGACCGGAAGTTTGACTACGATATAAAGGGATGCATGCTGTTTGTGTGTATGCACTTTTAAAGAGAAGCTTTCTTAGCATCTTCCTGAATTTTGAAGGTATTATCTAACCGCTGTCAAGCATTTGTTGTGCAAGCATACACACATCAGTGGGCTCTGTGCTGCAAAAGCATATCAAGTTCTTGCCAGGCAGTATGCTCCACAAATATGCTTCGACAGGTGTAAAAGCGCAGTGGCTAAACGTAACGACAGGCAAACAGAAAGACACATACTAGGAACGGGGAGCTGAGCAGTGGTGATTAGCTGACATATGCACACAGATTTGCTTTGAGGTATACTTTTTAGCGTATTCTGAGGTTGAAGTTTACTTTCACATTCCTCACTGGACAGCTCACGAGAGAAGTATGGCTCATTGGATGCATTCTGGCACCTACTGCATGTCATGGACTGTGAGACTGATGCCAAAGAACTCCTCTGTAAGTCCTGTGCTGAAGCTCCTTTCTTTGCTCATTAAATGTATTTTCTGTTCATCATTGCTTTTGACAATCACTCTCTGATGTGGGTTACTTTGGACTAGCGTGCATCAAAATAAAGAACACTGCTATAGGCATGGTACTGATGCACTCTGTGTACTGAGCGGTTGTTGATATCCATACTGTTAAAGATGCCAGAGCACGTTGCTGGTGCTGTCTTTAGTAAGTTGTTTAGTACTTAGTATGTTTTGTCAGAACTGATATAGAATGAAGCAATGCCAAATTTCCGAACAAGGAAATGCACATGTAATTTTACTAGTGCATTGCTGGCATTGAATGGCCGAAAGGTTCAATATGGGCAACATCATTTGGAACTGATTCTTACATGTGTTCCCATGGCAGACTTTCCTATGGGTCGGTGTCTACAGAGACTTTTTATTGGAGAGACAGACGTTGTGGTCATTCTGGTCTGTCAGGTTGGCTTAGCCAATCTGGGTTCACTGAAAGTGATAACTGTGAAAGTGATTGATCTGGAACACCACCCCATCTCACACAAAGGGTAGCTGAAGCAAAATAAATAAAACCATTCAGTTCACCATCTATTGTTCATCCAGGAAGGAGTTCGATTATTGAGTGAACAGCATGTGGGGAGATCAGCTTTTGGAACCGATTGTTATTTGTTTCTTTTTTGCTCCTGTAGAGAGTTCTGCAGGCGTGCGCTATTTCCTAATAAAATCAATATGTTTTAAAGTCAGTGCTCTGTAGTCTGTGTAGTATTCGCTTCTGTAGTGAGGAACTACTGTTCCTCACTACAAACAAGAGCCTGCAAGGCACTTGTTGAGTGAAGCACCCATTAGTTATACTGAAGAAAGCCTTGTGTCTACAGGCATGGTGATTTGACAAGGCACACACAGGCATGAAAACGTGAGCTCAAGGTGTGAACTGGTGGCACTAAGATCATTTTTCATCTTCTCAAGGACTGTATTAAACAATCTTTTACACTGACAACCTGCTTATGTATGTATTCTCATAGCCATCTCATGGCACACTGGCTGTATGATCATGCATTTCAGTTGCCTTGTACACCCGTGGAAACTTAAATTTTCAGCCAGGTGGCCCAACCATCGTTATTCCTGGTTGGCCAGCCATAAAGTGCCAAGGTACACTAACATTGCTGTGGAATAGAAACTGCACTGTTTTCTTTGTAGTGCCACGCTGTGAAAAGTTGGAGTCCCTGCTTGTGCACTGGCTTCAAGGACAGGAGTCATTGCCAGTGCCACCCAGGCACTGTTGGCGAACCCTAGGTTCAGCAGTGACCCTCGTCAGCAACGTTCGGCTAGCCACTGGCAGCAAGGCTGAAGGTGACTGGGTGGCTTTTGTCATTGCATTGGCTGTCTGGTTTTAACCTGATCATGTCTGCTGTCCAACACTCCTTGCGAGGTTCACAATCAGTGTCGGCCAGTGCGGGCTTGATATTGTAATGGGACAAAGTAGCCGCAGCCTTTGGTGGAATGCAGGGGCCTTACGAACAGGGAATAAGTGGTTTCAGCCAACTTGCGTGGGCGATGAAATTAGGTCTTCTAGAGCATCTCAGTGAAGATTCGTGCAGTACCAAGGTGCACCTTTTACCTGCCGTTGTGGCTTAGTTGTTAAGGCATTGCATTGCCAAGCATGAAGTCACGAGATCAAATCATGGCCACTGCGGCCGCACAAAACTTTCACGAGTTATACATTCCAGATGTGTACACATGCGACATGTGTAGACCAGGGTTGCTTTGAGTTTTCTTGATGCCTTGGCATGTAACCTTGAACTGAAGACAGCAGTTCAGACTTGGCATTGCAATTATTGCAGTGCATTTGTCAGTTCAAGGTTGTAAGTCTGCTGAGTTGCCAAGAAATTAAGCATTTTAGCCAAAGCTGCAGTTCGCATACTTTTGCTCGTGCGTGCACATAAAGTGTACTTGGAATTTATAGCTGCCAGTAGGTGGTGTCCTCATTGCACCCTCAACGATGGCTTCCTCTGAATCTGAATAATCGAAACTAGTGGGGCGTAAGATCAAAAGGAAGGAAAGTTAATGTAGAAATGGCTCTGCATTGCACCATGGCTTGTCCACAGTAGTAAAGCAGCCAGAAAGTCTTACGCAAGCATTATACATTTATGAAACACTGTCAGTCTTTACCGTCCAGCAGTGTGACAAACTCTCGCATGTGCATCAGTTTTGCATGCTGTTCAAGAGTGTAGCATTATGGTGTCGCAGTGAAGCAGCACATCATAATCTTGAAGGCTGTGCTGTTGGCCTATCACGATGTCATTGCTTGTTCTCAGGCGAGCAAAATGCACTGTGCAGAAGCTAAAATGCACTTTTGGCACAGGATGAATAGTCCAGAGTGAAAGTATCCTTTAAAAGGCATAGTATGTATGTTTTCAAACGAACACAAAAAAGGCCATGCCCACTTTATAATCAAGAGCTAACTTCATAACTTCCATTGGTATCACCAAGTCAGCCAGCACCAGAAGCAGTAGGCAATGAAATTTCTGGTGTTTTAGACATCACCAATGCATGCAACATGTACGTACAGGTGCAGCCACTGCTAGCGGGGGGAACATGAGAGCTCGTGGCATAGCTTCGTGGAGCGCTACCACCGGCATCTTGTGAAGTCTTGGTAGACAGCTTGTTGGGTGTTTCGCCAATCGCTTTCATTGTGCCTGCGTCGGCGTTGGGGCTCTCCGCGGAGCGATGCCACGACTCCTGCATTCCCACTATCAGTGGCCGCACCTGTATACACGTTATGCAAAGCCTAGGGTAAGGCAGCACTGCTCAGGTACTTTAGCGCCACTTAAAAGCGTCCTGCTAAACCACATGCGCCTTGAAGGACGGTGCAATTGAGAACAGTCTACTAACTATTGTAAAACCCTATGCCACTCATGATAGCAACAGTGCTATATACCCACTGAGGTGACTTAGAATTCTGTAGCAGAGCTTGCAAATTTCAACTCCAGCCACTGTAGTCGCATTGCAGTGTGTGCGTGCGGTGCCTGTGCTATGCAGTGCAAGCTTATTGTGCACTCCAAACGAACTACAAAACCATATTCCTCTTTATTGAAGAATAGAGCAATTCCCCTATACTGTCTTTGGTTTCAGAAACATGTCGGCCCATTTGGCAATAGAGTCATGTAATGCTCAGATTACTTGTCACTTGACATGTGGTAAAATTTTATTTCAGATGACGAGCTTTATGGAAGGTTGAGAGAAATGCACTCGACACTTCAAGCACGGCTGCACGAAGCACAGTCACACAGAGACTCCAAGCTCCAGCGACCCGAAAGCATAGACGACACATTCCACATGCTGCAGGCCGCTCTTGAGCAAGCAAGACAGTGTACAGGATGAAAATAAATTTTTTTTTTAGTGCACAAAGCTTGGACTGTGTGTCAATATTGACAAACCTTTAATTACTGTGCATAATGAGAGGCGTGAATACACTACATGACCTTGTGTATTACATAGAGGCACAGTAAATTGCATTTTATCCGTACAATACAGCACTTTACATGCGGCATATTAGGCACAATGACGACGCACACAAGAAAACCGTACCACTCTTTCACTGTTTTGCGGTCAAGACAATAAAGTCGTTAAGCCCGAGACGTGCTGCACTCTGTGTATGTCGCACTTCGCGCTGCTATGAAATTCACAAGCCATTGCAAATAGGGATCAACGAACTTGTGCTCTCACGAGTACGGAACGTTTTTCCAAGGTATAATATCGCTTTTTTTTTTTTTTTTCGACACATTAGTAGTGACGAAGTAGGCTCTGGCACGGTAGGCGAAAAGCGTGCGGTGTCTTGCCTCGGGCGCTGTTTGCACGTCGACACTTCACGTCGAGCGAAGAACAGATCAATTAAAAGAACTTGACGCCTTCGCTGCCATCGAAAGATATCAGCTCGGCTTTTCCTTGCTTTTCTAATGCTTGCAAGGATAACCGCAACAGGTCCATGTCGAGGCCAGCGAACTCGGTGTCGGCCGTATCGTCTCCCTGCACGAGCTCGTACAAGGTGCACACTGCGTTCAAATGTCCCGTGGCGTCCGCCCAGTCGTAGATCAGCTTGCCCCACTCCTCGGGCGATCGCCAGTACACGTAGCAACGCGTCTGCTGCTTATCGGTCCAGGCGACCTGGCCTCGCGAACTCATGTACCTGAGGACCTCCTGGAGAGAGTCCGCCGACAGCTTTCGAGAGATGTCCTTATTGTGGAACAGCGGCGACGCGAGGGCTTCGGCGACGTCGAGTACGTAGGCTTTGTGAGCCCTGTAGTAGTTCAGGATCAGATTGCTCCACGCCTCGAGCTGCTTCTCCCTCGTCGCCAGCGTCGGCTGGAGCGTGAAGAACGGCGGAAAGCTGTACTGCCACGGCCATTCGAAATCGGTCGTCATGACGGACTGCCCTGCGTCGGAAGACCAAACACCACGGAAATAAATGTCAGCACCAAGCAGCAGCAGAAACACCCGTCTCGAACGAGCGGGGCGTGTACACGGATTGGCCTGGATTGGCTATGTATTCTGTGCTTGGATGTTACCACCGGTTACTACAGTGTGAGCTTTTTTTGTAATGAGCTTTTATTTTTTTTATATCAGTCGTAAATACGGTGAAACTGTGCAGGTAAAATTAGCGGCAGATTATTTATGTATTTGAAGCGGCCATGCGATAGTTTCGCGCCGATGTCACCGGCAATACTTCATCGCCTGCTTGTTCCGCTTGGCCTCGGCCGGTGCATGCTAAACAGGTGTCGCTGAAGAAGGAACTCAAGAGGAGTGGCGTGGTTTCAGCGGTTTTGGACTGTGCGCGGAAAAGCAAGAGTTGGTCTGTCGCCGATAGAAGTCTGGTCCGTGTCCCAGAAGTAATGACAGAGGCGTGATGGATGCAACGGTGAGATACAAAGCCGCCGCATCGATTGGCCGCTGCTGCATCGTCGCTCCCTCGTGTGCTTATTAAGGCCGTGGACGTTGCCGCGAAAGGAGCGTTTGTGCAAGAGCTTTCTGAACAACCACCGTCGGCTTCTTATATCTTTGGTTAGAACTTACGCAGCCTTTATTGCGGATAGGGTACCAGTAGTAGGGCCTACGGTGTAAATTGCGTCGAGTAAACGCTACCACATCGTGACGGTATCGATCAGCTGTGTTGAACCGCTCGCGTCCGGGTTTCTTTCGCTCGGAGAACAGGGTGCTTTGACTCCGGTTCTCTCAGATTGATTGTCCATATATCACCCGTGTACCTGTAACGTTGCCAGTGCTTGTCCGGTGTGTATTTACGGCTCGGGCGTCAGTTCGCGCGTGAAACTCCGTACGCGATGAGGAAGGCGGTTTGTCTTGGACGGCGGCGAGTCGCCGCCGATGCAGCCAACTGTGTCGAATGGTGCATTTCGTTCGCTACTTTCTCACTCTTTGTGTTGTTCCGTCTCTTTCTTTCCTTTTCAGAATCAGTTTAAAGAAAGCCGGCCTGTCAGCGCGTCCGGAGGTAAGGCTAATCTTTGAGCGCATTCTCGCACGACGAATTCGCGCCCAGGAAAGCGGCAGCTACATTAGTAGCTTCTGATTGTGAGCTCACTTGCAGAACTCGCCGTCTCGCACTGCTCGAAATGCCTGCTCCGCGGTTCAGATGTTTCTACCTAGAGTTGATGAACATCAGCTGTTCATTCTTGAGATATGCTGTCCATACACCTCATCATTTCCCAATCCTTTAAAATGTTGTGTTTTTAATTGAGCATGCTTCAAAAATGCATGTTCTACAGTGGGGACTAGTGGACACAATACGTTATGGGACGGTTTCCTCGTTCAATTTAATGTGGCTGTAGCTGTCACTAGGGGGCTATGAACTGCTCGGAACGCGCATGTTTATGAGGCTTCGCACCAGCTCTGAACTCGGCACAGAAGTTTGCTTGCACATGTTGCAAGTTCACTTTATATTGACATGCAAATTCCATCGTTTCTGTGTGACGGATAATCAAAGAGCTACCCAGGTTGGTTTGTGTATTGTATAAAATTTACAGCACACCGCAACAAGCATCAAAGAAAGTTGGTGTAGGCACAATGCTCTTTTTGTGACGCATTGAAGACTTGGGATCAGCGGCTGAACTTACTTAGAATTTTGGTATGAACATATCCGTCGTTTGAAGATTGCTCATGCTTCTTTGATAAAAGTTGTGGCTACCGGACACAATTAGGACCAATAATTGTCTAGCTCATGAAAAACTGTTTCATACTGTATCTGTAGCAGTGACTGCCAGTGTGATTACTATGTGCAATGATGTTTTCATACATTCTATCTTCCTTAGTGCATGTGCTTTTCATACGTAAGGTACGTTCAAACACTTTATTTCTACGTCTAGATATCATACACTTCTGCCAGTGCTGCTACCGCTGCTGAGTTTGGCGATACTATTTTTTTTACAACGCTTACAACTATCTTTAAAGCACTGGCCCTGCAAACGGGTTCCTCTATCGGCAGAAAGTTTTTTTTTATTGCTCTGCTTAAGATTCTTGTATACACGTTGGTCGTCATGCCATAGCCACAGCCTTCATCGCAGTAAGACCAAACGGATGCTTCTGGGATTGCAGGGCCATGTTGTCAATCACTTTAGGTTGGGCTGGGGTTATTTGGAGATCGACTCTGTGCCCGTTCTGTTCCATGAGGGAATCTTCCAGGGAAAGTATGGTAAATATTCAAGAATAAAGAGTTGTACAGTACCATTTCAAACAAGTTCATGGATTACATTCTCTCAGTGAAGAAATGACCTGGCGTATTTTATAGCTACCTTATAACTTTGCAGCTGCGTCAAAGGTGGTACCGGCTATGAGGCATTCATCCATTCAGCTTGGAAAGCGTCAGACAGGCTACTCCTTTATAATTTTTTGTTTGTGGCGTGTACCTGCAAAGAAGGGCTCGGCGACTTTTTCTTTTCTTCTTCTTTATTTAAGGGGGGAAGGACACAATCAATCAGACCAATTTTTCATGTTGGACCGTTGGGTAATCCCGCGACATCACATAGACGTGTCACTCTCCGCTACTTGCAGTTTCTTGGATTTTGGCGAGCCAGCAAAACCAGCGCAGCACTACGCGATAACGAAACGTGAAAGCGCGGGCGGCGTAGAGATTAGAAAACGAAACCTTTCGACCGCCCGCGTCGTTGTCAAGGGTAACGTCACTGAATTGCTTTTTTCCTAAAAAAATCAAAACGGGACAAGTGGACTTTTCTTTGGTCTTGTAAGGCAATACAATCATCTTTTTTTTTTATTACATGCGGTTGCGTGCTGGTGACAAAAGCATGAGTGTCTTCATTATCGGATTATAGTACTGGAATGTATCGTGGGGGGGGGGGGGGGCGAGTCTCTGATCGTGTCCTACACTTACCTCATTTTCTCGATTACTGAAGCTCTATTCGCGAGAATATTGAAGCCTTAGACGTTCTCGAGCACTAATTTAGTGTCCTTTCTAGTGCAATTGGGGGGTATAGACGTAATGTTTGATCACGTGGGTTCTCTTATGCTGTGCATTGAGATTGCTTACAGACTAGAATGCTTTTGCAGTGCCTTTCTCAGCGATTGCGCTGCAGCCGAGGCTTCGTCTGCCTCATTTACAACCACCTAATTTTATCATTTTGGATCACCCATTTTACGTGATGCATACATGTATAGAGGCGACTATGTGCTGTATAACTGCGCGCAGTCCTTTTAGCTGACCCGATTCGCCGAATTTGATGCGCGAATTAACGTCGAAGTTATAGCTTTTGTGTCCAATGTACGGGAAGTATGGTTGACGGGAGAACATGTGCCTCTTACCGGTCAACGTATGGTGGCAAGAAGGTTTCTAAGCAGGACACGGTGACCTGCGCACCTCGAGGCAACCCTTTCTCTTTGTATTCTTTTTTTTTTTTCTCTGTCAGATGTGGGGCTCTTGTAGGTGAAAACCATGGTTCGTTTCTTGTGGAGAGAGAAATTAGATGTTCGACGCGTGGAGGCTACCGGCAGGCGCGGCCTTGCGCGGTGACGATATACATACATACATGCGTGCAGTCCCCCACTCGAGATCCGTGTCACCGGCGGCCGCTTGCGAAAGGTGGCTGCGCGCCATGTGTTTCTGTAACCGGCGGCCGCAGTGCAGGGTATACGCGTTCGCGACCATAACATATAGCACGTCGCGGCATGCTGGAAGCACATGGGTGGCACAAATAATACGTAATTTGACGCAGTCTTACGTCCACAAGATCTCTCTCTCTCTCTCTCTCACACACACACACGCGCGCGCGCGCGCGCACGCACGCACGCACGCACACGCACACGCACACACACACACACACACACACACACACACACACACACACACACAGTCGTGTAGTCGCGACGGTAAAGGACACACACTAGCGAAACTGTGAACGACGAAATTTAGTGTTGCCGGGCGAGCCTGTGTCCGCAGAAAACAGGCTACACTCAAAAGCACAACGATAGCGCCGAACGCAGTCGGCGGTCGTCGAAAACCTCATCATCGGGTCAAGCGCGTCGGCTTTGATACACGAGTCGCCGAAGGTCCCAGAGCAATCGCTGGTGCCCGCGTGTCTTCCAGAAAGCCCCTGAACAATCCGCGTCGCAGGTTGCGCAAGCTTCGGTGACAACAGACAGCAGATAGAACCGTCGATGACATTCGAGACACTTCCGATACGTGCAGGCGCGACCTGCGCCGAGCGATAACATTTGTTATAAGTGGTGAAACGCGGTCACCCCGATGAAAGGTAAACAAGTACACGCGTCAGTGTTGCCACCCGCGGCATTGGGCACAGTGCAAGAGAAGAGGCAGGCCAGGACAAGAAAGAAAGAAGTGCGCATATGTGCTATAGGCCAGCCCGCTTGACGGCCAGGTCCCCACAGACTTTGCTTTTCGCGAGCCAGCTGCTCCATAAACGCCGCCAGTTCATTTTTCAAGCTACGTGACAAGTACGTGTGCAGTAATTGCGGAACGCAGTGCAGTTGTTCAGAAGAACACACTGGTTCTCCCCATTTCCCCTGTATAATCTGCGGGATTTTCGTTTCCAATTCGCGAATGGGAATCGTTCAGAGAAGCGCGGGTGCGGAAGTGGCGAACCGCGCGCGAGTAGACAAGCTGCGTAATTACGAGTGTGACGGTGTGACATGCGGCGTCAGACACACACACACACACACACACACACACACACACACACACACACACACACACACACACACACACACACACACACACACACACACACACACACACACACACACACACACACACACACACACACACACACACACACACACACACACACACACACACACACACACACACACACACACACACACACACACACACACACACACACACACACACACACACACACACACACACACACACACACACACACACACACACACACACACACACACACACACACACACACACACACACACACACACACACACACACACACACACACACACACACACACACACACACACACACACACACCATCATCATCATCATCATCATCAGGAACTGAAGTCGACGGCAGCGCATCGTCATCGTGACGTTATGCTGATGTGCAGCTGAACATTTACATAATGCGGACTGCGGCCGGGCTAAACCCTGCTTCCGGTGAAAAAAAACAAAAACAAGTGCGTTGCTAAAGTGGAAAGAAGTTGCTCTCAAGTTCTCTCGTCTATATAGCCTCTGGAGGTATACCGCTGATCAGGCGCTCGCCATACGTTGGAATTATAGTACCAAGAGTGAAACTGTGCGTGTAGGCCTATAGATGTGTGATTCGTAGATGAAATGATGTGGCAAAACAACGAATTCGACGTTACACGATGTCGGAGAGAGAAAAAAGCAAGTGAAATGGTATAGTGAAACATTGGTCGCTCTGAGAATGCGCAATTGTATCGGGTATATTATATCAGGCGTGTGGGAAAGGCTGATGGATAATCGGTTTACTTTCGGCAACGGCGCTGTGCCGAACCCTTCATATACAACGTATCATTTTTTTTTTATACTCTCAGTTTGGAACCTCCAAACTCTGATTGGTACAGTTAACGAAAGTATAAGCCCACAGTAACGTTCCTTTCATATTTTTAATATGCTGGAGCAACTTTTTCACTTGTTCGTAGTTCAGGAAACTAATGTCTCTATAGTTACTACTGTAATTAAATATTTACTCGAAAAGATTTCATTGTTTTAATGACACTCCCCGTGGACAGAGATAAAGGTGAACAGGTTGTTCTAATCTTATACTTGGAACGGTGTCTGGCATTCGCGGGGTTATGAAGGTGACGAAACTCGGGGATAAAGATGAATACCATTATTGTCAGCGTACGGGCAAAACTGAAGTGAGGCAGGACAGTGAAACGTGCTCGGGCCAGGTTAGCTTATTTCTTTAATGCGTTAGGATAAAATGCATGCTCTGCGAATGAAATGTTTTAAGACCTTTTTTTTTTTGCGCTACGCAATTGCCAGAATTCCGGTGAATAAATCAGTCAAGACTACAACACCAAGTCGGAGAAATTTTGGTGTCTAAATAATATATATATATATATATATACGCACACCAATGCCGACGACCGAAATTCGCCAGGAGTGCCCTTAATTATAATTGGTGTCACAATAAAAATAACCATTTGGCAACGGGCAGTTAAGCGTACACCGCAAACGTTGTGAGCAGCGGCACAGAAAACGTTGAGCGTAAAGTCAGAAACGCAGTCTTACTCCGCGAAGCCAGCTTTGGAATTGTATAGAAGAGCGTAAAGTTGAAATCACAAAGGAGTATTCGGACAACATAGCCTTACTCTTCGAAGCTATTTCTTGAGCTGCAGGAGGCAGTTTTTTCTAAAGCCCACGACTCCTGCGCATCGCGGAAAGGGGACCAATTATTTTTCCCTCTCATATTAACACGGCTCAAAATGTTGGGACAGCTTTAAAAAAAAACGAAAAAAAAAAACGCGGGGTATAACGCGGACTATCTCAGGTTTTCTGTTGCGTAATTGGAGGTTTGACGGAATATGTATACGAGCCGATTGCTGCATGGCGCTGGTATGCATTCACTAAAACATCGCAAAAAAAAAAAAAAAAATGGACTTCGCGTCTCCGTTCGCAGTATATTCGGCATGGTTGCCGATTAGAACTGGACACCCCGCGGGTGCTCGCGCCGACAATGGTTATTGCGCAATGCCACGCGGAAGCGCTAAGGTGCTGGCGTCGAGGCATCCTTAAAGGGAGCGCTTAAGATCACCTGCGCACATCAGTTTAGACTGAAGTATTCTCTTGAAAGCCTTGTTTTCGTACTTTGTGTGGGGAGAAAAGCTGGAAGGCCCAAGATTCCCCCTCCCCCTCTTTCTTTTCTGAGATTTCGCGCGCCGGTGTACCTCTGCTCTAGCAGTATACACCATTGGGACGTTTTTTTTTTTTTTTCGAAGTATTTTCGAATTTTTCTCGTATTTAATTTTGGCGTAGGAAAAGTTATCGAAACAGGCCCAAGTTGAGTCTTCGCTTATAGCTTGGAACGCTGGGATTTATTTACTCTTCTTTTACTCCCCGATAAATGAATGATCAACTACATAAATACAATTGAAAATCGTGGCTATAGCCGAGCTTGTTGGTATGCGAGGAAATTTACTATTGCGAACAACGCTGTAGAACGGCAGGAAGCGCGCGTGTCGTCTGTTCTCTGTTCTCGCGTTGTTTGCAAATTGTATATAAATGCACCTTCGCGCAAAATTACTATTTTGGGAATGAACACCCGATAAACATTCGGAAAGAGCTTACAGTGTTTCCTCATGTAATCATCTTTTACAAACCTTTCGTGAGGAAAAGGTTTTTCATTCTCGTTGTGGTTGTGCCCGATGACATCGTTCATTATATGCGGTCGTGGTCTGCGTCATTATCATCGTCACTTCAAAGCTTACTGCCGTGTAATTGAGACGTTGAGAAATTTTCAATATTTATATTGTAGTAACGCAAAGCTTACGTACGTTGAGCACTGTTAGAGTTTGGAGTCAAATACTGTGCCGTGGTATGGGGTATACTGCTACACACGCTTCACAAAGCTCTTGGTTCTGCAGAAGAAGAAAAAAAAAAATGTGCTTAGTAGTAGTTGCAAACGTTCCTTTCATTACAACTTCCCAACGTCTGTCCTTTTGCTTATCGAATCGCGCATTTCATCTGACGTGTATGATTTCCGCCTTTTTACAGCCATATCGATCGCAGATTGAGCGTGGTTATATGTGATATCTATCCGATATTGCTCACCTTCACACTAACACTCGCTGCCGTATATATACCCAACAAAACACCACGGATCACCTGCGCACGGTCAGTGCCGCGCTTACGAGCAAAGTGTGGTTTACAAACCCTAAGATAAGTATACATTGCCCTCGTTAATAAACAAGTTTGTTTCGAAAACTCCATCAATTCGCTTAAAAAACATGTATGGTAATTTTTTTTTTGTACGTTGCCTTGCTATACTTCTACAGTTCTATACTGAAAACGTTTAACCTGATATTATTACATTTACATTATTTACTGCTCATGCTGTACTGTGTCTCTCTTATAAGAATGGTTATGTCAGATGATGTTTCGTGCGTGTCCATACTGATGGTTTTGTGCGTACCGCCGTACCTATGTATATTTAGGGAAAAGCCTCTACACAGCGCCGTCCTTTATTTTTTTTTTCACCTTACCCTCAGTCATGTATTAAGCGAATGTATGTCTGGCATAAATACTCAGGCTTTATCGTTGCCATCATTAATTACCGTTCGCTAAAAAAAAAAAAAAGTTGTCCTGATCCGCGCGCAAGCCACATCGTCACGTCAGGGCCACCCATATATAAAGTACACCGAACGATGCTGTCGTTGCGTCACGAGGGCGGGTACCCTGCGGAGGAATACTAAGCGTGATTGGTCGATAGCTTCTCGAGAGCGGCCGCGCCAGCGCGATCGTCTGTTGTATGCGCGATGATTCCTAACATGCTCGATACGCCCACCTCGTTCTTCTCTCTACATGTCGTCGTCCCGTGTGTGCTTGGGCGGCAATTTCTGAATTGAGTCACGTCGCCGCCCCACTTCAAGGTACCATCCCCCCCCCCCCCCACGCGCGCACACACACACAACGAACGGCGCATGCGCGAAGGGAAATTCCAGAGACAGCCCGCTCTTTATTGCCCCCACCGCGCTGGCTGCGTCACATCTCGTTACACTGTAGTGAGTCTGATGCTTCCGGCACTGCGCGGCTATATCCGGGCTCTCGGCGACAATTCTTTTTTTTTCATCACGTCGACATGCTGCGAAGAAGCTCGGGTTTCCGCGAGGCGTATGTCGCAACCGCCAGTGTAGAGTGCCCGTCTCCATTACGGGCTGTGTGGGCTCTAGTATTTCGTTGTTTATTTTTACAACGCTCGCGAGGCGTTGAAAAACATAAAAAAAAGAGCTTTCGTCAGTCGCAGGACAAGGCCACGAAGCTCTCATACGCACTACGTACGCCTCCCCCTCCCCAACTTTGTGCACTGCAGCGAAGGGAGCAGTGCTAGTGTTAGCCAATCAGTAACAAGAGTCTCTTGCGATCGGCGCCAGCGAACACGAAGTGGCAAGCAAGGATACATCGAGCAGATCGTCTCCTTGCTTGTCCTTCGTATTCTCCGACGTCCGTTTGCAGGCCACGAAGGACCAACTCGTCTCACAACACGTTCTAACGAGCACCGATCGACTGCGTGTTCTGGGAAGCAGGACTAGTCCGTTCTGCGCCGCTGATCCTTCCGCGAAGCTTCCGTTCAGTCGGAGCATGCGTGGAGCGCGATTAGTGGCGGACAGTCGAGATCTTTGGTTCTCCGTTCTGGTTGGGTGACGCAACCCGCAACTTGCGCTGCACTGTACAGAATAGCTGAGACGGAGTGCAGTGTTGTTGTCCGAGATTGGAGAGGCTCTAAGCTTGCGAAATCGAGCGAGATCTGTGGACTCTCTCGCGGAACGGCACTCTTCGTTTGTTTTGTGGAAAACTTCTCATTAGCGGATAAAATGAATACCGTACTTCCGTTCGTACACATCGCTTCAGAATCCGCAGCACGTCCTCACTTGCCTCACGCCACAAGTGTTTGTGAAACTTCGCTTAGCAATGGTGTACGAAACCTAAAAAAAAAAAAAAAAAATATCGCAGTTTTGGCTTATACACGGCAGCGATATTATGATTAAATTGCCCAAATAGACCGGATGTTGCTTAGTTCGCGACGTCATGGATCACTAGGCGCTGCTTTGGGAATATGAAGGTTCCCTCGGCACTGGTTTTTCACGTTTAGGTCGCTTGACATAAGCCTCCGCTTCTGGTGGAAGCTGCTCATTTGGTATTCGACAGTGTGTGTAGTATGCCAGTTTAACTAGGTATTATTATATTGTCTCGTTATGGGCATGTCGCCTCGGCAGCGTAGTCCAACAACTGTATCTGCGTACGTGCGTAGCTTGTTTACGAAGATGGTTTGTGTGGTCGCTAAAGGTGGCTTCTCCACACTAAGAGGCCTTGTCGGGAGAAGCCAGCCTCACGTGCGCTGCTCCACACGTGATGGTGGTAAGTCGTTCTAGAAGTGGAAATAAAACGGCAGCGCGCGCACTGGTGCTGCTATTCTTGCCGCGATATCTTCCTTGGCGCATGCTCGCTGTTTGCAAGCCGACCCTCGGCTCAGACGCGGCACCATGAGTGGGAGGCCGGCCATCTTGCGTAGGCAAGGGGGGAGGGGGGGCAGCCTCCTTCCAGTATTTCGCGTGATAATCCACATTGCGAAGCTGGAGAGCGGTTGAAGTCGCGGGGGGCTGTATTGTCGGCGTGTGAAATGAGCGGGGAGAGCGAGTTGCTCTGTAAAGGGTGCGTGGCATGCCGTCGCGCAGCTCAACCTCCCCCCCCCCCCTCCTCGGATTTCGAAGGCGGCAGAAGAGAGTCACGGCGATTCTCTCCTGGAAACCAGAGAGCGGGACGGGATGCTGTCGCGATGTTCGTCGTCGTGCAAGCCGTAACTAGGCACAACAGGCAATTTGGAACCATGTAGACAACGTTTCCTTGCAAACGTTTTTCGTTCGCAAGAAAACGTTTGCGCGATATGTTCGTGCTACTGCATTTGTATAACGATGTGCATGATGGAGCTGCATTGTATGCGGCAGATTGCACGCTTGTTGTTGAATTGGGAATTAAAAAAAAGAAAGAAAAAGAAAAGGCAGGAAGAGAAACGGCGCCATTGGTTCGAGTGTGACGCACTCCGGACGAAATTTCCTAAATTCGTGAAAAAAATTCGCAGTGCTGACATTTGTGACTAGAACCTGCAGGAAGCGAAAAGAAAGCCCTTCATATTTTTTCGCCGCATACGCAAGTTTTGTTCATGCCCCGAGGAAGATGGCGCCGGTCCGGCTATACGCTTTCGGGCCGCCTTTTTTTCGCTCCACAAGTTTAGCTGTATGCATGTCCTTGATCTGCGCTGTACGTGCACCCTTCTGTTCTTCTTACCTTCTTTTCTTGAGCACAAGCCACACACGCTGTATATCTGCAGTGTCTTCGTTTAATATACAGACGGGGTGCCAATCACCTGTCGTACGAGTAGCCAGCAGCCGCTGAAGCGGATCTGGTTTCGTCTAGCAGGAAGACGACTTCACACGACCTGCCTCTCGTGTAATAACATGGACTGTAATATGGCTGTAATAACATCGCCAATTTTATTCGTTGATAGTGCTTTAAAGTTATATGCTGGCAGCAGTTCAATGACGTCGCGATGACCCCTCTGGATTCGTGCATAAATTGTGTAGTTTTTAATCGCTAAGCGGAGTAATCATTACAAGTGTTCCGATTTTTGGTGCTATAACTTGTTACTTTCTTTTTGACGGTAAGGGACACTACGGAGAAAAATTAGTTGAACTGTATTATATAAGCTGACCAATCTACGTGCAACACCATGAAAACAAGTCGTACCGTGAAAAGATGCCCGGTAAAAAAAAGGACTAGTGGTGACGCCGCTTTGATGTTCCCGCACCAGCTTGCCGTGACGTCACTGATTTCGACGGCGCCCAGTTAATTTTAATGCGAAGCTTTCTTCGCGAGCCCTCTCGGACTCTTCAGACCGTGGCTGCTGGGTGCATGCTGTCAGGCTTGCCGAATAGCTCTCACGGAGGACACGGCATTACCGTCTTTACTATCCTTGCAGGTGTCCTGGCTGCTAGCCTTGTTTTCTACGGAATTACGCAGTGATGAAACAAATTATGCCTAAATGTCCTCGTTGCGACAAACACGCGTTATCGAGAACACAATTCCTTCCATAAAGCAAACCTTCCTGTGCCTACCCTCTGTAGGGTTTGGGGCATCTGCTTTGTCTTTCGCACCCGCCGTGGTTGCTCAGTGGCTATGGTGTTGGGCTGCTGAGCACGAGGTCGCGAGATCGAATCCCGGCCACGGCGGCCGCATTTCGATGGGGGCGAAATGCGAAAACACCCGTGTGCTTAGATTTAGGTGCACGTTAAAGAACCCCAGGTGGTCGAAATTTCCGGAGTCCTCCACTACGGCGTGCCTCATAATCAGAAAGTGGTTTTGGCACGTAAAACCCGAAATATTATTATTATTGTCTTTCGCCGAGCAAAGTGCAGTTTATGACTGCACTATCCGCAGGATCGGCCCGCTCTGGTCGGCGCGCCGATCCTGGATGCAGTGTCATAGCAAAGGGTGCCAATCCCGGAGACAGTATAATGCGCAAGTGCATGCAGTATAACACGTTACACATAGAGAGGGTCCGGTTAAGGCCATTGTAAAGCCGTCACTATTCCCTTATTGCGTATGTGCACCTGCCAAAACGTTTTATCAGCGGGACTGATCCTATACTACACACACGCAAAAAAAAAAAAAGGTGGTCGAGATTGCTCTGCGTCTTGGGCGGAAAACGTCTCGTCACGGGATCGAACACGACTTTTCGAGGATCGACACCGCGTCTGATATAGCGAACGTCATTCGCGGGTGACGGACCACGTGCATCGCCTGTCAACACTTCCGGTCTGCAAGGGTCGATCGGCTGCGCCAAAGGGGCTCCTCCACCTAAACATACCCAAGTCCATATTTTATTAACAGGATCTATCCGGAGAGGGAAATTCAAACCAACTGTAATAAGTGCAATGGCATCATTACTCTTGACCACATGCTTTGGCAGTGCCCCGCGGTCTTCACAGACCGTGACAAGGAACAAGAATGGTGGCGGCAAATGCTACACAGTGAATCACTCTCTGACCAATTACGGGCAGTCCAGAAGGCCCGCGATGTGGCTGAAGGGCTCGGCCTGACAGTCCCAACGTGGGAGCGGCCCGCGTCAACGTATGGTTGACCTTCAGGACCCAATAAAGTTCTCCATACCATACCATACCGAAACCACGCGCGTGGCGACGCCCTCGGCGCGAAATACGTAACAGCGCGCTTTTGTCGGCGTAAAAGAAAAAAGAAGGACGTCGCGAAGTGGGCAGCCGATGTCCGCGTGAAGCACCGCAATGACCGTGTGTTGAGCCCCCCCCCCCCCTTCCTATCTTTCTTTTTTTTCGTTTCGCCCCCCGAGAGGAACCGCTGTCGCGCGACGAGCTCAAGCCCTTCGTGACCGGGAAGTCCGGAAAGCCGACGGTTTTCCGGAGGACCGACCGCGCGCCCTGTCGCCGTAACGGCGGGAGCCACGTGGTCGTCTCGCGTTGTTTTTCGAGCAGCGCGCGACTGACGTAATATACTCGGCCGTTGAAAAGCACGGAATAAGCTGGTTACGCGTCCGCGCTGGTGGACAATTTCGGCGTATGCGTTCGTGCACGTAGCGCCACGCGTTTCCGCTCCAAACTGCTGGTCCGAATGCACGCGCCTCCGAAAAAGTTGCAGATTCACCTCGGGTGACGGAAGCGAGAGCTTCGCGCGCGGTCACCGTATACGTCGGGAAGCCGTCTGCGACATCTCGAGTGCATGTGCTCGCTCGTCTTGTGTGTCCGTGCTGCGTTTCTAAACGCGCACTGCGTCACTATGGCGCCTTCTCTACACGTGTAACGTACGGGTGGCAGTCGCGGTGTGCTAAGTACTATACACGTGTGCGCGACAACCATGGGCCTCCGCAGCGCCTTGGAGCGCTGGAAGAAGAGGCGGGAGGCGAGGCTTTCGCCGAGGCCGGCGGAGGCGGCGCGGGCGAAGTCGACGGCCGCGGAAACGATTCTGACCCGAGGTAGCGGCGGCGGCGACGGCGCGCGCGAAGATGCCAAGTGGCGACCGGCGAGCCGTAAAAGTGGACGCGAACCGCTCTGTTGGCGCTTTTCCTGGCTGCAACCGCCGGGCCTGGCAACGATTCCCGAAGGAACGTGCTACGTCTGTGGTGAGTGGAGCGATGTGCGCCTTCGTCGGCCCCGTCCCGAGAAAACGGTGCAGCGATCGCGCATCGCGGTTTGTCCGGTCTTCTGAAGTGCGGACGTTTTTAGGGAAGGGTCTTGGAAACCGGATCTACCGCGTGTTAGCGAGCTCGTACTTTTGCTTACGTGCATTGCATGCTGGCGATGGAAATCCAGAGCTTCTCGCTGGTGCCGCACGGGCGCATCTGCCGGCTTCAAGATTGAGAAGCTTGGCACATTTACAGCGCTGAAAAAAAACAACACAAGAATCCAGAACGTGCAGATATTCTTGTTGAATCCATTCAGCGATAACGTCATGTTTTGTGCTTTTGCTTTTTACAGCGTCGTAAGTATGTCTTCAAACCAAATAGCCCTGCTTTGTGCGTTAATTACTGCAGGATTGAGAACACGCGGCATGTCGGCTAACCGTCATCATGTAGTTTGAAAAGACACGTCGCGGTGGGCTTAGCATATGGCGTTCGTTTTTGTGTCAGTTACTTCCTTCGAAGCGAATCCCGAGTCGACATCTTGCCGCGCACACTGGTAGGCGCACATATACGCTTCAAGAAGATGGCGAAAAGTATACTCGCACGGTAAATATATCGCGCATATTTTGGTGTACAGGATCGATAATTAATGTTACTTCTTTAGCTGGTACCACATGAGGTATGCCTCTCGAATTCCATACGGGTCTAGGCGAGAGTTGTTTCTGCCTCGAGGACTGCTTAAAATAAATATAAATGTATAGATCCACCCTCTTTCATTCTTTCGTTTCGACCGGCTGTTCCCTTAATTTCCCCTCTCTCTTCCTCTATCTCTGCTTTCGCAAAAAGTTTTTCTTGAGAATAAGGCACGAACGTACGACGGCATAGACAGTATACGTCGCACACAATGTATTCGTGTATGTCTGTGTGGTCGTTCGTTGGCGCCTGATGTGCTGAAAATGCAAAACTAACTTGCATCTTATGTAGGATGTTTCCTTTCGAGCCGCGACGTAACAAATGCGACGGCGGAAGCCTCGGATTTCCCTCCTACCCACAAGTATACGCGCCAAGAGAACGCCATCATATAGGCCCATGGCAACTGTCTCCCACGAATACTATAGATACGCGCCAAGGGAACGTCGTCATATAGGCCCATGGCAACTGTCTCCCATGAATACTATGCGCGCCAAGGGAACGTCGCCATATAGCCCCATGGCAACTGACTCCCACGAATACTATACGCGCCAAGGGAACGTCGTCATATAGGCCCATGGCAACTGACTCCCACGAATACTATACGCGTCAAGGGAACGTCGTCATATAGGCCCATGGCAACTGTCTCCCATGAATACTATACGCGCCAAGGGAATGTCGCCATATAGGCCCATGGCAACTGTCTCCCACGAATACTATACGCGCCAAGGGAACGTCGTCATATAGGCCCATGGTAACTGTCTCCCACGAATACTATAGATACGCGCCAAGGGAACGTCGTCATATAGGCCCATGGCAACTGTCTCCCATGAATACTATACGCGCCAAGGGAACGTCGTCATATAGGCCCATGGCAACTGTCTCCCATGAATACTATACGCGCCAAGGGAACGTCGTCATATAGGCCCATGGCAACTGTCTCCCACGAATACGCTATACGTATAGCGAGTGGGGAACGCGCGCGAGCCTTGAACTTCTACTCGTTTCTATGCGCGATGAACTGCGGCGCCGACGCAGCTGCAGGTGTGCGACACGTGGAGCGGTAGCCTAATCGCGCGCGTGTTGCGCGGTGTGCTCGCGGGACCGTGCACACTTTGGACCCCGATCGCGGGCCCATTAATTTGCGTCCTCCCGCAACGGTCCGCTGCTTGCGCGTACGCGCCACCGGTGCCCTTCTCCTGCACACGCGATCAAAGCGTGGTGCAGCGTTGCGTGGAAGCTTGCGCTGCGTCTCCACCCACATGCAGCGAGGTTGCACCGGCGCACGGAGCTGTGTTCCTCGTCTGCTCTTAAGTAAAGGAACAGACGACAGTGCAAAGTCGGCTTGCTGCGTTGCTAGCTGCTATTGGAAGGTACATTGAAGAGGAGTACTAGTTAAAACTGGATACGTAAACAAAATTATTGAACGCCATTAAAGGTCAGTATTACCGGGAATAGAGGCGTGGTAAATCGCAGAAGACGCAACCGGGAACAAAAGACGGATGGCGACGCCACGATGCATTCTTCGTACTAGCCCCGCTTGACGTCATGAATTTGAACAACGTCGTCAGGGATGGGTGCAAGGGGGGAGTCATGAAATTGCCTATCGATTGATTACATTGCTTTGCAGAGGAACGAAAGATCAAACTTAAGTTCCGATAACATTTCTCTCGCTCAAGAACGGCCCAAATACAAAAAGAAAAGAACTACTGAAATCCGTTACATCACATTGACTTATTGGCTCTACGTTTCGGGTGCCATATTCTAAAAAAATGGAAACTAACACTTTGCTAGTAAACGGCCATTTTTTCCCGCCACTCAAGTGGAAACAGAACCTTGAAACAAAAGACAAAAGATGTCAACATGACAGTGCTCTCTAACACTCTTTGAAGGCGGCAATCGAGCGCGCTGGCTAAGGACGACACCTAGTTTAGTGGAGCCCACGAGCTTCTCCCTCTCTGTTGAATAAAAGTTTTCGCCACCACCACCACAACCTCGAGGCCGTCCGTGAAAGCGTGCCGAAACAAAGCGCTACTAGACGGCCACCTCATCACCACAAGTCGATAGGTTTGACATAGCTGCACTTCCTGCTTCTTCTTTTTTTTTTTTTTTCTTTGTGAGACTAGGAGTTTCGAATTGGTTTTGACCAAGGCTGCGTCTTCTGCCGCGCGGGGGCTGCCGGCCGTCCCCGTCACTCGCTGGCTGGTGCGGAGGACCCACCCATGCGTCCTTGGCGCGCGCCGCGCCACGCGAAAGGAAAACCGAGCCACGTGCTTTCTCTTCTAACCTCGCCGGATCGCGTTTAGATGCAGCCCGGCGACGCGCAGCGTTTCGGGTATTGCCGGCGACTGTGTGCGCTTCCGTGTCAGGCCCTAGGTGTACACACACGGACGAGCGACGTTTATGCTGTTAGGGGGAAGTCGCACTGCGCGCCGCATATATGCATGCTTTGCGCGCGTGTTTCATTTATGTATACAGCGGGTAGCTGTATATCGACTCCGAAGAGGATGGCGCAGGCGTGCTCTCTCCGGTTCGGTGTATATATGTGCATAGTTGCGTGCAGTCTCGCGGGGGCCAACTGTGCAAGATTTGTGCGTGACGTGCCCCGTGGTTTTAATGACGGTTGAAAGAATGGCCGTTGTCTCGCGTGCTCCGAATTCGGACACGTAGCGAAAAAGATACGTCCATAGGATGGCGCCGTATTCCCGCTCTATAGACATCACGACCGTCTTGTAACGAGATAGCGAGAGAGAGAAGAGACGAGCTGACGCACAGGAATCGTCGAGGCGTTCCATACCAAAAACTAAGGAGAAAAAAAAATATCAGCGAGATGAAGCCAGTTAAGCAAATTTTTCGGATATGAGGAACAGTTTGTGAACAATTTGGCAGTCTTCCCGCAGACTCAATGAAAAAAAAAATATTGGAATACTTAGTTGGAGTCTTCACGCTTTCACTCTCAGGTAGAGAGAGATCGCTGCCGCTTTCAGCATGTCGCGTATACCAGCCGCGGTGGCGCATTTGATTTGTCGTTCTGCTTCTGCGTATACAGTCTTCGTACATCGTCGCCGCAACAGCTGTCGTCGCTCACGCGTGTTCCGGCGAGAGGTGTGTCCCGAGCCGACCGTGGCCCATCATAAAAGAAGAATGTGCACAGATTGCACGGAAACGGGCGCAACATGCCCCGCAATTAGTGTGCAACCCCTTCTCGGAGCCACGCACCCGCGCTCAAATGTGTAAACAAAGCACGTGAGCGCGGTGACACACTCGGTGCTGCTGCCGCGCACGCGGTGTGACGTCGGAATGTTTTATCGTATAGCGCGATGAATAGCCGCTGGGTGTCACACATCGCCCGGGTCGGCTGCTGCGTGTGTGTGCCGAGCTACAAATATGTCGAGCTGGCATCGCCGCATCACGGCGTGTTGAAACAACGAGTGTGCTGCTTCCGGAGCCGGCCCACAACGCCCTCCAGCTGGAACGGCAAGTTGAAAAAAAAGAAAAAAGTTAAAAGTAAATGACAGACACAATACGAAGAAATCGCGACGCAGCACTGGACTTATGACTAAATTTATCACACGCGAGAAACGCAAGAGGGACGTTTGTGTTCGAAAATGTGAGATGGCACTGTGGAGGTGACACAGTGTCGTCAGCTCACACGAGACTGTCTTTCGAAATCGTCATTTCTGCCTTGCGTGTTTGTTACTAACTCGAGCAGTCCAGTGGCGTGGTGACGTCTTGTGCGTGTAAGCTTAGAACATAGGTTTGCCCAAGCAATTCAACATTCGTCAGCTATGTACTCAACCTTTCAAGGTGTTAAACATTTTACAGGTGATTAAGTTATGTTCTCACCTAGCGCGTTTTTTTTTCAGTGGCTATGGCGTTCTGATCGATCGATCGATCAATCAATCAATCAATCAATCAATCAATCAATCAATCAATCAATCAATCAATCAATCAATCAATCAATCAACTCTTCAGTGATGCTCGTTTTTTTTTTAAAGGAATCAACTGCTTCCGTCGCCGGACAGGGCTTCCTCTAGAGTATAGTTCCTTCGGGCGCCAGTTAATTCTGTTCTTTGTAAACAGCTTGCAGCTGCAGAACGGACGAAGAGAGTTCACTTCTTTAGGGAATCCTGTCATGCTCGCGCAATGTGGACTCGATGCGAAAGTGCCCTACAGAAACGTCAGACTTGGGAACCCGAACTCTGACGTGTTTGTATACGACATACATACATACTCCTATCTGGCCACTTGAAGAAAAGAAGAAAAAAAAAAGCGTCCGGTGTAAAACGTCGTGAAAAACAATGCAAGTGATTCGCCATGCGACGACATGCTATATAGCACCGCACCCATCCGTCTACCTTGCAACTCGTTCTACTGAAACAATTTGTGCGTGAAAGCCACGCTCTCAAGCGGCTGCGTGCCGCCCTGCCTCTCGATCCATACCTTTTTAACGGCAGGCTCCTTCGGACTGCGAGGAAGTCTTTTTGCGGCGCCGCCAGGGCGATTGCGTCACGAGGGGGAGGAGGAGGAGGCTGGACACGTGCGGAGGTGAGAACGCGCACGTGCTTTTCCTCGACCTTGCCGTCGCGCCGCGCTTCGAAAACGGCTCCGTATATCTTTCAAAAACTCGCTCTTGTCGCGTGCGTCGACGCCTTTTGCATTTTATCTCCCCCTCCCAATGTTTTCCTTTTCGCAAACGTACGCGACGTAGGAAGTAACGGACGCTCACGAGGTTGCGCGTTCGCGACCACCTGCTGTAACATTGCGGCGAACCGTTGCTGCCCCGGCTGCTTTTTCGTGTTGCGTGTGCTCTGGGGCGTTCACCGTGAGTCCTCTTTCTGCCGTTTGTTGTCCGCGGAATTGTGCCTTTCGTTTGAAGCGGCGGGCTGTTACTTGTTTCTACCTCTTGTCGTTTGAGACTTCGGGCTTGTTGCTTATTTTTTTTCTCCCGAGTATCGTTTGTGTAATTACCCACTTTCGTAACGCGTTCATTTGGGAGGGGGGGGGGGTTGGAGGGGAGAAGGGGCTGTGGTGGTGGGTAGGGGTAAAGCCCCTCCATACACGTTTTCGCAAAAGCGGCGCTGACGCGTGGATGGAGGGGTTTTAGGTAGGGGTATGTGCTACTGTACCTGCGGGGTCCCATTTTAGGCGTTCGGTGTCTCATAATCAAGAAATACGGTATTTTGGAACTGTTACGAAAAACGAGAAGACAACCGGTCTAGTGCTAATACCGCAGGTTGCCGGCGTTGTAACCATTGGGCGTTCTGGTCAGGCATTTTTGTACTCATTGTTTCTGATAAATTCAACCACTTCCCAAACCGCATCCTGTCCCTGGCAAGTATAATTCTTCGAGTGTATTTTAAGCTCTGACGGGTAGGTTTAAGCATGCATTTGGATCAAATATGTCGCCAATTTTGGGCGCATTTAACGTTTTTTTTTCTTCGTTCATTAACAGTCACTATCGCATATTTGAACTTACTACTTTGAAGTATAGTCACCCACCTCTTTCACCCAAATGAACGTGCTCGTGCTGTCCGATAACGTGCAATAGAAACCACCGAAGAAAAAGAAAAGCCACATTCGCGGCAGCGCAATATATACGTTTACTTCATCAGATATATATAGATATTTTTTTTTTCGCTAATGTTCGCCTCGACTCGTGCCACCGCACGATGGATGCTCTATATTGGGATTGGAATCCGCAGGTGTACGCTGGTTGCCTAGTGCCGTGAAAGCGCCCATACAGCGCATGCGCGACGACGATGCGTGCACGAGCAGGCGTTTCCGTGGGATGCCAGCTGCTTGAGTGTGTACACTAACCCCATGCCGAAGAAAGAGAGAAATAAAGAAGGAAAGACGCGCGCCGATTCCGATTAGTCGCCGCAGTCTCGCACTTGGATAGCTCGGTAGACCGCTTTGACGAGTGTGCGCGAGCTCGGCCTGTCGTTGCCGTGGTGTCGTGCGCGAAGGCCGGATAACCGGCTGAAGAAGCGTGTATATGCATATATATCTTATTTTGTTGTAGCGCAAGCTGAACGACAAGGACAAACAGAAAGGCACGTCTGACACACACAGCGCTAACTTTCAACAGATTTATTTCCGGTTCTCGTCGCTATATATACACACGCCCTCGAAACGTCTTACGACACGTGTAAAATCCCCGTAAACGTGAACAGAAAACCGGGAACCAGACGCAAGCACTTTTTCTGCCACACAGGTGCGCAGGCGTGCCTGCATATTGACGCATACGCGACCACTTTTTCGAGGCCGGGATGTCCCCGATGCGATGTGTTCTGAATCCCCCTACCCGCAGTTGTCCCCCGCACTGTATTCTCGAGGGCCGCATATTCGGGTTGCGCTGAAGAGAACCATTGGCGGCTACGGTTATTCGCTGCGCTCCGGGTGCGTGTGCATGCCGGATGATTCGGATATGAGAGAGGCGCCTTAAAGGAGCACTAAAGGTTACTATGAAGTCAAGTTAAAGTGATAAAGCAATGCTCTAGAACGTTTAAGGCGTCAATATAATCGCGAATGGAGCTTTAGTAACCGAGGAATTGTGGTAAATGCATGACACGATTTGAGACTCCCCAGCAACATTCCGCTACGAGCCCGATGACGGAAGGCACTCCTCGTCATAATTTATGTCACTAGTACTCAACTACTCGTATCAAAAAGATCATTTAATTAGGTTATAAGACGGAAGAAAATGCTACTTGTCTACTTCTGCTCGATCAAAAAAAAAAAAAACATTTTGGCGTTACCCTTCAGTAGTATGGGTGGTCGAAAGGTTTCGTTTTCCCTCGACTCTGCGCGCTCGACTCTGCGCCGCGCGCGCTTTGGAGTTTCAGCTGTTTCGTTATCGCGTCGTGCTGCGCTGGTTCTGCTGGCTCGCGAAACTTGCATTTGGAACAAGCAGCGGGAATGCCACGTCCATGTGATGTCGTGGGATGCGCGAACGGTCCGCGGAACTTGGCCAGGGGCAGTTGCAGCGGCGAATCCAACGTTAGTTATCACTGTGTGCCAACGAGTGAACCTCTCCGTTCGAAGTGGTTAAGTGCCGTACCCCTGCCACAGCTAGCGCGCTGGCAAAGAGCCGAAAAATCGCATAGTGTGCTCGCTACACTTTCGTCCAGAGGATTACGAGTTCAACGACGACTTACTGAAGTCGTGTGGAGTGCCTTTCAAAGCAATGCTTTCCCGTAGCGTTGTTCCGTCGGTTTTGCCTGCATTCTCCGAAGCGCAAGAACAACGGCAGGTCGAAGACGGAGCGGTGAGTGCGGCATTTGGTTTTCACGAAGGAAAAACTACAAATTTGCGAATATGTACAGCCATGACATGCAGTTGCCGTCGTAGTAGTACGCAACGACGCCGGCAGCGCGAGCCCTCAGCAGCAGGTCACGTTCATCAGTGCTTAAATCGCTGAAGTCGAGCCCAGAATCGCGAGCCAATGTGTCGTTGTCAGGGTCGTCCATTGCAACGAGTGTCAAATTTGGCGTCATAAAACGAAGAACCAGCTTATCGTCGCGCGCTATGCCTTCCGCTAGCCAATATAGTTCCGCTTTCGCGCTGCTGTCGGCTCTGTCTCGGCTCTGTTTCTGGCCGCGCGTTTGCTTTTTGCGCAGAAAAGCCGTAGCACCGTCTGCGGGTACAGTGCTCTGAGCACTGTACTGCGGGCGCCGTTTTACTCACCGACGGCACAACGTCACTATGAGACCATGACGTCACCATTTCTCGATCGGAGGGCGGGCGATTTGAACTGCGCTAGAGGTACGCGGAGGCTTCAGAACGCATTTTCTCTTAAAAGAAGTATCTTCTTCGCATGAAACAAGCGTTTCGAGGTTCCTGGGATGGTATTTCAAGAGTCCACGTTGACTTAGTATTAACCTTTAGTGTCCCTTTAATGGACGACGGCTCCGGAATGCTGCTGACCGCGTGGAGTTCTGTTTTTCGACGTGTACCTCGATGCTTCCGATACTCCGCGAGCGTTCTTCAGTTCCGGTCACGTCGGAATGCAAGTGTATACGCTCGCGTGCCGAAAGAGCGTCGTTGTTCGCGATGCGGCACCGCGGAATGCTGCTGTCAGGCTGAAACGAAATAGCCTCCAAGAGCAGAAGACGGGGTTTCATCCGACCCTTACCATGTACGGGGTGTCCCAATTATCGTGCGACAAGATTTAAAGGTATGCAAATGCCTCGTAGCTGGACAGAACCGAGGTGAAGTTGTTTGCTGTCGTTTAGAGGTACCTCAGATTTAATTTGCATTCCGAGTAATTACATAAATATTTCTAATTAATTGACTTCTCATATATTTAGATGAAGAGTCAATGAGAAAACTGTAGAAGAATATGAAAAACTACCGACACAGCTTTCTGTTGCTCAATACGTGCTGCATAAAAGTTTTTCCGAGCGTGAAACAAGCCCCCGAATACATGCAAAGTGCCTCGAGCCGCCAGTCGCGCGGCAGTATTGCGTGTATTCGCGGGCTTCTTAAAGCTGGGAGAAATACTTTTATGTAGCACGTACGCATTGAGCAACAGAAAACTGTATTGAGAGTTTTTCATGTTTCTCTACCGTTTTATCATTGACACTTCTCACCTAATTATAATAATTGATGATGTTATCATCAATTATTGCAAACATTACCTTGGTTCTGCTCAGCTACGTGGCATTTGGAGATTTTCAACACTGGCGTACAGACCCGTTTACTCCTGTGTAGAGCGCACCAGCAGCCAGCTGACGCCGTGGATCCCCTGACGGTGGCTGCTTGGTTGCTAGGTAACGTGCTGCAGGTGTATTCGCGGCCATACATGCGTTCAAGACCGCACACGTTGAGCTTTTCAAGCGGCCGCGCATTACGCAACAGTGAACGGACCTGTGTTAGCATTACGAGGATTGCGATAAGCGCTTGTTTGTGTTTCACGTTAAAAGCTGTATACGCGTAGCTCTAAAAAAGGCACGGGGTCACCGAAAGACCAAATCGATTTTTGCCAGCCACGTTACAGGCGTTGTCGCAGACCACGTGCTTTGTTGTTTCTGAGGCGGGTGGTGGGCGTGGTCTGTCACATGGCAGGCGGAATGTACTTGGTAAAGATGAACGGCTGGTCTAGTTTGACATTGTGTTTGCTTCCCGCGCAAAGTCGAAATATAGGCGCGCGATGAAGGAAGCAGACTGAAATGCCATTAACAGCTGCAGTTTTAATTAGAACAGTATATATAAAACAGCTAAAACAAAAGCACTCCCACATACACACACCAGCACACGCAATCAGTCCAAAGAGACCTTTCTTTCTACTTCCACACTCGCTCTTACTTTTTCACCTGCGACATAAAGAAAACCGTTCTCATCAAACTGTTTGCAATCTTTCTGAAGCGGTCCCATCAACACACTGTGAATGCAACGAAAACGACCGCTTGCACTGCTTAAAGCTCTTACGCACTGTACCCGAACAAGCGCCCCAAAGCCGCGGATACAGGACAAAACCAAGAAACCCTGCGCTCTTTTAAAACTGCGTGCTGGTTGTGTTCTTCTTTAAGCGCTGATTTAACGTGGATAAACGCAATGACATTCTTGCCAAGTCCGTTGCTCTTAAATCTTAATGACCCGCCCCCCCCTCCTCTTTTTTTCGGGGATGGGGGGGGGGGGTCATAATTATGTCCGTTTGAGGTGCAATCTAAATACATGTATTATACTCGTATATCTGGTGAGGCTTGGCACTAGAAATACACTAAAAACTGTTGTTGAAAGCAGTGGCGTGTGCGGATGGTGTGCGACGTGTCTTTTCGCTATCTTAGTGCCTTTCTTGTCATTAAACCTCGCCTTGAACGCATATTTACATATTGGGTGCAACCCGAGGAGGTGAAAATTAATCTTAAACCCCTACTCTCTGCTCCTGTCGTAGCCGGCTGTGCCAGTCTTGGCTCGTAAAACCCTGCCAGCCATTTCAGTGTAGGAGCGAATAAACTTTTGCCTGTCGGTGCGAGACATGTGGCTTGGCTTGGCCGGGTATAGCAGACAAAGCGCGGTGACCTTCAACCTGGTTTGTTGAGGTCAAAAGACAAGTACATATTCCCCCCCCCCCTTTTTTTTTCTCTTGTTGACGTGAAAAAGGACAGCCACCATGCTGTGACTCATTATCGAAGTACGTGAGTACTTCGATAATAATTAGCTGAGTACGTGATTACGGTAGATACCAAAAGCTCTTCTGCACTACATGTTTACGGACGGCGCGCCGACACACTTATCTCTTGGTTCCTGTAGATTAAACATATAGACCTGATGTGCTTCGCGTGCCTTTTGCTCTCGATATGTCTTTTTAGAGCGCAGCTCTTTGGCGTCCGTTCCTGGGTTTCGCGTCGTCGTCGGCGTTGTCGTCGGCCTCGTAACCAGCTCCGCCCCCCTTTCATCCCCCCAGCGCTAGCAGCGACCGACTGATACCGCTGGATGCCGCTGACGCCGCTAGAGAGTCAAGATAACGTGACTGCATAGAACACCGTCGCCGCCATGCAGAAAGAGGAGGAAAGGGTCCCCCCCCCCCCTGTTCTTGTGTGGCGGATAGGGTGCTCTTCAGTTGCCGACGCGCCGGTTATTTCACGTAGGCCCCGGCACGTCGACGAATACGTGACCACCTTCCCACGGCTAGACCTGGTTCTTAGCGCTGCGGAAGCGAGGGTATCATATTGTTTGTGTCGGCATCGGCGGCGTTGTCCCTGAAACCAACTCCGCAGCTGGGGTTGACTCACTATCGGCGTCAGCGGCATCAGTCAGTCGCTGCTATCTCTTCCCTCCTCCCTTTATCGTGTTGTCCGCTTGCTGCGCGCGCTTCTGCCCCCATCGTTTGTCGCTGGGTGTACACGCCGCCCCCCTCCCCCCTCTTCCTGCGTGTCTCCGGTTGTCAAAGCGCCGGCTCGAACTTAATTCCTTTCTTCGCTCCTCCTCCAATGCAACCCCTGTGCGGTGGCAATCAGAGAGCCAGATCGGTGGCGGCGGATCTGTATATGTGCACCGCCCGAGCCGAAATTGCCGCTGCCGTTCGCCCTGTGCGGTGGCAATCAGAGAGCCAGATCGGTGGCGGCTTGACATAAAGACAAACAGCAATTTCCTAACACTTGTGCGGGAGAACATCCCGTTCCTCTCGCTCGTAACGCGTCCCACGGCTGTGACAACCTCGCGAGGCACTTGTATAGATCTGGTCTTTGAGAATCAAGCATTGGTGTACCAAGTCGAACATATATCAGTCTATTTCTCCGACCACAAAGCTTCCTTCATGACTGTCAAGAACTGTTAGTGGAGTCTTTGTTAAAGGAATACGTGTGAAAAATAAAAAAGAAATTCTGTGATAGCGCATACATGTGTTGCTCGATTTCTTTGCCTCAATCTATCGAAAAGGTGAAACAGCTTATTTGCTGCGCTCAAATTTCGCATTAGGAAGTAACGTAATCGTCGGTAATTTTTTTCTTTCTCCTTGAAGTGGCAGTTATGCTGAAAAGCATGGCGTATACAGCCACACATTGTGCAGTATGGCTGCAGAGAGATTGCTGAAGAGCGATCATATTTTTTTTATCTGGTTAATTGACACCCCTTTGTGTCAGACCTCTCCGGGCCGTCAGCCGCCACATCAGTGTTGTCGCTGGAGCTCAAACTGCTGTTTTTTGTCCGAATGTAATCGGCCATGGTGGGAAGTAAACGCGCGTAGTGTCAGCAAAAGCACACGACCTAGCTATAGCGTTCTCGGCAGCCACAGTGAGCGACGTTGGCGATCTTGTGAACGTCGTCGCGCTTAGGAGATTCGTGCCGAGAAATTTGTTTTTTAAAAACCAGGAACGGCTGACCGATGAGTTTTGCAGACTCGTGTATGGTGCCGTTGGTCTCGAGCCTTCGGTCGGCGCACTTTCGCGTCCATTTCCGATCGTCGTGCGTTCATTTGTCTTATTTGACCTTTCTTACGCCTAAATTATAAAAAACTATTAAGTGCACCAAGATTGCACCTAAAGAAACACCTTTTGGAGCCAACAAAGGCTGCACTAACCCAACCTAAATTACGATACGTAAAAGCGTGCCTTTGTTCCGTCATCCTTGTTAGGACGGGATGCTGAGATCTTACGAGCGATTGGTGTCTTTCTTGCTACCCGGTCGATCTCATGCTCACGGCTTAACACTCTTGCCGGCGTTGGTATAAGGATGCAGCTTTTGCAACACCCTGCGCGCTAACCATGTATAGACGGAGCTCTTTCCTCCTTTTCGGACTTAAGACATTACGCTTAATGCCTGCGATAGAATTTGTTTTAAGGATTCATTAGGGAGTGTTTCTTCAAATAAGAGCTCACCCCTCAATTACCGCCCGATTTCGCTTACCAGCACCTGTGGCAAACTTCCTGAACATGTGATATTTAGAAATCTCGTTAACTTTTTTTACTCTAACACATTTGTCGCCTCAGCACAACATGGTTTTCCCAAAACATTCTCATGCGAAACCCAACTAATATATTTCACCCATAGATTACACTGTATTTTAGATGATGCTTCCTGTACTGACTTTGTACTTTTTTTTTTTTTTTACTTTAGCAAAGCGTGTGGCAAGGTTTACCACAAACTGCTGCTATCCAAGCTGAGTCTTTTTAAACCTTGACAGTAACCTGCTGAAATGGATTGAGTGTTTTCTGACTAACCGTTATCAATTTGTTACTGCGAATAATAATGACTCATAATTGACTGAAGTTCGTTCTGGTGTGCCTCAGGGATCAGTACTACTTGCTTTTCCTGATTTATATTAATGAACTGCCTTCTTCATTGATGTCTCATATTCACTTGTTTGCTAACGATTGGTGATATTTTGTAAAATAATTACTAACGACGACACTAACGCTCTTCAGTCTGACTTGGACTATGTGATTGATTGGTGTAACACTTGGCTGATGGAACTTAATATTGATAAATGTAAAGTTATGCGCGTGCAGAGGAACACCAATACCCTTCCTACTTACTGTCTGAATAAAATTCCTCTAGAACCCGTTGACTCGTACAGATACTTAGGAGTTCATATAACAGCAAATCTATAACCTGGAACCTTCACGCTGAGTACATAAGTAAATCTAATAGCGTGCTTGGTTACTTACTGCACCAGTTTTCCAAAGCACCATCATCTTTGAAATTATTACTTTACGAGTCATTAGTGTGTCCTAAATTAGAATACGCTGCAGCTGTGTGGGACCCGTATCATTATTTCTTCACTCGAGCTTGCTCAAAATCAGTCAGATTCATACTTTCACATTATAACCGTACCGCTAGCATAACATCAATGAAGGACAATCTATCTCTTCCATATCACTGGCATCTCGTATAACATTAGCACGTTTGGCACTGTTTCACGAATTTTATTACCATTCCTCCCTTGACATTAGAAAATTTGGTAGCAAGTGCTTTAGCACCGCTTCCCTTGCTCCCTTTGATGCTGAATTTGATCTTCTGGATGCGGCTATCGGGGCTTCAGATTGCAAAGGAAAATGTTTGCGTTTTGTTGCGCTTGGTTGGCCGTATTGCGCTTGCGTTGTTGGCACGCCATCACCCTTGACATGTTTTTCCCCTTCATTTCCCTCGCTTCACTCTGGCACATAATATAAGGTGTGCTATCCTTGCCAATAAAACCAGTTGTTCGTCAGCGCTTGCGTGTACGCGTCTCCCTTCTTGTGGTTTGCGCTGTTACCCATAAGCTTCGATATGAACCGACTCGCCCAAAAAGAAGTATAGATGACGTACTCGTCTCGCACCCCTCAAGCCTGGGTTCGATTCCCACCCAGGCAGAAATTTAGCGCATTTTCTTTTCAAAGGCGTCGATTTACTTCGTTTGCGGGAACCTCCCCGAGAAATGCGTCGTCAATCCGAGCATATTCTGACGTGTTTTCACTCGTCCGCACGTCCGCCACTTTTTTGGTATACCATCGCCCGGTCACGTCGGAATCTCTGCCTCGTGAGACATGATGCTGTCGCATTAAAACGACACGCAAGAACGCGAGATGGATGTCGATGCGCGCCGTCCCGAAGATATCGCTCCAGCTTGCCCCGATGTCGTTGATTTCTTACAGCGCATATATACTCCGGTGGCGTATAGTTAATTGTTTGTCGGTAAAGGACTACGTTGCATTCTGTATAAAGGAGCCACAAACGCTACTCAAAGGTTCCCATGCGCTGCAGAAAAAAAAAAAAAAAAAACCTATGATACGGTGCGTGCATCCAACGCATCTCAGACCGTGCCTATTGCGTTTTTTTTTTTTTTTCGTGTCAGGCTGCTTTCGGCCGTCACGTTGCGTATGCGGGACCGTCTGCGTGGCGCTGCATCCAGCGCTGCGCAATGCTCGGACATCGCGGGGCGCCCAAGCGCGTGGCCGCTGATTGATTCTCATGAGAAGAAATCGCGAGGGGAAATGAAAGGCTTGCGAAACGCGCCGCGACGCGGGCCCCCACTTTTAGTTGTTGATCCCCCGCGCGCGGCTGCTGCAAGGCTGCGTGCGCCCGCGGTCCATCCGTCCTTTTCGAGACTCCGTCGCGGTCGGCTCCACCAGCTTGCCGATGAGGTGGTTCTCTCGCAAGAGTCGTGAGTGTGTGCCGCTTTCCCTTTGCGATGGCTTCCTGCTTCTGCAGTCTGCGTTAGCCGCTTGTTTTCTTTTGCTTTCCTTTTTTTTTTCTCCGGCGAAGCTTTCTCTCGCCCTCGGCATACGTAAGCAGCGCGACGCCAATGCCTCTATACGCCACCACGGCGGGTACTGTTAGTGTTATGCCGCGGCATTTCATATTTCTTTTTTTGCTAGTGTGTCTGACGTACAGTTTCCTCGCATATACGTCTTGATTGCTCGAGTCACTCGATATCCAGCAGAGCTAATTCAACCTTACTTAACGCGCGCTGACGCTTTTAGTATATCCTTATTTTTTTTTTAAAGCATGGAATGGGGGCTCTTAGTTCCCTTACGTTGTCGGCGACCTTCGAGTGACCGTAAGCCAGAAGGCAGAGCCGTTATCCGGGCACTCGCATGAGTACACCCTGGCAAATTGCGAGAACAAAAATGAGATCATTCGGGCAACCAGTCAAAACTGCATTCTATGCGCTAGTTACTTCCCGAGGAAGTTACAAAAAATATTGCTTCCGGGTTTTTCCAAATGTCAGTTCACAATATCAAGCTGCAACTTCTAGTACACTGAAGTTTTATTTGGCATTTCCAATGGGGGGTGGGGTGGGGGGCGATGTTCAAAAGGCAGATACAGGGCACTATACACTTGCTTGTCATCTTTTGGCGCTGAGACAGAGTTGCCCGTGCTCTTCTCAACGCTAGCGGTCCGTGAGGTCCGCGGCGCGTCCGGCGCGCTGGCCGTCGGCTGGCATGTTAAACGTCCGAGTTCCCTAGGCGAAACGACTAGGGAATCTGATGACTGTATGGCGGCCAATCACAATCGTCGAATCGGTTGCGATACCGCACCCACGATATCGCATCGTCCCGCGGCACCCGCTCCTACCGATGCACCCGCACACCGGAAGCATAGAATAGGAGACAGGATAGCAACCTGGGAATCCAAGGTCGGCGCCGTTCTGTGGTAGTATTTGACGTTGGCCCTTCTCATCATTAGTTGAGGCTGTCAGGTAGTGGTGGGGATTGTCTTTTGTGTGCCCGTCAGCAGTCGGTGTCAACACTGCGTTGCCTTCTTGGTATACGCGCTGATGGATGGGTGGGGGTTGCCTCGTGGCAAACGTCTAATTAACGCCTTTGGCCGTGTTGAGACGTAAAATTACGTACTTCAAAATTGGTGTATTCCAAGTTTTGCTATGAGCACTTTCTTGAATGCCCGTTGTGGATCAGCGAATTTGTGTGTATCACAGTGTGTTATGTATAAGTGATTTTTGAAACGTTACCCTCCGTGTAATGACCCCGAGAATGGGATTGATGGTATCAAACAAACATTCAATTCTACTTCGATGCGAGGCAGTTGGACATCGCTGTACAGCCTTTGTCAGAATTATGCGGGCTATACTTAGCGCCTTCACCACCTACGTCCTTTCGCTGTGGTGCGTTTTCCCGTGGCGCATCTTGACGCTGTACATCTCTGTATGATAAGTACGAGAGTTCTTATCATGACGCAGTGTGTTGGAACTTTTTCGCACGCTGTAGGGACTCACTTAAACATCCTATAGTCAGCGTGAGTATCGTAGGCAACGTATACGTAGCCCGTGCACTTTTGACAAAGACTGTGTGTCGCCTTCCTGGACGTCGGCGAACCCGTCCATGTCGTCAGTTCTAAATGACTCCAAGCGCCCTTCGGAACGTTTTCTGTTTCTCTGTTGTTGTTTTTTTCTCTCTTCCTCGTTGTCTTGCTCGTTTACTACGGCAACCTTCGTACGACCTTGTTTTCCGGCAGTTCCATCGCGAAAGAGTCTTTCGGGTGTAACTAACTGTACTACAGCTGCTCTATATTTAGTCCCTAATTGCCCACGCGTAGCAGATTTATCTTCCGGGAAAAGTCTGACAAACGCGGATGGTGCGTTCCTTTCGTCGAGGTCACAGCCGGGAAAGATTGTTTTCGTATACCGTCGTCGGCATTTGTAGTTTGCTGCACTGGACGGAGTTATACGGTGTTCGTACAGCGGCGACTGTACGCTGTGTACTGTAAACGTTTATGCATTGAAGTCTGCAGTACTGCATGCAGTGCGCTGAATGCTTTTGCACAACGCATATATCACTACAGCTGCACACCGTACATTATACATGGTTCGACAAGCGTGATCGTGCACGTCTTCTCTGTATATTCGTCAAACGTTGCCTATGCAAAATACTTTGTGTAAAAAAGTAGCCGGTGGCATCGCCACTGCCCTGCTCGCAACCTTCGAGAGGGTGCAGCACGGTCCAATCTGCAACTGCCTCTTTGAGTTCCAAAAAGGACCGCAGTGAATGCAGTCAAGATTAACACCTTGAGCTGGACACTCTTTGGCCTTAGATGCCCTTGCGCCGATAAAAAAAAAAAAAGATTGTCATCACACTTTGAGCTGCAACGCGTACTATACGAAGACACTCTTAGCTTTTCTGCGAGACACGTACCGGTCGGTCTCAACGAGATGCTTTAATTCTATTTGTCGTGTTATGCGTGTGTCGAGTGTCCTGTTTGTATCATTTGTCGCATTCGTCTGGAGTAGCAGGTTGGGCGTGTTTTCCGGGCGAACGTCTCCCGTCTCTACGAAAGAGCCTCTGTCTCTGAATGGCGCACACTGCACGTATGTTACTGCTCAACGGCGTACTGTAGCTTGCGCCGTGCATGCGCTATGCCAGGTGTTTCTGCGAAGACTTCGAAGACGCAAGGTAATCTTTAAAGGTCACCTCCGCCAGATAGCACAGTTCTAGTCCCTGAGCTCGTCTACTCGAAGAGGCAGACAGTACTCGCACGAGAAATCGAAATGCATAATCGACTAATTAACGAAATATCACTAATTAAAAATTTATCTAATTGCCTTATGTCACATATTGAAGTTTAGAAACTGTAGCGCGTGAGACTGCAAGGCATGTCCACTTGAATAGAGTTCTGTGGATTACGTACATTTCGAGATGTGCACCATAAAACTTGCTGTAAAAATGCACTATTGTCCCACTTACTTTTGTAGCGAAACGCCGTTTTATGCATTGAAGCACACCCGCCGTGGTTGCTTAGTGGCTACCGTGTTGGGCTGCTAAGCGCGAGATCGCGGGATCGAATCCCGGCCACGGCGTTCGTATTTCGATGGGGTCGAATTGTGAAAAATACCCGTGTACTTATTAGATTTAGGTGCACGTTAAAGAACGCCTGGTGGTCCGAATTATGTTGCAGTCCCCCACTACGGCCTGCCTCATAATCAAATCGTAGTTTTGGCACGTAAAACCCCATAATTTAATTTTTGTTATCTATTGAAGCACGAATGTAACTGCACCGCCAATGTATTTCTTCGAAATTTCAGTTCGGGAATTATCTAGGAACTGGCGTCATCCTGAGAATAAGTGCAAATTACATCTACCTCGCGAACTCCCAGGCTACAATTTGTGGATATCGGCATGCGCTATAAAATGATAAGTTAGAAATTTGAATGTTTTGTTAATTAGCCAATTAAGTATTTTGATTTCTCGTCCAAATAATGTCCGCCTGTTTGGGCAATACAGCTCAATGATTGTAATTGTGTTATCTGCCACAGATGTGTTTTAAAGATTACTTAGTCTCAAACACCCGGTACTGCCCGCCGCGGTGATATATATATGTTTTCAACTACGGTGGTTTTCATAGCTTGCCGAGCTGTACATCTGCGAAACGTAGAACCATGTCAGTCAATACGTACAGCTCAGCTTTGTGCGTGTATGTGCGGGGCAATAGCACAGTAGACGCAAATGTCCTGCGGCTAATGCGCTGGCTCGCACGTCTGTATTCTCCTCGGAACCGAAGACAGCTCAGGCTCAGGGACGCAGTAGCGTTTCAACTCTATTCTTATCACCGCGACTGGTGTGGTGCGCCAAAAACATACAAAGAAAAAAAATTCGGCAGGACCCCGCCTCGAGACGATTAATACTAGGCGTTGATGCGAGTATCATAGAAGACTCGTAGCGACACACCATACTGGCCACCGCCGAAACGCGCCGTGCTCGAGGCGCGTATATTTCAGCTGGGCTCCTTTCCGGCGCTTCCATATGGACGCGCTGCGCCATCTGGCGCCGCCGCCGCGAAGTGTGGCGCCTTGTGAATATTTATTCGGGCATGATTGTCTAAATATATATGTTGCGGGTTCGATTCCTCCCAGCACCGGGGAAATTTTAAATATTCTTTTTTTGTGTTATCGAAGAGAGGCACATACACAGTGACCAAAGTTGGCTTTGCAGTTCGTTTCGAACCCTGCACCGTCAGCACAGCGGCCCGATGCTGTACTTATTAGACCACACACCGTGACCGCGGGAGCCAGGTTGGTGGGAAAAAATTGTTAAGAGACAGATATAAACATAAATAACGGAAAGTGCCCGAAGTATCCTCAGAATGATAATCTCAATAAAATGTATGCAGAACCCACGTACTGTGAGAGTCGATGTTATATGCGAATCATTTTGCGTGCAGCTGGTTACCCAGCAGCTTTTGGGATGCGATTACGAGATGGGCCAACGTGTTTTGTGTAAAGCGAGCATTTGTTTGACGCGAGCGTTTGTGTGACGACAGAAGACGGCGACGACAGTAATGACCATGTTGTCTAGAAGCATAGTATGGTGGGCGGTGGCATTACGACAGCATTTTTGTTTTGTTTTGTTTTGTTTTTATTGCGGGAGGAAACGTTACGATCGGTTCCGTTACGACCCGCGTCGATCCCGAAGGCGGCGCGCAGTAGTAGTAGTAGAAATTGGTTGTTTACTGATTTAAATATATAGGTAAATCGAGGGGGAAAAAAGAGAAGGTAAAATTGTAAATCAGGCTTGCATACATTGACGTATGCACGTAATACCCGCTCGTTATTAGACTTCCGGACGACTCGTGAGCTTGATGCGCAGCTGCCCTTCTGCGTTCAGCTATCATGGCGCAACACAGGAATGACGGCAACGAAACGGAGCAACGGCACGTTACCAGATGCACGTATACGGTTGTCGTGCTCGCTGACGGAGAGGAGTGTGACGCCGTACAGCGCACCGGGCGCAGGAAACCATGACCTGTAACTACACCATTGTCTGTGTCGCGGCGGCGGCCCATCGGGAATCACTCCGGCGCTGTGTATACGCGCGCTTGGCCGCTCGACGTGACGGAAATGGAGCGCGCGCGGTGAGAGTGATCGATGTCCTCTTCGGGAACGAAGCCCGCTTTGTAGTCACAACCTTCTTTTCCTTCTTTTTCTTTTTTTTTTTAAGGGGAGGGGGCTCTTCTCTGTCCCCTCTTGCCCCAGCGTATCGCACGCGTGCGCAACCTCGGCAGTGTACAGGTGCGCTAACGAGTCCTCTGCCTGCAGCTGTGTCTCCTCCATTAAGTTACCGAAAGTGGAAGGCCGTGGGGGCGGCTCAGTGAAGAAGAGAGGAACCGGCGAGAGCAGCATTGATCACTGGGAGATGGAAGGAAAAGATGGGAGCGCCTGTCTCATTATTATCATTTTTTCTTCTTCTTGGCATGCCTCACTTGATTATTTTGGCGCGCTTCGCGTTGTTTTTTGGGTAAGTCGCTGCGTCGCGTCGTCATATTAGAGACTTTAATAATCTTGCTGACCCCGCGGGCCCGTTACGCCATCTTGCTGGCGCTTATAATGCGGTATTGAATTCCGTTTAACGGCTCGTGCAAATTCTGCAGGCCGCACTAAAGTGCAAATTTTGACGTTCTGCGCGTATAGTATAACCTGAACAGAATCGCCAACTTTGCGATATATTTTTTTTCTTGTTCGCTTTAGCTTCTGTCCAAGGTCGCAAGGAACATCGTTGCATAAAAGGGTTTGTGCTGACGACGTTGAGCTTAGCTGCTTGCCTTGCAAATTTCACACCAAAGTGCTTAATGTACTGACAAGCATGTGTTGCAGCCTGTTTGCTTTGTAGTTTTCCTAGCGGGGCAAACTACAAACTGTAGTGAAGGCGTGTTCGTTGTCGAAGGTGCCTTCGTCGACTTCGCCTGAATGTCGCTTACACGAGACAGTACTTAAAATTCGTTTTCGGAAATTCAGCACGCCGTTATACTTCGACTGCGGTGTTGGTGAGAACCTACATCATTTAATTATTTACACACGCTCTACAATTTCGAGAGCTATCTTGAGGAATGCTCCATGCATGCGTCACGACACGTCACTGGAGCTGCGGGACGTGGTTGGACCGTAGCAGTGTCCTGGCTCTGAACTCTGGCTTGCTACCACATTTTGCGCGCGCACGTGAGAGAGAGATACCTCGCGAACTTCCAGGCTACAATTTGTGGATATCGGCATGCGCTGTAAAATGATTAGTTAGAAATTTGAATGTTTTGTTAATTGTTAATCTCACCCACTCCCTTTCCTTCATCCCTCGCCATCTTACCAGGAGTGGCAAGCCTGTCGCTAGGCTATCCTCTCCAAGTGCCATTAAATTCTATTTCTCTCTCTCTCGGTCTAGCGGGGCATCTTTCCGACTGCATGCGTATTCACATAAAATAGCGAGTAGCTTTAGGACGCTAGGTCAGCTTCTCTGCGATGCCTGCAGACCTGTTTGAACAGAGTTCACTGTTCGCGTTCGTTCAGTTATCTTTGTCGTCACCAGTTCCAGCTCCTTCTCTATCTTTTACTATGTTTATCCTATGCTTAGGGGCTGGCCAGAACTTCTGCTTCAGGCTGACCTCCGAATTTTTTTTTAATCAGAAATAATCCTTGTCTACCCCGGCAAACTTGCGGTCAAAGCTCGTTTTGAAGCGGTTCTGTCGCTTTATGCGTCTTTGTAGCACATCCAAAGGGTTGCTGTAAATGTTTACCCTCGCTTCTCAGCTGCATGTTGTCAGTCTGTTCTCAGCTGCGCGTCTGCATGTTGTCAGACTTGAGGGTCGCCTATGTCATCAGTGAGGTATCCTAGAAAGGCCTGCGGACCCAGTCTATTGTGTTCTGTAATGCTCGCCGTTTAAGACACGATTCGACCGTACTGGACGCAAAATTATGTAAGAGTAACCCGCTGGGTACCACTGGGGTATGTATTCTCCCACCTTGAGCGTAGAGCTTGTGGCCTCGACTGGGTCTTTGACTGATTGACTGATCTTCTTTGTTTTCTTATTGCTTTAGTTTACATTTCTTATTTCTTTTATTTAGGTTGCGCATGTGGCATCAAGTAACGGGATGCCAGTAACTGTGTTTCTTTTTGTGGCTTGTATGTACAATTCCTAGCCGTGACTGTGCGATAACGCGAAGTGTTTCAAGCGAAGGAAATTGGACCTCTCCGCTGAAAGTTTCCCAGCTAGTGCGTTCAGGCAGTAGCGGCGGGGATTTTCTATCGGGCAAGTGTTGGATCGTTCTCCGCAATCGAGCGAAGTGAATTGCACGCTCAAATTTCACTCGGAGCGATCGGGCAATGGTCCGTAGAAGCCGTGGGTCCGGAAATTACCGAGATGGAAGACAAAAGGTTCCCTGTCGAAGAACCCATTGTCAGATTCTCTGATAGGGAGTTTCGGGTCTCTCTTGGCCAACTCAGTCAGGCACACGGGGTAACAAGTCGCGTTCAAAATAATAGCCTTGTCTTGTTCTGTTTGGGTTTTCATATTTATTCGTGTATGCGTTTGGAATAAACTTCAGTTGTGGGTTTATTGCTCGACCTTGTCTTCTCTCGGCTGTCCTTGTGTCTCCGCGCAGAGTTTTTCAGTATCCATTGTCAGATTTTTGTGCTCGGTTATTGCCTCTCGTCCCAGCCTAGATTCCAGGGTTCGATTTTTCTCTGTGCAGGGTTAGCGATGGGCTGTGCGTCGTCCGGCAGTTGACCCTGCGGATTGATTTCCGTTCCAACTCGGATAAATTTCGTAAAAGTTCCTAACGTCTCTATCTCTCTTTTGTTGTTGACATCGTGGGTTGATTGTTTGTTGTGGACGAACGTTAAAGAGACGAGGAGAAACATTCAGTCAGCTCGGGGCGGGGGGAGGGGGGGAAATAGTGTATTCTTTCAAAGCTACATTGTTTATTGATTTCGCGTTAGCAGCTTTTTTTTTTTTTGCAATACACTTAAATTACGAGAAAAAAAAAGGTTCAGCTTTTTATTACCTTTTTAATTTCGCGCCGAATTCAGAACGCCGGTACGTCAGTGGGACGACACGGTTTTCAGTCCTATACTTCAAGGTTCGCATGTTTGCGTCTTGTCTGGCTTATCAAATCTCGCTTTGTGTTGAGATCTTTTTTGGTATTGTAGTAAAATAATTTTTTATAACATGTTTAATTTTTGTTCTTTAGTGTCCCTTTAAGCGATACTTTATCATTTTGAACTCTCTGCGCTATGATTATAGACAGCGATGGAAGAAAGATCACATGACGCAAGTACTGACTTACAACCGAATGTTTATTTGTAAGAATTAGAGAAAACAACGTAAAAAAAAGAAACTGGACGCGTACATGTTTGAGCAAGAATTTTATAAAGAAAGGGCATAAGTTGCCTTATAACAGTGTGATAAAAGCATTATGAGCGGTTTTCAGAATAAGGAAGAAAGAACGCATTGACTGCTATATATCTTGTTATCTGTGGGAAGGACATCTCTTCGTCATGCCCTGATAAGGAGAGCTGGGTGACGCATTTCCTCTCGATGTTGTCTGTATACTATGTCTCACTTATTTCCATTGTCGATTAGTCATCGTTGGTAAACAAACAGCTAGGTGTGCCTTGGTTAGCAACTTGCGCCCTTCTACTGTAAAACCTGCGCGTAATACGTGCACGCATCTAGTGTTGTATGGTGTTTTCTCAAGAAAAAAGTACGGACACGAAATATTGATCTTTTCATTTTTTTGCGTTAAATGAACCTCTGAAACCCGAAACCATATATAAGAATTTGGTGGATGTGTAAGCTTCGCCTTTAAGAGTGGAACGCGGCAGCATCCGAAGATCCGTGACTGCTTCTCACGCTTCCCGGAAACTGCAGCTTATGTAACCGTAATGTTTACCGGGAAACGCTGGCGGCGAACGCTGTGCACAAAGGCGGGCTTTCTGATAGAAACGCCGCCTCTTACGGTGCGCCGCGATGCGGTGGAGGCGAGCGCCATCTGGAGGTGTTGCAAGGAACCGGGCGCGCCGCTTCGTGGCCTCCGAGATATTCGCGAACAGGTGCGCCTAAATGGCGGACGCCGTGGCTGGTCTGTGAATGGTAGACACGCGGGAAAAGGCAGTTTGTTTGAGTTCGCACGTAACAGAATTATGTTTTCTCGTATATTCAAATTGCAATCCGACGCTATCATGTCCGTAGGTTGTGTGTAAGTCGTACTTTACGATTTTTCTACGTATTTCAACTTGAGAAATTGAATTATTTCAGTAACTTCCTTGCGCCACACATAGAGGGCCTGGGTACGGTGGTTCGAAAATCTACGCCGGACGTGGTCGCCAGATTTTCTGCCACACGGGGCCCTTAACGCTTTCGCGTTAATACTGGCCAGCGTCAGAGCGCCCTAAATAATCTACCTAGGGGTCGGCGAATATTCGTAGTTTCAAGTACGAATCGAATATTGCACACCAACTACTCTTATACGAAAAGAAGCTATTCGGTATTTTCAATACTCGATAGAACTCTTTTTTTTTTGCTACAACCTGCTGGGAAAATATTGTTGCTGTTCTCCATCTGCTGAACCGTCAAAAATTTTGAGAAGTGGAACAACGACAAAAGTTTTCGAAGGAATGCAGGAACAAAATGAATAATGCAAGTTTTGTTTTCGATTTAAGTATTAGGCAGCCTAGTCAAGTAAAGTATTTATTTTTACTCGCAGCTGGTCCTTCTACATGTTTTTTTCTTCACACAAGTCCTTCAGAAGCTTTTTCTTTTTTAAATCAAAACTGCTGCTCCTTTTTCTGCAAACATTTATTTAGCGTTCTTCTAAAGCTCTTTTTCGTACAGCAGCCATTCAGTCTTGGAAAGCTTATTTTGTAACGAGGCTCTAAACAGGCTGAGAGGCTGTTGGTGCAGCTTTTAGTGGCAATTAGCAATCCTGAGTTTAAGACTTATTCTTTGTCCCTGATAATAAGCTAACTAGTCTTTGTTTATATAATCATGATCGAGTGCAGCTGCGGTACCTAATTGGGCGGAAATAAGCATTCCTGCTGCAAATACGTGTATGCGTCTGCGGTTGTCTATTCGATATTTACAATTCGTATTCGATTCGTGTTCGAACACTTCGGTGTTCGTCCACCTCTAGATTTGCTCTAGGAGCTTTTCTACGAACCCAGGATGTGTATGGATCGTGACGTCATCACGCAGGATTCGGTCACGTGGGAGCAGGACGTCGTGACGTTTACGGTTTTAGGCACGCTCTTCGGCTCGCTCGGTCGTCTATGCTGGTCACGTGAAACAGCCTGGGCGACGCCCGCGGCTCCTTGCGGCGCGCCCAGAAATCTAGGAGGCGACGTGGGCTGGGATTTACGTCGTATCCGTTAACCGCCAGGTGCACGCGTAGTGTGCCTATAGTTCGAAATTGGAAGTTCATTGTTTGTTAGCACATGTACAAAAAACTGGCTTACAAATTATATACAGCATCGGGAGGTACCGGAGTGAGAAACTGCCAGCGATACCGCCTATCATTAGGGGGTACATAAGAGTATTAGGGCAGCAAGAACAGGGTGAAAAAAGATAGCGTCAAGAAACACGATCTGTTTAAAAGCCGCTAATCAGGAAATTGGGCAGTCACCAGCCTTGCAAATGTGGCAAGGTATTTATTTTCTTTTTTTAGTAGCGTACGTATATTACTCGTTTGTATAACAAATTTAGTCAAAGTGAAATTTCGTTGCACTTGGCCTTTAAGCCAGCGTTGCCGGAAGCTTGCCGGGGCTGCGGGAACAAAGCTTCTATCGCGTTTAGGCCTTTGTACGCCGTAGACAGGAAGACGAAGTAGCTCGCTTTTTCCGGCGGTTGTAGATAATAGCTCTATAAGTTGTAAAGATGGAGTATTGTTTTGGGACGGACTATAAAGGACTCTGGAGGAAGACTTTTATTTTGAATCAGCGTGTACCGTCTGATTTAATTGGTGCTTATAAAGGGTGCCATGTCATTTTACATGTTTTTCCTAATTGTGCTATTCATAGATTACTAAGGACGTGCATGTCGGACCGCAGTGCTAACTGCATTCCTTCTTAAAAATTCCACTTTATAGGCACACGGTCAGGGCGTCGAACCGGGCCGAAAACCGTACCAGAACCGGAATTCTAGCCGGAGCTGAACCCGAACTCGACCGATACCTTTAGAACGTGCCTGAACCAGAACCTAACAAAAAAAAAGGATGAGCCATTCCACTCTGTGAACGTGAAGAACCAGCGAAGCTGTTTAGTATACGACACAGGGGTGACACAGAATTTTGAACATAGGTACGGACTCACTTAACGTGATCTTTATATACGTTCGCGTGGACGACGGGACCTCCACCCCGAGGAGCCGGAGGAAACTAGACACGCCTGACGTTTCGACGGGACCGCCACCATGGTGGAGCGGAAGGAAAGGAAAGGAGATACGCAAGCTGTTGGAACGCCGACAGAGAGAGAGGGCTGGCTGTGCGAACGCAGACGTGGTAAAGCCCCTTAAACTTCGTAAAGTAGCGACACGCTTTGAAGAATGCCGCCTCCTCCTCGCGCGCTCTGGCCGAGGCCGACGCCGCGTCGCTGTTGGCCTGATAGCATCACGTGGGCCCTCGCGCCGTGCATCAGCGCCATTTTTGCTCGAGAAGCGTCTACGGAGTGGCGAGTAGCGCATGTTGGCGCCGTTGCTACGCTCGAGCAGTGTAGGCGGCGCCACGGTCGAGGAGGGAGAGCGAAAGAGAGGAGAAACGAGGAGGAGTGAAAGCGGAGGAGGAGAGTGTCGCTACATTACGAAGTTTAAGGGGCTTTAAGACATGCTTAAGACATGGTCGACGAGGCCGACGCGGGCCAAAGTGTAGTTTCTGTTCTTATCAGCTTAACATCTGGTACGGGTTGTATTTGGGTTATATATATAGCCTCGCTTTCTATTACTAGATAAAGCATAAAACACACACGCCAGGACAGAAACGAGCAAAGAAGACGGTGACCCCGGGAAAGAAAAAAAAACAAAAAAATCCCCAACTAGCTCAGCTTCTTGTAACACTTCCGTCGCTAGTAAATGCCGTCACCTTCTCAGTGCACGGTGACCACTGCTGTAGAAGGCGCAGGAAATTTTCGTTTTGTTGTGTGCCACGGTTCTACGCACGTTTAGTGCCCCCAAGCAGAGCACAACGCACGTATATTTCTACGGATCAATTGCGGGGCACAAGGTGTGTCAACGGATAGTTCTTTTTTTTTTTTTCCCGGGTTCAGCCAGCGCAAGACACTGCGCCACGTGATTGCATAAGAAAGATCGTCGGGGTGTTCAGCACAAACTGTCCTTGTTCATCGCTCCGAAGCACCAATCTTCGCATCATTCCTACGCACCAAGCGCTCGTTAGCCAGCTCGAAGCATTGGTGTCATGCGATTAGTGTATGCCGTACGTGGAAGCGTTCGCTTTTTTACTCTTGTTACGAAGGTCACTTATGGCCAGGCCCTGCGGCATCGGCGGAGGCGTGAGAATAGATCGGCGCCGAATCGAGCGCCGAGTTTGGTTGGTTCAGTTATTGCCTCCTGTTCAGCCACTAGGTCAACCCTTCCTGACCTTCTCGGGTTTCTATAACACGCGTGCTGCCTGTACGGAGGAGCGTCGGTGCTGTTGCTTTCGCCTCGGTGTCACAGCTGTGCAATAGCCTTGCCTCGTATCTATACGCCGCAGTTTTGTTTCACGATTGCTGCTCTTCTTGCATCTGCGTACCGTCTTGTCTTTCGAAATGCTCACTGTTCAGCGCTATACCTTCGAGAACGGCGAGGTATAGCAGACATTCATTAGTGCTTTCTTGTATCGTTAGTTAAGGCATCGTGTTTCTGTAGGCTTTCTTTCTTTATTTTTTTTTGTACCCAGAATCAAGCCGCATCCTATTTCGCTTGACGAGACAAGCTTGGCGAGCCTGCCGCAAATGTTCAAGAAAATTAGTTGAAAGAAGCTATTTCTATTGTGCTTCTTTCTTTACTTTTGTGCTTTCAGATAAATTTTATTATTTTGCGAAGTTCTTTCAGCTGTGCACTGCACGCTTATTAGTTGCTCATTTCTATATATTCGATTTGTGGACGTTGTGATGCGCAAAAAATGAAGGGCTTGGTAGTCGTGAGACTAGTTCACTTCATTTTGCTTCAGGATTGTCGCGTGTAATCCCTGTGCAAGTGATATGCTAGTACATTAGTCTTAATAATATCTATATCTTTTATCTTTCGATATATTCACGATAATTTATATTTAAAAGTCTCCATTGTTGTATCGCTTAATTGCAATGTGTCATTTGCGAAAGAAAGACCTTACAACAATTCGGTTGTGACCGGTAGAATTCCCTTTTACACACCCGTGCCCTAGTACCCCTCTGAAGACTAGTATTTTCTTCTAGGAGTATGCGAATATTCGGAATTTCGAATGCGAATGGTATATGTAGTCCTTGCTCTACTATTCGTACTAGATTCGAGAATTCACTACTCGAGGTTGTCGAATATTCGTTACCTTCGAATACTATATGGGACAACAACGGTTCTTGCAGTGTATAATGGAGAAAGAAATATGCAAACGAGTAATCGACTCGGTGATAGTTAGTTAGCACGACCGTAGCAGTTTTGTAGACTATCGTGTTCCTGAAGGAACACGCGGACGAGGTCATCTGGCACACAATAGTTTCGTTGAGTAAGCATATGCCTCCTCTTAGGCAGCTTATGAATTCGCGTTTTCAATACAGACGAGTAAATTTATTATTTCACCAATCTCATCATATTTAGGTTCCTTCAAAGCGATGTGCGGCGCTGTGGAATTGCCGTGTGTTCTTCCAATTAGCACTGCACTCTACTACATGCAGCTGGCGTTTTTTTTTTGTTTTAGTTCAGTGTAAGCTTGCGCCAGATGTGACCATACTGTTACATGCTGTACATGTATAAAATAATGTAAACAAGCCTCCCCCCCCCCCTTACCCCATTTTTTTTTCCGAAGAAGATGCGAGAAATCTTTCACTTCTTAAGGAATTGATAATGTCCGACATTATATTCGATATTAGACGCTCGTTTTTCTCTAATACTCGTATTCGAATCCAAAAGTTTTTCCGTTCAAACGGAAAAGAGGGAGGACGCGTCGAGGCAACCGCACACTTGCGGCGACAGTGACTAAGATGACAGACTTTATTTGTATGACTGCTCTAGCTGTATGCAACATTAAAGTTCGCTGATATTAACACTAAAAAACGAAAAAAAAAAACATGGATTTCCGCCTCAAGTTTGCCAGGGAGCCAATCTCTTGCACCTCCTGACAATACCGGTGCGGGCGCCACGCGTACAAGTCTATAGCGCTGTGCAGCATGTCGCCATAGGGCAGGATAAAGTTTACTGTACCGAACCGGTTCGCCAACCGTTACCATTTTTATTTCTCCGAGCCGGAGCTGAACCTGAACGAAATCGGAGCCCGCCGAACCAGAACCGAACCGGTATTTCTTTCCTGTCGACAGCATGAGTATGATGGTTTACTCTATGTACATGTGTGACATGTATGACCGGACTGGTACCACCTCTGCATCAGTCGCCTGTCATTGCCACTTCTTTAGATGCAAAACACTTGCACTACTTTTCCGTGTTGCAAGGTGTACACATTGTTGCGAGACCGTCGATGTGCCACGTGTTGTGTAGGGTTGGTGTGCAGTTCTCGCACGCACAATAAATGGCATGTTAGAAACGCGCACACACACGCGCACACGCGCAGAGACGATCTGAACGTGCATCATTTCACAAAAACACGCAATGGCGTCTCGGCTGTAGGGTGAGAACGTTGCTTAGATATTCAACGTTTGCACCCAACAGCCATTGCGCCTTCTTGCCGTATACGTGCATTTCGGAAAGAGGCGCAGTGGCGTTTTGGCTCATGCCGAATCCTCATTGTTGATGACGCGGGCTGTTACGTGCTCCCTCTCCTTGGGGCGCAGCGCGTATAATGGATGGATTTGATCGGTGGTTATCGACGTGCCGTCAAACTCGACACAAAAAAAGGCCCGTAAGCGTCGACATTTTGTATTTGGCATTTGATACGATCGTACATATGGTATAGCAGGGCTGGGCGCCTAATCACCCGCGAACCGCCTTTCACTTTCAGCATAATGATCATCAGTATTCTCGGATGCAAGGAAAAAGAAAATTCTTGGCACGACATGATTCGCGCGATATCATAGACGGGCGCCGAGCACACAACGTCACAGCCAAGCACTAGTGCTTGGCTGTGACGTTGTGTGCTGCTGAGCGCGAGGTTGTGGGTTTGATTGCCGACCGCGTCTACCGGTGCCTCGGGTGCGGAATAAGTAGTAACAATAATAAAAACTTTGACACTGAATTGAAGCCTCCCCCCCCCCCCACGTCCCGCCCTAATTACGGTGGTTCTCATAACCCGCGTGTTGTTTCGGGACGTTACATTTTAACTTCAATTGTTTTCTCGCAGATTGCGCGACTCCGGTGGGCGCTGCCAACAAGACCCTGGGCTCGCTGGGACCCCTGGCACGGTCCACGCCGCTCGCCGCGTCGACGGTCAAAGGTGTGTGTTTGTCTCCACTTTACAAGATTGTGCGTCGTTCGTGTCGTGACTCGGATTAATCGATCGACTGTTCATGTATCTTTAGTGCGTCAGTTTAGGCCGTATAGCACACACCTAAAAGAGGAACGAGGTAGCTCGTACTACACAGTTGAAGGCTTGTTCTTGCTGCCTGCTTCCATTCACACTGTAACGAGGGAGGCGCCGACAGAACAAACGCCCCTATTTTCTTTGGCTCTTTCGCCCGTTTTTTCCTGGTCGGTGGCCGGACTTTTCTCCGCTGCTCTCACGATGCGTGGGTGTCTGCATTTGTCTTACTCCAGTTGGCGGGGTGCTCTTTCGTTTCGGCTATAACAGTTCCACAAGGTTCTTCTGATGCTGCTCTAAAACTTCTAATCTTAACTATCCGCACATTTATCGGGCGTGATGTGCCTTTGGACTATAATTCTTTGAGAGCACCAACGTCTTATTCTTATGTAAAGCGAGAATGGTCGAATGAGTATCTGGGCTCCGGGGATTAAGCGAGTGGAGGGGAGGGGGGGGGCAGATAAGCGCAGACGCGCAGTCATTACTGTCGCGGCAATGTCGTCACGCTTGGCGTCATACCTCCGACGTCGCGATGTCGCGATTCAGTTGTCGTCTCCTCGACTTGGGCGTGCTGCCTTCGTCGTCGTGTCGTCACCGTCTCCGCCGTTGTGACTCCTTCGTCATCACACCGTTGTCGTCGTCGTCTTAAAATGCCGTCTAAAAAAAAAAGAAAAATCCAGTGTCGGTTGTTATTTGCGCCACCTTATCACCAAACACCATTATCGATGTCGGTAGTATATTTCGGAAGTAGCATTGCTAGCGGGCTCATTTGATTTCTGTGGTCCGCACATGCTATTCGCTTACTTTTGACAGTCATCTTCGATAGTTCCTGCGACATTCTTATCTTTTTCTTTTTCTTCTAGATTTTTCGCCCTTGCTCCAACAGCCGCATTCTCAACTCTGGCTTTTTCGATTGTCGATGATGTCGCTACGCTACTGCGTGGCACCTTAAGCTCAGCTCGCTTTTTTGGGGCCATCTTGTGCCAACCAACACCTTTTGTTTTTGCGAGCGGCGTTCATATCCCTTCTCATAACGGAAAGTAATTTTATCACCGTGTTAGTCCGTTTGCGAGATGTATTCTTTGCCCTAGGTTTTTGAGGTTACTATACCACCGTATACCAGTGTTATCGCAGTTTGTCTGATGTGGCCGTTGTGCCGGATAATATATATATATATATATATATATATATATATATATATATATATATATATATATATATATATATATATATATAATGAGCTTCGAACTGTACAGTTGTAAACGCCGATTCTTTTTCTTTTTTTGCGAATCAAGCGTGGGTGGGTGCTTTGCTTGTTGAGTATGAGATGTTTGCCAAGATATTCGCCATGCGAGACCCGTAGGGAATGTCCACCTTCCAGAAGTGTTCGGATTCAAAGAAGCTGTAAGAATAAACTGGTAAGCAGTCGATGTAAGAGATGTGTAGAGTATTAGTGGAAAAAAAGAAAGACAACGACGAGATTGATAGAACTAGAGTCGTTGCAAGCGTAGGTAGCGCTACAATATAGTGATAGACGAAAGTTCAGATCGGGATCGGATAGGCAAAAGGGCTATAGATGGCGATAGATGTAGTAAAATATGATTAAATAAAGCAGGCTAGGTGACCATTTGTCGCATCCCGTTTCAAAGGGTATTCCATTAAACACGATCATTATCACGTGGACGTTATCTTTATTTGTTATTATTTTATTCATGGACGGAGTGGAATATAGAAAAAAGAAAACGTGCACTAGACAAGCGGTGTTGTTGCGAGTTGCGTTTTGACGTTTCTTGCCAACATGTGCTAATAGCGCCTCTCCCATCCGTTTGCTTTGCGCTCTGTATACACGCTCTGTCGCATTGGCATAACGACAATAGGACGCTGACCCGATTTCGACGCCGACGATCTGCTGACAGTGTTGACGGCGGCGCATCTGTTGTCGCATACTGCACATAGGCCGACGCTGACACACACACACACACACCTGATAAGCGGATGTCGCCGAAATGCAGCCGGTTATCAGCACGCGGCGACACCGGCAGAAGCCATAGCGCGCTCCATTCGAGGTTACGCTATGCTTCGTCGTTCGTTTTACTCGCGACCCGAGTAACCTCGTTAACCTCGTTCGTTAACCTCGTGAGACCCGAGGACAGCTAAGAGACGTAATTGCCTTTCATGTCGATTCTTGCGACCGAATGACACGTTACGAACGTGAAATCCCGGTTTGTGGTTTAAGTACCGCAATTAGACGCTGCTGAAAGCACCTTCCGAATGTACGCGTTGAACGTATAACCGTCTCCTCGTTTTCGTTACGGCAGGAACCATTTTTTTTTTTTGTTTCCTGGACGCTGAGATTGAAGACGTCACATGCTACGACGGGTTGGCATGTTGACGCTGCCTGCTCGATATCTGCTGTAGTAAAACGCACTTCACTTCTCGGGTACTTTTTTTCAGGTCATGTAAGTGTCGGTTTTCTCGGACGCTGAATATGCAAGAACCTGACTAAACCACTTGCTTGTACAGTCTCGGGCATCGGACGTCAATCTAGAGGATTAATATCTTGTGAAACAAGAATCGAAGGCAGTGCAATGCGCACGAGGGGGTCTGATGAGGCACTGAACTATGTTAGTATATGTTCCATTGTTACGCCGACGACTGTCGTTGTGAAGTCGTCGTCTTCACCTGATCCTCTGCTTCACCCTTGCGCATGAGGCAGAGAAATACGAACCTTTGCCCATCGCTGGGTTTCGACCTCGGTGTCCTTACGGGAATATGCGCGCAGTTGAGGGCTGGACGCGATGACCACTGCGCTGTTCCACGGCTTTGACGCTCCTTTGCATTGTGCTACGTACAGACTCCGAGGGCGGTGGCGTCTGTCCGTGTATTTCGGAAGCTATACGTAAGGCAGTACTGTACGTAGCGGACTATATGGAGATGTGTCCATTTGCAAAGAAAATGTTGTTCCTGAGAAAATGGCGGTCTTTGCCTCGGGAGCCTGTTGTTGCCGCAGTAAACGAGGTCAAAGCTATAGAGGAATCCTTGTAGTCTGCCGATTTTTAATTAGGTATATATATATTTCTGCCGCTGCGTCTCTTTCCGCGTGTAACTTGAAGCCGTTGTACGCGTTCTTGAGCGAAGACATTTTCGCCTGAAAGAAAACTTGCCGCAGCTTCGTTTTTTACAGCTTCTGCGGCGCGTCTCTGAAAACTGTTCTGACAGTCACGAACAATAGTAAAGGAAGCACGGAAATTATTTTTAAGCAACAATACTCGTGATGGGCGGATTCGAATCTGTTGTGTTACTGCATAACGAATGGCTTTCGCATTAAATGTTTAGCCCCATTGATCACTTTCTCCTTTCTTTTTTTTTCGCGGGACACACATGTTTAGCCACCACGTCCTTTCGAATGCAATTTCGGGCGTTCGATCGCCGAAGCTGGCTTTTCCGCAATGGGTGGCATTCTCGGGAGAAGCCCACTTAACGGAACGACGAACGGTCGCATGCTGTTCAATATGAATTTTCACACTCGCACGCAGGGCACTGCGGAAGTGATGGCGTATAGCGGGGAGGGCTTTGTATTGCAGTACTCGCTCGCTGGCACACTCGTGACGGCTTGTGAAACGCGCACGGAGGTCGCACGTGTAACATTTAAATAAACCTCGCCGCTATCGCTTCGTAGTTGTTTTTTTTTTTTTCACCGCGATACGGCCAGCGTGCAGATTCTTTACCGACCAGTCTTGGTAAATTTTTTTTCTTTTGGACAGTCGCCAGATCGCGGCCCCAAAACACTCATTTTTTTTAGCGAAAAGTTGCTCAGTGACGATTACGACTTGCCCGGATTGTTTCTTTTTTTTTCTTTTTTTAATGTTTCAGTTGTTGGTAGGCGTTTTCCGGATGTTCGAACTATAGCTTTAAGTTACCTCTTGCAGTGGCGAGTCGGTGGTTGGAATGTGAAATGGGAAAGCACCCCCCCCCCTCCTCCCCCTGCCCCCCTGACGATTTTCTAAAACGGAGCATCATGCTTTGCCGTAGACAAGCAGTTTTGATGCGCCCTGATTGCTATGTTGAGGAACTTTATCGGGCTGTTTGCGTCGCTAAAAAAAAAAAGAATAGCGATAAATGTCGCTGCGACTCCAGAAAAAGTTGTGGCCGAGGTGACTAAACGAACTCGCCAAGTTACCCAGCGCTCCGCTGACTGTCGGTGTCTCCATGCAGCGTGACGCGACCACCAACGTCACGGCGGCGCTGCTTTCGCAAGATCAAACCGGCCGACTGTCGGTGCCCCTAGAGTTACTGTATATGCTACCGTAGTTACTGCTACCGTAGCCACTGTACCGTATATGCTACCGTAGTTACTGTATGTGCTACCTGCGGTAGCACATACAGTAACTCTAGGTGCCCCGTGATGGTAGCGCCGCGTTATGGTCGGCCTCGTTTGATGGCTGCGCATGTCTCGTCGTTCAGTCGGAGGCCGTTTTACAGCGTCGTTCGTTGGATCCCGCCATTTATCGACACCGGTGCGTGTGCGGCCGATATGCTTGGAAAACAATGCGGTGAAGGGAAGCGGTAGTGAATTAGGATGGAAGAAGACAAAAGGCGATTATTCGGGCACTCATCTCCAAGGGACCACTCCGTGCCTTGCGATGCAGAGCGCGGCGTGGGGAGGGGGGCTGTCGGATAGGAATGAGCGAAAATCACGTTTCATCACTGTTTTCTTGTTGTCATGTTTCAATGTCTTCATGTCTCTGCTCCGCTCGGCTAATGCAACGGGATAAAAAAATCGCGCTGCTCGAGGGGTTTTCGAGCCCTACAATTCGGTAACGGTTCCATAAGTTCCAGCAAGGATGTATTACCGCATTGATCGCAATCAAAATCATTTAGAGGCTTTACTGCAGGGTCAGTGAAAAAAAAAAACGCTGAAGCAGATATGCGCCACTGAATGAGACACGAAAAAAAAAAGGGGGGGGGGGCGGAAGCGTCTCGACCCGTCCTAATGGAACGCCAAGATATTCGTCCAGCGAGCCTCGTATGGGGAGGGGGGTGTCCACCTTCCAGAAGCGTTGGCATCAAAGGAGGTGAAATGATTAACTAGCTGGTCAGCAGTCGAGATAAGTAAAAGACAATGATTAGAGTACTGGGGCAAGAAAAGCAGGCAAGGTATTGACGGAACAGGAGTCACTGCAAGTGGGTGTGGGTAATAGTACAGTATAGTGGTAAAAGTTAAGATGGAGATCCGAATGACAAAATGCTAGATAGCGATGTACGTATGTAGTAAAACCTGATGAAATCAAGCAGGCTAGGGGACCGTTTGTACCCGCCCCGTTTCAAAGGGGATGCCGATTATAATAATAATAATAATAATAGTAATAATAATAATAATAATAATAATAATAATAATAATAATAATAATAATAATAATGGTTAGCTGCGTGGGGTCGCGGGTTCGAATCCCAGCCGGGACGGTCGCACTCTTATGCGGCCGAAATGCAAAAAGAACAAACAAGAAAACAAAGAAGAAGAAAAAAAACGTTCATTCATGTACCTTGCATTTGGCGCACGTTAATAAAGAATCCCAGGTGGTCCAAATGAATCTCCCCCACCACGGCGTGCCTCGTAATCATATCGTGGTCTTAGCTCGTAGAACCGCAATATATATATATATATATATATATATATATATATATATATATATATATATATATATATATATATATATATATATATATATATATATATATATATATACACACACACAATGGCAACTGCAAGTGCGTAGCATGTGGAAATTGCCCAGAAACCATGGGTCACATTTGTTAACGTGTCGCTGAATAAATTCAGAGGTATGGTACTTCCCGTGGCATTGGGCATGGAGAATCGAACAAATGTTCGTGAATCTGCAGCGGAGAATAGTAAGAAAGATGGCTGGAATATCGGTGGCCAAGAGCATAGAACACTATTAAATTTTAGGGCAATCGATTTCCATCATGTTCGACGGTTTGTTAGCATGAACCACGGGTGTCGACTAAAATCCGGTAATAAGCTCAGAATGGCCGAAATAAAGATTTTGCGGATAGTCTAGACTCCAGTGTTTCGGCATCTGTTACCTACACTTTGTGTACGTGGCTTGCTGGTGAAAGAAATGCCGGTATAAATGGTATGAAAGTGTGTGAAGCGAAAGTTCACGCTCTATATTAAAAAAAAAAAAAAGAAAGACGTGCCCGTGCTTATGCTTGTATAGAGCGGATGGAAACACGAGCATTGTAGAGGCTACATAACTTTGCTATGTCCGCATTTTCAACATGACATTCGCATTAAGTTCGCATTAAAAAGTTCATTTAACGTGGGTACAGTCTCTATATGGAGATTAAATATAGTTTTAGGGCCTCTCTCTTTTTAGATGGAGCTTAGTGAGGCTATTTGGGTAGCAGTGCCCCTAAATGAGGTGATAATAATGTAGATGCGAGATTGACGGTGTCCAAAAGAGAAGTTTCACAGAAGTGTTCGCAGCCAGTGGTTCTATGTAGCGCTAATTTCCCCATGTGCCAAGGATGCCTAAATGATTATACCTTCTCTATTCTTATCCGTCGTGCGTCTTTTCCAGGCTACCTGCGGTATAATGCTTGCCCTTTACCTATGTGTCAATACAGGTGATTAAGTCAATATCTAATCTTCCTTCCCGATTGCCCATGGCCGGCCTATAAAAGATACAGTCCGTGCCGGGAAACGACGTCCGTCCAGTGTTGCTAGACTTTCGCTAACATGTATCCCGTCACGCACAGAAAGCTTAGGCGTGCTTCGCAGCGCCTTTTCCCAACGTGCCGTAAAAATTGCTTCCGTTTTGCCTTCATGTAGCCTTACCCCCATAATCAGTGTACACCTCATTGTCCGATTCTCACCAAAATGTCTGTTTGACGGACGCGATGAAGTGAGCTCAGTGCACTTTGCTGCATGGTCAGCGCAGGTGGGAATCAATGAACAACGGCTTACAAAAAAAGAAAAGCTAAGCGTCGCAAGTACTCGAGGGAAGATCGAAACCTGGCATATGTATGTGGATAATGGAACGCAAGTAGGTTTCCCGACGTTGTCAGTCGAAGGCGATTGACCGTAAACAGCACCGGAATAGAAAGTCGATGTCTGGCAATCGGTGCTGGCAACCGCGCTCCGTCATTAAACGCGCAGCTGCTGACCCGTTCCATTTTGATACAAGCGGTTGTTTGGCGTATCCTTTTCTTTTATTCCAGATGGCTGCCTGCTTCTTTTTTTTTTTTTTGTCTCCTTCTTTAATGGTTTGCGGGGATGGCGGGGTAGGGGAGGTTGGAGTGAAAGCGGGAGGGCTCCGTAGACTTCTCTTGTGACCCGAAATGGCACACTTATTTAGATGCGTAACTATCGTTTCTGAAACCAGAAGCCCATCCGGAAAAGTTGTTGCCCTTGTTCCCCTGGGCTTGGTCAACGTGTTCTGGCCAATGCTGATGGTGCCCTATTTATGGGTCCAGTTTCTTTCTTTTCGTTGTTCGGAATAAGCTCTACCTTCCTTTCAAGAAATGCGTTTGGGATACAATTTTAATACTGACGACTATAATTAACATTAATTCTTACCTCGATTGAGCAGTGACTTCAAATATACTGTTTCGACCAATCTTTATTTGTTTTCGTTTTTCTTATTTTGTTTTGTAACATAATGTATGTGCGTTTTTTCTCTTTCGTTCTCTTCTACTGCTATTGTACCTGCAAATTTTTTCTGCAGTTTGCTCGCGGCTTTCGCTTTTTGTTCGCAACTTCGAGCGCGCCCACGTAGCAGTGCGCGTTTCTTTATATTATGCGGCCCATTATCGAGGTTGGGTTAAGCGTCGCCAATTGATTTCCAGCTGGCACCACCCTCGGCGCTATCGCTCCTAGCTTTGCAGTGCAGCGTTTCAACGGCGGTCGAACGACAACATCTAGTGGACGTGTCCATTTCGTCTGCTGTTGAAGTTCTGATTGGCTGGGCTGGGCTGCGCGTCCGCAGCAACCGGGCGCCACAGTCAATCAGCACTTCAGCAGCAGACGTCGTGAACATATCCACTAAGTGGACTCTTAACAGAATAACTGCCCTGGAGCCAACGTTTCGACGAGGTGGGTGTGCCTTCGTCAGAGGGTCTCTGTCGATGCTTGTATTGCAGCGTATGGCGTCTCGATACAGCGCAGCTTGCACGCGGTGTACTAGTAGCGTGCGAGGAGGCGTTAGCGTTTTCTGTCGGTTCGGCTTCAACCGTCTGCCATCGTGCGTGCTGCTGATAGTTTAGGTCATATTCCTGCACCGAAACGGTCCAACGAAATCGTATACCTGGTCGACGCTGAATCGCACGCGCTTCATCAATGTACACGCGTATGGTCAAGGGCAAAAAGAGGGCCGTATAACTTAGACTTGTCAGTGTACGTTGTGGCTAAATGCAGCAACAGTGCGATGGGCTGGACAAACGAAAGAAATAATAATCAGGCAGCTAGCGATTAGTCCTTTTTATTCATTCCGTTTGTATTGTCCCATGCGCGCTTGCTCTATTTGGCTACAATGTGATCAATGAAAGGTTTACGAAGGTTGGGAGGTTAATTCCTTACGAAGGTTAGGCGAGGCGTACGACCTTTTTCCTTGGAGGGAGACTAAGTAAAAAAAAAAAAAAACACTGAGCTGCATTAGTAAATTACCTTCTTACAGTGCCAATAAAAGCCACTGTTGCCGTAGAAGAAGGTCGGTAAGTCAGAGGCAACGCCAAAGCGAAACGAGGGTGCCGGACAGAACCAAGGTAACGTTGTTTTGCCGTCGCTTGGATATACCTCGCACTATTCTTTTTTGCATTTCGCCTAATTACGTAATTAGTCTAAATTAGTTCATCAACTTATCAAATATTATAGTTAGATGAAAAGTGTCAATTAGAAGATCGTACAGCGCAACATGAAAAACTTGCCGATACAGATTTTCTGTTGCTCAATACGTGCTGCATTAAGCTTGTTTTTTTTTTTTCCGAGCGTGAAAGAACAATAACAATAACGCGTGCAACGACACCGACGTGCCGGGATGAATCCGAACCGACAAGTGGCATGGACCACTCAAGAAAAGTTTCTTATAGGCGACTAGGGGCGGAAGGGGGAGGGGGGCTTGCTTATGCAAGTTGGCCATAAAGAAAGGAATATTCAAGGGAAAAAAAATTCGTTCAGGGAATTTATTCGAGGAAGTGAAATTGTGCTTTGGGCGTTGTATTTTTGGGCTCGTTTTTCGAGATTGTGGGAATAAAAGACACGGAGAAAGACAGCGGTCTGGTATTAATTGATCGCTGACATTGATTGCTCGGCTACATCACGCTGAAACGATGGCGGTGAATAGCCTTCGTTGTTATTTCGAGTTGGTCTTTCGCGAATTATATTTTCATTCGTATTGCTGCTTTCTCTTTCTTTTCGGAAAGGGCGCTGCTTGTGCTGATAGCCATTTTCATCCAGAAATAAAGGGAGGAGCATATGTTAGAAACAATTATTATAGCCATATTGCTTTCTTTTTGTTTTTGTCGAGCATATAACGATGTCGCCTTCGTTACTTCAGTATATTTTGGCATATATTTATTGGCATACTGTGCACGTTATGTTCACATCTGAATAGTTATCGCGTAGTGTGTGCGTGGATTATTTTTCAGGTGTGTAGGAATAGCGTGTATTTTTGTCTACCTTGAAATTTATTTCATTGCGTTGTAGCCTGCTTACAAAAAAGTGTGCACGCATGTTTAGATTATTCTGTCCTTATATGTACACATCTCACTAACGAACTTCAGGCTCTCACGAGCTGTTCATACAGAATTTCTCTTGAAGTACGTCCACTAGGTTGTTGGAAATAAGTTGACTTGATTTCTATGCCTCACGATAACTTCAGCAGCGCTGCTGCTTTGGGGTAGTGTACCAGGTATGCATCGACGTAGTATTGTGTTTCTTTTTTTCTGTGCTGAAGATGTTTGGCATTACAAGCGGCTTCGGGGATGAGAAAGAAAAGAAAAATAAAGAGAGAGCGGAGCTTACATCCCATTACATAAATGCGCAGAACTGGTCACCCTGGCAACGATGTACACTTCACGCACCCGCGGGAAACCCTCCCAGTTGTCTTCGTTATATTGTCCTCTCGCCGCTGCAAAAGCGGGGAGTACCAGAAAGCTCTGTACACGCAAAGTACCTTCAACAATAGTAAGCATAAAGTGCCGAGGTGAGGGCGCGGGCCCACCCTTTTGGCGGTGCAACGCGTAATCCAGTCGAATTATGCTCAAATGTCAAGCAGGGTCGGCACCCCGCGTTGAATAAGGGACTCGGCAGGACGAGCGAACTTCCCCGTAAAGCCCGAAAATCCGTATGTTCGCTTCTCTGGCAGCTCGCAGGCGTTGCGGGGAAGTCGCCAGGGAGATTGCGTACGAGGCTTATCGTACGTAGATACGGGGAATTTTCTCTGGCGTACCTTTCTTTTTCTTGTGGAATTGAATGCATAAAATTTCTCTCTCGCACGCGCGCGCGCAGGATTATACGAACCGTCCCAAGACAAATTAGGCAGAGGGTTGAATGTTTAATAAATGCGCTATTGGGCAAGAGGCGCGGATTGCCGTTTGACCTTATCTACTGGTAAGGGGGAGATGGTGTCTTGCAATTGCAGGATAGCGCTTCAAGGAGTAGCATCGACGACAGGTAAATGTCCCGATCGGCTGGCGAAAGCCAGTGAAGACTCGAGGACTCGCGCTGATTCCGCAGGCTGCCCGCTTACCGGACACACTCTTCGTAGTGCGGGATCATCTCTTCCTGGCTGAGCTAAAGCAAGTGACAGGGCTAGTCGTTCGTCCGTCGTAATAACTGCATTAAGGCGTGAGCTGAAAAAAACGCGCGCTATATAAGACGTGACGGCTTCTGCGGCTTACATAGCGCGTGCTTGTCACTGAGGACGCAGTTTCTTCGTGGCGTTTTCTGCGACTTACCGTATAGAGCGCGAACGTTTTCGCGGCGGGTCCACAACAGGTTGCGTGCAGTTGGGACAGGTGCGCGTGGCATCTTCCTTTTTTTTTTTTTGCGATTATGTATCCTGTGCTGGGACCTGTGCTTATAGGCGCTCCGCGTTTCCAACACGTTTGGCGTGCAGGCAAACACCGACCGAAGATAAAAAAAGTAAAAAAATAAAGGGTGTGGGGCAGAAAGAATTGTCCCGTGTACACTCTTAGCCAAAATCGGGGGAAATAGGACTAAATACAGCCGTTAGACAATTGGATAAACGATTCGCCCACCAAAGGCGAGCTGCCTGCAGCTGCGTGTCGTGTGCAAACGCCTGCTTTGAAGAGGACGCACCAGCGGGAGGATTAACAAGGTTGGATTATCTGTTGCTGCTGAGCAGGTTGTGGTTTAGAGATGTGTAGAGTCGCGAAGGTGCGTCTATCCAGAGTATACTAACCAGAGCTCCAAGCAGTAATTATAAGGAAAGCACGAACGGATGCGTTCCTAACAGAGAGCTATTTCTATCGACTACGAGGTTGCACCCAAGTGCTCGAAATGTGGAATACACGCTAATTACGAGCACTCTCTTTGGGAATGCCCAGCCGGCGCAACACATAAGAGACAACCGATTCACGAGACTGCGAGAAATGTGACAAAGAAGACGTTGACCACTGGGGGGAAGAAAACGAGGATTGTAAAGATTGTTTTTCCGCCATCTTGCCTGTGCTGCGACACGCCGTAGATAGTTTACAAATACATTTTCATTTCCCGTGACATGTTCTGGTAGAGGGTGCAGGGCACGTACACGCAAGGCGGAACTCCTTAGCGGACGTGTCCTTGCAAGTTCCACCATGTAAACAGACGGGGACACCCAACCTTTTTAGAAGGAATCTAAAAACGTTGGGGATACCAACTTATAGCATGTTGGTATCCAACGTCGCTTTCTGCCTCAGCGGGACAGTGCGCGTCAGGTTTTGGCACTCACGAAACAGAGCTGCACCAGCTGGGATCTACGCACTCAGAAACTTCGTGGCCTATTTGGCAAACCGATTGGCCGCGCCAGCGCGCCGCTTCGAAACATCTCTCCTGTCGCGCTCGAGTCTCCCAAGGAGTCGTATACGTGTCGTACATCCTCGACGTTGTCGCCCTCTGCTGCCGAGTTGACGCCAACGTGACCGAGACGCACAAAGTAGGTCGCGTCGTGCCGGCCGTGCTGACGCTCACCAGTGCTGTACATTTGGCGAGTGCCACTGTCGGGCCCCACCGATTGTTCGTTGCGACGCGCTCGTAATTCGCAAGCCAAGACATCGATGTCGACGCCGTCGGCGTGCCGCAGAAAGAGCCAGGGTCGCGGGGTTGGGTCAAGATCACCGGCTGTGGGGTGCCGATGTTTCGATGGACGCACTATCCCCCGCCTGTTGACAGCGTAGCCGCACAAACCCAGTAAACAAACATGCCCGCGCACCCCTCCCACCAAATCCCGGCCTGGGAAGAGTGGATCGTTCTCCGACGGGGGCTTCCGAGCCACAGATCTGGAAACCCTTGGTCGAGTTCAACCTGAACTCTCATACGAGAAGAAGAGTAAGGCTTTAAGGCCCGAACAAACGGGAGCAACAATAGACGTTTATTTTCTCTCTCTCTCTCTCTCTCTCTCTCTCTCTCTCTCTCTCTCTCTCTCTCTCTCTCTCTCTCTCTCACACACACACACACAACGACGACGCGCCGGGAAGTTTTTCTTTTTTTCAAGGGAAGTTTCACAACCGTGTTCGTGCGGCGATGAAGGCCGGCGTGCGACGGCGTGGGCAAAGCAATGAACAGCTCGGGTCCCGAATTTTTCGCTTTGAGACGTATGTACCAATGAATAATGAATAAAGGTTGCCTTGCGTATGGTTTTTTTTCAGCCAGTAATCCGAAATTTTTGTTTCTCACGTCGCGTTTCGCCGACTCCACATTGGAGGTCAGCTAGGTGTTCTACATGGAAGCGCTGTTTTAGGGTGGTGACAGCCTTTGTCAGGGTACTTGCCCCCGCCAGCTAAATTGGCTGGTTAAACTTTGTGACAAATTATAAGATCTGGGACACAAAATGGCGAAAGAACAGCCGACAGACCACGTTTCCCGCAATCCTTGGTGACGTGAAACTAATTAACTTTTTTAAAAAAATAACATTTGGCCTCAGCAGCCAGAGACATATAGCGTGTCTGAGCGCAGTACACGGCACGTCTACGTTTTAGTTAAACAGGCTAGTAAGCATAGTCTTCATTGCTGCAAACTTCGAAAAACACCCTGTATATATTACGTACAAGTGGAAGGTAACGACAATATCGTTAATGCAGTTCACATTCTTGGCGTGAGACAATACCACGAGCACGCCTCCATGCTTTATACGAGTCGAACGACATACAATTGCAAATAAGTTTGATGAGTTCAAATAAAAAAAGAAAATTCAACATATACGTATTAAAGGTGTATGCAGGTTTCGCGTGCGCATTGGTATAAAACTGAAAAAATATTTAATAGATCGCGTGCCAACATGGGAACGTCGGGGCGTGACCAAAAAAGAAGAAAAAAGAACACAGAAATGCGCCGCGACTTCTAGCGAGATTGGGGACCAAAATGGCTACTCACCAGATTTGGCTGTGGATATCGGTGACAGTTTTGGTGCTGTCACCATCCTAAAAAACAGCGCTTTCATCTAGGTTCCCCTGCCGAAGCTCCTTGCCTCCGCGCTCGAGCGCGGTGGTGGCCCACTGTTCTCGAAGACGGCTCGCACGCTCTCCCAGTGAACCCGGGTAGTTCCGAGGTGGATGTACCGAATGGTGTCGGGGTTGATGGGTACGTGTAAGTTCTGGGACAGGGCACGTATAGACCTTTTCATCGGGCGGGGAGGATAGGGCGCGCGGCGAGCCTTTACGCCTCTCTGGCTTGGGCGATCCGCGGCGCGGCGCTGCTTGAAAGTATTGCTGTCGCGTTCTGCTGAACGGTTTCGCAATGTTTTAGATCGTACGTTGTTATATTTACGCCATGTCCGTTCATATGAGGTCGCCAGGGAAGCCTTTCGGTGCATCGGTAACTACAGTAGGCGGAAATATGTTCTGGTGGCGCAAAAATGTAACGCGCTTTATCAGCCGCGGTGTACGCACATTATCAGTCGCGGTGTGTGCACGTGTTGCGAATTATTTTGCTTATATCGGTTTTAATTTAAACAAAAAACCCGTGTCTCTGTATTACCAGCATTAAATGGTAAATCAGCTCACTGTCTGATCGCTTAGCGTATGGAGTAAAATATGAAACATAAGAGCGCATGCTCGTGCACGGCCAACCTAAGGCAACCACGATACATCTAAGCGGAAGGCGCTATCAAATATTTGTGATGCATCGGCATCGTTCTCACGCATTTAAAGTCTACTAGGCTTGAAATTACCATATGTCTACGCTAGCCTTCCTGCACGAGGCCGATGGCGCTGCTCAACACAGCGATCACTGCGGTTGGTGAACCGGCACGGTACATATGTAAGCTGTGCGCTTCGGAATTGCCTTTTTGGCCTGTATACAGCCATAATATATGAGAGGGATCGAATAAAAAGAATGCGATGGCTATTTTTGAGGACAAAATTTGCGTCGTAGAGTGCGTCGTAGAGAACGGAACGAACACAACCGAAAAAAAAATCGGTTTTCATCTTCTCTCTCGAAAAAGCAAGAAAAAACGGGGTAACGCTGCAATACGACCTCGCATGGTCACGCCGCACAACGTTTATACATAAATAACCGCTGATGCCGTATGCTTGGACCATGCGGTATATAAAACAAAGATCTGTAATCCAGCACTTACCACTTCTTAGGACGCTCACGCAGTTCGTAAACAGTCCCTTTGCTGGACAAGCTTAATTCAGACTGTAAGTTATGCTGCTATTACTAGCCAGAACTATTTTATTCAAGGGCGGAAAACTCATCCATCGAACCAAGTAGTCACGCAATGTAACCTGCAGCGAACAGTTTGAACGCTTGTCAAAGTATAGCATCACAGCTCCTATCGTAGCAGAACGGCACCCACGTTGTTACGACAGTCACGTATGTTTCATGGCGCCGAAACCGCAGCTTAGAAATAGAGGATAATACTGCAATAAAGTCACATTAGTGAATGGAACATTCAGAAGTACGCAATTGATCTCCGAGGCTGATTGTAGGCTCACATATGCGCGCACACATCCCGCTGCGTGTTCCGTCCACCTCAACGCCAGCAGAAACTCCGGCCATGACGCCTTAAACAACTTCAACATGTCTCAGAACCGTTTACCACGTATAGAAGACGCGCGTCATACTACACAGAGCGCACGACCGCGAAAACACACCCCAGAACCTACCGCCGAGCGTATACCTGCCATGCAAAACACCGCTTTCACCCAAGCCAGTATGACGCTGCTCATAGGCGGCGCCACTACGTTCGCAATATGGCGGCGCCCACGAGAAACGGTGTATAGGGTTGCCTGAAGTCCTCTCCCCATCTGGCATCGGCACGCTGGCTGCGTAGTGAAAGCCGACGGCAAACCTATGTACAGCGCAGCCTGCGTCGGAGCCGTCAATAGGAAACGGACAGAAACGCAGCCAGCAAACGGGCCCCTATCATACATCCTGAGGGTGTGAGAAGTCACTTGTACAGTAACGCTGTCTTTGATGTGTCGGTTGTCAGATTGGCATGCGCGCACCTAAACCGACACTAACGCGCACTAACAGGTGCGCTGTTAAATAGTTTTTCTTTCGGGGGGTGTGTGGGGTGGGGAAAGGGGTGTTGCACAAGGGAGCATGGTGTGCAAGAAATGACCTGGAACCCTCGTTGGCGTGGATTTAGCGCGCCTCGTGAATCGTGTTGCTTGACCATATGCGGTGAGTCAGGTTCGTTGCGCCGCAGCCGACCGCGCGATAGCCTCTTTGCAGTTTTGCGTCAACGAAACTCTGGCCACGCTATGCGAAGGAATTCTGCAAACGAATTGGTGTACGCGTTGGCTGATTTCGCGTTGCGTTGAATAAAAGACGAGTCGTTGAGTGCGCGGCATTAAGGCGATGTAGAAAAAAGAAGCGCGTTTTCCTAAGGAGTTTCATGAAGAGTATACGAACGGCGTCGCGAGAAAAGCAAATCAGTTAATCAACGCCGAGGAATATAGCAGATGAGAGCTAGCTTCAAAAGGTGCCCACATGTAAGCTCGCACAGTTCGTTCAGGTTGTTGCCGCCTACGCGGTGGGCAGCTCTGTAAACACGCATATGCGGCTGTGTATACCTCACATATATTCCTCGTGCTCTAGTATGCGCTGGCACAGATGACAAGTCGCTCCTCTACGCTGCTATTCTAGGCTCTTATATTGGGCCCGCGAGGGACCAAATTGACGTCTATAGTTTTGCGTTTTTTTTCTTCTCTTCTGCGCGAGCGCCCCTTGCCGTATAAGACACACGATTTCGCTCTTTACGACGTAGCAATGTTTGTCGCTCTTTACGATCCGAGGCATAATATTTCAGTCTACGACGCTTCGTGTTTGCATGTACTTGCTGCAGTATATAGCGTACAGTATGTTTTTTTGCCCTTCATGTGTGTGTTTGCGTGTGCGAGTCGCGCGCGTTGTTTGGCACACATCTTTGCCGACGCGAGAAGGATAGGTCAGCCCTGCAGCAGCAGTATCGCGGAAAGCGCCAGAAAATAAGGTCACGAGGTCTCGATAAAAAGGTCAGCCTGCTTCAAGACGAAAGATTGGACTGGAATTAGAATCCCGGTATATATAGTCATTAAACATTCCGCCAGCTCTCCGTTGATGCGGCTTGCCCTCTCGCCGTTTCGCGAAGCGCGCGCGGATACGGTTTTGCTGCTGTACAAGGCACCACACTTCTTTTAGCTTTGCGCGACGACTGCTCAACGACTTTTTCTGTTTTCTTTGGTCCGTGCATGGCTGTTTCGCGGGCATATTCCTGGGGGTTTGTATTGAAAATTATCTGGACCGCGTACGCGCGCGCGCTCGGAAGGAGAATTTAGGGCGATCTCTATTCGCGCATGAGAACTGTCGCGAAATGATGCCCGAAGATGTGCACAGCGTCGGCAAGACGGACAGCTGGACAAGGTTTCTTGGACGCTCCATGAAGCCTCCGTCATCAGTTTCCGCCTCGGCGCCCGCATCTTGCAGAGCGCGTGCCAGTCGTAACTTCGTAGCGCTTACTCGTGGCACCTAACGTCGATGTAGAGCTGAGGGTGTGGGATTGCGAAGGAATCAAACTTCGAGATATGCCGGCCGGTTCGCCCATGTCTCCAAGTGGGTTCGACTCCCGCCAAAAGGCGTGGGTTCAAGTGCCTTAATTAACTTTATCTTAATTAACTGTGCCTTAATTCACTTCGGCCTAATTAACACTAAGGGTAGTTGGTTCGGCTCTCGACCTTCGCGATGTCACTTGGAATCCAAATTGGAGATGTGGCCGGTTCGCTGATGACGTTCCGATCACTATAAGCTGTTATCGCTCCTTAGCGCCTTATCCATCCGCGTCGAACCATTTTCAGCCGTGATAAAACCGTACTACTACGGTGGCGGCGGCGTATGGCGCGGTCGCACGGGCCTTATCTTGAAAGCGATCTGCAATGGGGACAGAGTCCGCCGAGTGCTGATAGCTGTGTCATAGTTGAAATTTCTTTCTCTATGGCTGTGTTCTCGCGGCTTGGTTCGCGTTGAAGCGAGAGGCCGCGCGAACGTCAATTCACTCGCTGCTGCGGGCCCCGACTTGAAAGCGATCGTCTTACGTGACGGACGGACGGGCTTCGTCGTTTGATTGTGTAGGTATAGAAATGCTTACGCATTTAAAACACGACGCAGCTCATAGATTAGGCGCACGAGAAAGAGTGATTACGTTCCCTTGCGCGCAGGCGATCTTCCCGCCAAATATCAAAGGATGCTGCTCAGGCGCCGTCTTCTTTGGAAAGCAAAATAGCATGCATCGTATTTTTTTTTATTTTTTACTTCGATGCTGTCTTCGCGAAGGCGTCTCTTTCGCCGGCTTTGTCAGGATCGGAACGAGGCGTCAAAATGGCGGCTGTCAGCGTAGCTGTCTAATTAGCCATCTGCGTCGAGTATTGTAACAGAGCCATAATTCAAAGGACGGTGGGAAATGACCATTCGCTCGACGCACCCCCCCTCCCCGCCCCCCCCCCTTTCCGAGCCTCTATACGTGCGTTGCCTGCGCGAGATTCGCAGCGCGCGCTTCAGCGCGCAGCAAGAACGCGGCGAGGAATGACTTGAGAAACGCGCGGCCTCTCTGCTAAATCTCGCCCCTGAAGTGTTCAGGCCGCGGCTCCAAAACGTCTACATTTTTTTTTCTCATTAACTGTCTGGTTGTCGTTTACTCGGCGTCGGCTCTCGCAGTTTGGCGCGAGTTGCATGCGCTCGGCGTCTTGTGTGCTGACACGTGACATAAGCTGTAAACACTGCGGGCGCAGCATTACGTCGCCTTTATCTCGGCGCTGTTTCAAAACTCTTTCGCAGACGTCTTAGTAGCGACATGGGCGCGGCCCTTCCAGATTCGGCCGACACTTTGAGCGCACGCGCCACCGGAAGCGCGTCCAGCAGAACAGGGTTCGGTAGTTTAAAAAAAAAATGGCTGAAGGCTTAGCTAGGTTAAGCCTGGAAGATTGCGAAAGCAATACCCTTGGCTGCGCCTTGGTTCGGCTGATGGTGTGGACATGGTTGCCCTTTGTTAAACTTATGGCTATACATCATCCGACATAGCGCAAGGCAGCGCGCCGACCACTGCGAGGAGCCGAGCTGCAGCCCCATTTATCCTCCTAGCGTGACGTCACACCAGCGAGCGCCCTCTCTCGGTAGCGCCGCAGCAGCGCCGCGCAAGGCTTTGCCTCCACCATCGATGCCGCGAGCTGGGACACCGTCTCTCGGTCTGGCGTGACGTCACATGGTCACGTGACGCGCAGCTGTGTAAGGAGGCGCCATGACCACCGATGGGCCGAAAGTGCGAGCAGTATTGCTTTCGCAATACAAGGGCGGGGGGGGGGGGGCGTGGTCGGCGAAGGCGCGCCCGCTGTTTGCTTTCTCAAACATACAAACGGCCTTAACGTTCTCGGAAATGGCCTATGAATGCGTCCGCATCATTTCGTTTTCAGATGCGCGTCGACCTGCTTGCGAAAAAGACTACCACTCCCCGGATAATATATGTTGTCGCAGCACGTTCGGGATTTGTGCCTGCATTCGGAACGCGAACCCTCGAAGCGCGAAGCGGTGCGGCTAATTGCAGTGTGTAGCCGTAATGTTTTCCTGGGAACGCTGGTGGCGAACGCTATATGCACGAAGGCGAGCTTTCGGGTTCTTTTTTTTTTTGTATCCCCCCACGGCGGGTGCCGTTCATGCGACGGATGCACGGAGGCAAGCGATAGGAAGAGGTCTAAGAAACAGCCGGGCGAAGGAAAAGAAAAAAAAAAAACACAGAAAGGGCCACGGAATGGAGTTCGTAACGCTTATATATGCAGCCCGGTCTCGCGTGGAACTGGCGCGGGCGCTGCTGGCATTTTCTTCTGGCAGCTCGGCCGTGTGTGTGTGTGTGTGTGTGTGTGTGTGTGTGTGTATATATATATATATATATATATATATATATATATATATATATATGCTCGAAAGAGAGCGGCGAAGAATGGGGTCGTGTCTCGCAAACACTGGAGCTCGGTACACAGAAAAGGGTTTATTGCGCAACGTCGTATGCTCGTGGGTGGTAGTCGGTCGTTGATTCGTGTTTTTCTGTTATATTCTTTTGGACGTGTGGGCAGAAATCGATACGAGGTCGACCTTTTCTTCGGAGGCAATCTTTTTACCTTCTTTTTAAATCCGCAGCCGAAAGCACGCGATACGAGGCGCTTCGAATATCACTAGCTATCTATACGAATTGACAGACAGCGAAGCCAGAGAAAGCATAGGGAAAGTCAGTTGTTATGTTTCATTGAAATGTAAAAAAAAGTTCGGCAGCATGCTAAACTTCTGTATTAGGTGAAGGCGAAATAAGCTTGCTGCGCACTTGGTGATGCGCCGTCTCGCATCGTCGCGTTGCTGCTTTCGAAGTTCGGCTTCTTCGGCCCGTTTTCGACGCTGCGGCTTCGCGCAGTCGTATAGCGGGGTTAGACTCGAGCCAACGACGTTTCTCTTCGACTTTACTTTGCATCCTCACTGCAGGGGATTGAAAGGTATACTGATCTGAGTGTGGTGTGGGTGATTTCAATGAATGTATGCACTGTTCGCTTAATTTACTTTGCTGAGCGCTAGTATAGCCTCAGCCGAACGGGGTTATATGAGCCATTGCTGATGATATTTTTTGTACCACTGAACCGGACGGCGCGTTTTTTTTTTTTTTTTTTCATTGCCAAAGCCACTTAAGGCTTTCACCTTAATCATCGGGCTGTGAAAGTGTTGCGGCGCTGGGGCTAGCGCTCTCGTGGCTAATATCGTGCAGAAATGCCAGATATCGTAAGAAAAATCGTAAGAAATATCTTTAAAACGTGGCCGGAGGGATGGCTCCGCATTATAGCTTAATTGGGGATAGTAACCGTACCCATAATACGAGGTATGCGGGTTCGGTGCCCGTGTTTATGAAACTGCAGCACCCGGTAGCTTTAAAACCGTTCCTAATGGGTTTTCTGAACAATTAAAAAAATAAAAATAAAAGGAACATGCATTTTGTGAGCACAATTTAAAGCCAGGTGTCTGCCTCGACGCAATTAATCGCAGCGTATGGGCTCCGTGACTGCAGACCACCTTTGCTTCATCATGGTCACAGAGCCCACGTGCCATTTTCTGGCTTTTGAAGAAATAAAGCGCGTTCTGGAAAGTGATTTTCGAAGCAACTGTTATGATCTTCGAAGTCGCTAAAGTGTCACCAATTGTCCTGCCACGTCACCGAAGAAAAGTCGCTGTTCGCTAAAGAGAAAAAGTCACCACACACACCAATAAGCCGCTAAATCTATTGACACAATCGCTCAAATGGCAACGCTGGCCCCACCTGCGCCAGGTTATCTCTTCGTCCACTTTTATTTCCGTTTACCAGAATATTTATATATTTTAATTAGACATAATAGTTAACTTTCCTAACGACACCATGGAGCGCAAGGACACAACCACAGAGAGACGCATAGACGCACGTCGCAGCCTGTCTTTGTCATTAAGCAAGCACCAATTTGCCCAACAACATGTCCTCCTGCAATTAACTTCCCCTATATGCTCTCTCTCTCTCTGGCTTCACTGTCTGTCACTTCGTATGAAACGGTAACCCCGTCACACGGGCAGTTTCGATGCTCGTCGACGTCGATCTGCATTCAGATTTTCAGATGGGACACGTATCATGAACGCGAAGTGGGTTTGAGGGCGCGGTCGCAATCGAGCGTGCTTGCAGGGAAAGCCAGTCGACTCGCGCTGAGTTTATGTTCTCGATTGGTTCGAGCACGCTCGAGCCACCTGACGGAGCGTATTGGTGTGCGCGTTTTTACTGTATAGCGCCGTTTCTTACACCGCGCGACGCCGCGCCTGAAATCGACCGCGAAGCACAGTCCGTGTGGCTTTCCGCTTCAGTGTATATATACTGTTGCGTGGAATAGCGCTTGACGGAACGTGACATGAATGAGCTCCCCGGGGGGTTCAACGAACAATCACGAAATTCCCGCGCTGGCGATAGCCCCGTGCGTATTTACGGATTGAATGAACTTTCACCTTAGTCGAAAATTTTTTTTTCGTTTTTTTTAATGAAAGAACCGTGAACCAATGCAGCGTAGTTCAGTGCAGTGAATGCCTGTGTATATACCGCCTGTATGCAAGCGTATATAGACATGCCATCAGAGGCATGATGGTCTCGGAGGTGGCTCCCTCTTCATCATCATCATTATTATTATTATTATTATTATTATTATTATTATTATTATTATTATTATTATTATTATTATTATTATTATTATTATTATTATTATTATTATTATTATTCGATAGTTCCCACAAGGACTTTCCAGCTCGGCATTCGTGGCGTACGTTGCCGCAGCTTCCTGGCTATTGTAATCATATCAGCGGGCTGATGATGAAATGGAAAAAAATAATAATGAATCAGAGTCACTTCAGCTGATATCTAGCCAAAAATGGACGTTCCGACAAGCTGTGCCACCATCGAAGAGCGAACACTGGTAACAACATTGTCTCATTAGGCAGTGTTCGCGGCGCGATTTCGTAGCTACACCGTGGCCGAGCTGTAATAAGTTTAGCGATGCCAGCAGCAGGACGTCAAAGGCGTACGGGAATAGGAAAATAATAATAAAAATAATAAAAAAATACTAAGGCCGCAGCCCCACGAAGCAGATTGTTCGCGCGCAAATGCCTTCTGCCACCGACAGCTGCGCGTGGAATAGTGCGAAGCGTGTTTAACCCCGAACTATGCATGACCTCGTGTGGGAGTCCAGAAAGAGATCCACCAGTTCTAGACGCGTTGACGCCATTTCGAGGACTTGTTCCAGCCATGGCCTAACGTTAAGACTGAGCTCGCTGCCCGGGTTCGCGTAGTAAGCTTCCGTATATAGTGTGCCATATCTATACTTAATCCTTATCTCTTACCCTTGCCGGCCTCTTCCCCAAATGTTCCACTATAGCCATTAATGAAGTAGATTATTTTGGTATGAATTAGTGCGAATACTACTACGCATGGTAATGTGCCAGCTATTGCCGCCGTCACTGCTTTGCGCTTAAGACAAAGCTTCAGTCGTGAACCACCGCATGTGTGTATAATAGTGCAGCGAGTGGCTGTACACTGCTTACACGCTAGCGCAGACACGTTAGCAGTGACGTGATCGTCATAAAGGCAGCTGTGGTTCATTTTCTTTTACATCAGCGTATATCATACACGGACCTTCCAGCTGTGGTTAAATAGTTGAACAGTGTCACTTGTAATTGCCATTTTTATAGTTCTATGCGCTCCCGTTGAACTGGGCGTCACAAGATGGCGCCGCAGTTGATGCAGCCTACGTCAGCGTGAACGATATTCTTTAGGGGTTAATACGTACACGAACGGCCAATAACTCGGCATTATTTATTTGCTTGCTCCGACAGAAGATGGAACCGCCCCGGAAAGGCGTTGCTCCCGCGTTCGACCCACGGACGAGGACGAATTTTAAGCATGAAATGCTTTTAGCTCCCCTTGTCGGCGGCCTTCAAGTAACCTTGAGCCAAAAGCCATAGCCGTTATCCGGGCACTCGCACGAGAACACCCGACCAAGTTGCGAGAACAAAACGAGATCATCCGGGCGACCAGTCGAGACCGCATTACGCATACGCTAGTTAACTTGCCAAACACGTTACAAAAAATATTGCTTCAGAGTTCTCCAAATGTTTGTTCACAAGATCACTCAAGCTGCAACTTCTCGTACGCTGAAGTTTTGTTTGTCATTTCCAATAGCGACGTTCAAGAGGCAGATACAGGGCACTATACACTTGGCTGTCATCTTTTGGCGCTGAGTTGCTTGCGCTCTTTTCAACGCCAGCGGGCTGTGAGGTCCGCGAAACGTCCGGGGCGCCGCCGATGGCTGTTTGACCGAGACGAGACTTGCAGTGAGGTTCTGTCTGTGACAGGAAACTGTTGCGCCCATATGGACCAGTGCACAGTATGGCGTGGTGCGGTGTGGTGGGGTGTGCCGTTGCGAGCACGCACTACAAACATTTTAACATGATGGCTAATATGATCTGCAACCAATATGCTTTGCCGGTAGCCATTTCATGCTTACCTATACTCTCGATTACGGGAGAGCCATAATTTTTTCTTCAACTAGGAAGCATTCGTTCTCAGAAATCCGCATGTGTTTCCTTTGTAGCTTGGTGTTGCAGTCGGGTGGATGACAGTTTCCTTTTTTTTTTTTTCGTGAACTTTCCTTTGCCTTGCGGGCTTCTGCAGAATTGATTTGCCATCTCTTGCGCATGGTTTCGTCACGAGAGCAGAGTACATTTTCTGTATCATAAAACAAACAAAAACTATTCGTACATGCTTCTTGCAAAAATGACTACACTGCCATTATTTGGACAAATGCCTTGCAGGAAAGCTAGCTTTGAAATTACGAAAAGCTCTATTGAGCCACAGAGGCGGACCTGGGTACGACCATACGCGTCTAACCGGTAACCGCAAGCGTGCTTCACCGCATGACTTAGGTGCACGGTGTGAAGTCTTCGTCACCGCGGATTCTCCTCTTGGAACGAAGAGAACTAAGCACGAGTTCAAGCAGAAACTGTGTTCCCACTGTGACGTAAGTGCACGAATTTCGTTGTTCCGCGCTACAAGCAGTGCAGAGACACGGAGCTTGCACGAGAGTGCGTGTGACATTCTGAGCGTTCAATCAATTCAATTCAAACGGCCGCACGATCGAAATTCAGTCCGCAGCTGAGAACACACGGTTCTCCGATTACGCGTGTTTCGTCCACAGACCTTGCGTGTTATTATTGGTTCGGCGAGCGGCGTTAAATTGAGAATCTCTTATCCGGCTTTTAGCGGAAGAACAAACAAACAGAAAACGTCAAAGCGATCGAGATACGAGACTGCGGTTACTGCGTGCTTTGTCAGGCAGGGCGGCATCGACGTCCTTGCCGAACGTTGTTGCTTCGGCCCGTGGTGTTTTCGTCCTTCGCGTTTAAATTGGAAATTCTCTAGTCCCCGCTCTCCTCTAACCGCGTGCCCCTTTTTGATGCGTGGGACAACATTGAGAGAAGGCCATTAAAGAACAAAATAAGAAGCCAAGGCCGCGCGTGGGCTGCCGATCAAATCCCAAACCGCGCGCGCCCTGGCGCCATGCGGGAGCGGAAACTCTAGAGGGCCGGATAATTTCCCCAGGCGGAGAGGCCTGTAGCACCGCGCGCTCACAACGGCAGCTCTCCCACTCTCTCTCCCTCGGTCGCTCCACCGACTTTGTCCTCCTCCCAGCATTCTTTTTTTGTTTCCCCGCCGGCTCGTGAAAAGAAAAGTATCCCATCCCGACGGCGGTGACTGCGCGTGCGCATCTGCTGTCGCTGCGCGCCTTCAACGTGTAGTGTAGAGCAGCCCCGCTCTTCGCTTTGCCGGCCGGGGTCAGTTCTGTTGCTATCGCTTGTGCGCGTACTTCGCGTGGTGCGGTGGCGGCGGCGTGTTGTCGAGGTTCAGAGCGGCGTCGGAGCCCGCGCCTGCCCCCGTTTCTTTCCCCCTGGTCTCCTTCTTCGACGTGTGCCAAGTAGCCCTCCCCCCTCCCCCCTTCTTGAGTTCGTTTTATCTTTCTCCTGAGTCTCTCTTACTCTCTTTCCGTTTTATTTTACCCAATTTGCTATTTCGTCGTGACTACTGTGCGCGCGTATATTTTTTTTCTTATTTTTCGAAACGAAGGGCAGAGTATATACTGACAAGGCAGGGGGACTGTTGAGAGGTTACGAGGCAAAAAAAGGCTGCAACGTTTATTTGAAAGGGCCCGCGTTTGTTTTACTCGCGGCGTCCATATCGCCATCTTCACAGTTTTGAGTTTGGCATCGGCGAGCAACAGAAAAATGTCGGGCATCGCTAAAGGTCCCGAAAAGCGGGAGCCAGGAACGTGTTCCTTTTGGAAAATCCAGAAGTTCGAAAGTTCGTGCCCCTCTCTCTCTCTCTTCCTTTCTTTTTTTTTTTTTTTTTGTCTTATTTCGCCATCGGTGATCCTTGATCAAGACAGTCTCTTGAGGACCTGTTTCAAACATCTCTGTCGGTGGCTCCTTGCCTCCTTTATTTCGGTTCCGTGCTACCTGGTGGCGCGACGATCGCCGCCGCCGCCGCGGAGCAGACGACGCGAAAGTCGGCGCGGTTGGCAGCTGCGCGAAGCGGCGGCTGGCTTGATTTTTCTCGAGACGAGAGCCTCTTTGCGTGCGAAGTGTTTGGCCGACTCCCTTGTTGGAACTTCGTTATCCGTGAGCCGGTGAGTCTCGGCAAATAAGGGTTGCGCCTGGAAGCCTGCCGAAACTCGCTAATGATCTGCGATGTCCTTCTTGCACTTTCTTCTTTCCTTTTTTTTTTCTGGATACGCCGCGTCGCGCCGCCGTGACCTGCGCCGACGCTGTATTTCGAGACGTATCGACTTTGAGAGGGAAGGCGACAAGTTTTTACGGGCGCGTGGCGCAACGGTATTGGAGTGTGTGCCGCTGAGAAGTGGGCGGCGGTGCGCTTCGGAGGGACCTTATTTTCTTTGTGTGGACGGATTTCGGTTGTTCTGCTTCCTTTTTTTTGTTTCGCTTGCACGTGTGTGCGTGTCCGGCGTCGAATCTATCTATCCAAAAAAGAAAGAAAGAAAGGAAAGGTGACGTTACCATTTGAATTGTTGTTTTTCGGTCCCGTAAAACTCGTTTCGAAAATGCGACGTTCCTGTGTTCTCCGACTTAGTTTGCGGGGAATATAGCAGTCGTCATACGCAGCCCCTTTGAATAAAGAAACGATCCAGAACTTCGCCCGAACTTCACCGTTTGATGACGCGACAGTGCTCAACACCTCCAAATTTTTCGGCCTTCTCAGCGCGCCGGTTTCGCGAAGCGCGGGGCTCAAGTTAATAAGTGTTTTGCGGTTTCAAATCGCGACAGCTCTGTGACCGCGCTTAGCTCGTAGGCCCTCCGCTCCTCGTCTGACTGAACGGCTTGGCCGCGCCGCGTGATCTCCTTTCTAGTTGTAACAGCTGGCCACGCGCCAGCTGTTGGCGCGCTCTGTGCGCTTATCATGAGAACCTGTGTGTTTCGTCGACTAGTAGAGAGAAAAGAAAAAAAGAACAAATAGAAAGGGAGTCTGCAGCTGTCGATGAATCTTGCGAATATGTTATGCTCCCAGGGAGCGCTCGGTTTACGGCGAGCGAGAAGCGACGTAGTTTTCTGCAGCCACGATACGTCTCCGCTTCAGACGGGCATTTGGCAAGTGTTGTTAGTTGAATATTTCTTGTTTGTCGGGGATAATTCGTGCCACGGGCACGACGCGTGTTCGTCGCGGCCCCCTGCTTTCCGAACCGCGTTTAGCCAGCCGTGCGCAGGTCGCCCGTTGACCGTCTACATGCGCGAGACGTGTTTTTTACCAGGCGCGCACGTCGTAGGAACTTGTTCTCGGCCTAGTTATCGTCGGTTCGTACTTGAAGCAATACCGTTAGCGTTAACGCGTCGGACGCGACAGAGAGGACTGGACGAAAGCGGCGGATATTGTTTCTTCGCTCTTGTTTCCTTCTTTTGCGGGCACGTCTTCTCGACGCTCGTTTCCGTGCCGCTATTTCGCTGCCCCGCCTCCTGCGAAAGGAACTCGCGAGCGATCGGCACTCGAACCCACTTGTTCTCCGTGTGATGATACACAACCGAGTCGTGCAAGCGGGCGACTTCTGAATTGCCGTGGACGGCGCACGGGGCAGTACGCGGTAGCGGCCGGACTGACGGGTGTTACGCCCGTAGACGGCCGTCAAGGACCGTGCTGCTGCTCCCGTCGCATTTTAGTCGGCGCCTCGTTGCAATAAATGCTTTTCACCACCACCACCACCACCTCGCTGCTTCTCCTGGCGGCGGTCGCTGGAGTCAACTCGGGCGCCCTCTTTTGCCGCCGAAGGAAGGCGTGTTGCTTTGCGCCAGTAGTGTGCTATGCTGTGCCTCTCGATGCGCACCCCAGCGGCGGGAGAGGAGGACATCGAGGCACCCTACTTTGAGGAGGAGGGTCTATCAGTCGGAATGTTTGAGGGATGCGGCTCTAGGGATGCTGTCTCCGCGCGCGCGCGCTCTCGGTCGGAGGAAGAGGAGGCTGATGATCGGCCGGACGAACTGGGATGGGAGAGACGGGCGAGGCTGGCGGGAGTTTTCGGGAGCGAAGGGAGGGCGCAGTTCTCGGCGGCGGCGCTCGGCGCGCTGGCTAGGCCTGGCGCTGCTGCGAGTGGCGGCGGCTGCTGCTCTGCTTCCGGACTCGCCGTGCCTTCCTTGCGACGACTTCCGCGAGCTCCCACAATGAAGCGGGGTTCGAGCGAGCATAAGATTGCCAAGCGGCCCACGTCCATTGTCAGCGGCGGGGGATCGTTGTCTTCGCGAGGTGCGTGTGTGTGTGCGGCAGTGGTGATGGCTGTGTTTGCGCCGGGGAGCGGAGCTCATCACCATGTCACCGAGGGAACCGAGTTGGCGGGAATTATAGCGACGCTATTGGTCCCTTCGTGTGTGCGCTAGCGCCCGGATGGCTTGTGTTTCCCACTTCCACTCCACTGTTGTTGGAAGGGGGGGGGGCGAGTTGAGCTTGCCCAGTGCTGCGAGAAGGGCCGAGCCTGCTTACGTATGCATACACCGTGCGTAGCGTGCGCACGATCCCTCGGCTATTAAAATGCGTGATAAATAACGGTGATTCTTGTATCCCGAGATTAGCGCATACTTGTGTAAGCGAGGGCTGATGGCTGTCTTACTTCTACAATGAATGCGTATCGTGGTTAAAACCATGGGAATTTCCAGTGCAGCTCCCTGAGTGCATTAAAGTTTTGACGCGTTGCGCTTATATTTTGTGTGGCGTAGGCTGGGCATTTTTTTTTCAGCTGCACTTGCAAATTTTTCCTTGAAAGTGCATGTTAGTGTAGATTATGTACGTGCCTCGCATCATGCATTACATTTGGCTACATTGCACAGGATTAGTTCCTTTTGCGCCGTGTATTCGCTGCTTTGGCGACTCAGTTTTCAGTTTCATGCTTCACTTAACATGTGCCTGCACTTATGGCTGTGGCCCTTTTCTTTTTAACTGTGTGATCAACACTTTTCTTGGTCAGCAAACTCCCAATAGATGTAGACTATTGTTGTCCACACTGCTTCCCTGTTGTTAACTTCGTATAGTGAGGTCATTTCTGACGGCCTCACATTTTTTGCATTGCTTCTGCTTTTAATCTGTATTAACTATGCTACAGACAGCACTTTTGCAATGTTGCACATACCACAGTTTGAAAGGAGACGGCAAAAGAATTGTCTGGTTAGCCTCTTTTGAGCTCGCAGCTCATAGCCTGCTGCAGTCACGTCACATGCTTTTATGTGGTATTCAAAGAGCACTCACAGAAGAGCACCTATGAGTGCTTAAGGAGAACATTTTTCTTACTTTGGCCTGGGCCATTTTAGAAGACACTAATTTGCAGATGCTATCCAGGACTGTACTTACTCAAATGTAGACCAATACTTTTGGGAGTGTGCTTAGATTAGAGGATGTGGTTCGTTTGCAATTGCCAAACACTGTCGACTACATAAAGGTCGATGTCACGAAGTAGAAAAGATGTTGATCTTATCAAGACTCGGAGAGAAACAGGAATGTCTGTAACGATGGAACCCATACATATGAAAGCAAGAGAAGTTTCAAATATTCGAGTTGTTGCTCAGGACAACTTCAGACTCCTGTCTACTTCAAGTCTACTTTGCTTAGTCAGGTAGTGAGCTGGATAAAATGCATGTTCTTTTCACAGTCAAATGTCAACTTACATCTAAGGAAAGTTTTCTTCACTCTTTTTTATTTGCGGACATACTGAATATTGGAGTTGTGCTTGATTTGAATAAGTATGGTAACATTTTGAATACCATTCCTTGACTAAATTTTGCGTAAACTATTGAACATGTATCACCCATTCTTAGTTGCAGATGCTACATGCAGCGGCAACAGAGTGATTGACGAATAGAATAAATTACATTTCTGTGCCTTTTCACTTAGATGCGAAAGTGGTCTCAGTGGAAGCACATTGGAATGCTACTTATGGCACTGCCCTTTTAAGGGGGCAGCCTGGTCCTAGAAGGCAATGTATCTCGAAATAATCGCATTTTTAAAACGGACATTTTCAAGATATATAACTTTTTTTTGCACTCATCTGTTAAGAGGAAGCTTTAGCTCGGGCCAAATTCAGATGTGGCCTATTCAAATACATTTAAAACGCAAAAACGCTTTTCTGAGATAACCCGTGGGCCGATTTTAATGAAATTCATCGCATTTGAGAGAGAAAGTTAAATTCTAGTGACTGCTGGAAGTGGAATTTCGATTTAGATTCTGAATTTTGTTAAAAAGATTTTCAAAAATTCAGAAGTTAAAAAATAATAGAAGCATGAAGTTTACACTTTCATATCTCTGCATCAAGAACAGATGTTGCGGTTCTGTAAACGGCATCCATTAGATCATTAAAAGCGGACAAATTTGATACGTCATTTTATATCTTACGTGAATTTGTTACGTTGTTTACAAGAGTTCCACAAAAGCTGCATTTCCATGTTACTACATTTTTTGAGATTCATGTGTAATGTATCAATTTTGTCTGCTTTAGATGTACTATCAGATGCAATTCCCAGAATTGTATTGTCATTTTTCGTTGCTGAGTTACAGAGTTGTAAACTTTATAGTTTTGTTTCTGAAAATTTTCGATTTTTGCCAATTTTTAATAAACAACTGATAAATCAAAAACCCGAACCCAACAGTCAATAGATTTTAAGTTTTCTTTTAAAGTCAACAAACCTCGTCAAATTTGGTGTGGTGGTTGCTGAGAAAAACATTCTCCTTTGCATGTATTTAGATAGGTGCACCCGAGCTAAAGCTTCCTCTTAAGTATCTTGCTTCACGGATCAAAGTAATAACAATATTAACTCCATAGACCCATGCCCCACCTATCCCGAGTTATTTTTGTTGTTATTTTTCTCTCAATAAATGTTTTTGACTCCTGCAGTTTGCCAGCGTCGACATCTCAGCACCTACAGCAGATAGAATCAAATTTTGTTTTTTGAATAGGAAGCTGCATATGGGGGGGGGGGATAAGTGGTGTAATGCAGGCACATTTTAAAGTTCTGGCTTCTAAATTTATTTATATTGCTCCATTTGTTGCTGCATTGTTTCCACATCGCAAAAAGAAAACTTCAATGTATCATAATTGCACTTATAGGCATAACTTTTTAAAAGACGCTTGCATGATTGCAGTTTTATGTTTTTGATCTATTGACCCATGCATTAAAGTTTTATTCTCCAATTATCTTGCAACAGACACGTGAAACAATAGTATGTTACTTTTAATCAATTTTAATTAAGTCGTGAAATGCTTTACCTACACAAAAGAATAATTTGAATGAAAACTAAACGTGTATAATTCTGTCAAGATTGGCTGAAAAAAAAATCACTTTCAGAACCAGGCTGCTCCCTTAAGGAAATTATTTTCTTTCTTTATGTTTCAGTGGGTGTTTTCAAAAAGACGTGTTTGTGCACACAATCTTTTTTTTCTTTTCTGCTTGCATAGGCCCCGAGGCCAGTGGCGAGGAGCCTCGTCTTTCAGACACACAGAGCACCACTTCTTTGTCACCTAAGGTGAGTTGTTGGAGCAGCCATTCAGCAATTTCTGGCCTGTCTGAAAGAGACACATTTTTGTTATCCCATTCATTGTTAGTGTGCATTCTGGTGCACAGTGCCATTGACCAGGAGACCTACCACCGACATATTTTGAAAAATATTTTGAAGCAAGAATACAGTAAAAATGCCTGTTGTGCCTGGTCTGAACCAGCTGGGAGTTGCACTAATCATTCTTTAGGAACCACGAACCACGTGTGTGTGCACGCATGCACACACACACACACGCATAGTAATTTTTGCCAACACGGTCTGCCATGCACATCAAAACAACAGCAAGCAATCCGAGCTCTGCACAAATATGCAGGACTACCACAACAACTGAAACAGTTGATCCTGAAGGCCCTGTGTTGCACATACTGTATGGCTTCGCCTGCCAACCATGACTCCAGGCTGCAGCGACAATTGACATTGCAGTACACCAGTGTTCTCTACCACACCAGGCCATCATCACTAAAAGAATCCTGTTTTTGCTGTTGGGCAACATGCTGCCTTGTTGGTGTCTGAAATCCGACGTCTATTGTTTCTGGCTTCCACATCACTTCCGCTGCATGCAGTCAACGAAAGCATAGCCTTTGAAATCTGCATTTGTTATCCAGAGGGAGGCCACCACTGGGGGTGTAGGTTTGGACATCACCTATACCAGCACACTGTACTTAATTTTTTTCGTAAGTGATACTACACAATATTTTAGTTGCAAATGCGAGCAGTGGGAGCAATCTCTCTAGCCCTCGCAGCATGACCTGCTATCTATAAAAAGGAGTATATACACTGGTAGCCTGATTCCAACTGGTGTTTTTGACTTTGCTCTTGATTTGGCTTAAAATTCCGGACTAAAATTAACTCTGCTTTCTGCATGCATTTTAGCTCATGTGCAGTGCGTTCTACCCAAGGACAAGCAATGAGATTGTAGCATGTCAAAAGTATAGGCTCTGAGATTGTGGCTTAATAGCCATTCTATTACAATAGCAGAATACAGCAATCTCAGAGGCCATGCAAAAGGTGATGTACAGTTGGCATCACTCTTGTGTAGAGTGTGGAAACTGCTGCCTCCAGGGTGCTCCTTAGGCAGCCAGCAACACTAGCTGCTGAGCTCAATGTCTAACGGTAGCTGCTGGGCACGTTTGGACCCAGCAACTACCATTAGGTGTTGCTGGCTGGCTCCTGAGGGTGAGGCTGACTGTACATGCAGATCCTAGTCACAGTGCTACGTAGTTGGATAGAGCTTGATGAAAATTATAATGCTTGCTTATCACTTCTGGACCTGTTTTACTACCATGAGTTTTACTACCCTGGTGTATTATAGACCCATTTCGCACATTTATTATCCTCTCCTTTCAATGAAGTGCCCCATTTGTTAAGAGTACTGGAGGAAGCTATTGAAGAGAAAGTGTAATATGAACTATACCTATAGAAAAACTATGCATTTATAGGGTGTGTTAAACCAGGTCTGGATCACGTAAAAGGAAACGTAGTATTCAGCCTTGCCAGCTTACTGTGTCAGTGTCACGTAACAACTACTCCCACATGTAGTACCTTAAGGATTTGTCTTCATAACAGCATGTGTTCTTGTGTTGGCAATTTCCACTTACAGCAGTCTAATTGTGACTTCTCTAAGGGGGATGTCATGGCTGGCGACTCGACGCAGATGTCTGCGAAACTTGCCAAGAGGGAATCCTACAAGGTGAGTTATTTGTGCACAGCTTGTATATTGCCTCAGGCCTCAGGAAGAATCTAAATACTGTATTTTTCTTTAAAACCATGCAGCATTCTGTCAGCATTGCCTTCTTGTACTACTCCTTGTTGCTCTACGGTCGTTGACAAGTCAAGAATGTCGAATGTACAAGTGTGCGTGCCGCGGATGCTGTTTCTCCCTCTACTTGCCCAGAATATAGTTCTCTTAAATAATGGGCGTAAAGAGAAGGCGCCCCGATGATGCAGCAAGTTTGAGAATGAACATACTGCGATCGTGTACTGCACACGCTAACATACGAGGTTGGTGGTGGGCGAGAGGACAAAGTGCACTCACCACAAAAAGCAAAGGCTCAGCAGCATGGGAAGCTTCAAAGTGTAACTGGGAAAGAGATTATTGTGGCCTGCCAAGAGAGATTCCTAACTTAAACTCGGAGAATGTGTACAGATGCATGCTAGAGTAGCAGAAGTGCACTATGAAAGGTAGAGTGGCCGAGTCAGTGGAGATTTTAGCTTGTCTGCAAACATAATATAATTCACAGAATACTGGGGTACCAGAGCTTTGGATAGCAGAAGCAACGCTGGTAGCAACATTTTGTGGCACTGTCTTAGCCATGTTAGAAAAACTGTCTTGCTATGTGCATAATCTTGGCAAAGCAAAGCAAAAAAATTTTGTTTGCAGGTGCAAAGGAAATGTTGGAAGCTATGCTAAGCAAAGCTTTAGTCAAGTGGTGTGTGTTAAATACTATACGACATATAGGAATGCATACAACTCTGTTTACTTCCGTCCTGTGCAGTGAACATCATGCAATGTTTCTTGATCTATGATATAGGTCAGTACTTAAATCTTGTGCAATGCTTATGTTTATGCGCTACAGTAAAGTAATGCCCCTTGTCTCTTTTGAAGCAGGACAGGCCCTTCAAAATGCCGCAGGAAAGGTTGTTATTGTTCACTTTTGAAGTTCACTAAATTATTAACACTTTGCTTCTGCACCACCATGTACAGCAAGATAGTGTCACCAATGCGGCCATGCAAATAGTCTGCGATAACCCAGCGTTCCAGAAACCTGCAGTACGTTAACGGACAGTCTAAAACCCTCTAATCACTCTACAGGTACGAGTGCAACTAGCACTTCATCACCAAGCAGCACCCTTTCTACCTGCGATTAGAATGAGGAGGTTCACAATGTAGTGGCGCCTAAGCAGCGCGAAAGTAGGACTGTGTGTAGGAAAGAGAAGGGAGGAATCTGGGTGAGGTTATTTCCTGACCTATCTGTACTGGTTTTATGCAAGAGGAGCTTACCACTGCATTTTTGATGTGTTACTGATTATAGTTCACTTAACACTGACAAATCAACATGTCAAATGGCATGTTACGAGTTGGAAAGGACAGAGAAAGTATATTGTGCAGTAGTAATGCGAACCTGTAGATATACCATACTGTAGTAATAACTTTGCATTTATTGCAGTCTTTTAAACATTTTTAAGCCCTCATATGCATGACTAAGCGTCATTTCATGGTATTGTTTGTTTTTATTGTCTTTTTGACATATTAAGTGCGAGCACACTCACACACACACATTTTTCATTGTTCTTCATTTTTTTTTTACATCAGGCACATGTTTTAGGTTGCTGGATAGCGGCTTTCAAAGTATGTGAGACAATTAATAGTTTATGTTCTCATAGCCGACCTTCACATAAAGATGAACTGCAGAAAAATCGAGAGCTGGACGAGTTGGTAAATTTTTGGAGGATGAAGGATGGTGAAAGACGCAGCGTAGAGTGTCCGTGTTGTGTTTTGTCTTTCATTGTCCTTCATCCTTTGTGTACTGTTTCTAGTCTTCCAAAAATTCATTTAGTGTTCATTTGTGGAGTTCACATGCTGTAAACTTGACAAAACTCTCTGAAGAACTGAAAATTCTTAATCTGCTCTGCTGTAGTATGCTTTTAATGATATTGAAAATATGAGAAACATGGTGAGATTAGATTTTCAGTGGACAAAATTATTTGGCGCGTTAATGCGTCCAAGGAGGCTGAAGTTCTCCTGAACAATCAAGTTGGCTTTCTTTTATCCATTCACAATATACTGTGTGAAATAAAAAAAAATTGACTTTGTGATTACAGTGAAACATCACCATAACACAGCTGCATCAAACACAAGAATGCCTTCGTTATTTCCTCTGGTATAGAAGTTTTATAAACAGGGATAAAGTGCATTGGAAAGGCTGGCCAATGTTTCGTTTGGTGGACTTATCTTTGTCAAAGGCCATATGTCCACCGTAGAGGTCCACCTATCGAAACGTTGCCCAGCCTTTCTGAGTCACTTTATCCCTGTTTAGGTAACTAATATACCACAGTGTGCTACTTCATCTGTTGGCCCCCCTTCTCAATTTTGGATATTGTTATATCCGATATTTGTTATAAGCATATATTGATTACATGGCGATATCGGCTAGAAAAATTTTAGATTTGCCCATTGTATCTGATACCTTGTTCTATTTGGGTTCGTTCTCTTGTATATTGAGGTTCAGCTGTATGCTGTACTAAATATGTCTCTCAGAACGACTGAGAGACTGACCTCTCAATCTATGGCAACTGTCGTGCAGGCACAGCGCAAGCACTACCGGTGCGAGAAGAAGCGGGTCGCCATGGAGCTGTCCAGCACACTTACGGACCCGTCGATCATTGTGCTGGCTGACTGGCTCAAGGTGCGGGGCAGCCTCAAGGGCTGGACCAAGCTGTGGTGCGTGCTCAAGCCAGGGTTGCTGCTCCTCTACAAGAGCCCGAAGATCGCCAAGGTGGGAGCTGCATGCATGAGTTTGTGGGGCTCTCACCCGTGCTCTTGGGACAAAGGAAGGACAACACAGTCGTGCAAACAATTGCAAGGGCATTTATTGCACCTTTTATACACCAATCCACAGCCAGCCGAATTATTGATAGAACATGCCGATGGGCGCACGATGGGTGCAAGGAGCCAGCGGGGGGTGGGGGTGTCATATACGTCTGAAGATACCCCTCTTTCCGCCAACTTGACTGGGCGCAAATGGCGAAGAATGCTCTGGTATCCAGCAGCCTGAGTTCATGTACCCGATGCATTGCGCCTCAGAACTGTCAGCTGCAGCTCTATCAACACCCCACGAAATAATTGCACAAATGTGTGGGCTAAACAGTTTAATTAGCAAAATGGTCGCTAAACTACTCGCCTTAGCGGAACGTTTCATGTGGGGAGCGCTTGTGCCGTGCGTTCATGCTGAGAGCAGGCATCGCTAAACATACAGTCAGGCGTTGTAAGGCGTTGAGGATCTTGGGTCCCTCTTCCGTTCAGAATGCGCAGCGAAGACAAACAAACTTCAGAGACAGCAGTGCAGAGTGCAGACCAACAGCAGTGCAAGCTTTCGCTGGCACGGGGTTCATAGCGGCCTTTTCTTTTTTTATGGTGACGGAAAGAATCGACGCGAAGCATGCTCTATTCTGTTCTTAATCTTGTGGTGGTACCGCAGCTAGGATAATCACGTTTGTCTAAATAAAAACAAGGCTTTATTGATCAGAATGAAGAGAACTTGGCACCTGCGCAGCAGGGAGGCAGGTGGCGTTTTCCATTTTTCTAATAGGGTGGGGAGATCAGCGTCACTGACACACAATTTAATTTTTGTTTTCGTTCAGGGCTGCCCACAGCCAAAATACTGTGCTCCATAGTACCTACGACTATTTTTGTGAAGTTGTTGTTGTGCAAGTTATGAATGTCGGGCTTCAATTTTGCAAACGCAATATTGCCGCTAAAATTGGTAATTAAAACTTTATAAAGATATCTTTTGTTACTTGTGACGTGAGCCACATTTTCCACTATGCCACATTTGTGTTGGCTGCCAAGCCTTACAGTCTGACAGAAGATGTGCACATGCACTTAACACAAGTTATCAGTGCAGCACCCTGTGTTATTTGGTGCAGAAAAAACAGCGTGTATACCTGCTGCATCCGCAATCTCTGGGAGAGAAAGCAAAGAAGAGGGGGACCCGGGGGACGTGCACGGTATCCCAGGTGGCTATACTGGTGCTGAAACCTGGAAATTGTTGATATCCTCGCCTTCCTCGACTACACCCGAGGGGGGCGGGGGGGGGGGGTGACAGAAGACCTATGGGCCCCGGGTGCCAGACGACCTAGCTTCGCAACTGCACGTGTGGACTTTACAAATGCACTGCTACGGGGCACAGCATGTAAAGGGGAAAGCACGAGAGAAGAGTCTGGCTGAAGCACACGGCTGATACGCATGGGCGTGCAATCTGTGACCACGCAGAGGGCTTTGAGGCACCGCCGCTAGATGGTGCAGCGTGCCTGAAGGGAAGAGCAAGACGGCTCTGTTGCAGTACACACCTCACACATCACGCATTTCGGTGTTGGCAGTGTAGTGTGTTGCTACGTTGCTTGATTGCTTGTCGCTTTAATGTCAAGATTCCTTGTGAGATGGGTTCTGTGAAAATTTTTTTCCTGTTACTCCTGTATCCTTATTGAGACATCTCGTACCTTAGTCATGCAAACTTGCTTACCATGGTTGTCCTGAATGTAAAGTCGTGCACTCCTGTGGCGATAAAAACAACCACTGTTTCACTTGTAGTTATCGTGGTTAACAGTATTATGATCCTACCTTTATGTTCACAGCAGGCAGCAGGCCTCTGTCAAAGATCTCCTCTTTCGCATTTCTTGCAGCAGCTGACTTCATCTTATGCCATGAATTCCTCGATTGTTTTTGCCTTGCCTTGGCAACTATTATTTTTTGCTAACTGACCACTAGTTATCTGCTCTTGCTGTCTGCAGTCTTCCGGTCCCTTAATGCTAAGCCTGTCATTTTCTGAATATCTTGGGAATAATTATGGTAGCTATGGAATTTTAGTAGATATTTTAAGGAAACTAATACATGCTTCCTCTGCTTTGTAAGGGCAATAAAATGGCAGCATAAAAGGAGTTAAACTTTTTTGTGGAACTCAGCACAACCACAGTAGAATGTAATGGATGTACAGCCTAACTGTGGTTGCATAATTAGCATAAAGGCCATTTACATCGTACCGGTGTCATGTGCTCACTCTTGGGGATTTTTGTTTCGCTGATACGTTTAAAAATTTTTTTCTAATGCATTTCTCTACTGTTCAAATAATTGGTGGCAGATGTTTTAGGCCTACATGCCCTGCGACTAGCGTTCCCATCAATAGGCCTCAGAAAGGTCAGCAATATAAATCCTAGGTGACCGTCGGGAATGTACATACGGCACAAGTACTACGCATTATACTTAGTGTCATTGTTAAGGTGGGGTTTGTTTTGAATGTCGTAGCTGTGACTTTCACTTGGCCGATATGTGTTGCTCAACAATTTTTCTTGTTATTTTGGCCTGCAGAGTAGCCAATGGGTCGGGACCGTCCTGCTGAATGCATGCGAGCTGATAGAGCGACCTTCCAAGAAGGATGGGTTCTGCTTCAAGATCTTTCATCCACTTGAGCAATCCATCTGGGCATCACGGGTATGTTGCTTGATTTGTATGTGAAACTTTCTAATTGCATTTGTCGAAGGCTGTAGTTTGTATGACTTTGTGCTTATTTTTATTATATTAGTCCCCTTCTTCTCCTTCTTATACTGCAAAAAGTGTATTTTTGAGCTTACTATATACAGTTGAACCCACTTATAACGATACTGGTTTTAACAATATATTGGTTATAACAATGAAAAGCTGCTGCATCGTCAAATTTTGTATGTTTTCTATGGGGAAATAACACACTTACTACCATGTCCCCATGCCTCATTATCGGTTATAACGATGAAGTCTGGCTGCTAGGTGTCCATGTAAAAAGGTAATGGAATGCAAAATCCTTGAAAAGAAAAATGTGAATTGCGAGCCGCTGCACGATCGCCTGCCACCCCAACTGCTGCCATGCACTTCTCTCCATGAGTGATGCACGCCAGCCTCGCGTGCATCTTTCCCACTGCCCTTCCACCCTCCAAACACAAATGGGCTGCGCCCATAGCTCTGCACTGCACCACCCTCTGAAACATGAATGGACTGTGCCAACTGCGCTGACAACGCTGCCAGCGCTGCTTCCAGATTGCTCGCTGGGCCCTCATTCTGCGCAATTATGCTAATGGATTAGGTTGCTCGTTCTTGGCTTTGTTCGTTGCATTGAAATCACTCATGGCCATGTAGTTTCTCAGCCTCGTTTGATTCACCGCCAAAACGGAAAATGTCTGATCTGCCCGCAGATCATCGGCAATGCACAATGTTGCCGGTGAAAAGAAAGTGCACTGCTATAGATTTGGACATGAAGTGCTTCTAACCGATGAGGCGATTGTTGCGAACGTGCTTGCATCGGATAGTAACAGTGATGTCCACGACGGCAGTGCTGACGTGGTAGGGTAGGCTGCCTCAGCATTGTCCTTGTGGGAGGTCCTGTAGATGATTCTGTCCCTCATGGGCTTGTATTCACAAGAGACCTTCCGCTTCACTACGTGGAGCACCTGGATGCGTTGGAGAAGGATGTCGGCAAGCTTCACATAAAGCAGGCAAGGCTGGCGGACATGCGGTTTTCTCGTGCAAGCCAATAGGAAGTATGCGACGAGATGCTTGTGACGATCTCGCTCCAGTGTTTCTTCTGTATTTCTCAAGCTGAGATGCTGCCGTGGCAATCTTCCTGCATTTTCTAAAAGGCGCCTTTTGGGGCCACCAAAGCGATGCCTCGACAAAGCTCGCACATCACTTGCCGCCTGTGGCATTCCTTTTCAGTTGTTGTAGCAGTGCCATTCTTGAAAGCTGACAGCTGCGGCTCATTAATAACACACAATTGGAGTGCACAGGAAGCAGAGTTAAACAGTTAAACAAGTCAACACAATCGGCAGCCTGATGTAGGAAGGTGGTCAGGAGGGGCAATGGCCTCCTCGCCATTATAGTTTTCTCGGAATAGCTAGGCTACTCCCCATTTTGATTCTTTTTCATGCAATCTGATTATAACAATTATTGGTTATAACAATGGAATTTTTATGGCACTTGAATTCTATAAGTGGGTTCGACTGTATACACATATTTTTTTGCTACGTTTTATGCGAGTAATTTGCAGGTGCTAATTTTTTTAAATAGCTGACATAAGGGCTCATTGAATAGTATCTGAGAAATGGCTTCCTAGCAACATATCTGCTACCAACGAAAATTAGGGGAGATCTGTGCAACATTTAGCAGCTGCACTTCATAGACTGTAAACAGCTGCCAGTGATGCTATAAATAAATTAAGATGCTTTACTTCTTCGACATAATTACGTTCTCATGTGCAGCTGTGCAACTGGGAGGGTGAGGTCAGTACTGCGCTACGTTTTTATTAGTCGCAGCCTCATAATGCCAAATGACAATGAGCTAGGGAAAGTATAAGAGAAATTAACTCTTGTTTTTAATTTAAATATTTAAATAATAAGGATAAGGGAAACGACAGTGGTTGTAAAGACTACCTGCCCCACGTGGGAGCCAGGCCCAGATATTTCATCTTCTGCACACGTAGAACACTGCTTGTGCAGTGCTTTACCATTGAGCTGCCATGGCGGTAGTCCTTCCATTAACTTTCGTCGGTCGTGCTGCATATTCTCTAGATAGGAGCGTTAGTCAGTGCCACTCATGGTAGTGGCAGCAGATGTGGCACATTCAGTTCAGTAAGTGAGGGCCTCCTCGCAGTTCATGTGACTGGGCACAATTGAAAGGGGACCAAGGGCTTCAAGGCCTGTTCGTAAAGTGGACAAGACCATTGCTAAGCACGACGGATGACACTGTCTACCGTAATACTGCAGGGTCCCCGAAATGAGGCAATAGGTGCCCTGGTGCAGCCTCTGCCAGTGAGCCACCTAATCTTCCGGGCACCCTCCGAGGCGGCAGGCAAATGCTGGATGGACGCTCTGGAGCTTTCGCTTCGCTGCTCCTCACTGCTGCTGCGTTCCATGACCTCTGGGCATCTGCGGAGCAACAGCGGTGGTGGAACCGGGCTGGGCAACACCCGTGACTCCACGTCATCAGTGGGAGGCATCGGTGGGGTGGAAGCTGAGCTCTCGCACATAGTGAGCACTCCGACCACTGCCACCTCGCAGCTGCGGCACTGGAACGAGAGTGACCTCGAGAACCACTTCAAGGACCAAGGTCTGTCGGGGATCACCATAGGTTCACCAGCATTCATGTTGTCCACATCTCTTCTCTTGAGTCTGTCTCTGCATGCCTTACTCCTTCTTTGCATTATGGATCCTTACGAACTAGCTCAACTTTCTGTCGTTCTAAGATCACCATAGTGCCAAGGACATTCATTTCTCACTAGGAAACAATATAAAGGTCTTCATTAATGAAAAGGGGTCAGTTCTGTGAGCATTTGCTTGAAATATTAATGTATGCATAGCCGCTGGTGAAAAGCATTTGGTGTAATTGAGTTAGGACATAGAGTTAGGACCTAGTTGTGATCTGTGCATCATAAATTATGTTGTCTGTGGGATTTGTGTAGGTGAGCTCCTTTCTGGAATTCAATACAGTTTAACCTGATTATAATGAAGTTGCATCCAACATGAAAATACCTTCATTATATATTATTACATTTAAGCATATATATTCATTACATGCTGAGATTGGTGAAAACGTTTTAGATTTACTTTGTTTATTGAACAGTTTATGTATCCGGGTTCATTATATCAATGCCCAAGTGCGTATGTATCGTTTGTCGCACCAAAAGCAAATAGCTTCTTCATGCAAGTCTGTCAGCAGCTATTTGCATGTGTGTGGCACACTTCTGCAGTACATTGATTTCTGGGATATTCCATTAACAGTGTGTTGTTTAGCTCTTCAACCATGCACCCAGTGCACATGCTTGCATAAGGCTTTGCGCCACTTATCGACAAATTCCATTGCCTGCTAAATGTATGAAGCGTACTGATGTAGAGGAAGAAAATTCATGGTCTCTCTGGTTTGCCAGATAATTTCACAAATACTCTGCGGTTGGAGCCTATCATGTGAAAAAACAAAAACCAATAAAAAACAGCTCTATTATCACAATCTCCATGGCAGCTGTACACATTGCTGCAGGTTTGTGTTTTGTGCCCCCATATAGTGCATAGTCCCTGTTTCACTTTTAGCGATGGCACTAGCTCTCTGCTGCTTTGCCTTGTTTTTCTTCACGTAGCATTACACTGTTAGCATGTTACCTTGGTTACAGCCGAAACTTTCCTTTTCTCCCCAAGTGTTGTTTCTGTAGTAGAAAATTACTTGCACTTCCCCGCTTAAACTATCCATAATGGTTCAATGTTATGGTTGTTGGGTGGGAACTTCACCCTTCGTTTGAGTGCATCTGCAACGTAACAATTTCTCGGCAAGCATAAATCGGCGTATGGTTCACAGACCTGGGTGACGATGCACCCACGGACGACCAGCGCGACGGCACCCAGAGCTTGCGTTCGAGCGACACCGACTCCGAGGAGGAAGAGCACCAACGGCTGACAGAGGACAGTGGAGAGGCGGAGGAAGTTGAGGAGGAACCAGAGACACCGTATCAGGAAGAGAGCAACGAGGAACTTGGAGAGGTGAGGGAGCTTGGGAACGATTATGGTACACCTCTGCTGTGTTGATTATATGGCATTTGATGCACGATGGAGCATTGACGTCAACCAGCACAACTGGAAGCTCTTCTTTGCTGATAGCCCAGGCCAAACTTTGGCAAAAGGGAAAAAGTGTCACCCGTCCAAGAGTAGTGGGATACTGTAAAGGAAAACCCATTCTGATTTCTTGGAAAGAAAGCTTTGCAGCTGAGGAAAAGTTCTTTCTGCTGCGGGGTTTGAAGCTGGATTCACATCTTTCTGGGGCTGTTGCTCTTCTATCGTAGCTAATGAGGGGGCTAGCAGATTGCTGAGTGAGGCTGAATTGACAAGTCAATGCACAGAGGCCCTGAATATGGCATATCAGGTTTGAGGAAATCCACAAGGTGGAATAAATTCCCGCACCAATTTGTCCCCAAACCAGGATGAATTTTTCTTTAACTGAAAAGATTTATTTCTAAGAAACTCGTACGTGTTTTTTTTTTTTTTTTTTGTGGCATTATGGCACTCTCGGATTGATAACAATTACTATTAGGATTAGCTTTTATGAAAACGACTGCATCTGGCAAATTTTCGCAGAACTGATTTGCCTTACTTTGGCATTCAGGTCACCACCTGTCAGGTTGAGTTCTGTGGTGCTTGAATAAAAGCGATGGTGTGTTCGAACGCAAAAAAACACAATGACCCAAGAAGACACACAGCTCACACATGTTAGTGCATCTTTTTGTGTCCTGGTGGTTCTGTGCCGTTACTTGCCTTTACACAATGAACCAACAGGCCCCCACCATAGCCCTGGTTGAATAGTAGATTTGAGACTGCCGGCGCGCGGTCGTAGCTTCAGAAGAACAAGAAGTGGTGTTGTCAAAATAACCAATGTGATTATGCCAGAATAATATGCTATCAGTGTGCACACGTTTACACATGTGCTCAAGATATTTATTAAACTGGCCTTAAAATGCAATTTTAATTTTTTTTTGCTAATAATGATCAGTTTTGTCGCATTAGTTTAAACAGGTACACGTTAATCTGTTTTGTATTTCTTTGCATATTCATTTGTTTGTTCTTGTATGACCACCCTTTCTTTATTCTCACATTTAGCATATTTCTTCTATATTTAGGATATGTTATGTAAATAACACTTCATGGTGGCAAGTAGTTCATAGGGCAGAGTCAACTGTTTCACCTTTTCCAAAAGAAACAATGAGCCGAACTCATCCAGTGCAGTTTTATATCTCAAGCAGCCTTCAAGACGATTTGAGCTTGGCTATTGCTCTGTGGTTGTAAACAACACCAGATGGTGTAAGGCGCCTGCTGGACAGTAAAGTTGTGAACATACTTTTTTTTTTTTTTTTTTGGTATTATGCCACCAGCCTTCTATTTCAAAAGGGCACGTTTCGTGGGATGATTGAACACTTCCAGTTGGGTTGAACAGAACAGAAAAGAAAAGAAAGCGAGGTGATATGGAGAGCCGAGACTTTTCGAGTGAGAATGATTTTGCAATACAGTGCATTGTGCTGAAACGTGTAAATAAGAAAAGCCAAATGTGCAATAAAACCCACCTGTGTGTAGTGAAGGCCTGTGTGTGTGTGTAGTTAATTTTTTGTTTTTTGTGTATTTTGTCTTTTTGACACAATCTTTTTGTTTTGCTTGGTCTTGCTTTATATTATCAACAGAATTGTTTTACGAAGGAAAAGATCTGTCTTTGCTGCAATTCCTTTTTTTTTATGTTCTTGAAGGGTTAACAGAAGGGATATCTCACCTAAAAATGGATTCTAGCTTACACAGGAAAAATATTATGCTAATGATGTTTGTTGCTCTAGATTTTGCGTTTTTCTTTTCATGCGAGAGTTGTGTAGCCTCTGACTTGATCGCCTTGATGTCTTCCTCTTCTCTACTAACATGTGTAAACATGTGATAAATAACTATAATTTTGATTGATTGACTTGCTGAGTGCTTGCAGAAAGACTGCAAATTCGCTTCCTTTGGCCAACGTGCAGGCGGGTGATGCAGGCCAGACAGAGGAGGTTGCGGAGGAAAATCGCAGCCTCATCTGGGCCCTGGTGAAGCAGGTTCGGCCAGGCATGGACCTGTCCAAAGTGGTGCTGCCCACCTTCATCCTTGAGCCACGGTCTTTCCTCGACAAGCTCGCCGACTACTACTACCATGCTGACATCCTGTCCAAGTGAGCACTGTCTCTGTGCTTGCAAATGTAAACAGTTCGAAGAGACAGATGTGAAGAAAGACGTACAACATAGTGCTGACCTGTTCAAAGGGACTTGTTGCTGGGTTAGTTGGTTCATGTCTGCAGACTTCAATAGGGACACCCTCTGAATTAAAGTGAAAGGAAGGCACGAGACAAGTGCCTGCCTTGTGTTTTCTTTTATGCATCTTCCGTCGATGCTGTTGGCTGCTCCAAGGCCTCCTACGGGATAGTCCGATAGATAGCACTGGCAAGCGTTCAGTCAGCCTGCGCATGCTGACGTCCCAAAGCTGAAAAGAAGCTGAAGCGGTATATTTAGACCCAAATTTAGGGATGTGGCCTTTACACATATATGTATGGTATTCCATTTAGATAATGTGAATTGGTCTTTTACTGCACATGTTTCTTTAAATGCGAAACATTTCTTTGCCTTGTCTGAGCCAAGGTCAAACGTGAGGCTGTTCAAAGTCAGAGTTTGTCACCGATATGCTCTCGCGCACCTCCGTGCGCCCGATTGCTCGAGGCTGCTATTGCCCAGCCAATAGCAGCTTCGCACACCTGCTTGCACAATGCTACTGGCTTTGCACCTCCTCTCTTGCTACACTCGCTCGTATGGGTGTGCCCCACAAATAGATGTGGCTCGGCTGCATTAGCTGGAGTATGTTGCGCATAGGCCTCTACTTGCAGATACAACAATGAGCCCTCAAAAGTATTAAGCAGAAGAAAAGTCTAACGGTACGAAGCCACTGCAAAGACGGCAGAGTTATGCGATGCATAGCGATGTGGCGAGGCAGGAGGTGAAGTGACAGGCTGACAGGATATGCGCGGTTGTGGAACGCGAGCAAGGAGAGAAGCGATGTGCGGCCAAGGAACGCCAGCACACCAAACAAATGGCTACTGAACAGGCTGCTTAGACCATGCTTTGCCCATTGGAGGACCGGCACTTGCGGCATGCAGATGCATACTTTCAGAAGCACTTTGTTGAAGACAGTTTGGTATGGCGTGTAGCATTTGCTACTGCCTCTGGTTCTGATCCAGAAGCAGTAGTCATTGGGGTATCGTGGCCTGCGCATGTTGCGGTCCTCGAGCGAGTGTTTACCTGCAAGGATGCGAGTTTGTTTGGGCTTTGCACCACCTGCAGGTGAGAAATGCTTTGCATTGACTCAGATAATCATCATGGATGGTTTCTGGCGTGTTTTTCTCATAGCTCTTGCGCCAAAGATTTTTTTGAGTTATTACTCTGTGTGTTTGTATTCCTTATCCTTAGCTTGTTGGCAGCTGCGACAGAGCAGTCCTTCAGTGATGGTAAAATGCTATTCGTGTAGCGCATGTTTTTGCTTTCTATGTACCTAGGTTACTAATAACTTGCTGCGTTCTGGTTATGCAATTCTAGAAGACTCCTGAGCATGTGAAGTTCCATGTTGCGCATGAGTCTTTCGCTTGGGTTTGTTCAATATAACTGTGGTGGGGTTTTCGAAGTTTGGATTTGCGGGAGTTATTCTCGATTCAGATAAACATAGGACTTTGCTGGGACTAACAGAGCAAATGGAATTACCTGTCAATTTGAATTAGAAGATTTCGAATTATTGTAATTTCCTTGTATTGGTATAAATTCAAATGCAAACAAGGCAAGAACAACTAGAAAGGGTTGTGTTTTCTGGTTTACCTGCATTTGCAACAATGGCTTAGAGGCCAACTGCAGTGAAATTTTGGACCACATAAAAAGCCTTGTTTTAGATAGTGTAGATATGGAGCAGGCCCTTTATGCAAAATTTTACGTCCTAAATAGGAGTAGATGTGGGATGAAAAGCTAACAAAAATTGACATTTTTGATACCGAAGGTGAACAAAACGCTGCCATTACAGCTTGCCATAAGTTACTGTTTAAAGCGAGTGCGACTCCTCGATATCACCTCCTATACTTATGCAGTGCCTGTGGCACGTGGAAAGCTCTTGAAGGTGACATGTTGGGACTTGGGTCATATCTGCTGATCGCCGGGTACAGGCGTTGTGTGCTTAGGTGCTATTTGAAGGCTATTTAAGAAAAATAGACACTTGCCAGCTTTGCAACTTTTCCAAGATCCAAGTGATGAGACATATAAGCTTTTGCATAGAATGAAGAGATTTTGCATCACCTAGCCGTAAACAAACTTCACTGTAAAACACAGCATCAAACAGCAAGCTTGGTATTGAATGTCGAAGCACCTAAGCCTAATGTTGCCACGATGACCACAGCTGCTACCTGATCGGCGAACGAGAGTGCTGATTCGATGCTGCGAGATACTCACGGTGGTGCCTGCAATTATTGCCATTTCGGACCTGCGGTCATGGAAGGAAGTCCAGGAATTCAGATGGTGAAGGATTTCAGTGTCCGAAATTGTAGGCATCCTCGTACATCGGCTCTGTGGGGTACATGGCGGGGCCGCCATGGACGTGCCCGAATTATCGGGCACGTCCGAAAAATTGGTCATTGCCATAAAATCGGTCAATGCCATACATATCCAAACAAGACAGTGATTCGTGAGAAGATGGAGAGTTGGGGTAATCAAGAGCCATCAAACAAGGAATGTTGTGAGAGCCATCATTTCATCAAGAGAACTTGTTTCTTGTTTGACAAATGCTGATCGACAGAGGCTGTGTATAAATTTCCACAGAAGGCCTCGAAGTTTTTGATGCGCCACACAGCAGGGCAGTTCCAGTGCCTGGTGCGAGGTTGCATGCAAGATGTATTGTCCAACTGCGTTGTTTGTTGCATGACAGGGCTGTTCAGGAAGACGACCCCTTGACACGGATGAAGCTGGTGGTGCAGTGGTACCTATCCGGTTTCTATAAGAAGCCCAAGGGCCTCAAGAAGCCCTACAACCCCATTCTTGGCGAGGTGTTTCGCTGCTGTTGGAAGCACCCAGAGACGGGGAGCCGAACCTTCTACATTGCTGAGCAGGTTTGTTTATTTGTTGTATGATTGATTGATTGATTGATTGATTGATTGATTGATTGATTGATTGATCGATTGATTTAATATCCCAAATCAATATGGATGTTGTGAAAAATGCTGTAGTGAAGAACTCTGGATTAATTTTGATTAACTAGGGTTCTTCAGCATCCACCTAAAACTTGTTACGTGGGCATATCACTAATCAATATAAACAGCCCTGCGCAATTCTTGGCACAATGTGGAACTCCTTAAGCTATTTTTCTCTTTATGTTCAGTTCAGCCTCTGTCACTGTTGCTGCCTACTAAAACATTATTACTTGGTGGCAATGCGTTTTGGTTTGCATTGAAGTAACACGTTTATTTGCTTTCAAGTTTCTAAAACTCATATACTTGCTTCTGTGCAGGAATTGATGATGATGATGTGTGTGTGTGTCTGCCAGCAGTGTGCAAGAAAACTTCAGTTGCACTGTATTTGGCACATTTGGATAATCAACTTTTGTCTGAAACAGTTGTCTTGAACTTTTGTCTTAATCCATGCCCAGTAGCCCAATATGGTTATCAGTTGGTAAATGCTACGTAGTCATGTTTAGAGTTATCTTGTAACAGTGGGACTGCCCTAGAGACTCTCGGGAGGAGCTGTTGGCTATGTGTGTAGATAAGATCTCATTATGTTCATCAATGGTAATGGAGCCGTTACTCTTGTTTCTGAGCTTTTGCCCATTTATGACTAGCTGGCTAGCGCATTAATTCAGGCTAACTCCTCAGCTCTTCATTCATAACAGCATGAACACGTCTCACTCAATCACTGCAGAAACTCTTTAAACAATGGAGTGAGGAAGTGCGGTAGTAGGAGCGAGGGAATTGACCTTTGTGCGGCCTCTCGCTTCGACGCAAACTAAGCGACAAAAACACATCATGGTGTGCTGTGATCTGCGGCGTAGACTCTTGTCTCCACCGTAGATCGCTTTCAAGATAGGGGCCGCACGACCGCGCCGTACGTAGCAGCTGCCAGTATAGTAGGCCTCTCCTGTTTGTGCCAGTCCCACACACAAGTTTCGGGAACTCCAAACGCCCGTGATGTGACCCGATTTCCGTCCGTCTCCGTACAAGGGATCGCTTTCCTTTTAGTTGCAGCATCGTGATGAACTCCGCATGTCTTTACAGTCGGCACTTCCATGCTGATATAGCGAATGCAAAAAATGGGAAGATGGACGGTGCACTAACTTAAGCCAAAATAAGCATTGCCTAAGCACACGTACTGTAGCACGTGGAGAAAGCCACGGCAGCTAGGCTCAAAGCGCGTACGAGGTGCCATTTTGAAATACCGATGGCGATGTGGTAACGCAAATTTAGGGTTGTACTCCATTATGATGCGCACGCAATCTTTGGCCCCATTTTATTGGAAAAAAAGTGCGGGTAAGATTCGAGTAAATACGATATGTACTTGTTACCATTATTTGATAAAATTTAAGGGGGTCACAATTATAAGGTGAGGGTGTAGCTTTGGGACCACCCCCCCTCTAGAAAAATAAAAGCTCAGGTATGCACATAAATTAAAGTGATAAAGAGTAGCCAGTGGATTATTCACTCTTGGCAGAGATTGCCTGAAATACTGAATTACCGATTGGTACACAGCAAAAAGGCAAAGTGGCAAACAAGAAATGGGGGAAGGGAGCTTCAACCTGTGGAGGAGGGTACAGTGTAGGGTTCCCTGAAAGTTAACAGAATTGCATTGGCGAGAACTTTTCCTCAAGGTGTGATGTTGTGGTAGCGTGCGCTGCAGCGCTGTGAAGCCACACAGCAAGGCAAAACTCGCACTGCGGTGAAGCCACTCGTCAAAGTGAAATTCACATATAATTCGCACTCTGTCTTTAATGTTAAATTTAAAAAATTCTGGGTGAAGGTTACACGTGCAAAATATGGTACTGCCTCATGTGCCAGAATAATTGGTACAATTTGTGCTGACATTCAAAATATTGATTGCTGACAGAGCCTGGCGCACCGCCAGAAACGCCATCAGTCGGGGACGTGTTTGGCATGTGAAATTGAAACTATCTGATCTACCGCTTTCTCGTGGCCCCTAGGGCCCCACACCTCCTCTGTGTAAGTGCACCGGCTCGGCTCGGCTCGGCTTGTGGCTTCCAAGATAGCACTGATGCAGTCTCGGAGTTCGTGTCTAGCTGTCCCAGCCACCACCGTGCACCGCACTGAAAGAGAAGTGGAGGCACTCGTTTTTTGCACTTTGTTGCACAAGAAGCACCACCTGTATGTGGGATGGCGCAGTTAGGCGTGGCAACTTCGAGATCTTGGAGTGTGAGCCAGTGTGCCTAGCTTTGCCAGCTATGCACCGAAGTGAGAGAAAGGTGCTGTAAGAGAGAAGTGCTGCTTGTGCACGTCCACCATACATGTGCGTGGCTGCGAGCGGCGGTGAGTAAAACCAGTGTTGCTCGATGGCATATGCAATGCAGGAATGTTTAACGCTGGTGAACGGTGCACGGTGGTGAAGAACGGTGCACCACGGTAGACATTTTTTTCCTTTGAAACAAATCTAGTTCGTTATATCTATTGGCTGAACAATTTTGCTTCGTTAAAACAAGGGGTTAAATATGTGAATGTCTATGGGGATTTCCAGGGGCATTGCACTTTACTTCATTATGAGCCATTTATTTATAACGAGGCTCGAGGGCATTCCTAATTCAGTGATGTGTAAGCAGTGAACGCAAATAGAATATTCATACAGTGAGCTAATGGCGGCGTTTATCTCCTAAATCCAGGTCTCTCATCACCCACCAATTTCTTCTTTCTACGTGAGCAACCGACCAGATGGCTTCTGCATCAGTGGAACAATTTTGGCAAAGTCAAAGTTCTATGGTGAGCCCTTAACCTGACCTTGTTTTCCTGTTTTCATAGGTGAAAATTGCATTTCAGAGGCACATCTCTTGTTAAGTCCAAGAAAGAAAAAAAAAGAAGGCTTTAGTAATTTTTTTATCTAATATGCTGTCATGGTTACAATTAACCCCTGCATGTCAACAGAAAGTTAAAGAAACTAATCTTACAAAGATTTAAAGTTTAAGACCTCACAGTCTTAGATTATGGTGTTCTTCAATTTGCGAAAAATGAAGTTAACTGAAAGGTACAGGAAATATTCACAATGTTGCACTGATACCATAAGGAAAATTTTAAAGAAAATCTAGAATTTGCAGAATGTTTTTGTCTTGATTGCCTATGGTCTATGAAAGTTTCCATGTTCTAGCTCACGAGGTATGTGACTTTAAAGAAAAGTTTTCTGCCTAGTGGGAACAGCCTCTTTCATGTAAGTACCGCAAATATGGGGCAAAATGTCAAACTCTGCTGGGCTGGTGGCAGCAGATCTCTGCCATGTGCTGCAGACATACTGAACGAAAGAGATGTAATACTCTCAGCATATCTATAACATACGAGTTTGCACAAAAAGTCGGTCAATCGTTAACAGGCAGAATATGAAATTTGCAACCAAGCAGCCAATGATTGTCTCAGGCTGGTCTTTTGAGTCTCCATCATGCGAATTATGGTCTCATCTTTTGACATTGTCCTCATACTCACTGCTGCTAGTAGAATCCAAATAATCATTTGAGGAAGCAGGAGAATCGAGAGTGATGCCATTCGCATGAGAGCTGAGGTACTAGAGTGTATGCCACCATTGCGATCACTAGGAGCATTCTTTAGCGTTTGTTAAAGGTCACCTCCGCATGAAAAAAAAAAAAGGAAACAATACTCGGAAAGTGGAGTTGAAGGTGAAAAGTGGAAGTGGAGTAGATGATGCAGCAAGTTGGTACGAGTTCTGGGAGCCTTAAATTTGGGTGCGGTGCTTGTAGGTCACTCGCGACCCACGTTGACCCATGTTCGATGACTATGTTGAGGGATGAATTCAAATGCACTGAAAAGCCTCCAGCCAAAAATATTTTGTTTTTCTTTAATTACATAAAATGTCAGAATTGTGGAAGTTTTAGTCATCACACATTGACGGCATGGCAGGTTACGACTTTCTGAACAATTTTGCATTGATTGCAATTGATAGGTTGCGGTACCTTCCTGCAGGCAACTCACTATCGGCAATTCTGGAAGGCACAGCGCAGTTGTCCTTTTTGACGAGGGGCGAGACGTACACAATCACCATGCCGTACGCTCACTGCAAGGGCATCCTCATGGGCACCCTTACCATGGAGCTCGGGGGCAAGGTGAACATCGTATCGGAGAAGACGGGCTACCGCACCGAACTCGAGTTCAAACTCAAGGTGAGTTGAGCTGTTCAAGTGGTGGATAAATTTTTGCTCATATCTACTGCTGTCAGAGTGCTTGAGGCCCACGATTGCAATGCATGGCCCTGAAGGCACATGTGCGCTGCACAAGCAAATGCAGCCTTGCTGGCATGGATGGAAGTAGCGGATTGGTTGTTGCACTGTGCGAACCTTCCATATTTCTAAAGGATCCTTGACTCAAAGCTGTTCCTCCATTCCAGTGCGTTGAGCACAGTGTCACTGCTCGATTGAACCAAGAATTGCCGTGGTGTGTCAATGAAGCACAGTGGCCATTGCTGTTAAAGGGGCGGTGCTGCCGTCAACTTTCTTGAGCCGAGGTGGAGGAACATTCTAGAATAAGGGGGCGTAACACTCGATCGTGTTGCTTATTCCTAAATGTTTAACATTCTGGGTCGTCATTCTGCTTTGGCTCGTAGTGCTGAAATACGGTACCTACGTAATTTACCTTGACAAGGAACAGAGAAAATCAAATAGTGGACATCTTAAGTTTGTTTGCCGTGCTACTTAAAAGAGGTATGGCGTGACCACAAAATGCTGAAGTGTGATTAAATTAAAAAGTGATTAAATTATGGAGTTTTACATGTCAAAACCACAATCTGGTTATGGGGCACGCCATAGTGGGGGACTCCAGATTAATTTTGACCACCTGGGGTTCTTTAACATGCACCTAAGTCTAAGTACATGGGTGTTTTTGCATTTCGCCGCCATGGAAATGCGGCTGCTATGGCCAGGATTTGGTCCTGTGATGGTGCTTAGCAGCGCGACACCAAAGAGCCACTAAGCAACCGCGGCTGGTGCAGAAGTGTGATGCGGTGTACTACAGGAAGGCACACGTGAAGTAGTATTCATACAGAGAAAGCCTCCTAAGACCCTTGACTATGCTGACAAGTGTTACAAGTGTTACAGGTGTGACGTTGATCACTGTAAAGCATGTGAAAATATGTTTGTAGTTCCTGGTTTGAGCAGGAAATGTCAAGCTAACATTGTTTAACATTTCACTGGGCGTTGATTAAGGCTGGTGGCATCCGTCGGCATCGTCTCGTGTAATGCTGAGGTGCAATGCCTTCAGTGCCACGGGTAGCGCTCCTCATCGAGCCAGCATGGTGACACGCCTGGTGGCTGCCAGGGCGCTGTTCCGTCTGCCCAGCAGGAGTTGCCTTGTGTGCAGCGTCGTGCCAACATAACGCACACAAACATAATTAGAGTACCATCCGAGAAGTTGAATTGTAACACTAAACCTTGCGATCGCCGTCACTTCGTCACCCTTCGGGTGAAACAGCCAACTTCTTTTTTTGTACAGCGCCCGTGTTTTCTTATTCTTTCATTCTGTTCCCTTTGCACCATTTCTTTACAACAGTGTTAACCTGCCAACTTTCCAAACCTGCCGTTTTGACTCATTGTTGCTCTTTAGTGTTCCTCAAGCATTTGACGATACACAGCACTGTAGAAGATGAAACAGCACTCTCTGTCGTAATTTGTTGTCGGTCTTTTTTTTTTTCCATTTCTTTTTCCTTCCTTTTTTTTTTTTTTCTTTTCTTCTTCGTGCGGTACAGTTGCCCTACTGGTTGCTTACATGGGTGATGCCGTGTTCGGTTCTCCCTCTTGTTTGCATCCCTCTTTGCAGCCATTCCTAGGTGGGCCTGAGTTGTGCAACTTGGTGACGGGGAAGTTGAAGCTAGGCAAGGAGACCTTGTTTCTCATCCAGGGTCATTGGGATGGGCAGATTTTCCTGCGAGACAAGAGGACGCAGGTGAGATGCCATCTTCTCTGTCTCTGCTTGTCATGGTGCAACACATACTCTTTAGGCATGGACAGCACGCAATGCAGGAAAGGCTGATAATGTCCCTTATTCCAAAATGGTGCTTGAGATGACTCTCCAATCATGGGCCTCTAATCTAAGATGTGGCAATGCTTTCCTATGGGAAACGTCTGCTGCTCTTTCATTGTTTTTTGCATGCTCTTGTTTTGTGCAGCGAATAAAATTATGTAACTGTCATACCTTCATCATCTGCACATGGCTTTGTGCAAAGTCACAGAAAGAACACTTTCTTTATCCTTTTTTTTTTTAAGGAGCTATTTAAGTCATTTTTAAGTCGCACTACTCAAACTTATCTCACGAATACCCGTTAGCACCCTGCCACTAATAAGGCAGAATCATTCATGCCTGCCCTATGCGAAAAAAGTGAGCGGACTAACTACACTGGTTGCTATGGCGATGAGACCATTTCCTTTTGTTCTACTCGTTGCTGGTATGTTGCACCATTGTTTCACTGGATGACACTGTGATCACCATTCTTAGCATCGCTGTGACTGTGCATGGCTGTTAGCGTGGCTGAGTGTATGCGCAACCTGTACACCCTATTTTAGAAGTAATCTGCCACATGTACACAGAGTGGGTGTGCCAAGATGGCATAGCACCATGTGTGCTGCCTTGCCCACGCATTTGGCACTGAAGATTGCATAATCTCGTGTTACGTAGAGGTGTTGAAGCTAGAAGCAGAAGAAGCATTCACCCCCTATTGATGGCCCTTTTTGTGACAGTCATCCCACTATCGTCCCACACTAACGGCCGTGGGGACAGAGCAGATGTGAAAACGTGGCTGGCTTTGATTCGTACCGCCGATGTGAAAATATCGTTGATGGAGCATGAAACCATACCTTTTGTTGCTGACTCTCAAATTCATCAAAATGAATTTTTTCTCATTCAAGTTTGCTTATTACGATTGCCTGATAATTTGGAAACATTTGCAGCCTCTTCTGTGTAAAAAAAAGTCATTGGCGGCTGTACTTATTTGCATAATAGGTCGAATTTCGATATAGCGCAGTTACGATGTAAAGAAGCAAATTGCCAATATTACGAACTTCATTATATAGAGGTTTAACTGCGTATCTTTTACCGGGCTCCTCGGTCAAGTCAGCTGTATCCCTTAATTATGTCTTGTCCTTGTGCTAAAATTTCCCAAAATTTGAGGAGTCATTTTTATTTCTTACACAATTTCTGAGGTAATCATTAATGGGATCTTTCCACATTGTGATTGTGTCAGCCTTGTTTGCTAACCTGCTTATTTTCAATCTTCATTGCATTCTTTTCAATGTACCATTGGTTCAAATTCAAATGTGGACAAGTTGGAAAGAGCTAGTATGTGTTGTTGTGCTTTCAAGTTGACTTGCATTTGTAACGATGCCTTAATTCAAGCTTTAGAGCATACTTAAGTGAATGGATGTATTTATAAATTTGAGGTAGTTTGCAAGTTTGAACATTGTTTGTGAATTTTTGCCTTAAAAGTAGGTAAGAGCCAGCTGTTGTAATTACTGTTACTTTTAGAATGTTCAAGTTCAGGAATAAACTAGATGTGTAAGCACTGTAATCAGACCAGCAACTGCTTTAGATTGCATCTTCATTTTTGCATTGAGGTTGTTTCATTCATCATTTTCGTAAGGAATATTTTGGCCAGCAAGAATGATAGAATTCCATTTCTATGAGTCTCTTTGATACTATGAGCACATTTTACCATTCTCCCTTCAAGTTCACAATAGCGGGAGTGTATTCATTGTAGTCTAATCAGAGTATTTATTTTCTCGTACCCATTAGCACTGCCAAGTCATTGAAAGATGATAATGTGAGGTGTGTGGTATGCCACTACCTGGAGTGACGTCATTGCCAGTGACGGGATGAACCATGTCTTTAACCCTCAGCCTGCTGTATTGCTTATGCTCAGGTTGTGTGGGGCTACGACTGTCATTAGTACCTCCTTACTACTTCATGCTTCCAAACGTTTTGGTTCCTTTGTATTCACGATTATCATAAGGTATGTAGCTGACATACCTTAATTTTTTCTTTTTTGATGCTGTGTTGCCTAGTTGCAACAGTAATAGGATGCGAACTTGAGCTTGTTGTTATGGCTTTTTACTTGTGTACTATACTGTGTACTTTCTCGTCACATTTTTTTTTTGTGTGCTGTTTTCCCACCATGAAATGGCAACAGCACTTCTGAATGTCTTCCTTTGCTTTTGTGTTGTCCTAATTGCAGGAGGAGCAGGTGCTGTGGCACCCAACCCAGGAAGTGAAGTCGAAACGGCTAAAACGATCCACAGTGCCCTTGGAGATTCAGCAAGATTATGAATCCGAAAGGTGGGGCCAGTGTTTGTGATAGTGGAGTTTGAGTCGCACCTTGAGTGATGTTTTTCCAGCTGAGTACGTTGTTTCAACTAAGAAGCTAGCAAAGAAGCTAACGAATGTGCAACAAGTGATAGAACAGGAAGTGATAGGTTTCTTAATGGTGTTTTAAAGAACAGCAGTTTGGATAATAAAGCAAATGGGTGTAACTAATATCTTAGTTGAGATTAAGGAAAAGGACTTCTTTTTTTATTCTTTAGAGGGCTGCCTATGGCATAGTAAAGAAAAAAAATAATTATGCGATGCAACCCTGCAACATGCAGGAAGTCCGGTAAGGCTTGTAATTATGGTTATCTTGACTTCATTTGGTAAAGTCGGTGTGCCAGTCACTGTGGAGGCCAGAACATCTTAGCAAAGGCTCCTGGGTGCATCGTGTACCTGGGCAAGTCCACAACAGGTAGTACCGTAATTATTCGAATCTAACGTGCCCCTTTCTGATAAAACGGGTCCAAGAATTGCATGCGTGTTAGCATTGAGTACGACCCGAAATCCATGTTACCATATCGCCATCGGCATTCGAAAAATGGCCGCCTCGTACGTGCTTCTAGCCTAGCTGCCGTAGCTTCCTCCATGTGTATACCTCCATGTTGTACAAGTAACCAGGTGATGGTGTAACCTAGTCTACCGCCTGTCTTTCCATTTTCTGCGTTTATTCAATCAGCATGGAAGTGCCAACTGCGAAGACATGCCGAGTCCACCATGATGCCACATTTAAAAGGAAAGTTATCACGTGCGCAGATACAGACGGAAATCGGGCCGCATCATGGGCGTTCGGAGTTCCCGAAACTTGCGCGCAGGACTGGCGCAAACAGAAGGAGAATATTTTCGCCAGCAAAGCAACAAGGAAGGGTTTCAGTGGACTGAAGCAGGGCCGCTTCGCCAAAATAGAAGAGCTGCTCATGGAATATCTGAATACGTACAAGAGCAGCGAGCAGCACAGTGACCTGTGACGACCGATCTGCTCCAAGTACGGGCAGTGCAGTTAGCCCTACAGAAAGAGATAATGCGGAGTGACTTCAAAGCAAATAGGTGCTGGCTATCAAATTTTATGAAAAGAAAAGTCTTTTCTCTTCGAAGGCAGACAGGGAACTGCCAAAAATTGCCTGAAGAATATGAATAGAAATTGCACAGTTTTCAGTGGTACGGTTTGAAGTTGCACCATAGAAACAGCTACCACTTCGGACAGATTGGAAATGCTGATCAGACGCCGTTTTAGTTTGACATGCCTGCCACCACAACCATTGAAAAGAAGGTGAAGCAAGTGCGCGTTTTGTCTTCTGGCCACGAAAAAACTAGTCACCGCAATGCTTTATTGCACTGCGGATGGGCGCAAGCTGCCCCTGTATCTCCCGAAAAGAATCGTGTTTCAGAGTGGCGCGATTGTGCGTGCAAAGGAAAAAGGTTGGATGACCACGGACTTTGTTGCTGACTGGATTGATAACCACTGGTGGGAGAGGCCTGGCGGCAGTCTGGGTGTGCGTGCGTAGCGCGCCTCGCTGCAGTACTTTGCTGGATGGGTGAAAGATGCATGGTGCACGATCCCGTCTGCCATGGTCAACAAGACCTTTAAAAAGTGCGGGATTTCGAATGCCATGGATGGCACCAAGGACAAAATGCTTTGGTCTGTTGCTAGCAATAAGGAGTTGTCTGATAGCGACGAGGAGTGATATCTATTACCCCATGCGACTTGTACCGGCGCAGTGAAAATCTTGGTGGCAATGTACGCCGCTTCCATTTGTGTTTTTATTCATTGCAACTTTACTGTAGTGAGAATAAATCAGTTTTTTCCAAATAGAGAAAATAGTATTTCTATATGAAAGCACGAGGTGCACCATATTGCATTCTTTTTTTTGTTCGTCATGGAAAACGGGTGCGCATTATAATCGAGGGCGCGTTAGAATTAAGTAAATATGGCAGTTGCTTACCGATAATTCAGACTTGACAGTGACAGCCAAAACATCCGAATAACAGGGACTTTGAAATACTGCATTCGCCAGAAAATCAGCGACCCTTTCTTTTTTTTTGGGGGGGGGGGGGGGGGGGGGAGTTCCACAGATATATATATATAAAAAGGATAGGTGCCATATTCTTGGATCATCACTTTCAGGGTTGCCTTCAGTTTCGTGTGACTATACTTGTGGACAACTTTCTGTGGCAATGAAGGGAAAGCTGCAGAGGCAAAGTGCGTACAAGCTAAAGCGCTTCTGAAAGAAGTCCCGCCTTTTCATCAGTGTTTAAGCTGGAAAAGAGAATACACAAAACCTTATTTACAACAGATAAATAAACGAATTGTCTGAGAATATAGCCCCAGTTTGTCAACACGTTGCTATGGGCAAGTACGCTTGCCTGTGGTCTAGACAGATCCTTGGCCACGATTTTCTAGCGATGCCTTTTATGCTAGTCCTTTTCGTGCTTTGCGCACTTTGTCAGTGTTCAGAGAAGCACTCCCCCCACATTATCAATGGTATTAGCCGCCCATGAACAGTGGATGATAAGAGCGGAACTCGCACACCAAATTGTGCAAATCACAAGTGCAGCCTAGCCTTTGCAACTTCTTGGCTTGACCTGCCCTTTGGTTTAGGCACACTTGGCAACTACTAAATCAACTATGCTTCTCTAGTTTCGGTTTCAAGGGGATGCAGGCAACATGGGGGACGGCCCTTCCAGCAATGTGTAAAGATGAGATAATCTCTCTTTGTGCTCAACTTGGTGGCTAAATCAGCAAATGGCCAGGCAGTTGGAGTCTGAACTATCGCACAACGCGCTGTAATTGTCCAAAATTTCGGTCATCCTTGTACATTAACTATATGGGGCCAGTGGTGGTGTTCAGATAATCGAGTATGTCCGAATTATTAGTCGACGACTGTACACACCGGTGTCTTGTGCCACGGTCATAGAGTTGGGGTGACGGAGGCATCCTTGATGAAGCCTTTCCACTTGCATTTTACAGCTGGCCATGCCATCCGATGTGTAGAGCAGATATATAAGCGGTGGTCCTATTAAATTAAGAGTTTAAGTGCCAAGGGAAGGGAAATGCAGCCAAGGATGCAAACAACTAGATGGTCTCATGAGATAAAGGAATTTTCAGGCATAGGATGGGGTCAGCTGATGCAAGACAGGGTAATCCTAGATCGATAGGAGAGGCCTACATCCTGCAGTGGACATAAAATAGGCTGCTGCTGCTGATAATGACGACTGCAATGTTGATTACGGAAAAGAAAAAAACTTCTGGGGTATGATGTGCAGTGATAATCAGTCCATAAGTTGAAAGCGGCAACTATTTGAGATGCTGTGCTAATGGTAATACAGTTGAACCTTGATAAACGAACCTCAGTGTAACGAAATTCTCAATGTCGCAAAGTATTTAACTTTTGATAACTTCCTGGCCGTAGAACATCCTGCAATTAGAACCTCAATATAACGAAGTGTGTTTATGTGCAATTTCCATATAATGAAATTTCACTGCCACCGCGAAGAAATACAGAGACAATAAATGGAAACTTCTGTGGATGCAGATGGTCAAATTACACGCTGCTGCTTGCTAATGCACCCCTCAAATTACCCTGCAAGACCGACACAGACCACCGCAACATCATGCTTCGTATAAAGTCCAAGTGCGATAAGATCCTATCACGTCATGTGCGGTGTATGCTTTGGTTGCAAGTGAAATCTTGTGAGGGTGAACCGAGAGGGATGGTGACATGATGAGCACCGTCTTCCTGCATGAGCAAAGTGAAAGGGGAGGAGAAGAGCCAGCTTGCGGCAGTGCAATCAAGCACGTGCAAGGGGAGGGGGGACAGAGGAAGAATTGGTAGACAGGTACCTTCTTTTGTAGCACAACCGTAGATGTGCATGGCTGTCAGCGTGGCAACGTGCACGTGCGGCTCCCGTGCCCTGTTTTATAGGTGATCTGCCGCATGTGCAAGGAGTGGGCAAGCTGAGATGGCATGGTGTCATGTGCACTGTCTTCCCACACGTTTAGTACTGGAGGTTGCATAATCTCACGTTTCAGAGATGCGTTGAAGTGAAAAACAGGCAAAGCATTTGCTCCCTGCTGCCGGCGCTTTTCATGAGAGCGTCGTCATGTTGCAGGCGACACTGTCAGCCGCGCAGTGGAGTGGACGTGAAAATGTGGCTCCTTTTGCTTCGTATCACCGATGTGATGATATCATTGACACAGCGTGAAGACGTCTATGTTCCAGGCCTGTCCAAAGAACCCTTTCGACAGAAAGCCCCTAAGCCCTCCACCTCTTTTTTTTTTATGTGGTTCTGCACCACAAAATGCCACATGGCCCAATGGATCTCTTTGGAGGCATGAGTGTCACTCGCACTCCTCTGTTATATCATGAACCTCCTCCATCAGGGCAAGGAGGTTCACGATGAAGTGCTTGAGGGAGGAGGTTCATGATAACGAAGTGCTTGAGCAAAATGAAGGTGGGAAAATACGATGGATAAGGAAGGAGAGGGGAAACATAACATTGGTCAGTTCACTGCCTCGTGCAAGTATGTTCCCTTTGCTGCTGCATCCTTGGCCTGTCACCGACTACAGTAGAAACTTGTTGATACGATCCCATTTCATACAGTTTCCCAGCGCCAACATTTGCATTCAAGAATGCAAAAAAATGACCCGATATAGTTCTTCTTTACTGGCTGATATGTTCTTGGAAAACATATTTTGGCACCAATGTTCAGTATATTGCCAAGCTGCAACTGTACGATACTTTTTCCATCTACTAGATCCCATGTAAACAAGAAAAGGTGCGAGGCATGCCTAATAGAGAGCAGTAGGCACCCGCAACAGCAGCTTCCCTGCAGTGCTCGTCAACCCACGTTAAGTGAAAATTCCGCCATGCACACGGTTTCCTATACCAATACCAACAAATCTCCTCGCTGGTCATCACACATTGCCATTCACAGCTATTGCCGCCACCCAGTTGCGATAAGCATCTTTACCTATCTGTTTAACATCACATGCTGCATAGTGCCGTTGGAAGGGTATTACACGCTCTTAGTAGTGTTAGATACTGGACCTTTTCCTGGTATACTTAAAGTTCACCAGACCACATCGAATCACCGTCACACCTAATTAAGGTGCGCAAAAGCACATCTACCACGTTCCCGAGGCGCAGCACGTCCAGATAAGTGGGCACCCCCCCCACCTTGTGCGCCGCATGTGGAGCTATTGTCCCATTGCTTGACTCTTCCCGAAAGTGTAGCGGGAGCCTGGCACGATTCCAGGTAACCTGGATCCCGAGCAAAGCTGCTTTACGGCTCTGAAAGGTCGCTGGAGAACAACCCGCCTACCCCCCGCTAAGGGCTTGCAAACTCGGAGGGAACGACGGCTGTCAGTCACCATGAAGCCCTCGGAACCCCCATCCACCTATTGTGATGGCACTTGTAAACCTGAAGGGAACGACGGCTGTAATTCACCGTAAAGCCTTGGGAGCAACCCCCCCATCTGATTATTGTGACGGCAGTTGCAGACCAGAAGGGCAATACCGGAGGCAAGTCATCCCTTAGACAGTGAAGCCCATGGAACGACGCCCTGAGCCGAATGTGACTGCACTCGCACGGGCGCCTACCATTGGCCGAAAATGACAACACGTGAGCGGGTTCGACGACTGGCTGAACAGGACGTTGCCTCGAGACACCGAAGGGGTTAAAGCCAGAGACCGGGAGCAGAGAGGAGCAAGCATTTCTTCATTCATTCATCTCTTTTGGGCTTCTTGCCACAGGCCGTAGCGTCTGAGTTGCTGCCGGCCAGCAATGACTTTAGTACTATTAATTTTTTTGTATCTTTATTATAAATAATGTAAATAAACCTTCAGTTTTCATCTCAAACTCCTCCTCAACCTTGGCCAACTCCAGCACTCAACGGCAAGATCCAATATCTGGTGGACACCCCGCAGGGGCGTCTGCGTCAGCAGGCGTTTGGTGTTTTGCGACACCACGTACCCAAGCACACGAGGGTTGGCCCCTCCCGCGTGTAGCCGTGCGCGGCTTAGTCATGTCCGGGGAAAAGAGGATCCTGGGGATTAAGCCAATGCCGGGTGTTTGGACCTTTACGGCCCCTCGGCGGCGGCAACACACCCCTTTGGCCTCGGCTTCACGTGGACGGCACCCCCGGACTGACCCACCCGGGGGAAATCGGCAGTCGCCTCTTCCTGTCTCTTCCTCTCAAATCTTCGTCTTTATCTCTTACTTTTTGACCTTTCCTGTCTTCTCCTCTCTTCCATTTACTTCATTCTCCTCGGCGGCAAGGGTTAACCTTGTGTGGGATAGCCAACCTTGGTTATAACAGATTTGGTTATAGTAGTGTCATACAGCTGGCGCACGCAGGCCGTCTTTTCACGGTCCTGCAGCGTCCCCTCATGGGGCTCCATGGTGGGTGGCTGGCGGCGCTGCCGAATTTTCACATATATCTATGGCAAGTTCTTTTCCAACACTTCCTGATCGCCCTCATAAACGAGGGCGCACCGAAGAAGTTTTCAAGTTTTTTAGCCGAAACAATGACAATTTTCCAAGATTTCATGTTGTACATTCAGAGAAAGAAGAAAAGGCAGCAAGAATGATCTCACCTTTTCTTGTTGCGAAGACACTTAGTGAAGCTTTTGGCCCAGGTTATAAAGTCTCTAAGTTGGCAAGTGGCGACCTCCTCTTAGAACTGCGTGATAAGGCACAGTACGAGAAACTCTCTAATATAGTATCTTTTGGAAGTCTTCCAGTGACGGTCACACCGCACCGCACAATGAACACCACCCGCGGAGTCGTTTCCGATGCAGATCTCATGGAACTGACTGAAGCCAAACTACTGGAGGGCGGGAGCGATCAAAATGTGACCAATGTCAAGAGAATAAAGATCAGGCGCGATGGCAAGGAGATTGAGACAAAGCACTTAATTCTAACTTTTGCATCAAGTATGCTACCTGAGACCATTGAGGCTGGCTATATAAAGATCCGAGTCAGACCGTACATCCCCAATCCTCTCCGATGCTTTAAGTGTCAAAGATTTGGCCACAGTTCACAGAACTGCCGAGGCCGCCAGACTTGTGCAAAATGTAGTGCCCAAGAACACCCATCTGACAATTGCGAGAATGCTCCACACTGCGTGAACTGTGATGGGGAACACGCCGCGTACTCGCGGTCCTGTCTATTATGGAAAAAAGAAAAAGAAATAGTCACAATCAAAGTTAAGGAAAATATATCGTTCAAAGAGGCACGCAGGTGGGTAGCATACCTTCCAAAGAAAAGCTTTGCCAAAGTGGCGCGTCAGGGGGCAGCGTCACAACGGCCTCCGGCGGCTGTCCGGCCCACAAGCAGTGAGTCAGCAGTTATGCCATCTGCCCCCCCGGTGGTTGCAGCTAGCGCTGCTCCGCCAACTGAGCAGAAGGGACCATCGACCCCGAAGGTGGGCGTATCCGAGGCTGCCCCAACCTCCCCGGCCCCTTCCAGCGCTGGCAACAGCCGGCGCAGCCAAATCCCTCGGGGAGCCCCATCGACCTCCAGGCTGGTGGGTGCAGGGGTCTTGCCCTCCAAGGTGGGACCCTCTCTGGTAACCTCTCGCTCGCAAGAGCACGTGTCCGGAGCCTCACTAGAGGCAATGGACACTACACCTGTCCTGAAGGCGCACCAAACGCCTAAGGAGCGGCGAGGCTCCCTCGAATGCTCCAGAAAGGGCAAGACCCCGGTTACAGGGCCTCGAAAGAGCTCTGTAATCTAATCTCTGAAATCTCTCTAATTAATAGCTCTGTTTCCATACACACAGCACCTATTTGCTTCCAATATGGATAAGTGGAACCCCGTTCATACGTTTTTCACCGGACCGGGAAAAAAAAACGTAACAGCCCGGAAAACGCAACAGTGAGGAAAGCTCCGAAAATGAATGAAAAAAAGTGCAGCTTCAACTATAGACAATTTATTTCCACAGAGTGCGCTTAGGACCTAAAAAAAAGTCCAGAATTGTGGCTTGCCGTTTCTTTCGCTCGCTAGAAATCACCACACGTTTCTCAATAGCCTGGAAGGCCGCATTGCTGTCAGCGTCGCTGTGAGGTGCGACGTACCTGCGGAGGAGGTCCAGAGCCGCAACGGCTTTTCGAAAGCTACGATTTGGCAACTCCCCGGCATCATGCGGCTCGTGCATCGCAGTCTGCGACTTCACTCGCGACCGAGATCCCATCGATCTCGGCGATGCTCTGACACTCTGACGTCCCGACAACAACATCCACGGCGACGTAGTCGTCGTGTGTGACCGCCATTTTGGCTTTTGGCGAGTTTTGGCCGGGCTTGGCTATGGAGCTGGCTGCAAGAAGCCGCACGCCAATTCGATGGCGGCCTCTCGAACTGGCGTGCGGCTTCTTGCAGCCAGTTCCATAGCCAAGCCCGGCCAAAACTCGTCAAAAGCCAAAATGGCGGTTGGAGCGCGTTGCCTACTTTAGCCCAGGCGGGTTCGGGGGGCTAAGTTGCGACGTATCATGCGGGAACGTTTTCACAGCTACGACGTAACAGCGGGGTTCCTTATACATTGGATCCTATGGAAGCTATGCCGGGACCGGATGAAAACGACGTAGCAGCCGGGAAAACGCAGCAGTGAGGAACGTAACAGCGGGGTTCTACTGTACACAGATAATTCAATGGAACGTCAGAGGTCTCCTTAGAAACCTCGATGATGTTCAAGAACTAATCCACAAACACAATCCAAAAGTGCTGTGTCTACAGGAAACACACTTAAAATCAAAGCACACAAACTTTCTCCGACAGTATGCAACTTTTCGCAAGGATCGCGATGATGCTGTCGCATCATCGGGTGGTGTCGCCATTGTTATCCATAAAAGCCTTGCGGGTCAACTTTTACAGCTACAAACCCCTCTTGAAGCAGTGGCGGTTCGAGCTGTTCTCCTAAACAAACTCATCACCATTAGCTCTCTTTACATACCCCCACATTACAAATTAAACAAACACGATTTTAAGTCCTATATAGATCAATTGCCAGAACCTTATGTTGTTCTTGGCGATTTCAATGCATACAGCTCTCTGTGGGGCGACTCTCGTATAGATGCGTGAGGTCGTCTTGTTGAACAGTTCCTTTTTTCTTCTGGTGCGTGCCTTCTCAATAAGAGGAAATCCACATATTACTGTCTTGCAAACAAAACCTTTTCTTCAATTGATCTCAGCATAGTCTCCCCATCTATACTGCCTGAACTCGAATGGGAAGTTACGAACAATCCTTATGGAAGCGACCACTTCCCCATACTATTAAGAACACTTAATGAAAACGAATATCCACCACAGGCTCCTAGGTGGAAGATTGAGACAGCTGACTGGGAGAAATTCCGAACTCTTACTAGTATCTCGTGGGCTGATATGTCTTCATTAGAAATCGGTGCTGCTGTGGAGTACTTTACAGCATTCATTATAGATGCCGCATCTAAATGCATATCTGAAGTAGGTGGCTTGGCATGCAAACGGCGATCCCGTGGTGGAACGACAAATGCAGGATCGCCCGTAAGAAACAGAACAAAGCGTGGGGGTTGCAACGCGCTTCTCCCACTGCGGAGAATCTTATCAACTTTAAAAAAGTAAAATACCAAGGCAGGTGAACCCGCCGACAGGCCAGAAGAGAAACTTGGCAGAAGTTTATATCGAGTATCAATTCGTTTACAGATGAGGCCAAAGCCTGGAACAGGGTTAATAGGATAAGAGGGCAACAAGCATATTCACTTCCTTTAATAAACACACAGGGCGATACACTGCAAGATCAGGCAGACTCACTTGGGGAGCCCTTTGAGAGCGTATCAAGTTCAACCAATTATTCACAATCTTTTCTTAAATATAAACAAATAGAAGAACGTAAGCCATTCACAAGAAAAAGTAGAGAGAATGAGCCTTACAACCGTCCTTTTAGTATTGCCGAGTTGAGAGCTGCCTTGAGTACATGCAAGAGCTCTGTTCCGGGATCTGACAGAATAATGTACGAAATGATAAAAAACCTACACAATGACACGCAAGTCAGACTACTCGCACTTTTTAACACTATTTGGGCTGTGGGATACCTTCCAACCGCATGGAAAGAAGCCATTGTGGTCCTGGTTTTGAAACAAGGCAAAGACCCTTCCTCAGTGGCAAGTTACCGCCCGATAGCCCTCACAAGTTGCCTTTTTAAGATATTTGAAAAAATGATTAATCGGCGACTAATTCATTTCTTTGAACAAAACAAAATGCTTGATCCCTATCAATGTGGCTTCAGAGAGGGGCGCTCCACAACTGATCATCTTGTACGTATTGAAGGAAACATCCGTGATGCATTTGTACACAAACAGTTTTTCCTATCCGTATTCCTCGACATGGAGAAGGCATACGACACAGCGTGGCGCTACGGAATCTTGAGAGACTTGTCAAGAAATGGGCATTTATGGCAATATGCTAAACCTAATAGAAAGCTATTTGTCGAATCGTATCTTCAGAGTAAAAGTCGGTAATGTACTGTCATGTCCTTTTGTACAGGAAACTGGTGTACCCCAGGGAGGCGTGCTTAGCTGCACACTCTTTATCGTGAAGATGAACACGCTTCGTGCTTCATTACCGCCGGCCATTTTCTATTCTGTCTATGTGGACGACATTCAAATAGCTTTTAAGTCGTGTAACCCAGCAGTGTTCGAGAGACAGGTACAGCATGGCTTGAACAAAGTATCAAAATGGGCAGAGAAAAATGGATTTAAAATCAATCCAAACAAAAGTTCTTGTGTTCTTTTTACACGAGAGAGAGGCCTGATCCCGGATCCTTGCTTAGAACTGTGTGGACAACAAATGCCTATCAACAAAGAGCACAAATTTCTAGGTATTATACTTGACGATAGACTCACTTTCATTCCACACATTAATTATCTGAAAGAAAAATGTCTAAAAACAATGAACTTAATGAAACTTCTATCTCAGACTATGTGGGGTAGTGACAGAAAGTGTCTAATGAATCTCTACAAGAGCCTAATTTGGTCACGATTGGATTATGGTGCCATAGTGTATAACTCTGCCGCCCCGAGCGCGCTAAGGATGCTGGATCCTGTCCACCATCTAGGCATCCGCTTAGCAACTGGCGCTTTTAGAACAAGCCCAATGGAAAGCTTATATGCCGAATCGAATGAGTGGCCGCTCCACTTGCAGAGATCATACATCAGCTTTACATATATAAGACAACCTTTCTCGCTGGGTGTGAAGGAGCTTAGCGATGAAATGCATGTCCCACTCCTGGAGCACCGCTTAATGCGCCTAACCAAGCTATTACCTCCTTTGGACTGGCAGGTCACAGAATGCGACGTATCCTTTCTAAAAGTTTCAAAGCATGCTCCAGAGGTAGAAATTCGAATGCATTTCCTAGAACTTCAGTACAAGCACTCATGCACAGAGTTCTACACAGACGCTTCCAAGTCACATGCCGGAGTATCCTATGCAGCCATCGGTCCACCTTTTTCGGAATCTGATGTACTACATCCAGAAACAAGTATCTTTACGGCAGAGGCCTACGCTATATGGTCGGCTGTAAAGCATATAAAGAAATCAAAACTCCAAAAAGTCGTTATATATACAGACTCCTTAAGTGTGGTGAAGGCCTTAATGTCACCCTACAAACATAAAAATCCTGTACTTACTGAGGTCTATACCGACCTGTGCAAAGCTTATCTATCTAGCTAGCATATCATCATATGCTGGGTACTTGACCACAGGGGAATCGAAGGTAACGTTCTGGCATACCAGATGGCTACGTCAATTGCACCCCCTGCTGTTAATAATACTGCTTTGGTGCCTCTCACAGATCTAAAAACCTTACATACGAAAGAAACTGTGAAACCACTGGCAACGCATGTAAAACGCAGAAATAAATAATAAACTGCACGTTATAAAGCCACAGTTAGGTTTTTGGCCCTCCCCAACAAGATCTCGGCGAACAGATGTCCTATTCTGTCGCTTCAGAATAGGACACACATTTGGCACCCATAATTATCTGCTTACTGGAAGTGAACCTCCAACCTGTGGTAGATGCAGTGAGAGGCTTACCGTCCTCCACGTTCTCCTGGAGTGTCGGGAAGCCGAAACGGAGAGAAAGAAACATTTTCCGCTTGCTTACCATTATTACATCCCTCTACACCCGGCTATGTTTCTTGGTAAGGAACCGCTCTTTGACACCAAGGCAGTCCTCAACTTCTTAAATGATGTCTTACTACACATTATATGCCCATTAAATTCGTAGAGCATCCTCGCTCCAGAGGATGCCGCTGCGATAACAGTTTTGCATAGCACATGCCTCCAGGCCCTTGTTTTTCAAGGGCTCTAAGGAGGCAGTAGTGCTCTAGCGTATCTTATAACCTTATATATTTTTACACTTCGTATCATTCTTTTTAAATTCATCTTAATGTTCATAGTACACATCATAAGTCATCGCCATAATCTTATTACACAGATTTTACGCACTTTAGTGCGACCATTTTTAAGGTCCCTCTACAGCCAGGTCACACCAACTTAATCGAACTCATGATTACACTGCGAAGTCATTACCACGGACATGGCGCTCTTTGGCCATACTTGGCCCTTGCGCCATAAAACATCAAACATTCATTCAACATCTGGTGGACAGCGGTGGTATTGTCCTCCAGATCCAACAGTAGACATTAACCCAAATGCGCTGTCACTCACTGTTGCAGGCAGCATAAAGTGAGCATCATGTTTCGCTCTGGTGGCATCATGGCATTGTATTCTAGCTGTATTTTATTTTGGTTTCCCATTGCGGTCTTAAAACGACAATTCATGTCTTGGGTCGCTCAGACACCACAAGAGTCGGCGTCCCATGCTGCAACAATTCTCTCCAAGTGAGCACACCAGAACTTCTAACTCAAATTATCTGCCTCACAAAGCTGCTGAATCGAGCCGAATTCAAGAAGCTTGCCGAAGCTGCAAAAAAGAAACACATCGGGGCATGTCAGCATCTCGTCTCGTGCTGCAATGATTCATGCAATGCTTTGCCTTACAATGCAGATGACAGCTACAGCTGAGTGTGACGAATTTCTTTCAGGGCTTCAGATTATACATTTTCCCATGTATCAAGCTTTTTTTTCTTGCATTTCTTTCCAGAACATATGAACAATGTTTTATTGCATACTTATTAAGCAGTTAAGAGTCAGCACTCATGCATGTGTTCCTTATGTGCATTTTGTCTTTGGCTGCCAAGTATTTACTCGTGATGCCATGTCAGGCTTGCTGTGCTGGCACTTCTTGAGGTGCATGGAGTGTTGTGATGTGCGAGCATGTGAAAAAGTTTAAAGGCTCGCTTACAGCTCGTATTGGCTCTTACACATCTGTTTATTCATCGACAAAGCTGTGGATGTGAAGTGTTTGAGGTCTTGGCAGTGATGCATTTGATCTGTGCACAATGCAGGCTGTGGCAGCACGTGTCGGCAGCCATAGTACGTGGGGACCAGGTGGCAGCCACTGAGGAGAAGACTATCCTGGAAGAGGCGCAGCGCAGGAGCACCAAGGAGAGACAAGCACGCATGGAACCTTGGATGCCCCGCTTCTTCATCCAGGACCTGCTCACGGGTGACTACCTCTACAAGCACGCCGAGTAAGCCCCCATTGACTGGCAGTAAAAACACCGGGTCTCCTTGCTGTGTCATTCCAGACAGCCCAAGAATGTCTGAGACACTACATACGCCAATACTCATTGGCTGGAAGCAGTGCCTTGGGCAGTCCTTGGAAGTCCGGGATGACAAATCAAAGAGGCTCATTGTGACATCCCTCGATGCGCTGACGTGTCACCTGACTATGAAGGTGTCACTGAAAGCAATCACTCTTGGGCGTGGCTGTTGCTTAATTCTTTCATTCTTTTTTTCCCCATGTTCAGCTCCCGCCCATGGGACCCTCGGAATGACGTTGTTCAGTTTGAGCGGAACGGAGTGATTCAGAGCAAGACTCGACATCAGACACCCATCGTGCCCTCGGGGGGCAGTCTTGTGAGCATTGAGGGGAGCCCTCCTGAGAGTCAGGGTGGCCTGCGCAGGCGCATCTTGCACTCGAGCCCGCGGCAGGTGGCTGCTCACCTCACTCACCGCCACCATCACCACCACAGGCACCAGCAGCAGCAACCGGGCTCAGTCCCTGCGAGTTCTAAGAAAGATAGAAAGAAGAAAGTTGCTGTTGGACATCTCCACAGTGGTAGCTCCTCGGCTGAGCGAGGCGCGTGCTTCTCCTGTGATTCCACTGACAGCGAAGGTGGGTGCCCTAGCACAGGGTTCGCAATATTAAAATTGCTGAAGCACTTGACTTGCCATGTCATCTGGGACTTGTACTCCGTGTACAGGTGGGGCAGAAGGCAAGCTCTGTCCGTGGCGCGCTCTGCATTTCTTTTGCACCGAAAACAAAGTGAAACACCCACTTGGGAGGCATCGTGCACGATGGCATTCTTAGCGCACGCGACATGTGGCACTCTGCCGGTCCCTACCTTGAATATACTGAATATTCGAAAAATTGAACAGTCAATATTCAAGTTGCGAATAGGATTATTCAAACGTTCATAGTTTGATTTGATTCGATGATATTCATTATTTGCACACCCATAGCTTTAAGCATACATTTGCTGCACACTGATATTGGTGAGAAACATCTTGTATTTACTTTGTTATGTCAAATAATTAAATATATCGATGTTTGACTATTAGTGAAGGGGTCGGCTTGCCTCTTGTCACATGCAGTGGCATATGTGGTGTGACCCCACAGTACTGACAGAGATTTGTACTGTATTTACTGACATAATGAACATACCTCCCCACTTCTTTAATCAAAAAGTGAGTTTTTTTCTTTTTCTTGCATAATGTTTGTACCCTGAAGTTTCCCATAGGAAACGCACAATACAATTTGATGTTCGATATGGTGTCCGACATGCTGGAACGGCAGCTGGATCTAAGGCGTTTGGCTGTGCCATAGTGCCACATCGGAAGCCTGACGTATGACAAACGTAGGAGGCACATGGTACAATTTGGTATTCGATATAGCGTCCGACGATCCTGAAACTGCGGCGCCTTGCCATGCTGTAGTTCCAGATAAAATGCCTGTGCACAACAGGTGTCCGATCAGGTTCTGCGGCACGCCAAAATGTGTTGAATCCGCATGCCATTCTGGCACACCGGATGCCGTGTCGGACACCATGTTGGACGCTGAATCCTACAGTGTCTCCTACCTGTTAGAGGTGGCCACGGAAAATGAACACTCGAAATTTTACCTCGCATAATAAACTCAAACCGCAACATTGTTAAAATGTTTCTGAGAAAAAAAAAAGTGTGATCGTTATGCAAATAAATACGGTACGTAGCTTATTGAAGCCGCATGTCACAGAAGGCTGTGGCCTTGTTTCTGTTTCATGTATGCTGTGCAGATATGTGGCTGGTGTCCTTGTTGTGAAAGTTCCTATGTGTCCTTGAATCACCATGTTATCATAACTGCAGTGACATTGCACCGACAGTAATGATGTGGCACATACGTGTTCTAGGTGTGAATAGAATGTTTTACAATCAGAAGAGGTGTGCTCAGTAAGCTACCATGCTGATACCAATGATAGCAGCTATTACATTCACAGGATCAACCAGCTGGTGCTGAATTATTCTCCAGCCACATCTCTGCATGTCAGTAAAATATCTGCACCTTGCGACAGCCTGGTGCTGTTCTCTTTCTATGTGTGTTTCTTTTCTCCTTTCTTTCTTCTTAACATAAAGCCAACAAGGCTGGTGGCCCTAAATCTTGTTTTGAATTTATTCATAACTGTGTGCAATAAATAGACTGTAATGCTCGGGTCAGTGATTCCCCAGCGTGAATTTGTCTTTAATGATTGGTACTCTGACTACTCGTTCTCGTTTTATTCAACTCCTCAGGCACAGTTGGAGTAGATTCTAACTTTACCAGGCACAGAAGAGGCTGTGTTGAAATAACAGAAGTTTGTTTAGAGAAACGTTGAAGGTGCCACGTTGGACCTAGAGTTTTTGCTCCCCATCGCCACATAACTTGTTGAATATGTTGAATTGCTTAAAGAGTCCTTGAAATAGTTTGGACAAATTTTGTAGACGCATAGGGTACAACTGCAGTAATACATTAGCGCCACAGTTTAAGTGAAGTGCTCATATTAAGAGAGCTACAGACGATTACAAGTTGCCCTCCTCCCCTAGCTATGCTTTTTCTCCTCAACTCGTTCACCAATTGACCGGGCCTAAGCTCTGCCTTCACTGGCTCTGCGTCGTGACCTGACGTCGTGTTATCTACTTCCGGTTGTCTTGATGCCAGCGCATGAAGCCTCTCCAACCTCTCCGCTAGCCGCCTGGCTGTCAAACCCCTGTGAAAACTATGCAAGGAGCTTGTGCTATGAGTGTTTTGTTGCAGCGCCGAGCATGTCCGGCATTCCGGTAACTGCGAGTGAGCTGGGCATTTTGACGGATGACTGGAGGTGTATCCTTCCATATTACTACCGCTCTGATGAAGGGGCTTTAGCGTAAACGTTAGCAGTCCGCACGGTGCAGCCACCTGATGGCGTAGAGCTTAACCAGTCAAACACAGAGTTACTATTGCTGTAACCAAGTGTAAAAAATTCAAACGTTTAAAAAGACATGTGTTCACGATTATGCTCCTGCTCAAAATTGACACCAGCAGCAAAGTAGAGTACACTTGGTTACTGCTATATTAGTCTGTGTCTGTCTGGTTAACGTCTGCACCAACAGGTGGCTGCGCCATGCAGGCCGTTCACATTTGCGCCTTCGCTCATCCGGTAAAATGCCCGGTCCGCTCACACTTACATTTACCCGAGTACCAGACATGCTAAAGCACTCTGTTATGGTAGTAATCTTCTGGTGTGAAGTGACGGTCACAATGGCATAGATGCTGCTGCCGATCGGATACTCACAGCCCCATGTGCTGTAGCCACTGCGTTCGCATGTTTCTTTGCAGAGAGACACAATGTTGCAGCTTGACATGTCACTGATCACTTGAATTGCAGCCCGCAACGTAACAAAGGTGATCGATTGTGCTCGCAAAGAGAAAGCATGAGACCAACTCTGACCGCACAGCTCGCGTGAACGCAGAGAACTTGTAACACAAGCAGGCGATGTAAATGAATGCTCGCGCCTTTGTGCTGACTCTAATTGCTGTCGCTCTTGGACGACTCCGCTAACTTTTGCTGCGTGTCAACTAAGGTGGACGGTGTCGGCCGTGCACGCAGGAGCCTCGAAGGAAAGAACTTCACTCGTTCGGATCCGTTTCGAGACTGGTTTATTTACAAAAGATAGATCGAAGAAAGGAGAAAGGGAAGAGAGAAGAAACACAAAGTCCACATTCTCTTTTGGCCGCACCGAGGCCTTCGTCCTTGTCGGGGGCGCCCGTGCCTCGCACTGAGTAAGCGGTTCGCCGAAAAGCCGGTGGAACGGATCAGGTTGTCAGTAGATGCACCGGCCGGTACGTGGTGCAGTGGGGCGCCCCTCGCCCGTTCGCCGGCTCCCTCTCTCTCTTGTGTCGTCGGTCTCCCAACCACGGGTGGAACAATGTATGGTGGTCGTTTGCGACTTTCAACATCCTCCCCCGCAATGAGCGTCGGCTCATTCCAGGCCACCATTGTTCGCACATGCTGGCACCTCGCTGAGCTAGAGTGAGTACAAGGCTTGTACGGGTCGTCGCAGTTCGCTTTGGTTCGGGAGAAGGATCTTGCAAGCGCGTACTCGGCCATCTCTTCCAGGAAAGGTCTCCAAAACACGACACATTTTCCACATCTGGCGTGGAGCCTGATCATCCCCGAGGAGAACTATGTCTCCCTCACCGATGCCTTTCCCTCTGCCTGGCTTTGTGATAAGCGCTAAATGAAGCTGCAGTAGGTATTCGCGTCTCCACCGTTGCCAGAATGAGTGAACAAGCCCGGCACGTCTCCTCCATTGGCGTTTCTGTGCTGCCGATTTGACTTCGGTGGTTTCTTGGAAGGAAAGCAATCTCATTAGCTGGCGACGGACGAGGAAATGGGCTGGAATCAAGGGCATAAGCTCCCCCGCGTCCGAAGACGCGAAAGTCAGTGGGTGAGAATTTACGGCAGTCTCGGCTTGGGTTAGCGTTTGAATTTAGATTAGGCCCTGCGAAGAAGACGTCGTTCAGTGACAGCTTTCCCGCCGCTTTGGAGAAGGCATCGAATACGGCTCTCAACTTGGTTGTTTTGCTACCAGGCCGGACAACACCACGGTGTGGCAAGTAGTAAATGGGCCCCAGCGGGGACTCGCCCAGTTCGTTCGCTTCCCCGCGTGTCCAGCTTGCAGGTAGTTCCTGATTGCCTGATCGTAGTTTAAAATGGTTTCTTCATGTCGCAGAAGCTTCGCCGTTAGTGAGTGAAGTCTGTGCGATGCTGTGCTCTGATTGTCCGTCAAGTCTGATGCGTTCTCTTTCCATGGGAGAGCTACTTGGTATCTACTGTTCTTGTGGGTGATGGTTTCTTCAAAGGCCCGAAGAACGCTGTCGTCTTTGGCGGTCAGCTGTGCATCGTCGACGATCCCAAGATGCTCCATCTCCCAGAATGATTCTAGTTAAAGAGAAATTTCGTCGGGTGCGGTGGTCACACCTACCCGCATCACTCCGGTGCTCTTTAGTAAGGTTGCGATGGGCGATGTAGAATCTCTGCCCTGCAATGTCCACCCAAAAGCAGTCTCCATGGCCACGAACTTCTTACCGAGGCGCTTGACATTTCCCGTTGCTATATCCCAGAAGTGATCGGCCCCGATAAGCAGCTCAACTCCAACACCAGGATGGTAGCCGTCAGATAAGGTGTCAGCAAGCTGAAGGCCTTGTTCACGAGCGATGCTAGCCGTGGAGTCGTCAGGTGGTGGGAGGAGGTCTCCGCAGATCTCGGGCACCTCTAATGCTTCGATCCGGACTCTGGTGTTGCGCCAGTTTCGCAGCCAGCATTCCACGCGATGACACCTTCTTTCTTCAGATGGTCTCTCGCTTCCGAAGGCGTAAATAGCTAGCTTCTCCCCTCCTATGATGCAAAGATTGAGGCGCAGGGAAACCTCCTGTCGTATAAATGTTCTCTGGCTGCCACCGTCAAGCAGCATTCTCACCAGAGCACTCTTGTGCTGGCCTTCCACATACGCTCGTGCAGTCTGTAGAAGCACACGGGTCTTTCCCAGTACTGGTCCCACCTGAAGCAACGATTGCACTGTTGTCTCTTCAGGTGCAGCATGTTCGATTGAAGGAGGGCGTGTCAGTCTTTGATTGGGCTCGCAGACGCCAGCTGCATGTCGTCCAGAGCATTTTGCACACTTCAGCCACCTTGAAGTTCTGCACTCAGCGGCACGGTGCTTCTTTTTCACGCACTTGTAACAGTGCCTCTCTCTTGACATCACCTCCCTGTTCTTGTCTATGGGTACGTGGGCGACACAGTTCGCTGGTTGATGCCCTTCTGCACCACAAAATGCACATTGCGCCTCGCCATCGGTTACGGTGAGGACAGACGCCGATGGGTTTTGAGGACGAGCGTCCCCTTTGATAGGTGCTTTCTGTCTAATAGCGGTGTCCTGGTATCCATGGCGTAGTGCACTCTGGGCTCTCTCTCTGCTCTCGGCCTCCTCTCTCATGAAATCGAGAAAACCGAGAAGCTCGTCTTGGGGCGTTTCAGGTGAGGCGGCTTTCCGTCGGAAGTACGCTACGCAAAGCTCGCTTGGGATGCTTTTACGAAGGATGGTGAGAAGCAGCACGCCGTAGGTGCTCGAATACACTCCCAGCGCCTCTAGACTTCGGACTCCGGAGCGGATTTCATCGTAGAGGGACCTCAGCCTTTCGATGTCCCGCAGATTGTGCACTGGGCGGACGTCAAGCAAGTGCGACATGTGGTCCTCAATTATCACGTCTTCCTTCCCAAATCTCTCGATGATAGTCTTCACCGCGATATCGTAATTTCGATCGCTGATTGGCAACCCCTCTATGGCAGCGGCGGCTTTTCCGGTTAGGCAACTGGTTAAGTATTGGAACTTCGCTATTGCAGGCAGGGTGCTGTTCTTGTGAATAGTCGATTCAAATTGGTTCCAAAATTTCTGCCACGAGCACAGGTCCCCGCTGAGTTTTGCGATTTCCAACTTGGGTAACTTGGTGGTTGTTGATAGTGGCTGGAATGCCGCAGGTGGGACGGAACCAATGTGGTATGCTTCCTGCTCTGACGCGTTGCCTGTCACTGACGGAGTTGTCGACCGGCTCTCATTGACTGTTTGACTCCTGAGAGCTCTCTTGATCTTTGTTTTGAGGGAGCATATCTTCTGGGTGTATGCAGCACAAGCTTCTAATTCTGCATCTAATTTTTGAAGATCTATCTTCTTTTCGATGCTCTCGTTAACAGATTTCAACTCATCTGCTTGTTCAAGGATAAGGTCGAGGTGTTCCTCAAGCTCACCGACTTAGATCGTTGGCGATTGCAGTAGGTCGCTGGCCGCTGCGATGATTTTCTCGATTGCTTGTCGCAGGGCAGCTTGCTTCTTATGTAGTCGTTCCATGGCGCTTTCGACGTCAGCAGGCGAAGTATTCCCGGGTTTCGGCACCAAAAATGTAAATGAATGCTCGCGCCTTTAGGCTGACTCTTATTGCTGTCGCTCTTGGACGACTCCGTTAACTTTTGCTGCGCGTCAACTAAGGTGGATGGCGTCGGCCGTGCACGCAGGAGCCTCAAAGGAAAGAACTTCACTCGTTGGGATCCGTTTCGAGACTGGTTTATTTACAAAAGATAGATCGAAGAAAGGAGAAAGGGAAGAGAGAAGAAACACAAAGTCCACATTCTCTTTTGGCCGCACCGAGGCCTTCGTCCTTGTCGGGGGCGCCCGCGCCTCGCACTGAGTAGGCGGTTCGCCGAAAAGCCGGTGGAACGGATCAGGTTGTCAGTAGATGCGCCGGCTGGTACGTGGTGCAGTGGGGAGCCCCTCACCCGTTATAGAAACAAATCGACCAATATTCCAGCTATTATGAACCAAATTTGTTGATCATAAGTTGAAAAAATGGTCACTGACGTGACCTGCGCAGCGAATCAGATAGCTTGCCTAAGTCACGTCAATTGGACTAACTATGACAATTGTGAGGGGGCAGCTGAAAACTCAAGGGAGCCACCGGCTCAATTGGTAGTTATGCACATCCTTAAAACCTTATAATAAATTACCAGCTTTACACGGAGCACTTAAATGTGTCAATTAACGATCAGAACGACCTACCCTAACGACTCAGTATGTTTGTACAGTATCATCGAAATCATTTCAGGGTCCCTTTAATCAAACCACTAACATCTGTTCAGTGTGCCCTAACAGGTGGTGCCTTACATTTCATTTCTTTTAGCACTATTTTTACAGTGTACTGTACATGATAAAAGCAAATGGTTTTGTCAATTCTTGCTTTATCATCTTCCTCGCATGGCCAGCGCTGGCAGCAGAGGCAGGCAAAGGGGTAGCAGCACGGTTGGGTCTGCAGCCAAGCAGAGCAGTGCTGTCAAGCAGCTCCATATCTCAGTCCCTGGGTCCCGCCCTGGCTCCTCTGCAGCGCTCCCTGGAGGAGGCGAACACCACCCTGAACACGTTACAGCGACACCTTGAGCATGTGCTGCTGCAGCAGCGGCAGCTTGAACACCGGCTCAGCCAGCGCAACGACGTCACACACGTGTTCCTCAGTGTGTTTGCCCTGCTTGCATTACATCTTTTCCTCTGGGGCTGGTTAACCTCCTGATCGCGCCCTGCTGGCTCTGTTGTCTGACCTGCAGGGACAGGAATACTCTTTCCATATGTCTGCTTGTGATTGCCAGTGTAGCATGCCTTGCATGCAGTGTATGATACTAGTATGGGTACTGCAGTAGCACTGGTACCTTGTACACAGTGCTGTGATCAGCCGTGTAGCATACCCCACCTGCGGAGTACGATATTGGTATCAGTGGTGCCGGTACTATGATGGTATCAATACCTATTGTACCGATGCAAGGTACACAGTGCTGTGATCACCAGTGTAGCTGCCCCACATGTGTGTGATATTGGTACCAGTGGCTTTGGTACTGAAGTGGTACCAATTCTTGGTGGTACACAGTGCATGGCACGAGTGTGGCCGCAGCATTGTACCGGTAACTTTAAAAGCTCCATAGCCATCGTGCATGCGACAACCCTAAGCTAAGGAAGGCGAGTGTGGTAGACTTCCACACCCTCCTCTGCTTCGTAGAGCCGCGGATACAGTGGGGCCATCAGTACACAGCTTGACGTCGGCTCTGGTCACACAGATGCTGGCTATGGAATTTTTGAGGTGGTCTGGGTCACTTTCTGCCTGTATAAAGACTGATGGAAGCTTGGGAAAAAGAACATTGGACCCGTAGTTTATTTTGTACATAGGAATAGGGTTTTTCAAGTGTGGGTGTGGTATAATTGCAAGTGTAGAGTAAGTGTAGATTTTGAATGTAGGCGCATTGTGAACTTGGCTGTGTCACTGTACCCCTCAGTACTGCCAGGAAGAGTGTGGTTTCTCAGGGCAAAAGCTGCATGGTGTGGATAAAGAGGAGACCTGTGCCCTGAGTTATATAAATATGAGGTGAGCTTTTCAAATATGGCAACTGCCCTCACGTACCAGCCGCTCTGTGCCATCTGGTTCTGGACATTGCTGTCAGAAGGACAGCTCTGTTCTATGGTAAGAGCACCCTGAGTGCTTGGAAACCAGTGCTGACCACTTCAGTTGGGCCATTGTACATAAGAAAAGAAATGCAACCATCAGTGTTACTGCTGCAACGAGCTACATGATGCCATCGCATTTAGTGTGGCTCAGCCTTCTTTCGTTAGCTGGGGAAGAAAGTTGAGCTTCTTGGCCAACTTCCTGCACATGATAACACAGCTTTAGATATCTTGGACATTTTGAGTGTGCACCTGTGGCACCACTGTGTGGTTTAGTTGAAGCAAAAAGTCCTCCCTCCCCCTTTTTTCTCCTGTGTGAATGAAAATATTTTAGGTGTTCAGAAAATACGCTAAAGTTGATGGGCTGACTATTCATCACTGAACGCTCCAAGTAAAGAGATTGGATGGGGGATTTGCGGAAAGCTCATCACTACACAGCTTGTAACATTAGCTTGGTGTGACAAAAAGAAAAGAAAAAGCAAGCAAGCAAACAAAACAAAACAAAATTGCTTGTAAAAACTGTCTTCACGCACATAGAGGCAAGTGTCTGAGAAGCATTCTGTTATGGGCTCATCTTTTTTGTGTAGCTGGAACTGCAATGAATGGCATTGAATATATTCCGTAGAGGAAACAGATTCTGCAATTGTGACACCGCGCTTAGCACCTCTCTCTGTGGTTAAGGCACTGCTACATTTCTGGGGCTCTGCAACCAAATTTGGAACGTAAGAATGTCACCCGCCTTTTGTTCTCTAATATGTGAACTATCAAGCAAGTATGGTGGTTGCGAGTCTCTTGGAATGTCATCATAGCATACATGCTTGTTCGTGGTGGTACAGCATGCACTCATTGGCTTGCTCCTGGTAGTGGTGGGCTTAGTCCCATGCTAATTTGATTAACAGCAGCAACTTCAATACGTTGCATTCATAAACAACATTTCACAAGCATGAGGCAGAACATTTTGAGCTTCACAGTGGATAGAAAAGCTGAAAGGGTTTCTATATCCTGCAGTTGACTGTACTTATCGGATTAGCGTAAGAGCAGTAATGAGAAATTCAGCATTAGTTCCTAGATTCAATTGTATAACTGTGCTATAGAGGGCTTAAGAAAAAGAAAACAGCGCATTCCCTGCCCTATGTGAGCTCACTGTGTAATGTAAAGTGATTGCAGCAGCCAGGCTCATGCTTATGACAGTACTGTCAAGAGAAACTGTCGGTTGTGATGAGGCCACATATTCTTGCTAAGGCCTGAAAGCTGCATTGATAGTTACTGTAGACACTCTAAAATGCATGAGATTCAAACACAGGATAGAGGCAATTTTTTTATTAAGGGAAAGGGAGAGGGAGGGGGTAATTCTTTGCATAAATTATGCTGCTTGTAAGTACATGGAGCGTGCAATACCAATACAGGTAGGCCTGAAGCTTTCTCAGAACATGGTCAACACACTGACTATAGAAAGGCTTTAATAGAGCTCTTGCTAACATTCATTTCTCTGTTACCTTTAAATCGCAGCACAAAGTAAGTTTAGTTTATTTTTTCCTCAATTTTTTTAGGATGATGTACCATATCTGCACGTAAACAATGCAGCCACAACTGTAATGCGAGAGGGGATTCTTGATCTCGGAAAAATAACAAAAATTTTACAGTAGACTTCAGTAAATTCAATTTTTCAGTTAATTTGATCCTGACCAGAGATCCCAGCCAGCACCTATGCATTTATATGGGCCCATACTTTCGTTATTTTGATCCTAATATTAGCCTTTGCTGGATAATCTGAACCTGATCAGTCAGCATGCGCGTGCCTGACCTAACCTAACCTCGATAGTGACCCCTTTAGTGGCGGTGTCTGTCTTGGCAGAGCGTAGATGACAGTGAACGCGGGACCACATGCCACAGAACACATTTCTGGCCCGCCTTAGGAAGATTTTCAAACCATAACCCACTGGATTCTAATGAGCATCCTTCTTTATTTTTTCCAGAAAGTTGGTGCAAAAATTGCTTGCCTGGTGCAATCGATACCAAACCAAAACCACCTTCGTGGCATTCATATGCTTTACCGAATAACACGGGCGCGGCGAAGCTAGCTGATTTCAAAATTTGCAGCGAAGCTGACTTTAATAAAAAACCTGCTGCCGTTGTGCAACACATATTAGACCCTCGCCCATTTTTTCCCAAGGAAATAGGGTACATGTTAGATTTCTATTTTGTCTAGGAGCTTTAATGCCATTTCTGGGCTAGTTTTCTACGTTAGACACATAGAAAATGGGTGTGCGTCTGATTTGGGACATGTAATAATCGAGCAAATACTGCCAAATAAATTGGTGGTGTTTTGGTGTTTCTTCTGCATCTTGTTCAATTCGACTTGCCCAATATTTAGACCAATTTCGTCAATTGCATCAGGGTTGAATTAACGAAAGTCGACTGTATTGCGATTGTAATGCGAATAATGTCGTAGTGAAATGGGCAACAACGTGCAGAAGTGGATGGCCACAAAGGTTTATGCATTGTTACAGCTAACTGCAGTCGAAAAATAAAGTGAAAGGACAGCTGCCGACATGCACCAAGGTTACTGGAAATGCAGGACTTCAAAAATGCCCTTGACACTATTGAACATGACAAAGCCTTTCATAGATTGCACGGTCTTCCACCGCGTGACTTCAAAGACCACTGGCTTGCCGCACTTGCACACGAGTGCCGATCGTCTTGCTCGAAGTTGGGATTAATTAATACACACTGACCACATTGGTGCAGTACTAACAGACTTCTAAATTGGGACAAGAAAGATGTTGAAATGCATAGTGGCAACTCCCGGCATTGGTGGCATGGGCAGGAGGGCTACATATGCAGTAGCAGTTGTGGTGGTGCCTGTTAGTTTAGCTCATTGCAGTTTGAAACGCTAAAGAAAAGAAAATTTAAAAAAAAACTTTATATTTGTACCATGAACCTGAATGTAACACGAGGCATGTTCTGAGGCCAGAGATTCAGAAAAAAGATTTTGTTGTGTTCGTGCAAATATGTCAATATCCCTGTCACACAGGGAATTTTCGATCATGATTGAGTTTATTGACATCAAATTACATGATCGTGAATGGCTATGTTGTGCTTGCTGCAGAAGGGAGCCAATCGTGGTTGAGAAATTAGATCCTTATCAGGCTTGATCAGGATCAAAAGTGCTCTGTGTGGCTGGGGTTTAAGTATGATTATCTGTGCATAACAAAAAATCCTGTTCTGCTCTGAGGTGGATCCAATTTATTTATTTTACCGTCTTTGAAAAGTCTGTTCCTTTCTGCCTGATCTGCCAGCCATACCTTCGTCGATACAGAATGAGTTCTGTATTTCGTACGGGCGTGTGCTTTCTTATTGAAGTTTACAGGTTTAAACATGAACATAATGTGCAGTGCTTTGTGCTTCTTTATGGCTTGATTTTGTAGAATCTGAGGAGACAGCTGGCACGTCTTTTTACTGCTAAAATAGTTAAAGCTCAGCATGATGGTCGCTGTGATCAAACAAACGCTGCAAAAAAGATTTTCACTGAAACCAGCACAAATATGTGCATTACTATTATGCATGGTAACTTCACACTGCAATCATGCTTCTGCGCAAAACATGCAAAGTGAAAACACCCCATTTGCCATTAACAGTTGATGACTACTTGTTTAAGGCATGTTTTCTGCTAATGAAGAAATTACGTTTTATAAATTGTGTGGAGAGTAGGTTTGTGTTCGGGCATAAATGAACCAAGCTGTGAACGAAGTTTCAGTGAGTGCAATAGTATTGAATGATAAACTAACACATGGTCGTCTTCCTCATAAGGGGTGGCAGGGTGACACACACAACGCTTATTTAGAGAACTTGCAAGTGCAATGGTCTTGTCGAGCAGGCTGTGGGCGGTAGCAGTTCATGTGGTGCCAGTCATGTGGCTGTGTGCTTTGTGAATGTAGACAAAGTATTTGAAGTTTAGAGTTTGCAGAGTTAGGAGGTGACATACGTTGAGCGTGCAAGAAACGAACTGGGAAGTGAATGTTATTGCTGAATGATGGTACTTGTAGCAACTGTACACTTCGCATTACAGGCAGTGTCAGCTTTGACTGTGACTCCATGCTTCACTGTTATATATCTGTACTGCTAACTGCAACTGCAAGCTATTCTCTCACTTAGGGAGGCCGTAGGAGTCTGAAATTACAGAATATGCGCTAGCATACTTTTAAAAAAAATATCTTCAGGTTCACATACGACTTTAGGATCTCGGAACTTTAGCTCTGGAGCATAGAACGGCACGTCGTGGCATTTCGAGGAATCACTTGCGTATTTGATTGGGCCGCCTGTGATCTGCTGGTCTTTGTGCTTCAGACACAAATGTCATTGCACAGAATGTTGCGCATGCTTTTTTTTTACATGCTTGCACTTGTACTGATGTGTTGCTGTGCAGGTGCAGCATCCTGCTTGTGCTAGTTGCATGGAGATGCATTAGCACACACTGCTAACCCATAGTTTCTAGATATAAATGCCTGTTATGTCATTCGCTGTTGTCGTGCGAGGAGCAAGGTGTCTTTCAACCACATTGCAGCGTGAGAAAATGGGCGCATTTTCAAAGCAGAAAGTATGCTTCTGACAGTGCAAATATATAGTGTTATCTCTCAACAAGCAGTTGATGAACCTACAGGCAGTTGCCATAGCTAGGCTACACTTGATGCGTGCTGGAAGGACGTGGTAATTTAGAGGCCAACTGCAACAAATGTTTCAATTTGACTAAATTGCCTACAAATTGGTGTACATAGAAGCGACTTTGGAAATGCTGAAAAGCTTGCAACTTTATAGCTTTCTTATTAACAGCCTTTAAATAGTACTTTAGATTCCGACATGTGGTTAGCTGATATGGCAAAAGCCCTGAACCCTTGTCTCCGAGATTTTCAGCGTGCTGCTGGCACCGCCCAATCTCAGGTCACACAAAGAAGCTGCACTGGTTCACAACATTCTGTTTATACCTATTGATACCCCCCACCCCCCCTACTTTGGTATAAAAAAACAACTATTTCTATTACTTTTCATGGGACATCCACTCATTATTTGAAATGTAAAATTTTGCACGGAGCCTGAAACTAGGCCTTTTACACAGTTAAAGCTTTGTTCCAGTTGGCCTCTTAAACATAGCTGTAGCTGGTATCTCTTGGAGAAGGCAGCTGGCCATTTCACATACGATTGCTGTCAGCCTATGCTTACGTAAACCTTGATAAAGTGATATTTATGCACAATTACATCCTAACTTAGCTGACTAGTTTGCATAGCATCTGAGTAAGTGGGATAATTTGGTAGTCTTTCATCACTTGTCAATTGTGGTTTTACAGAGCAGCATGCGGCTGTATGAGATTTTGTTGAAAAGCTCATTAAATAAGGTCATCTACTGCTAGTTGATATTGTCAAGCCCAAGTACTAATCTTGCTTTGTCTGTCTCGAAGTACACCTTAAAAGACGTCGAGCCTGTACCGTAGTTTATCCTGAGTGGCAGTACAAATATCTATGACGCACTGCATATCACAGGGGCCTACCTGCATAAAGGCACGTCTACAGAGGTCAAGAACAACTGAACTGTAGCTTCAAAGGAAAACTTGGATCTGCTTTCCATGCTTTACGTGAAAAGCTTCAGCAGGTTGAGATCACAAATCTCAAAGTACTAAGTCTCGGCTTGCAAATGTTATGTAATGTAGGGCATTTCTCTGTGCAAATGTTTGTAAAAAAATCCTCCTATCCGTGCACACTACTTTGGACTGGAGGACACAGTGGTTACCTTGTCGCATAATAGATAGTGTGAAGAAACTGGAAAATTGTAGCTGTTTTTATACGGGATAGGAGAGTGGTAATAACCTTTATTAAATCTGACATGCTTTTATTTTATGCCAGTTGTTTCAGTTTTTTGTAATGCTTGAGATCACTCTTGCTTTAGCACCGAAGCAAGGGCTCAATGTCTTGTACAGTAAATAGTAACTTTCGTTTGCCCCTTTATTGGTTGAATGAGCACTTGAGCACCCGTATTTTAATTGGTGCTGATGTCGCATCATGTGGTTGTGGCAATTTTCTTTTTATAACTGTCGCATTCAACAAATTAATCGATGTTACGAGTCAAATGTTGTTGTTTTTTTTTACACACAATTGTTTAGAGCACTTTTATTGCAAATGAATTTCTGTTGTTCATTCTAGATTTGATTTTGTTTGCAAGCCTGCTATGGGGGGTGGCCTTTGAAAGAAATTTGTTTAACAGTGCATTATGGCCATTGCTACTACTACATGTATAGCTGCGCAGTTTTGCACTTTAAAATGCATTGATAGCTCTTCAAGATTGGGAGTGTTTGTAGATGGCAAAGTCTTATTACCAGCGTTCACTTTCTAATTATTCTTTTAATATACTGCTGTTCTTGCCTCCAAAACACTCGCCTCTAGCATTGCATCTTGCTTACACTCAGCTTACGTGCATATGTAACCAATCTTAACTAGACAGCAGTACTAACTTACTGGATTGTAGATTGCCGAATGTAAGAGCTTCTCTTGTTTAAGTTGATCTTGTGTCATCTTTTTATCTTTCAGGTGAGAATTCTCGATTCACTTCTTGTGCCTCAATGTTAACCTCATAGGTAGGGAACCTTTAGAGGTATGAGGAGTGGATATGTACCATATATACTTTGCAGATGATGGAACGGCGTTGCATAACGAAAATGTGTGCTGTTTTGGGATGGTAAGAGGGCACAGTGCATGCATCTTTCGCTTCTTTTATTCACTGCAGCCTGAAATGCTCCTAGAATCTGCAGCATGTACTTGAATGTATTTAAGCTTTTGTTCATGTGATATGGGAACTACTAGGCAGCTTATGCTCTTCACATGCAGCTTGGTTGCTGTCAGAAATTGTGGGAAGCCTCACATTGCTAGTCGTTTGCAAAGTGGCATTTCTGTGCTGAGTGAATACATTGTTATGCGTGTATGCTTCTGTTTTTGAGCTTATACTCTGCAGATTGTAAATATTTTTATGTCCGTATACGTACTGCTGTTCTTTTGTATCTTGTTGCTTGGATTATTCTCAACCATGCTGGCAGCTAGCAATCACTTGGACAAGGAAAAGCATGCCTGTCGTACTGTACTATTTGAAGTGGTTCACTAATGTGTACCTCTGTGTGTATAGTTCGTAAAATGTGTTGCACTCTTCCACAGATGCATATTTCAGTATGTGTTGCATCCTTAATTGTGCCATGATTTTGCAGTATTTGACATGCACCTTTGCATCTGTTACCTGAATTGAGTTGCTGGCATTATGAGCAGACGTGCATTTATTTTAATTTTATCTTTATGCTGTTTACGCTGTGGTCGCATACCACAGCAGCATGTGCGTCAACAGTGAAGATGAATTGTTGAACTTGGGATTTAAGATTTTTACATGCGACTTGTGTAGCTGATGGGGCCGACGACGTTCCTTCATGGTGAAGCTGTGTCGTACCGTTGTACACTTGTCGAGTTGTTTTTATAGAGCTGGTTACTGTAGCATGTAAATAAAGAAAAAGTTACGAACAGTGCGTTCTCTACTTTGCATGAATATACTTCGGGCCAGCGTAACGCAAACTCTTGGACCGCAAACAGCAGCTCATCGCAGTCGTTTGTCCACTGCGACAGGTAAGATGTGAATAATATAGCCAACGATCAAAGGACGGGTGCGCGTGGTGAACGATGTGCGAAATACGCGTCCTTTAAATCGAGGCGGCGCGGCCGTTCGGCATGGTCGACCGACCTTTTAACTCCCTCCGCGGTCGTCCGACAGAAAACGTAGCCCGTGAAAACAATGAAATTGTGTATATGTGCATTGAGCCGTGTGATGTCAAATAAAGAATGCACAACAATCGTTGCGATGATCTGAAAGGTTCACATCGGTCCAACCCTTGTTATGCGTTGTCTAAACTTGGCGATACGAAACAAAATTTCGAGTTTGAAAGTTGCCTAGGCCTACTGGGCACTGACAGAGCGATCCGCAGTTGAAGTTGTATTTCTAGTAAGCAAAATATGGTTTGTAGCTTTGTAAGAACGCATCCTCGTTTTAAGGTCGTCTAGATTCTCGACGTAGGAAATGCAAGTATCACTTGAGACGGACGGCAGTGCCGAACGCGGCGATAGGCACGGTGCTGCTGCTGCGAGCTGCGCTGTGCGATTGTTCCTCCGGGCTTCGTGAGTCGCTCGTCTACCCGACAGTTTCATGTCTGCAAAATCAATGCTAGGAGTCCATCGGAACTCTAGAAGGCTACTCAACTAGCGTCGCGGGATTAAAGGTAAGTGCGCGACTGAAAAGAAGCGTTAAACACGGAGCGTAAGCCGTGTCAAACGCAACGGAGCGAAGGTGTCCCAACTGCATCGCCTCCATCCATCCATCTTTCCGGGACATTCTTTTCATAAAGTACAAGACTAGTATAAACACAAATAACTTTTATGCACTACTGTGTGTTCGCATATCGTCTAAAGTGCTGTACAAATGAGGCATTTGTGCTGATTCTTGCCAAAATGTGGGATGAGTGCAAACAGGGTTACGGGGCAGACTTGTGTTGCATTAGTTCTCGGACTGTGAGAGACTTTGCGTTAGCTTGCATTCTAATCGCATTTCGTCTCCTATATAACTTGTGTTGATTACCGCCGATTAGCATCGTCAAACATGCAGACTTGATATGATACCCGTGTATCGCGTCTCTAACATGCCTGCGGAGCATGCCTCTTTTCAAAGCGGCGGATGTGAGAGATGTGCATTGAATTACATTTGCTCTCCGGCAGAGTACTGCCTCTGGAAATGTTTTCTGGTGTCAGCCGACGTTGGCATGAGTGCTGAGAGTTGTTGCGTAGGGAAACGACTAATTTGTCTGCCGCGGTCACGCTCGTGCTGCAAGGATCGTTCGAAAGTGGTCCACTCGGACGCCGCATTTCTACCCAGGCCTCATCGCGCTGGCTTCTCGCAGCTTTGTGTGTCCCGTTTCGGCGTCAGCGAAACGTGTTAGCTGTAAGGAATTTGCGAATGTCTGCTGTGTTTGTTGTCAGCGAGAAAGGTGGAACCGATTCATGTTTGCGTATTCACAGCCCGTCGCAACCATGGTCGTGGAGGGCCCACGGAGCCGCTACGCCCCGTCGACGGGCATGACTGCTCGCGAATTGTGTGAGAGCGACGACCAGGCAACAAGTCTCATCCTAGATCCATATCTGGGCTTTGCTACGCACAAGATGAACCTCAGGTAAGCATCAGGCTGGCTCTGCAACTTTCATTTCTCCGTGGTGCAATGTGCGCGGTTGTTCTGCCTCGGCCGTGGTTATAAAAACATTGCGCTCGGAGACCACTGGTTAAGCATCGTTTTGTTCGACAGAGTGCTTGCGTAAATGACACCATGAGCAGACTAGGCTGCGATTTCACTTATTCGTTTCTGTGTTGCATGGCGGACAGGCACGACCTCCAAATTTAGCTCCATCGATGTTTTCTTCCTCTTACTTGTCTGTGCAGGTTATTGGGAAAATGTCATTTTAGGTATATCAACAGTATGTGCCTGCCTCGCCATTTACAGCCATTTGCTTTCAGGATTGCGACTTGAAAGAAGTCTTTTGTGTGACAGTTATTTTCCAACCTCTTCAAACATTTGTTCATATGCATGTGTTGGCCACTTTCTGTTTGATTGTCACTTTGAATTGTTTGTACAAATTTAGGTATTTGCACCTTAACTTGATTACTCGTCATTCAGGATGTGTACTTTGTTTAGAAAGCACAAGTGATGCTAGGTGACCGTGTTTCATGAATAGCACATCTGTTATGTATTCTGCAGCTGACCTACATGTTAAAAAAAAAAGTGCAGTCCAGCTTTCTTTTGCTTTCTTGCAGATTCCTTTTACCTTTTGCAAATTAATTTGCATTTTGTCGTAACAGTTCATACAACATTGTCATGATATCAACCCTTCTTGTGTTCACTCAGATCTTTGTCTATAAAATCAAGAGGACAAGAAATAACCAGCTATTGTGAACCCCTCAAATCTGTCCAATTCGGTTGCCACATAGATAACTACCACATTATCCATAGTGTTCACCTACCAAAGATCTATAGCAAATCGGGTGACAAGAGTGAGTGGCTGTGCTAACTTTGGTATACAATTGAGAAAAGTTGAAGAAAAACCAACATCGTAGCCGAAGGTTGTGAAGGTTTGTTTATATGCCCTTGTTCAGTCTCCCTCAAAAACTTCAGAAGAACATTGATGAGCACTGTTCAACAAAATTTCCGTGACCTCATCACGTACATGGTTAGACTCTGTCGCATCCTGAACATCCGACGTCCTTGCTGCTCTGCGACAGAATACTGTTCAGCATTGTTCGCTCATCTCCTAGCTTCTGCCAAGGTCACCATTGCAGCGACAGGGGGTGAACCAAAGATGACATTCTTTCCCATCCTGCATTGTTCCTTATCTCTGGCAGTAGCTGACCCCGTTTTTGCCATGTCACCACTGGTGGCAGCAGCAGTGGCCTGTCTTTTGGTGTTCTACAAAAAAAAAAAAAGCAAACCATGTTAAAAACGGGTGGATTTTATTTTGGGAATGGGGCATTTGTCAGGATATTATGGTACAACATTTCCTACCTCTCTGTTCATCTTTGCAGTATCACTTTGACAGGTGGCTGGGATAAAAATTGTGCATCATTGTGTTCCTTTCTTGGTTTGGTCACAGATTTCGCCCTTACAAGTCCCACAAGCAGGAGCTGCAGCAGCTGATAGCAGATTTCAAGACCCACAATCAATATGAGAAGGTGTTCTCTAAGTTAACAGACTTTGTCCCGGCCTCGTTTCTCACTAAGGCCCGGCAGGGTCCATTCAAAGAGCACGTGAGTATCTCCTCCTCCGACTACACTGTGTGTGTCTGTTGGAAGCTGCATCGCTTCATTTGTGAAGCTTGCTTGATAGGCTGATCAATTGCAATGTTAAACGCTACTGACTGATTAAGATTGTCCACTCATGCTTGGCCACGGCTGCCCGCATAGGAATTACTCTTTGGCCACCCTGCTTACCAGTGTCGCAACTGTCGGGTCTCGCTAATTTCGACTAGTTTTAATGCGAAAGCATTATGTGGCTCACGAAGTGGAAAATGGTACGAAAAGTCATGTGGTCACAGAGACGTGCTCATGCCATTGCACGCACGTTCATCATCTTCCACAGCTGGCTCCAATACCACTCATGATGCCATGCGCTGGTGGCACTGGCCCACTGCCAGTCGATGTGGTGATTTCAGTGAGTGCTGTTGTGCACTCCAATGGATGAACCTTCGACGGATATGGTACAAAAAGACACGTCACAGAGACAGACGGCGCTGGTGGCCGGTCTACATATAGCGCCGCACGTTGCGGCACTGCCAGTTCATGTGGGGATTTTAATGAGTTCTCTCGTGCGCTCCAATGGACGAATCTTCAACTTTGACTTCTCATTCGGTAGCTGTGCCCGCCTCCTTAGGATGTCCACGCAAGTATGCGAACAAGGCTGAGGCCAAGGCACGTAATGCGAGAAATGATACAAGCCAACATGAAAACAATACCATCACGTTTCGTAAAACAAATCGTCATTGGGAAGACGTTGCAATGCTTTCACATTCATCCGCATAGGCATGCCTAAGTGCCACTGACTTTTTTTGAACACTCAACTAACCTCGAACTACGAGGAGCTACAGGTAGACCACATGCATGTTTGCCAGTGCACGCTCACTCCTGGCCGCTCCTGGTTGGACGCTGTGGCAGACATCGCTTTCTATTGAGCTATTGATAGCGCATTAAAATGTGCAAATTGGGTGTGGCTGCTACCGTATAGACTCGTGCAAGGGCCGCACTTTTTTTCTTTCTTTCTTTTCTTTTTTTAACAGTTTTGACAAGGTGCAGCCCTTGCACGGGACCAAACTTTTTGGTCAACATAGTGTTGGTGCAGCCAGTGACTTGTGCATACGCCGGTTCTAGCCGTCTAGTGGCGGCGCGGGGAAGTATGCAGGCGCGAAAGTTCGACGATGCATGTGCGGCATCGGAAAACCGAACGCGATTACTTCTCCGTCAGAAATTTCCTTTCCCAAATTTTGGGCTGCCAAAATTTGTTGCCCTTTCACGAGTCAATACAGTATCCGTCGGTCAATCTGGTGCAGAACAAAGTCGGTCCGCACCAAGTAGCATGACCAGACTGGAGCATGTGGGCGCGAGCGGGCACTCAAGCTCTGTCATGCGCAAAGCAAACACTGCGCATACGCACTACAGTTGCATGTAGCTGGGGTCTGCTATGCAACGTAGATACTGTGGCTACCATAGGCTGCTGCGATGAGCCCATTGGCTGAGCACACCGCTGTTCACTGAGGGCAACCACATTTGATGCGTTGTAGGCAACAAAATTGGAACTAATGGCATCTATGTAAACATGGAAAATCAAATTTGAGCTGCGTGCCACGGTGATGTTCAGTAGGCAGAGTGCTGTGGGTATGCCCCGCTCCGCCATAGCCATCGTAGTGCAAATCATTCAAGAAGGAGCAGAAGCTCCGCGAACGGAATGTCTGGGTGCCAATAACTCCGCTTCTGCTGAACACATTGGCGTTCTTTTTGCACTGAAGTATTTCTGAAATAGTTGAATTTAACTTTAAATGCATTTATACACCGATAAAGAGTGGTTCAGGGCCACTTTGATGAGAAATAAACAGGAAATGGTAGTGCTTGCAGTGCTTAAAGGAGTAATCACATGCCATTTTTTACTTTTATTTTGAGCTATAGATCTAAGCTCTGCACTTTGAAGCTCTAGAAAAAAAAAATATCGGCTAGCCTTAGAGGGGCCTAAATAATTAGCCACAGCAGCTCTTACGAACCAGTTTCGGTTTCGTTGAGTGTCGTGTAGTATTGTGACGTCATGAGGTTGAAGGTACTCGACTGTGTGGCAGCAGAACATCGCAATGTTTTGTGTCTAGTTCTAGCTCACTCGTTCATCTGCTATGCTACTATTCATTGCTTTTTAGCAGCAAATAGTAGCATAAGAAATGTCTGAGTGAGCTGGAGTAAGCGCCAAAACATTGCAATGTTCTTCTCCCATGTGACCACCTTCTGTGTCCATGATGTCATCACGTGTACACTTCCTGGACAAGGAAACCGAAAATTTGTTTATAAAACTGCTATTATAGAGAGTAGATTATATAGGTAACTCTGAGGCTTGTGAGTATTTTCATAGGGTTTTGATTTATAGTACTTACATTTATTGAAAAAAAAAATGAAGTCCAAAATGTCATTGCAGGGCCCCTTTAACAGCCTTACCAGTGAAATTTTAACACATACAGGACTGCCTGTTCTTCACTAGCAGTGCAAATAAAGTTTCGTGAAGCACCAGTGCAGGCAGCAGTTTGCATTAATAAAATAAGAATAGTTGCGGGATTGGTAGTATGTACTTTGTGATTTTATAGTGTGTGTAATGCAGGATACAAAATAAAAGGACATGGCACACTGATTTATGCACTGTGCTCTCTCTTGTCATTTTGCCATTTCGTGTCCTGAGATTAGGAGCTTTGCCAGTAGTACTAAATATTTAAATGAGAGCATTGGAATCGAAGCTATGTCTTTGTTGAGACTTAAAATGAAGTAAAATGTCCTTTCTGTTGTTATTCAGACCTGTCCATTCTTCTTGTGTATCATAACATGTGTATAAGAATTATTTGCTGCTTTAAAAATGTAGCATTAAAATGGCATGAAACAAACTGAATTATTTTCTTGTATTTTTACTTGAATGGTGTATTGACATGCAATATTGGTTACTACGCATTTAATAAGAAACCTCACCAGTGGACATGGTATTTTGCATTCCAGATCTTTCGTTACCTTCGTGTGTTTGACAAGGAAGCAGGGTTCCAGGTTATGCGATGTGACCGTTATTCAATGGAAGGCAATGTGGGTGCCAAGATATGTGCAACCAAGAAATGGTGAGCGTTTTCTTAATTCTGAGGGCCAGACTTGCCTATTGCCAGGCATCATCATTTTAATTTTTATCGGTGACTGCTTTCGTCAGACTATCAATGTTGTGTTATTTCTCTGGGCAAATTGGGCTTGCTGTATTCAAAATCTTGTGACTGTTGTCGTTGATTAGATAGCAAGGTTGGCGTTTCTGCTGGAGTCACACGTGTGGCATGAATAGTGTCCCATAATTTTGAATTATGGGAGTACCAGGGATAGTTCTGTGGAGTCCAGTGACACATCCATAAATAACCAACAGACGGGACTTGTGGATATGATTAAAAGACTGCGCTCATTGCTATCATTGTTGCTTGAGTGTTGCTTTGCGTTCTGGGCATAAGCTTCCACATGAAGAGTGAACTTTTGTTCATTTTGTTCATTTTTTTCTAGAAAAATTCATGCTTATTCTGAGTCACTACACTGACAATATGTATTGAAATACCAACGTCATTACAAGCTAGCTTCTAATGACATTGTAATCATTATATGTATTTTACTAAAGCACATGTTTTGATATATTTTACCTTATGTGCAAAGTGACAATGCAAAGCACCATGTAATAATGTCTGAATTTTTAAGTGACTACACTTTTTGGATACTTTTGTCCTCATCGCACTGGCCCATCTTGAATTTTCTTATCTTTTTATAGTACTGATAAAACACATCTAGAAGTGATTGCTACAGTATTCCAAATGATGAACAATGCGGTCACTTGAATTAGTGCGCTACAGTATAATGCATATTTCACACAAAAAGCTGCTTGCCGCTTTTTTTCATCCTATTGAAACCCTATCATTTCTCATGTTTCCCATGATTCTTAACTGCACTGACATTTGGATTACTTGGTTATGATTCATATTTAACGTCTGTAGTGACTGAAAATGGGACAGAAAGAGAATGTGTTGACTTCTTTCCTGTCTCTCAACTTCTCTTTGGTGCTCAAGTCAAAGATGTTTATCTACAATGATGCACTGGTAAACACGATGGCTATTGGCCGAACTCTTGGATGTCTGGACTAAGAAGTACCCGGGGCAGGAACAAAATCAGAGGAATGTCATACTAGTGAGACTCGCAATGGGCTGCCTTGAAATGTATATTTTATGTCCTTTTAGTCTACTTATACTCTGTGTAGGTGGATTAAGACCTAGGCAATGTGTCTACTTCTATTAGCTATATCATATTGAAGCATAAAACATGCAGTAATCAACATTTTATTGTCGGTTTGCTTGAAGCATAGACGTCTACTAAGCTACCTTAAAAACACATTTTACCTTTTAGTCCTGCATTTGTACTTATAGCTAGGCTCTGTACACTTTTTGTTTGTTGACCACCTGCATATCGCCCCATTTAAAGCCATCTTTCTAATCTTCACTCTAGATAAGGCAGTTCTGGGGCTCTTTGGTCTCCAATGTCCTTGCGCCATGAAACCCCTTCGATCATCAGAAATCTTGTACTAGATAGGCAGTGGCACCATATGGTTGCGGAGGACGGTACTTTTTGGCCAATACTGTCACCTTTGTGGTTGGGCACAAACTGGTGTCGGAGACCGACCAAGCTGATTCCAAAGCTGAGCACAATGACGGATTGAGCGGCACAGACATGGTGCATTAGGAATCAAGAAAAAGGACGGAAGGCTGTGAAGGTGCGACAGAGACACAGTTTGTCCTCACCAAGCTCAATTGGTGATGAATGTGACGCTGCTCAATCGTGCATTCCAGCACTTCTAGGAAAAGATTGCTGAGGTGATGTGCTTTACTAGACGCATTCTGGATCTCTTTTAAACGATGTTACAAGGCACTTGTAAAAAGATTTATTTCCCTCCCTATGGGTTAGGCTTGGCCACTTGAGCATTGGAAAAAATCCACTGCTGTGAAATCATTAAACAAATCGCAAAATATCCACTAAGAAGTGTTATCAAGTATTCCACCAACATAATACAAATTTGTGCTGATCTTGTTTTTTTTTTCTTATGAAAGGAAATGAGAAACATTTTAAATAACTGGAATTACATCATTCTGGAATGTGTACAGAAACAATGTGGTTGCCTAATCTCTGTTGTTGTCACACAGATGTATTACACAGAGGTTCTCACGCTTTGCATCAATTTTGTTGTGAGCCTACTGCTGGAGGCTGCTTTCACATAGCTGAAAGGGCAAGGCCAGCACACACACAAAACTTTTCTGTTAAAGTTCACCAGAGATAAGGGTGACTGTTTTCTTATGTGGCTGAGACAGCTTCTAGTTGCCCTGTGATAATTCATGCTTGAATTATTCAACATTCTAGTTATTTACATAAAATTAACAAGTTCCGGTTAGTCCATGATGTTTCAACGCATCCAAAACGTATTCACCATATTTATCTAATCTAGGCTGACCCCTCTGAATTTGGAAGATCAGAAAAATAAAGACCAATTTTTCCTAGAATGTAAGTAAAAATAAAAAAGTAGCTGAGTGCGATGATTCGAAACTGAATATTCGAATCAAATCGGTTGGTATTCGATTCCTTTCTGAATATATGTTTGCTATTTGAAACATTCTAACCCCCCGAAAAAATTGCCGTTGCCGTTTTTTTTTTTTAAGTAAGCTTCGCCGCAGTACAACCATGTTATGCGGCGAAGCATACAGAATGCATTGCGGTGAAGCATTTTTGTCATGCAGTGAAGCATATCAAAAGTGAAAAGGTGCAGTCACTGGGCCACTGCTGGTACTTATGGCCAGCCGACACTCTCAGCTCAAGCACTTGCACTGTACTGCGTCTTCATGCAACTGGAAAACACCAGCCGCCAAGTGGAAACATCTGTGTCTTCTACTAATCTGGCTGAGTGTCTAAAAGCATGGTATACAAACTACTACTTTGACCACATAGCAAGTGTGACAGTGTTTTTAAACATTTGCTCTAAAGTAGCTGTGTATCACCAGGATGGTTCATAGGCAAACTGGGGTAGAAACCTGGCTTTAGATGAAGCAGGGAAAATTCCCACACTGAAATTCAGTTAGTGAAACTTGTAATTTCAACCAAATATGCAGTTTTTTTGTCTTTCACAAAAAAAAAGCACTCTACAAAACTGAGGTTGGTGGAACAGAATTGGATTTTCTTTACGGCGCCATACGTATACATAGGGGTTCACACATCAGCACTCACTCTGATATTATAGAACTCTGCAATTTCTTTAAACAACTATATGAGGATAATAACACACATAAACCTTAGCCCTCGCCATGGCACAGTGGTTTTAGCATACTGCTGCTAAATGTGAGGCTCTGGTTTTGATTCCTAGCTGTTGCTGGCACATTCCGACAGGGGCGTACTCACGCACTCATCGTCATCACCATCATCAGCCTATTTTATGTCCACTGCAGGACGAAGGCCTCCTCCTGCGATCTCCAATTACTCCTGTCCTGCACCGATTCCAACTAGCTCCTGTGAATTTCTTAATTTCATCACTTCACCTAGTCTTCTGCCATCCTCGACTGCACTTCCCTTATCTTCACCCCCATTGTATAACCCTAATGGTCCACTGGTTATCTAACCTATGCTTTACAGGTCCTGTCCAGTTTCAATTTTTTTTCTCTTGATGTCAATTACAGTATCGGCTATCCCTGTTTTCTCTGTGATCCATACCCCTCTCTTCCTGTCTCTTAATGTTACGCCTAACATTCTTCATTCCATCGCTCTTTGCACATTCCTTAAAGGGACACTAAAGGCAAATACTAAGTCGACGTGGACTGTTTAAATACTATTCTAGAAACCTTGCAATGCTTGTTTCATGCCAAGAAAAGACTTAGATTACAAGAAAATTGCATCTGAAGGGTCCAAATACTTTTTTCTAAGTTTAAATCTCCCACCACCGAACCAGGGGATTGGTGACATTTCATACGCCATCACCACCCTTTGCTGCCATCGGTGAGTAAAATGGCACCCGACAGATGACAGTACCGAGCGAAGAGAGTGGTGGATTGGCCGCTGCAGCTGCTTTTTGGTCAAGTGGCATTAGAGAGTTCGGGCATCCCGCGACATCATACGGAAGTTGAATTCTTTGCTACTTGCAGTTTGTGCAAGTTTCGCGAGTTAGGAAAACCAATGCAGCACTACACGATAACGAAACTACTGAAACGCAAAATCTGGGTGACGTAGAGTCAAGGGAAAACTAAACCTTTCGACTGCCTGCGTTGTTGTCAAGGGTAATTTCAATGAGTTATTTTTTTATATAAAAATGAAATATAACTGGACAAGTAGCATTTTATTTTGTCTGATAATACAATGCAACAATGTTTTTTGCAATGAGTGGTTGAGTGACAGAATTTGACTGAGGAGTGCTTTCGTCATCGGCCAAGCACTTGAATGTCCTGGGGGAGTCTCTAATCATTCCCTGCATTTGCCTCAATTTCTCTATTATTAAGGCTCTGTTGGCGATAACATTGACACTGACGCCTTGGAGATTCTCGAGCACTAAGCTATCACTTTAATTCGACTTAATATTTGCCGTTAGTGTCCCTTTAACTTGTTTTTGAGCTTCAACTGTTTACACCAAATGAAATGCAGAGTGAAGCATGTGGCCAAAGCATAATGTGCCGTCCAGTTGTCACCATGGTGTGCACATCTGGTTTAACCACACTGTGCAATGACGCTCCACCTGTATTGCAATATCTTCGTTTCTATGTTGGTTGTATTTCATTTGAAAGTGAGAAAACAAAGTAAACAAGCGAAAATATTGTGGTATAGGGCGAGCATCCTCACATCTCGCAAACTGGATATCAGCTGCTTTCACGCTTAGTTGGAACACTTTGTGCCGACCAAAGACAGCAGAGCACACTTTGAAAACAAGAAGTGATTCACATGGTTGATTTATGCTCTGTGTCGAGGTTTGTGTTGTTCAAGCTTGGTGCGCCTTCGGATGCAGGTACAAGAATGAGAAGATCCCGCACCTAGTGGGCTGCATAGCGGAGCTGACAGAGGAAGAGGAGTGCCAGCTATTGTGTGCTGGCAAGAACGACTTTAGTGTCATGTACTCCTGCCGAAAGAATTGTGCCCAGCTGTGGCTTGGACCGGCAGCCTTCATCAACCATGACTGCCGGCCCAACTGCAAGGTGAGCCTGTGTAGCTGCGCTCACAGTATGTGGCACAGATGCATCTGCTGGAAAGGCCTTTGACTTCTTCTTCACTTCACTTTATTACCTTAAAGACCCCGGTTAGGGGGTATTACATAAGGGGTGGGCTTACAAATAAAGGTTACCATGAATGTTTGGAAACTGTCTTTCTAGCACGGTCACACTGTGTGCAACATAGGCACAAGGATCTCCTGCAGTGTGACAGCAAGATCGCGCACGGTAATTTTTAACCCTCTGAGCACATTGCACGAAGAAAGAGACATGTAAGCTTCTGGTATAGTAGGAAGAACACTACAGTGCAGCACCCATGTTGATATGTGTTGGAGGAATACGTCTGTTTTTACTTCCTGCATATCACAGTTCGTGCTGGAGATGTGTAGTATGAGACTACTGCCACGTCTTCGCAGTCCCAGTACAACTCAGACTACTTATAACATAGCCGCATTTAGTAATGTGGTGTTTCCTGACTGACATTTACCTTTCCATAGAATTCGATATACAGGCAAGTGCCTCTACAAAAAAATTACGGGTATAATGAAAGATTTCAGAGACCCTGGGCACTCCGTTATAAAGTTGTTTGACTGTATACTCATACCACTTATAGTGCTGCTGCATGAGACAAATTACTGGTTAAAATGTGGCTATCGGAAAATGTCATGGAAGAGCGAGGCAGTGGGGTGCTCTAGCAGTAGAGGAGAGGATGATGAGGGCAATGCAGAAGAGGACATGCGGAGTGAATGAACAAGGAGAAGAGAAAGAATTCAAAAATCAACAACATGCCTGCCATCATGGCAGCACATTGTACAAGTCTCATGGTGTAGGGCACTCTCTGGAAGCATGGTGGAATCTGTGGATCCAGAGTGGTTGCCTAGGCAATGGAGAAGCCTCTGTGCCTAGGCATGTTCATCACTTAATCTCGTAGGCCGTGTTTTGCTCCAGCTGTTTATCAGTGGTCTTTGCTAGTTGCTGAACTCGGAACCAAACGCATGCTCACTGCTGCTCTTTGAAATTTCATTTCATTTCATTTATTATACCTCAAAGGGCCAAGGGCATTACACAAGGGGACCATCCATGGAAATGCTTGGGTCAAAGTGCAAAATCAGATAGAGAGAGAAGAAAAAAAGCAACAAGAATATATATATATATATATATGTGACGAACCGTACAATAGTACGGTACGGTGCATTAGTGGAGAAAGAGGCAGACGAAGAATAAAGGCAGTGTTCGGGCCACCATGTTTGTCTCTGTTGGCGACCTCCTGCTCGCATCAATCACACAGGTCGACAGGATAAAGACCTGGCAGCCACCTCATCGGCCTCGCATCATCATGCAAGTACTCAACACCACGGCGTGAACCCAGAGCGCACAGCTCCACCACCGACACTGACCAGCATCATGACCGCATCACCGCAAGCCTTAGCATACCCAAGTACATCAGATCAGCGGACGATGGCCCCATGGAAGACTGGTTTCGTCTCCTCGAGCGCCACGCATCCACTGCATCATGGTTGGAAAAGGATATGATTGCCAACTTCAATGACTACTTCACCAGTGAGGCATTTTGCTTCTACCTAATGCACAAATTTGATAACAGTGAATCGTGGGAGAAAATCAAGGAAGAGATGATCAGTTGATTTCAGGTGTACGACTCCCTCATTATCAACCAGCTGGAAACATTACAACTGGGTTGTCGCATTCACCCACAGTCTCCACATAGCGACATCACATCAGTTCCAACCAAAGTCACGTGCCACTTCAACGGCTTTCAAACAGCGCCCCATCTCAAGCGTAGCTGTTGCTTATTCTGATGAAATGAAGCCAACTTGCTTACTGCCAGGACGAAATCAGAATACAAGTGCCAGCACCAATGCACATACCTTTCAAGGTGAAGACGACTTGAAGCCATATACATCTAGAGATCTAGCTGCTTTGCGACTCTAAAGCCTTCCATGTACTACACCTTAACAAGACGCTGCCAGTGCAGAAGCGTCGCACACACAAAGTAGCATCACGCATTGTGGAATTACCGAAATGTCCATTCGTCATGTCGTTGCGGCAGCCTCAGAAAAACCTTCTGAGAAGGCTACCACACTGTACTCGCCACTGGACAAACCTCACAAAAAGGAGCAGCGTACACACTCCTCATTCATCTCTACGTCAATTAGCGCCAGTAATCAAAAGGCATATTCCGGTAGATACGCTACCTCAACAACTGTCCCAACACCATCACAAAGACAACTTTGACGCTGACAACGATGGAGAGGCATCGCTGAAAGCACAGATGCAGCAAGGAAAATTTCAGTGCGCAAGGCAACTAAACCCGAGGCAAACGCAATGAATACAACGTTTTGCAAGAAAGAAACGTTGTCGAACACACTTGCAGCACCACCTATCAGAACTGCTCCCACGCCAAGGATTCCTGCGACAACGCTGTGCACAAGGACCAAAAAGACAGACATTTTCTACGCGTCCTGGACCAAAAGAGACGTCGCCTTAATGACCCAGTCCACCGAAGGTTCGAGCAGGGGACATCACGTGTCTCCAAGTCGCAACGACACTCGAATTCCCACGGATCACATACGTCCAAACCTTCCTTCATGGGGGCATGCATATGCGCTCTGGAGTGCAACAGCCAGCCTCGGCCACCTGAGCACTGCTGGATGTCACCGGACTGCCAGACTAACATCGTTCATATGTGAGGACATTATGACGGTATCATCTGCCCTTATACCTATGACTCTCTTGGCGGGAGGGGGAAGCATGTGACGAACTGCACAATAGTATGGTACGGTACAATAGTGAAGAAAGAGGTAGACAAAGAATAAAGGAAGTGCCATGCCATAGTTCTCGCTGTACCTAATGCCATATTCACTGCAGGGGCTAAGTCTAATGTCATATCTTATTGAGCGCTTACATTTCTATGCTACTGTGCCCATCATTGTTGTAGAAACACAGTTGCTTCTTTGTGGTGTACACTGCCGTCAGATTTTTGCATCTTTATTTTGCTTCCACGCAGTTTGTGTCGACGGGCCGAGACACTGCTTGTGTGAAGGTGTTAAGGGACATTGAGGAAGGCGAAGAGATCACGTGCTTCTATGGCGAGGATTTCTTTGGAGATGGCAACAGTTACTGCGAGTGTGAAACATGTGAAAGGTAAGTGAATGTGATTGTTCACAGTACTGATAGCTGTGTTCTCAACAAAATGAGGTTCTTAAAAAGATCTGTTACCTTGTTTGTGAAGGCCTGCAGGTATAGCTTGTAGTGCCTTGTACAAACTAATATTGTCTGTGTCCTACTGTGAAAGGGCTTGCACCCAGCTATTGTTTAATGATATATTTGATCAGCACTGTACGGCACAATAGGAGAAACAAATAGGCGATTCTGTGCATTTGCAGACATACTAAAGGGCGTTGCCACCATTGTGTGTCAGGTTTTTTGATCAAGTGCGATGCACTGCCGGCCTGCTTAACAGCTTACAGCACTGTCAAGCTGCCGGGCTGAGTTGGGAAGCTGTGGGAAGTGATTACAAATGAAATGGGGCAACGAAAGTGAACCAACACATAGTGTGTTTCATTTGCAAGAACAATCTACGCCAGTCGTCACAGCATGCAACCGCAATGCTTAATGCTTTGTGTGCACGCGTATGAATGCATGCGTTCTCGTTTATTTTTCCATTGTGCTCTGTCAGGACAACCTCAGCAGCCAGCAGATGAATGTTCAGTTGACATTGCTAAAAAAAAAGTCACGAGGTGCATCACTTCCACAGTATTTGTTGAATTTAAGTGTAGAGATTAAATTGGCTATTGATCTTGACAGTTCAGGAAGGTTACCCTACATTGGTGCATATAAGTTGTTCGACTAACTGTCCAACTCGGTACTGACCAGTGCAAGAATCATCGACAAAGAAAAGACTTTGGCTTCTCGACCTCATTTTGAATCTGATCATTCAGATCCCCGCAGGGGCGTCTGCGTCAGCAGGCGTTTGGTGTGTTACGACACCACGTACCTGAGCACACGAGGGTTGGACCCTCCCGCGTGTAGCCGTGCGCGGCTTTGCCGTGTCCAGGGAAAGGGGGATCCTGGGGGTTGAGCCGATGCCGGTTGTTTGGACCTTTAAGGCCCCCCGGCGGAGGCAACACACCCCTTTGGCCTCTGCTTCATGCAGACGGCACCTCCAGACTGACCCACCTGGAGGAAATCGGCAGTCGCCTTTTTCTGTCCTCCTCTCCAATCTTCGTCTTTCTCTCCCACTTTTCCATCTTTCCTGTCTTCTCTTCACTTCTTATTACTTCCGTATTTCCTGGCGGCAAGGGTTAACCATGTGTAATATATCCTGTCTTGGGTATATATATATATTAGGTTATAGCGGCGATGCATGGCTGGTGTCTGCAGGTATTCTTCCAACCTTGTAGCGTCCCCTTGTTGGGCTTGGTGGTGGGTGGCCACCATCGCCGCCGAAATTTCCGATGCTATATGGCAAGCAACTTTCCTCCGCTACCTGATCGCTCCCTGAAGAGGGGGTGCACCGACGAAACATTCACTTTCTTAATGCAGCCAAAACAATCTTTTCCAATATACCACGTTGTACATAGTCAGCACGATAAGAAAACAGTCAGAATGATCGCCACCATTTGTTGTAGCGAAATCTCTCACTGAAGCAATTGGCCCAGGCTATAAAGTAACGAAGATGGGAAGTGGTGATCTTCTTCTCGAACTTCGCGACAAAGCGCAATATGACAAACTCTCGGAACTTGTAGCATTTGGGGAAATTCCAGTCTCAGTGGGCCCACACAGATCCATGAACACAGTGCGCGGGGTCGTCTCAGAAGATGACCTTCTCAAACTGAGTGAAAGCGAACTACTAGAAGGATGGCAAGACCAGAACGTAGTAAAAGTGCAAAGAATAACATTAAGGCGAGATGACAAACAAATACCGACCAAACACATAATCATTACTTTCGGAACCAGCAACCTGCCTGAAACAGTAGAAACCGGCTACTGCAAGCTTTGTGTTAGACTATACATCCCAAATCCGCGTCTATGCTTCAAGTGTCAGCGTTTTGGTCATGGGTCGCAAACCTGCTGAGGATGTGCTACTTGTGCTAAGTGTAGTTCTTCTGAACACGCTTCTGACATCTGCACTTCACCAAAACACTGTGCCAGCTGTGAAGGAGATCACCCCGCCTACTCGCGATCGTGCCCCTCATGGAAAAAGGAGAAACAAATAATAGAACTGAAAGTCATATCTTTTCCAGAGGCACGTAAACGTTTCGCTCTCCACAACCAGTCTAGTCCTTCCTACACCGATGAGCGTGCCGGGGGGCAGCGCTACATCCTTCGGTGGCAGCTCAAGTCACACGGAGTGTGACGGCGGTTATGCCATCAGCCCCCCCTGGCGGGAGCAGCCACTGCTCTTCCACCCCCTACCACGAAGGGCCAGCAGACCGCCGAGCCTGCCGGACCCAGGGCCACTGCTCGTGCAGACAGGCCCGAAAAACTCCTGAGAGTGCCCGCTGAGCGGGCGTCATCCAGCACCTCTGAAGAGGCGATGGATGTAACAAAAACTTCTCCGGCATCTCAGACGCCAAAAGAACGGCGTTGCTCCCTGGAGCGCGCCAACAAAAAGGAAATACTCCGCATCAAGGGCCCTTCAAAGGTCTCTTGAGCCAACCTGATTGATCTCTTGACACACACCTCAAAACAGTTCCAATATGGACACACAGATAATGCATTGGAATGTGAGAGGTTTAATACACAATCTTGATGATGTTAAGGAACTCCTTCGCAAGTTCAACTCAAGGGTGTTGTGTGTGCAAGAGACACACCTCAATCCTTCACATACTAACTTTCTCAAACAATATGCCATTTATCGCAAAGATCGCAGTGACGCTCTCGTCTCGTCAGGCGGTGTTGCTATTATAGTTGATAAAGGTATCGCCTGCCAACATTTACATCTGCAAACACCCCTTGAGGCAGTGGCAATCAGAGCCGTGCTATTTGATAAGTTAGTCACGGTTAGCTCTCTGTACAACCCCCCATGCCATCAACTTTCCACAATAGAATTCCAGAGCTTTATCGCAGAACTCCCCGAACCTTACATTGTAGTAGGTGATTTAAACGCACATAACACCCTCTGGGGAGATTCTCGTTGTGATGCGAGAGGGTGCTTATTAGAAAAGTTCCTTTTATCCTCCAATGCATGCTTACTAAACAAGAAAGAGCCCACATTCTACAGCATGGCGAACAAAACATTCTCATCCATTGACTTAAGTATAACATCAAGTGCACTAGTTCCATACCTTGAGCGGGACGTGATCAAAAATCCATATGGGAGTGACCATTTTCCAATTGTCTTAAAGTTAACAAAAGGCGATAAGTGTTCCTCACATCTGCCACGTTGGAAGGTCGACTGTGCTGACTGGGAATGATACAGAGAGCTGTCACATTTGACCTGGGATGACATCTGTACTCTCTCAATCGATGATAGAGTATCATATTTGACGGCATTTATAACTGATGCTGCATCAATATGTATCCCTCAAACGAATGGATCACCCTCTAAACGGCGTATTCCTTGGTGGAATGAGCAGTGTAAGGAAGCCCGCAAAAATTAAAATAAGGCTTGGAGTCGCCTTCGCGACTGCCCAACTACCGAGAACTTGATCAGCTTCAAGAAAATAAAATCAGAAGGTAGAAGAATGCGCCGTCATGCCAAAAGGGAAAGCTGGCAAAAATACATCTCTAGTATTAATTCTTATACAGGCAAAAGAAAAGCCTGGAACAGGGTAAACAAAATAAAAGGCCGTGAAACTCATCCTCTACCATTGGTAAATACACAAGGAGACACACTCATTGACCAAGCCGACTCTCTAGGGGTACATTTTGAAAGGATTTCTAGCTCATCCCACTATTCAGATACATTTCTGAGATACCGGCAACAAGTGGAACGACTGCCTCTGGGTCGGAAAGGAAATAGCAACCAACCTTACAACTGCCCATTTAGCATGGCAGAATTTCAGGCTGCGCTCAATGGCTGTAACAAATCCGCTCCAGGAAGTGACAGAATATTGTATATAATGATCAAACACCTACACCCTGAAACCCACAAAACACTACTGTCCCTCTTTAACTCTGTGTTCTCTGCCAGCTACATTCCATCTGCCTGGAAGGAAGCAATAATTATTCCAATACTAAAAGACGGCAAGGACCCAACTTCAGTCAACAGCTATAGGCCTATAGCGTTGACAAGTTGCCTATGTAAACTCTTTGAAAAAATGGTTCACCGGCGTCTCCTTCATTTTCTTGAAAGTAACAAACTATTAGATCCCCTACAGTGTGGTTTCAGGGAAGGTAGATCCACAACTGATCACCTTGTCCGCATCGAGACGAATATTCGCGATGCTTTTGTGCATGAGCAGTTCTTTTTGTCAGTATTTATTGACATGGAGAAGGCTTACGACACCACGTGGCAGTTCAGAATTCTCCGTGACCTGGCCGAAATGGGAGTCCGAGGTAATTTACTGAATGTCATCCAAAGTTACCTGTCTAACCGCACGTTCCGCGTCAGAGTTGGTAATGTGCTATCTCGTCTATTTACACAGGAAACAGGTGTACCACAAGGTGGCGTGCTTAGCTGCACTCTATTCATTATAAAATGAACTCACTTTATACTATCATACCACGTACAATGTTTTATTCTGTGTATGTAGATGACGTACAAATAGGTTTTAAATCATGTAGTCTTTCCATCTGTGAGTGACATGTACAGCTTGGGCTAAACAAATTGTTAATGTGGGCTGACGAGAGCGGGTTTAAATTAAACCCGCAAAAAAGCATGTGTGTTCTCTTCTCGAACAAGAGAGGTATATTACCTTAATCGACAACAGCTCCCAGTGAGCCATGAACATAAATTTTTGGGCCTCATATTAAACACTACATTAACATTTATCGCCCACTTGAAATATCTGAAGGCGAAGTGCATGAAGACAATGAATCTTCTGAAGCTCTTGTCCCGTACATTCTGGGGAAGTGACAGAAGATGCCTTTTGAGCCTGTATAAAAGTCTGATAAGGTCACGCCTTGACTATGTTGCTATAGTGTATAGCTCTGCTACGCCTAGTGCCTTGAAGATGTTAGATTCGATTCACCACTTGGGTATCCGTCTTGCTACAGGTGCCTTCAGGACTAGTCCTGTAGAGAGCCTCTACGTTGAATCCAACGAATGGTCTCTTCATCTACAAAGAGCATATTTATCTTTCTCTTACGCTTTGAAAGTTAAATCAGATAGTCAGCATCCATGTCATTTTGCAATTAGCGACTTGTCCACTGCAAGGCTATTCCGTAACCGCCCAGCCGTAAGGCCTCCTCTGTCCCTCCGAGTGGAAGCACTGTCAGAAGAAACAGGCGTCCCTTTTCTAGAAAATATTCCAATGGCTCCTACTCGGTTCCCACCGCCTTGGGAGTGGCAAACTATCCAGTGTGACATATCTTTCTTAGAAATATCGAAACAAGCGCCTGAGGCTCACATACAATCACATTTTCTTGAACTAAAAGAGAAGTATTCCTGTGCTGAATTTTACACGGATGCTTCGAAGTCTGCTGATGGTGTTGCTTACACAGCTCTTGGACCATCATTTTCAATATCTGGGACACTAAACCCACACACAAGCATCTTTACAGCGGAAGCACACGCTATTGGCCTCGAGCTCCACCACTGGAAAAGCTGGCGCCACCGTCGGCGTGACGTGCTTGGAGGGATCACGTGGACATGTCGGCCGCGTCGGCTGCTTCTGGCGCGCCGAAGCGAGCTGAAAACGAGTTTAAATTCTCTCGTACGCTGCGGTCCTCATTTAGTGGCGAAATTTTCCCGCTTCGAGTGTCTCCTTTACAACGCTTGAAAGCACTACAATAGGTAGTGGCTGCCTTTGAAGGCGCGCAACATGGTAGGCTACTGCTCGGTGCCGCAGGGCCGGACGCACGTAACGGAGGCCGGTGTCAGCCTTATTCACACGTAGCCGCAGGACAAGAAGCTGCGTGAAGCTTGGCTCGCGAAACATAAAACCAGCAAACAGTCATCGGCTACAACACGGGTATGCAGCAAGCACAGACGCGAGGAAGATTTCTGCTACGGCGCCCGGTCTGCGATGTTCTGAAAACGCGGACTGAGACGCTCGCCCGAGTCCGCTGCCTGACTAATGTCGTGATGGTTTGGTCTATGAACTTGTCGATCCTACAGATACTGGCAAGTTCAGTGGAGTGGAAAGGCAGCGGTAAGAAGCGCATTTAAAGAAAGCATGGCATATGGTCATGTTTGGCATATGGCATATGGTATAATTGCACGCTGAGAACACCGATAAACATACAGTGCGACGTAACTCGAGAAATAGTATTGAAAGGTCAAAGAATTTAGAAGAAAAAAAAAAGAATGAATCGTCGCGACGGCAAATCACAGTCCCCGTAGGCGTCGAAGTCTCTACAATGAAATTATTTTTTAACAGCTGTGATAGCGCCCACGCAACAATGGTTGCTTGTATACTGTCAAATGCTCATATTCTGGGGCCTAAAGCTCAATGCACGGTGCGAAAACGCGCGCGCGGAGAAAACGAAACAGTGCGTGGACAAGCATGCAGACGCGCAGTCGGTCGCTGCGAATCTGTGCGATCGCTGCATTGAGGCTTCATTCTATTACGCTCCCTTTAGTTATACAAACATTATAAGAACATATTTCACATAGTTTGCTCTCAGCGTTTACCTACCTTTCACGCAAGAAGCCGGTTCGGGAGACTCCATCGCGGCGACCGCGCGCAGTGGCGTTCACTGTACGTATTCGGTAAAGAGATAGCGTCTGTAAACGATTGTGTGCTTTCAGTTTGTCCAAGATTATTATTTAGACAGTAATAAACTTCTCTCGTTTCGAAAGTACTTACAGAAATGTCCGGGAGAGCTCGCGCGTGGTGTTTTCAGTGAGCACTGACAGCAAAACCTATGAGGAGCGCGCCACGTGATCCCTCATACTACGCCAGCGAGGCGCTTCCGATAGATGGCGACTCCGTAACTCCTCGCCGCCAATACTCATGGCTATTAAACACATCAGGCTCACAAACGTCGCTAAGGCTGTTCTCTTCAGACTCATTAAGTGTCGTGAGAGCACTAATTAGTCTACAAAAACATAAGAATTCCGTTTTGAATGAGCTGTATAACTTATTGTGCGCCATATATATGTGCAATCAAGTGATTGTCATATGCTGGGCACCCGGTCACAAAAGTATAAAAGGGAACGAAGCAGCTGACAAAAGCGCTACATCAGTAACTTTTAGCGACAGAGATGGAAATATTCCCATCCCTGCCACAGACCTAAAGCCTTTTGTACGCCGTAAATTAAGGAATCATTGGCAAGGCAAGTGGGATACGCAGGTAATGAACAAGCTTCACATAATAAAACCAAAGCTGGGGAATTGGATAAGTGGGAAAACAGCACGTTACAAGGAAGTAATTCTTTGCCGATTAAGGATAGGCCACACATACGGTACTCACTCTTATCTCTTGACTGGACGCGATCCCCCGACTTGTGGTAAGTGCGGCAATAGTCTGACAGTACTCCATGCTCTTATTCAGTGCCCTGCAATAGAGACAGAGAGGAAAAAGTATTTCCCTTCTGCATATCGTGAAAATACACCTCTTTACCCTACATTTTTTCTTAGTGATGAACCGCTTTTTAACCTGAAATTGGTGTTACAGTTTTTATCGGAAACAGGTACCCTTAAAATCATTTGGACAGGTCATTTTTAGCATACGACAAACAGCCCTTTTATTAAAAGGGCTCTCTTAAGGTTCTACTGTCACTGTTATGTGTTGTCTTGTTCCATCATGTTTTTAACGAAACCCAATTGCCATCATCCATGCCCTAAACAGTGTCATCATTTTAGTACCTATTTATTTTACGCCATTTACAGCGACAGTTCTTAGGCCTTTTTACAGCCATGTCACATTTACCATGATGAATCCACTGTCCACTGCATTCACAATACATTGTTAAAATTACCTTTTGGCATGGCGCTCTTTGGCCATACTTGGCCCTTGCGCCATTAAACACCATATATTAACATCATTGATCATTCAGATAACTGAGCTCACACTCAATCGCAACGACGGCAACTTTCCCCATGTGTATGCATGGTATTTACATCACATCTTGAAATGTACATAGCCAGATTTTCTTCTCGTTCATCCTCATTGTGAACAAGGCTCTTGTGTGGGAGCTGACACGTCTTTTTATTTCTAATTTTTATTGTTGGCGTCCAAGTTTCTACTACTTACAATGTCTCCTCCTGACTGGACAGGCTTCCGTCAAACTCTTGATTTCAAAGCATACCTATGATCGCGTGGTTGAATGTCTCATGGCTGAGGAGGACACAACTTCATCTTGTGCCCGAGCTGTCCACACCGTCATATGTTAGCAGCAGAGTGCTTGGGCAATTTCTCATCATAGCTTCATAACTATGACACCGGGTCTTCACTGAGCATGTAAGTCATGCAGGAAAGCCAAATAGAAGATGCAATACTCGTGCGAGGACGACAACTGGCAGGGAATACAGGATAGTGTAGCGTTCCCACCACTCTCTATTGTAAAGGTTGTGTGCATGTTATGTGGAAACGGGATTCTGGAGGGTAGCTTCTATGTATGCTTTTCACTGGAGGAATATAGGTTTGCTGCGGATGGGGGCTGTTTCATGTGAAGCTGCCCAACCATGTTTAATTGTGGCAGTGGTGACTTGCGGTGATGCCATGGTGCATCCTCTGCGTAGGCGAGGAACTGGAGCGTTCACCACCAAGAAGGGCCGGCAACCAAGCCTGATGGAAACCCGATTGGCGTACAGTTTCCGAGAGACAGACAATCGCCTCAACCGCTGGAAGCAGCAGGTCAAGTCACCCCAGCACAAGCCACAGCTGCAGCCACAGCAGGCACACCACCAGCCAGGTAGCCTTTATGCGCCGTCGCATCGCATGATCTAGCTGATTTGCTGCATCAGAGAAACCTGTGGCATGGTAGCATCGTCCACGAAATTTCTGCCCACAGTAAATTAATTCAGGGCATATTATAGCAGCCCTGAAAGTATTCATGAAGTGTAGCAGGCAGTGAGTGTGCAAAGAGCAGTATCCACATGCAGAAAAGTCACTAAACTGCAGCAGTGCTACATACTACAATTAAACCTCAATATAACAAAGTTATTGATGTAATGAAGTATTTAGCTTTTTATAACTTCTTCTCCATATAACACCATGTATTAGAACCTTAATAGAGTGAAGCGTGCTTATGCACAATTCCAATATAACGAAATTCCACTGTTGCTACAAAGGAATGCCGAGACAATAAATGAAAACTTCTGCAGACACAGATGGTCAAATGGTTGAATTACGAGAGGCTGCTTGCAAGCGTACCTCTCAAATTGCGCGTGACCCAGAGCAATCACCAAAGCAGAGCGGTGTTGTGTTCCTTATGAAGTCCAAGTGTGATAATCGCCATTCACGCAACGTATGCTTTGGGTGCGAGTGAAAACGTGAGATTGAGAAACGAAAAGTATGGTGGTTTGATCAGTGGCATCTTCCAATACATCTTCTTGCGCAAGCAAGGGGAAAGGGTGGTAGCTCACAAAAATGTGATCAAGCGCGCAAGGGGGACTGATTAGTGCGTGTCTCCTTTTCTAGCGCTTACGCAGCCCACACGCCCTGTTTTAGAGGTCATCAGCTGCATACTTGTGTAAACAGTGGCCGTGCTGAGATGGCATGGCATCATGTCATCGTCATCATGATGTCATCATCATGGTGGTGTACAGTCAAACCCTGTTACAACAAACACCACATTAACGAACATTTCAGATTAACGAACTTTTAAGAAATCCCATGCCGACTGGTTATAGTTTCAATGTAAAAATATTTCACTACTACAAACTTAAGAATAACGAACATTTCAGAATAACGATCGTTATTTAATTTCCGTGTTAGCTTAACACCTCAGTACTACGAACTCATATCTCGAAATGTGAGGATTCTTAGATTTCAGTGTATCCGTCACGGCGGTCGGAGCTCTAAGCTAGCAGACGACGCAGCGTGAAGAGTGGGCGCCTTGCAACTTGCTTCCCGCAAAAAACCTGAGATGGCGCGGGAGGAGAAAGATGCGGGCGGGGACTTTTTTTTTTTTTTTTTTTTTTCTCTCCATTGCGGAGGCAACGACGCACCAGTTTTTGTGAGTGGAGAGGCGGGGAGCATGGGCTCGTAAAACCTGAGAAGGTGCGGCAGAAGGAAAAAAAGTAGTAATTAACGCTGAAGTGGGCCTTCTTTTTTTTTCCTGTTGTAGAGGCGACGACGCATCACATTTTTCTTGCTTGTTTTCTCAGTTGTTCGCGTGCTGTCACCCGTATCAGGCCTGTCCATCTTGTTTTTCTTCTGGTTATATTATTGTGTTAGAAGTGCATGCCAGCGTTCGCGTTGCCATGAGCTCAACAACTCTAACCACGGTGAAGAAGCGAAAGTAGTTTTCTTTGAGCGAGAAAGTAGACATTCTTCGCGAGATAGAAGACGGGAAGAAACAATCAGTCGTGGCTAAAGAACGTGGAGTGGCGCGGTCGACGATTGCCACGATTCTGAAAGATAAAGAGAAAAACCTTTAAGCACCAGCAAGAATCTCAACTTACTCCATCAAGGAAGCGACTGCGGCTCGGCGATTCCCAGAATATTGATGCAGCAGTGCTGACTTGGTTTAAAGACGTGAGAGCACAGAATGTGCCCGTGTCAGGCCCAATGCTGCAGGAGAAGGTGCGGCAGTTCGCTGCAATTCTTGAGGTCACCGGCTTCAAAGCGTCTTCTGGCTGGCTCCACCGTTTTCGCCAACGAAACAGCGTACCCTGGCAGTCTGTGTCTGGCGAGGAGAAGGCAGCAGATGAAGCAGCAGCAGCCACATGGAGGGAGGAAAGCTTCCACGAAATGATCAAGTCTTACGCAGCAGCTCATGTTTTTAATGCAGATGAGACGGCCTGCTTTTATCAGCTGCTGCCGGACAAGACAATGCATTTTAAAGAACAGTGCAGAGGCGGCAAAAAGTCGAAGCTTCGCGTCACCGTGCTGTATTGCTGCAATGCAGATGGCACTGAAAAGTTGAAGCCTCTGGTGATCAGGAGGTTTTCGAAGCCGCGCTGCATGAAAAATGTAGTGTCGCTGCCGTGCCAGTATAGGGCAAATCAGCGTGCCTGGATGACCCGCGAGCTCTTTTCCGAGTGGCTGCTGATGGTAAACGAGAAGATGAAGGAGGGGCGGCACATTTTGATGATTGTGAACAATTGCTCGGCGCACATTGTCAACATACGGCTCACGAATGTGCGTCTCGAGTATCTGCCGCCGAACTGCACATCAGTACTTCGGCCACTGGACCAAGGAATAATAAGGAGTGTGAAGTCGCACTTCCGGAAGTGGCTTGTTCAGTGGCTGCTCATCAACCTGCGCCTGCAGCACTCGACAGCCATCAACGTCCGACAGGCTGCAGAAATGCTGACAGGCGCATGGTGGAGCGTCACGTCCACCACCATCCAAAACTGCTGGAAGAAGGCCAGCCTGACGATCACAGATGGCCAACCACAAACCGATGAACCGGCAGCGGAAGACAGTTCGAGCGAGCTTTGGATCGAGGTGGCCGAGCAGCTAGCCGTCGATCCTTCAGTCACATTTGACGACTATGCCCAGTGTGACGAGGCGACGTGGACCTCAGCGGAGCTTACCACTGATGACATACTGCACAGCATCCAGGACACGGCGACTCAAGATGAGGAATGCAGCGACGGCATGCACGATGACGTTACGGCAACACCCGAAGACCGCGACGAGTCCGTGTCGACCACAGATGCGTTGGACTGCTTGCGAAAACTCCGCACATTTATAGCCAAAAGCGGCACAGCGACCGAAGGTGTGCATAAGAATGCGGACGGCCTGGAATCGTTCGTGCTGCAGAGTCTGTGCTGCACCCGTCAGAAGACGATCAAGGACTATTTCAAATAAATGTGCCTTGTCTGACAATCACGTGTGCATTGTGTGAGAAACGAGTTCAAGGAGGTACCGTTTCAAAGGTAGGACGTTTGTGTTACTGAAATGCTATTGTTATGGCTAATTTTCGGGCTTTCACTATAACGACCTTTCAGAATAACGAACATTTTCCCGCGGTCCCCTGAAGTTCGTTATACCGAGATTTCACTGTAGTGGCTTTGGCGTCGTGCTGCTAAGCTCGAGGGCGGGGGATCGAATCTCAACTGCGGCAGCTGCATTCAGGGTGTCTACCAACCGGAAAAACCGAGAAAACTAGGAATTCTCAGGGATTTCAAATAGTCTGGAAATACTCAGGGAAAACTTGGGGAATTTGTGCTTATATCAGGGAAAATTAGCTGTAATTTTATTGAAAGAGAACGAAAGTTGCGCTAATGCTGGCTCGAGTAACAGAGGAATCGTAATAAATTGTCCTTGACACAGTGTAGTTGGCTGGAGGAGTTGCCAGTGTACAGTCAATGGCTGATTTTCCGGACAGCTGATCTTTAGGACATGCCCGATAATTAGGACGGCTTCGTGGCACCACCACATCATAGCACCATGTCCTATAGAGTCAATGTATACGAACGTCTGAAATTTCGGATGCAAGAACCCTTCGCCGTCCGATTTTCCGGACTTTTCGCCATGACCGCAGGTTGGAAATGGCATTAATCATAACCACTACTGCTGCAATTTCGATTATCTCGCCACCTCGAACCAGCACTCGCACACAGATCCACTGGCAGCCGTAGCCACTACCACTGCAACGCTAGGCCAAGCTGCTTTGACGTTCGCTATTGAAAGGAAGCTGAAGAGCCTGTAGAATTCAATAAGACACTCATGTACGGATGTGGGAACCTTATAAACCATGCAGGTAAAATTTTGGGGGAACTTTTTCACTTAGGAGCGATGCAATCGCCGGTTAAAATTGTGCTGTCACTCCCCCTCTTGTCGAGCGCAGCGCACTGCTGCTGACGCTGACAATGCGAGCGAAGAGTGGAAACCGCGGCGTAGTGACGTCAGTTCTGGTGTTCCATTCCTTCGCAGTCTCCAGGACCATGCCTGACCGTGGTTGTTTCTGTGTGCATGCTGTCATAATCTGCTTCGCTCGACCCTGCGTTCCTTTGTGTGCATGTAGAGTGGTAGTTGACATGCGCGGCATCAATTGAAGTGGTGGGCCGATCATGCCGGCATTCTGTGCAGCCTATGGTTGCATGAACACCAGCGGTCGCGACGATGTTCCGATGTTCCATTACTTCCCGCAAGAGAAGAAGCTTTCAGCTAACTGGGAGGCTGTTGTGAATCGAAAGAATTTCAAGCGCTCAAGAACAACAGTGCTGTGCTCTAACCACTTCCGTGACGACGATTACTACTAGAGTTTATCAATAATGCGTGAATGAGTGAGAGTATGACTTGCTGCTAGCAGGCTTTCTAAACGGAGCGCGAAAAGGTCGGCGCAACGAACACACAAAGACCGGTGACGGGTGCGGGCGGACGCATGGTAACTGGTCGTGGAAGACCTTATGAATACACGAACTCATCCAAACCTGGATTTTGATTTACTGCTAGCTCCTTCGTGTTACAGGGTGTCTGCCAACTGGGAAAACCGGGAATTCTCAGGGAATTTGTGCTTTTATCAGGGAAAATTAGCTGTAACATTATTGAGAGGGAACGAAAGTCATGTTAATGATGGCTCCAGTAACAGAGGAATTGCAACGTATCGCCATTGACGCCGTGTCATCGGCATGAGGTATTGCCAGAGTAGATAACGACCGATTTTCCAGACGCCCGATTTTTCGAACATGCCCTATAATTAGCACGACTTTGCGGCACCACCACATACTCCATATAGTCAATGTATATTGCCCTGACTGCATGTCTCAAATGGCATTAATCAAAGCCACCACTGCCGCCATTTTGATTATCTCGCCGCCTCGAACCGGCACTCTCGCACGTAGATCCACTGGTGGCCGCGTACGAGTAACAGAGGAATCACCGCAGCAACGTTAGGCCTAGCTGCTTTTACGTTCACTGTTAAGCTTCTTGCCGTGTGGTGCTGTGTTTTTCATTGAAAGAATTTGCCGTTGTCAGCAATGGCACTGACTCCGCCTTTGTAATCCTCGCAATTGGCTTCGAAGCTCGCAGAGCACAACGCGTTGCGCAATGAATCTCCGAAAGTTAGCTTTGCCGTAGTACAGCAGTGTTGCGCGGTGAAGGATAACAAGCGTGGGAAGGGGCAATTGTCAAGGGACACAGTATGTATTCCTTAACTATACACGCGTGCACCCCATCTCCTGTCACAGTATGAGCACCGATATGCCTAATGAGTGTACTGGCAGGCCTTAAGAGCTTTTTCGGACGTGCCTGTGGCAATTTTAGCCCTTAAGGGCAGTTAAAGACATGCATTCATTTCTTTCGGACTGCCAGATTTTTCGGATGTTCTTGCGGCCCCTAGGGAGTCCGAAAAATCGGACGTTGACTGTACAACTGACCAAGACGATACTTTAAATGATTCATGGGGTGAACGCGTGGCAGAAGGAAGATGAAAACAGAAAGGACCGACGCACCGAGGAATTAACGGGAAAGGAAGCGTGCGGCCACCTCTTTGAAGGAGCTTGAGCTCAAAAAACAAAGTGTTGGCTGACACCGAGATGTAGGTGTCCCTCATTGAAACCAAAATAAACTCTTTAAAGCACTGAAACCCAAAAATGAGATGTTGTGTACGGGCTGAGAGTATGTCACGACAGTTGAGGTTGAATTTCCAGCTGCAGAGAGAGAATCTTAGTCGTGACAAAGTTCAGGCCTCATACCGATAAGCTTGCTATCAGTTGATAGAAATAGCTCATATTCAAAAATATTTACTTATGTATGCATCTCGTTTTCATTCATATTTGAAAATGTTCGACACAATTTGGAATGGGTTTTGCCATTTTTTTCGTTATGCCCTCTGTTTTCTTTTTAAGTAAGATAGATATTACTCCTTACTATTCAAACTGGATTTAGACATTGTTTTGTTTCAACATGCTTACTAGAGAGTGACAGCACTGAGCAACATGGTGTCAGCCTGCCTTGACATAAAACAAAGTTCTGTCTCATTCAGGGAATTTCGCAAAGATGCTCAGGGAAAACCTGGAAAACTCAGGGAATTTGGAAATGTCAACTTGGTAGACACCCTGTGTTAGCACACTGATTGGAAGGTGCATGTTTATCTCCCACCCTTGATGCAGGTTTCATCGCAAACCACTGTTAATTTTCTATGTGAACGTGTGTTGTGAAACAGCCTACATGCAGCTACCATAACGCAGTGCAAGTGTAAAGTTTGCATGTGTTTGAAAGCCGGTGCACGCCAGGACGCTGTGCTCCCCCTTCTCTCGCACAGAGAGAAACCGGCTGTCTCACGTAGCCGACGAAATTCGCCGCCTTTATGGCTTCGGTTACGAGCAGCGTGCGGATGGCGCGCTGATGAAGGTCACTACATATGCTACAAGAGCCGGAAAACTTATCCCGCATGTAAACAGTCTGTGTAGATTGCCAACAGCTTTCGGGCAGCGCACAAATGCCGATGATCGCATTCCTGCTTACGTTCGATGAGGAGGCATCCAGGAACATATCAGTAAATTTGTTTGCCCGGAAGCAAACTCACTGGATCGCTGAATGCAGCTTTGCAAGAAACATACTCACCAAAGAACATTTCTAACACGAGGAGAGATGCTAACACTTCTCTTTCATTCTTGTAGAACGCACTGCTTGCTATCAGCATCTTTTGCTTTTTGGAGAGGCCGGCTCCTCGCAATCAGCTCGTACATGTAGGAAGCAAGGCTGAACTCCTCGAGAGAAACACAAGCTCTCGAAATTTACCATAACCGTCTCAGCAAAACAACAGCGCCAAACCACCTTGCACCGTGCTTCATGTGTAGCGGCAGCGGTCGGTTTGGACAAACACCATTGTTGACGTCACGAGTCGCCCGACCAATCACAGGCGGAAACGGGGCACGCGAGCTGCCCAGAGTCTGCTGCTGCAGTTTTAGTTGAAATAAAATTTGTTTGCGCTTTCTTTCATTCAATTTCAATGTGATATTCAAATTCGGAGAGTTGTAACCATTTCGTACAGCTCTTTACTCATTTTTTCTGGAAAACCCTTCAGCTTTCCTTTAAGCTTCTTGCCGTTTGGTGCCGTGTTTTTCATTGCGAAAATTCGCCACTCAGCAATCGCACTGATTCCACCTTTGTAATCCTTGTGATTGGCTTCAAAGCTCGGAAAAGTACAGCGCGTCATAATGCCAGTTCACGAAAGTCAGCTTCGCCTCAATACAGTAATGTTACGCGGTGAAGCGTACGCGAAGTATTGCTGTGAAGCTTAACGAGTGTGGAAAGGTGCAATTGTCACGGGACACAGTACATATTCCTTAATTATACACGCGTACACCCGCCGTCTCCTGTCACCTTTAGACGTGCCTGTGGCGATTTGAGCCCTTAAGGGCAGTAAAAGACATGCATTCATTTTTTCGGACTGCCCAATTTTTTGGACGTTGACTGTACAACTGACCAAGAAGATGCTTCAAATGGTCCATGGGGCAAATGTGCGCCGGGAAGAGGACAAGAACAAAAAGGACTGCCGCATTGAGGAATGAATGGGAGAGCAAGTCTGCCGCTGCTTCTTTGAAGGAACTTGAGCTCAAAAAACAAAGTGTTGGCTGACACCGAGATGCAGGTGTCCCTCATCCAAACCAAAATAAACTCTTTAAAGCGGTGAAACGCAACACTGAGGCATTGTGCATGAGCTGAGAGTATGTCAGGACAGTTGAGGTTGACTTTCCAGCTGCCGAGAGAAAATAGCGCTTGTGACAAAGTTCGGTCCTCATACCAAGGAGCTTGCTGTCAGTTAATAGAAATGGCTCATATTCGAAAATATTTGCTTCTGTATGCATCTCTTTTTATTTTTATTTGAAAATGTTTGACTCGATAAGCAATAGGCTTTACGATTTTTTTCGTACTTGCAATGGGCTTTACCACTTTTTTAAAGATATTTTATTTGCTCTGCATTTTACTAATGCCTTCCTTCTGTTCCTTTCTTTAAAAAATAAAATAAACACTAATCTTCACTATCAAAACTGATTTAATTTGTTTTTTTTTTTTTTAACATGCTTACTAGAGAGTGACAACATCGGGCAACGTGGTGTCAGCCTGTCTTGACATAAAACAGAGTTCTGTGTCACTCAAGGAATCTTGCAAGGGCACTCAGGGAAAACATGTAAAACTCAGGAATTTGTAAATGCCAGCTTGGTTGACACGCTATGCATTTCGATGGAGGCAGAATGCAAGAACGCCCGTGTATCATGGATTTAGGTGCACGTTAAAGGACCCCAAGCGGTCACAATTAATCTGGAATCCGCTACTACAGGTTACGTAATTATATCTTAGTTCTGGCACATAAAAGCTAAAAATTTTATTTTGTCTTTCCATACATTTTGTTCTGGAGGTTGCATAATCTCGCATATTGGAGACGTGTTGAAGCAAGGAGCAGACGAAGCATTCACTCGCTGCTGCCAGCCTTTACATGATAGCGTCGTCCCACCACAGGCGACACCAGCAGCCACGAGGCAGAGTGGGTGCGAAAGCATGGCTGGCTTCGCATTGTACTGCCAACGTGAAGATATTCTTGACATGGCATGAAATTGTATCTTCTGTCGCCGTCTCTCAAATACAACAAAATAAATTTTTTTTAATCCATATTTGCTTTTTCTGATTGCCCGATAATTCGGAAAATTTTGCGGCCCCTACCATGTAAGAAAAATCCATCGGTGACTGCACTTATTTGTATAAAGCTCAATTTGAATTTGGTTTAACGAAGCAAGTCAACGATTTCATCAACTTCGTTATACCAAGGTTTAACTATACTAATTCGAAGTCTTTTTCACTGTTCTTTTGGTTTGTGCCCTTTCTGCTCTGGTTGCCTGCTACAGTACTAATGCAATTGAATAACTGGTACCCGCCTGTTTACATCTTGAGTTATCATTGAAGATTGTCACTCAGTAATGGAGCTATTCTGTGGTGGCTGCAATATTGAATAGTACCAGAGCTGGCTTACCATATTTACTTGATTCTAAAACACCCTCAATTTTAATGCGCACCCGTTTTCTGTAACCTAAAAAAGAAAAGTCCTTTACAGTACCACACACCTCATTCTTTCGCACAGAAATACAACTTTCTCTTATTAGGAAAAACACATTTACTCCTGATGCTCTAAAGTTGCAATGAATAAAAAAAAGTAACAGTTTTGCTCGAAAGGCGAAGCATCAGTTGCAATAACAAATTAGTAGACAGCTGTATGAAGTAAGGATAGTAGCTTTATTGGCCGTAAAAACTTGCAAACATTTGTTCACTAACTAAATTAACAAGTATGGTGTCACGTGTGCACAAGCAAACATGAACACTTCTCACTCGATGACCATGGAAACTCGCTATCAAAACGCTGGAGTGAGGAAGTGCGATAGCAGGAGCAAGCGAATTGACCTTTGTGCTGCCTCTTGCTTCAACATGAACTAAGCGACGAGAGCACCGCACAGCATCTCTAGGCTTGTAGACTCTGTTCCCACCACAGATCGCTTTCAAGATAGGGGCCGCGCAGCCACACCATACGCAGCAGCCACCAGGGTAGAACGGCTCTCCTTTTGTTTTTGTCTGAGTCTTGCACACAGGTTTGGAGAATTCAGAACGCCCGTGATGCAGCCCTATTTCTGCCCGTCTCCACACACGTGATCACTTTCCTTTTAATTGTGGCTGGCGCAGCATGGCTTTAGTCGCTTTTGCGCCATTAAACCTGAATTAACTAACTTTTAATTGCGCCATTATGATGAACTCGGTGTGTCTTTGTAGTTGGCACTTCTATGCTGATAGAGCAAACACAGAAAATGGGAGGACAGACGGTGGACTAACCTAAGCACACATATTACAGCACATAGCGGAAGCTACCGCAGGTAGGCTTGAACCTACGGCAGCTAGGCTCGAAGCTTGTATGAGGCAGCCATTTTGAAATTCCAATGGAAACATGGGGCCTGTTCGATTGAGAAAAGGTGTACAGCACCACAAACGAAAAGGTGCAGGTGGTTCCAGTCATGGTGTGCCGGGCTCCTCTCACTCACTGCACGGTTCAAGGGTGTCACCATGACGGCAGCTTGCCTTGCACTATGTTCAGTTCAGCACGGGGTTGCTGGGTACACCGCTGCACCTCGGGGATGGGCGTGTAAACACGTTTGTTTTCACTTTATTTGCGAAGTCATTCCAAGGGTAAATAAACCTGTGGTAATGCAGATTTAGGGTCATACAGTAAAACCCCATTAATTCGGATTTCATGGGACCAGAGAAAATGTCCGAATTTGCCAAATGTCGAATTAACAAGGTTTCGACAATAATAACTCAAGAAATTCCAAAATCATCAACATACTTTTACTTCATGAAATAACTGGTTATTGTTGCTTGTTGCACGCGAGAAATTTGCACAGAAAGTAAAATTTTTCGGAGTTCTTGTAGGTGTTGCAGTCCGCACAGACTGTCGGGAAAAACGACACAGATGTCCTCCAAAACTTTAAGGGCGTCATCGGCCTCTTTACCAGTGCGACACGGCACTTCACACGCAACCATGACGGGTGCATTTTCGCTATTAGAGTCGGGCTCTTCGTCACCTAGTAAATCCAGTATTTCGTCGTTGCTGACACGACCGGCAATGGCAATGTCACTATCGATGTGGGTGCATTCGTCCAGTGGGACATCCGGAGGCAGAAGTCTGTCGAAGCGACTGTCATCTTCCTCGGCATTTCGGTTAACATCCGCATCCCCGGACTGCCGTTCGCAGTCTCTTCCTGTTGTCAGCAAACTTGTCGCTGTCGTACGCCTGAAAGATCTCCACTTCATTTTTCATGAATGTGCTGAGCGTGCTTCTCTTTACGTTGAATTTATTCATTATGACCTGCCGAGGCGCCCCTGCCTTCACGGCTTTCAATATTTCTACGTTTGTTGCCAAAGCCTTCGCCTCATATTTCACCCGCTTCGGCGTGGCACGAAAGCACTTGATGGCGCGGCTTGCATGGCGCGGCTAGGCGCGGCAATGAAGCGACGAGTACGCACACGATGTCAAGAAAAAACAAAGTATAAACGGAAAAAAGAAGAGCGCAAACAAAATTTAACACACACACAAAAAAAAAGTTCCTCCATCCTCGCACATGCACCTGACGTAAACCAATAAACACGATAAAAACGACAACGAAAAAAAAACTGCACAACTCTGCAACTACACAACTGCACAAGCAAGAGACAACGTTAGAAATGGCGGACAGCAATACAAAGAAAAAGCATGTATGTATAGATTAGGGTTGCTAGCATAGACCGATAACTACCGTGCCGATAACCATAGCGATGCAGAGATAGTGCCAAGCGCCAAAAGCGACTGCGAAGCCAGAAGTACGTCATTGCCGCCATGTTTTTTGAGATGTAGGTTTGTCTATTATGTAGCAATGAAATAAACATGGTGGCCTTGAAGTATTTCCGGCCTTGCAGCACTCCCAGCATATGCAAGCATGGCCTTTGAGATCGGCGCATGCTAATTGGAGACGCCATCACTGGCAGTGCGATTTGAACACCCCCTAGTGCCACCCGATTCTATATGCCTCGCGTGCCTCTGAGCTTCGCAAACTTTCCGAATTAACTGAAGTATGATCAGATATGTCCGAATTAACGGGAGTTTCGTGCCATAGGGTTATGTATATGTTTGACGGGACCAAATGGCGTGTCCAAATTAACAGAATTTCTGAATTAACGGGGGCCGAATTAACGAGGTTTTACTGTACTTGATTCTAATGCGCATGCAACTTTTGAACCTGTTTTATCTGGAAAAAAATACATGTTAGATTTCAGTAAATACGGTAATTACCGTAAAATTCTGAGTAAGCACGCATACTCGTGCAAGCGCCCCCACCTCCACATTCGAGTGATCTTAAATTGGCACCCCCTACCTCTCTTCACCCTGTTCACTGCTTTGTGCATTTTCACCGGGCCGCTTGGCTACAGTTTCTTTCTCAACTTTTTATGAAATTGCATATTAAATTACGTGAAATGACACAATTTAAGAAATTGAGTGTTTAGCCGCATTTCTACCGAGGCCCGACAGTTCCCCGTAGCCAGGTATCTGCATAGCCATAGCCTTCGTCAGTTGCCATTTTGGTTAAACGTGCGAAGTCGGTGTCCGACTTGCTGCATACAACTATTCGAGACACATGGTATGAATGGGCGAGCGGCACGTAGCTCCGCCCAGAACTGGCGTTCCTGCATGTATGCTCGGAATGACGTTGCAAATACAATGGAAACAAATGTGTTTACACAGGTCTTTCATTTTAAATAAAAGGTGCCAATATAAACATGACTATGCGAGCAATGTAGATTTGCTTCCACATGGTCACGTTGGCAGTGTTAGCTCCGTTGATAGATGCCGATGACTAGGAGCTGGCAGGCTTAGCTCACTAGGCCGTCAAATCGGAGACCGGTGGCGCTTGCGATACAACCGCATGCAACTCATAATAAAGCACCTATGTTGTTCAGCACAACGTGTACATAAGTATGTTGCCCTCAAATTGCAATACATTTGATTTAGCGATGCCGACGGAAGCAAACGAGCAAGCTGGGTGAGCCTGCGACTATTGGGAGACGGTACAGGCCTAGCTCGCTGGCCACCGGATCCGGTGCTGACAATCCTTGAATTTCGGTCCGTGACCGTGAAAGGGCCCTGCTTCCCCTCTGCTGGTGTTCTTGGATTATCTTTCACCAAGAAAGGGGGGGAGGTGGCAGGGGACTTTCTCAGAATTTTATGGAATTATTTACTTTTTTCATTTCCGTTGCAGGTGGCAAGACTGCTCGGAGAGCCCTCTCCCGGCACAGCAACAACCAGAGCAACCGTCTTAGTACTAGGGCAAGTGCAGGTGAGTCATGCTGTGGAAGTTGCAACGCTTACCGCCAGAGGCCATATGCTCAAACCGAGTTTTCAATTTTAAAGGGACACTAAAGGCAAATATTAACTCAAGCTTAAATGATAGATTAATGCTCGAGAATCTCTAAGGCGTCAATATTATTGCAAACTGGGCCTTAATAATAAAGAAACCGAGGTAAATGCAGGACATGATTAAAGACTCCCCCAGGAAATTCAAGCACATGACTGATGATGAAGGCACTCGTCACTTAAATTCTGTCACTACTACTCAACCACTAATCGCAAAATATAACATTGCATTGTATTAAAAGATGAAATAAAATGCTACTTATTCAGTTCTATTTCATTTTTAGAAAAAAGAACTCGTTGAAATTAGCCTTGACAACCACGAGGGTGGTCAAAAGGTTTCATTTTTGCTCGACTCTGCGCAGCCCACGTTTTCGCATTTCAGCAGTTTAGTTATCGCGTAGTGCTGCGCGAGTTTTGCTGGCTCACAAACCACAAGTAGCAGAGATTTCAACTTCCAGGTTATGTCGCGGGATGCCTGAACGGTCTACGCCACTTTACAAAAAAGCTGCTGCAGCGGCGAACCCACCGCTCTGTCTTGGCTCAGTGCCGCCGTCTGTCGGGCGCTGTTTTATTCACCGACGGCAGCAAAGAGTGGTGATGGCGTATGCGACATCACCACTCCACCGGTTGGGTAGAGGGAGACTTGAATTTCGAAAAAGGTATTCGCTCCCTTTAGATGCAATTTTCTCGTAAACTATGTATTTTCGTGGCAAGAAACACGCGTTGCGAGGTTTCTGGAATGGTATTTAAACAGTCCATGTAGACTTATTTATTTGCCTTTAGTGTCCCTTTAATAAGTTGTGTCCTGGTTGTACCAGTGAGATTCTAAGCGCTGAACTTGAAATGAAGGTGTGTAAAATTTTTAAGTGGCTACAAATTATGCTTAAAATTGGTTGTTATTTGGAAATGCTGTTTTGTGACAGTAATTGTTGAGCACTTCCTGTAGGTTTTGCCATAGCAAATCCCGTTTAGTTCCTCAAGTGAAACTGCATTTTGAGTGCCTGATTGCTGTGAGAATAACTTAGCATCATTGTGGCACTGCAAGTTTCCAGAAGCTTGCATCAAGAAGACGTTGGAAAAATGTCCGCTGTGTAATGGTAATGGTGTAATGGTGTAATGGCTGTGTGTTGGTGTACAAGCCCGAAAAACAACAGTGCATGGAGATTTATGAGTTTCGTTGTGAAAACACAGAAACAACTCATTTAATCAAATTTTAATGGGGCTTTGGGCATCAAACCAAATGTCTTATGTTTTCCTCTCTTAGAAAAGTAAGAAATGCAAAAGGAGTGTGCGAATGACAAAAAAGAAAAAAAAAAAAAGCTGGACTTATTACATCCTTTAGAATACACAATGCTTTTTGCAAATGGAGATGGTGAAGTAGGAGTGGTAGTTAATTAATCAATGACAACTTAAAGGTCACCACAATTTCTTTGATCAGCATTGGTAGCACAACAGGGAATTGATCATGATTCAACATGCACAGAATGTTTTCATGATATATAAGGTATCAGGAAACTGACATACTTAGTGCCCTGCCGCTTTCTTAGATTGGCCACACGGCTAGGCAGTTATTAGCAGCAAGAAAAAGATTTATATTTTCACTAGTTACCTAATGTGTTAATATCATTCTAATTATGGGCACACGTAATTGCGAAATTGGAGCCATGGTGTGGGGAAGTTTTTGGGAAGTACACTCTGTGTGTGACTAGGGCTGAAGGCAAGCTTCGGATCTAGCCACACACAGTTCTTCCATGGTACTCCCCAACCCCTAGCGCATGTCACCTACGTTGGGTTCAGGCAAATAAGGCAACCAGCATTGTCAACTCTTAACAACGTTTATTGCTACAAGCAATAACTAACACTTGCAGAGGGAGGTCCACTCTGTAATAAATAATAAACAGGCTTGCCTCATTGCGTGAGATAGTCAGGCAAACAAGGTAACTCAAGGGTTGCAGCAGGTATCCATATCCGGCACGTATGAGGTCGGGGCGCCAGAGAGAGCGAGTCTACCCTGGTGACATCATGTTATGCCTTTTTTTCCCTTGTGAGGGGAATGGCCTCTTTGTGCATCGGATACCTTTACTGCGAGGGGGGGGGGGCGCGTTGTGACATGGAGGGAGAACCAGGAGAGGGTGTAGTATGCCTCTTCTGTGTCTATGCTGGCTCTCTGCACATTTGTAATGCACGAACGTGACAACGCGGGTATGTGGCAGGTAGTGGACGCGTGTTATGTCTGCTTAATAGAACTAGTACTAGCACCACTTTGAGGTCGTGCATCCTCAAATTCTGCTAAATATTGCCTCTGCATTTCAGTGTCCTCAACTTTAGAAGCTTACATTTGAGAAACATTTAACTGGAACCCCAATGTACTTTTTAGCTCATTTTAAGGTCACACATCTCGAAAATGGTGCCAGTCTTAGGATTTCTGTTAAGCAGACATGACTTCTCTACTCCTCGACTTACATTTCGCAAATACAGTTAAACCTTGATACCCTGAACTTAAATTTACATGCAATATTTACTGGATTATACCGCGTACCGATTTTATGCTGAAAAATTAAGACAGGTTTACATGTTAGAATCGAGTAAAAAAAAGAGGTTCTCTACTTGCTGCTCCCTGTTGCCTCTAAAGGTGTGTGGACGCATATTATTAAAGTTGTAGAAGCGATAATGTACATTTCTTGCATGTAAACGAACAAGACTTAACAAATGTGAAGGTTGGGAATTGCTTATAAGATATTTTAATGTGACACTAAAGTCGGTCTCGAAATGTTGCTACTGGCGTCATGGGAACCATTGTGACGCCATGACACAAAGCAAAATTTGTTCACGTCGTGTAGTACTAAGGATAAGTGACGATCACTCACTCATAATAAAAAGGAATCCTTCACAGACGCATGCCAATCTGAAAACTGATGCATAAAAGACGGGGACGTTGTGTGCAAGAGAGTTCTTACATCCGTGGAAATTACTTGGGGACTGTTTGCCGGCTGAAGACCGTGCTTGAACACTGGAGCGACTTCAAGTAAGGCCATGACTGGCTGTTCAGAGTGATGGCTTTCACATAAACTGCGGTGCAGCACTATGGTGTCAGCTTTCAGTGCCACAGTTCTACAAACTCCTAGCTGACCACCAACGTGGAGCCAGTATAATTAAACATGTGAAGGCTTGGGAAAGAAAGTGAGAATTTTGGGAAAACACTGTTATTTCTGGTTTTCTTTCCCAGGGCCTACAAAAGTGGAAAAAAACAAACAAAGGGTCCATATTTATAAAATAAAATGGAGTGCATTGAAGTCAGCTATGTGGAAGTTAGATAAATGTCACTTTGGCACTATCAAAATTCAGGTGACATATTATATTTAATCCAGTTTGTGTAACATTTTTTATGGTGGTGGCGTGCTGCATCGCCTTCCTTTGTTGCGTTCCGAGTATTAACCTCTACATGCGTCACTTATTGCGGGATTCAGGATTCAACCTTTTTGGAATAAAAGATGACTGGGAGGACACTCCTGATAATGTGCTAATTTGCAACAATCCAGAATGAAATGGCTTTGAAGGCTTCTCATATGCCTTGCCTAGCGCCCATGGACATTTGGTACGGTATGCAGAACAAAATACACTGTTTTTAGAGGAGTGCTCGTGGAACAGTTTTGTCATATTTGTTTATTGGATAGCTGTCAGCACAGTAATAACCCTATGGAGCCTCAAGTTCTCGAGAACACAGCAAATAATTACGTTACAGTTTAATGTGACCAGTTCAGAATGCATGCCAAGCGTGGCATGGTTTCAGACGGGGAAAAAGCAGATGTTTCGGGCTACCAAAACCTGATATGGTGGCTTCATGGTACCTGACACCATACTGAAGCGTGTGTGCACGCGCGCACGCACACACACCACACACGCACACACGCACACACACGCGCGCGCGCGCTCGAGACCATGCCTCTAAAAGCCGAGTCCACCATCACTCCATTAGACGAGTGGAAGTGGTGTACCCTGTGTTCGTAATATTCCTGTCACAAGGGCAAATTTGGTGTCATTTTGAATGAGTGCACTTCGCTGCTAGTGTCATTTGCAGGCTGTCACATGGGAACGTTCAGCGACACTCGCTGAAAAATGCACTTGGCATCGAGTGAATAAACTGATATTGAAAGCGGATTCGGTAGTAATTTTAAACCAGCTTTCTCGTGGCTGGAAATGTTATACGCTTATAAAATGTTCCGTACTTAAAAATGAGAAAGCTACTGCGCTATTCTCGATCTCAGGCTGCTTGTGTGATGGCATTGCAACTGTTTATGCCTGTTCACGCCTGTGCTAGCCACCCTAACTGTGCAGCCATCATCGTCTGTTCCAAGTTTATTGGACGGAAGTAGTGCATCAGTGATGACATGGTTGGACGAGGAGACCAAGGTGTTCATGCGTGGGGTGCCCCGATAGCACTGCTTCTCACCATTTAGTATGGTGACACAATCGTCAATGTGGTACGAATGCTGTATAGATGCTCAAACGGCGCACCCTTTCGTCAAGCGGTGAAAACTGGAATGCTGCCCTTTCTCAGCTGACAAATAAATTGAGCGGAGCGTGACAGTGTGTCAATTTAACTTCTTGGCCGTTTCACAGCCAAGCTGACTGTGCGTTGCTTCCGTCTTTAGCAGACATGCTCTTGAATGTGCAAAATTGATGCAATTCTCTCTATTGTCCGAGTGCGTGAAAGGTGAGCATAGTTTTGGAGTGGTCCGTAAGCAACAAATAAATGCTGTAATGACGCGCCCCAAATGCTCATGATCCGTTCTTGTGCCATCTGCAATGGAATCCGGCATTTTTCGTCTGTTAGCCTTGGATGCAATGCTCTCTTGCCAACGCTTGTGACGATCTATAATATTATTGCGGTTGCACTGAACTCCTTTGGGTGCACAAAACTTTATTCTAAATGCTCTTTTTAACTATAACACACTGTTATTTTGAAAACCATGCTTAACACAACAAACTTATGTTGTGCCTACTGATTCACCCATTGCCATTGTCATCAACGCCAAAGGACACATTTCGTTCTCGTGTAACAGTGCGCCACCAAAGTGACACTCAGTACATTGAAGTGCACTTGCTCGAAGTGACATTAAATTTGCCCGCGCGACACGGATAGAAAATAAGCTTGCAACATGAATGAGAAATATGGCACTCTCTGGGATGAGGTCATTGTATAGCCTTTGACCACTACACCAGGCTGACTGCAGTGCCATTTAGTTGTTTCGGATACATGTACCACGTGATCGTCACCTACACTTTCAGTGACAAGAATAGTCTTTTTCATGTGTGCATTTTGAACTGGGTCAAATAAAATGTTCTATAAGCAATTATTCATGGCTCATTAGACTAATTGAAGCTTTCTTTTTATAATTTACAACTACGTAAAATGCATGAAGATTTGGACACAAAAATTCTGTGTCAGAACTTCAGCACTCCTATTGCCTAGTGTAAAATGCGCCTGAGCCATGAAGTTGGCAATTCTGTACAGCATTTTCGAGCAGCCACCCCGAGCCTTAGTACTTTCTATAATTATTCCGCCTGTAGCTGCTCTCTGCAGAGGAACAATTTGGTCTGGCTTTCTGTCTCATTCTTACAAAGAAAACCTCCACTGAAGTTTGTTCTGTCCATTGGTTCTCAATCTCGATGCGAGCCTTTATGCTGTCAGCTTCTTAGGTGGCGGGCCGTCTGGCTGCACAGCTTGAACTGACGTACTTCTAGCAAATGATTTTGAAGGTGTTGCGTGTGACAAATAATTTCTTTGACTAGATTTGATGTTGGAAGGTATACTGAAGATAATGGGTAAATTAAACAGCATTAGTACATTGCACTTCACAAATGGCAAAAAATCTCCCTTTATCGTAAGTAGGAAGCTTCGCAAGGCAGAAAAGATACAAAAACAAAATTCGGATGGCAACGCTGCCTGCACTGCCTTGTCAAGAGGTCATGGATTTCGATAGCACTTGCACGGACCTATGTTTAACTGTTTTTCATCAAAGGACTGCTTTGCGTTCTGAACGAACCTGAACCAAAGGTTCAACCTAGAAAGTTATGAGAACCTGAAAGTTATGAGTTATGAAATCTGGTGCCAAGTCAGCCCAAATACAAGAAAACAAATTTTAATTCACGACATCACACTTGTCTGACGGCATTCAGGTGTGCTCAGAAATTTAGAGAAAGATATGTTTGGTCTTTAATTCTTTGATTGTTCACCAAAAATTCTTTCACAGAATAAATAAAGACCATTTTAGTGAATACCTTACTGTCATTGAATGGTTTCATTTGGGCTGCAAAACGGAATCTGTATGGCTGCTCGTTGCCCACTGTTGTGCTCGTTTAAAGCCAAACAAATGTTAGGCCTAGGTTTTGCCATTGCAGGTTATGTAATTGACCAAGTGGCAAACCCGCTCCATCTGCAGTGTGAAAAACTAAAGTTCCAGAAGTGTGCAGACAGTACACCAGGCTCGCCTCCCTAATAATATAAGGTGCACAGCTTTCATGATCGGTAGACGAGAATTTCGAAAGCTACCGAGAATCTGAGTGAATAAAAAATTTGGTTTATTTCCTGTAGAGTGTCTATATCGTGCCAAAACATTTATAAACATGTCTTTGCATGCACCCTCATCTGCTGTTATGTCACCTTCCCTGTGCTATGAAGTGCTAAGATATTTTTCCAGTGTTTCCAAAATTACTGGGAAAGAAACTGTCTTTCTATGTTCATTCTCACGGCTTCAAAATTTCTGGAAATTTCGTATCACCAGGTATAATGTGACGTGAGAAACAGGAAAATTGCAGACTGCTTGTTAAATAAAACATGCGAATAAATTGTTGTCTACTTAAATGAGGTATAAGCCTGGTAACTTTTATTTTATAATCATCAATCATTATGTTTCAAAGGAAATTTCGGGCTCTGACATACACTACTGGCTTGCATTTACGTGTGATATCAACCACGCTGCTGTAAGGTGGCCTTTGCCACATGAAAACCATTGCAGTACTTCCCTGAACAGCTGTGCTGTAACGTAAACAAGAGTGCTGCCCACATACCTTCTAGCTGCGCTTGTGTTTGGCAGCTGCAGAGATCACAGGAACGGAGCGAACCAATGCATCATGATGCCATGGCACATTCGCTTCCCGAGTACCAAAACAGAAACCGCTTCGTAAAAACAAGTATTAATAGCAAAATATTTAGGTTGCTCTTGTTGCCAGTATACTTTTCTAAGGTTTGCAGGGTAAAAATAGATAAAGTGATAAGTCATAAATGTCATGTCATCAGTCCTTTAAGTCTGCCCAACCCTGAGCATTTCCTGCATGTGGTACTGCCCCATGAGGCACTGTGCGCCATGTGCAGCCTTTGTATCCATTGAATGCAGGTGTAGTGATACAGTAGTCACACCATGTTTACTCTTTTTGTCGGCTCTGTCGATGGCTTTGCCTTGTTGCCTTTTAGTATACCTTTCGTTGTTTTGTTTTATTGCCTTTTTCAGTTGAGCAGCTCTATTTGTTTCTACATTTTAGGCCACAAGAAACCACTGGGAAACACTGATGTGCTGCAAGACCGTCCACTGATGCCCAGCCACATAGGAAAAAATGCATCATCCAAGTCGGTGTTGGCCAGTAAACATTTTGTGCAGCCGTCTTCTGTCAGTCCACCGGCCATCACACTCAAAGAAGCAATTATCAACGGTGCTGTTCATTCATCTGAAGAGAGTGACAGTGCTCTGCAGGAGAACGAGGCAACCGTCACGGTGACAGTCATGACAAGGGCTCGAAACCAACACCGATCGGAGAACAAAGCCATGGCAACTGCGAGCAAATCGCCCGAGGCGAAGCCCCTCGACAAGCTAGAGACAAAACAAGAACAACCATCGTCCCCGTGCCCGTCCACACTAAGTGGCTCTTCACCAAAGCCTGCTGAAGTTGCTTGTTCCGAAGCCTCCAGTATCGACACAGAAGAGTTGCGTAAGGAAGCGTCCCCTGAACCGGTGAATGAGGTGAGTGAGGTTGTGTCTGGCAAGCCAAGTCCTACAGAGTCATGCAAGGCTGTGGAAACAAGGAAGCCTCTTCAAACTGCCAGGGAAGTTCGTGTTCCTGTGTCTTCGAGGAGGGACAGGAGGCATCCGAGGAGGCTACGGTGTGTCAAGGCACCTTCGGCTGATCATGCGCCTTTGTCTGAGGGTGCAAGTGCAATGAAAAGGGAACAGGCGAGCAAACCACTTGAGGAAACTGCTGACACTCTTCTCTCTGTTGCAGAAAAACAGGAAGAGGTAATCAAGAAAACTGAGGAATGTCCACCAGAGGTAGTATTTGATGCAGAAGTGGATATGTGTAGAGTTGAAGCATCAGAAATGGGTGAAGCACCAGAAATTGTTGCACCGGAGTTAGTAGTATCAGAAATCGTTCCACCAGAAGTTGTTCAGTCAGAGGTGATGGAAGTGGAAGTGCTTCAGGCAGAAGTGATTCAGCCAGAAGTGGTTCAGGCTGAGGTGATTGATGCAGAGATGGTCCAAACTGAACCAATTGATTGTGAAATGATTGAACAGGAGGTGCTTCTCACAGACATCACTGTTGAAGACGTGGCTCAGCCAGAACTGAGCCACTTCGATGTTGTTCAGTCTGAGATTAGCGAAGTCGACATGACTGAGCAACCACCCGAACTGCAGCAGATGGTTCCCCACTGTGAAGAGGAGCCTTTTGTGCAGATATTAGACACTGCCATTCTTGAAGCACCAATGGTCACTGTACTGCCAGAGAAAACGCATCATGCAAGTAGCAATGCAAATTGCCGGGAGCATCTAGAGAAGGTGAAGAAGGAGCCAAAGAAAGAAGCGCCAAAAAAAGAGCCCAAAGTCGAACCAGAAGCAAGAATCGTGCCTCGCATGCGCATTATTCCTGCGAAGAGGCTGCCACCACCACCTGCGAGTCAGGCCATGGCACAGTCAGCTGCCCCATCACAACACCTGGGTTGCCTCAAGCTGACGATACGCCGGCTACATCCACACATGCGCGGTGACACCTCACCAGTGTCGACAGCTCGCCGCCAGACTGTGTACGAGGTGTTGTCACCTCCACTCCTGTCGCCTGAATCGCCTCGCAAGAAGAAGAAAAAGAAGAAAGACAAAAAGAAGGCAAGTGAACACCGCAAACACGCGCGCAGGCGGGAGGAAAAACCGTCCCCTGCTACTGTTGGAGCTAAGCGTATTCGGCTCATCTTGGGCAACGATGCAATTGATATTGACATTCCACCCAACAAGTGTAAGAAGCGCTGTTGACCAGCTATGAGTGACACAGGAAGTCACAGACTAAGCTGCTGTGTGATACAGTGGGTGTACGGATTGTGCTGACGTTTAAAAAGAAACTGCACTCTTGACTTTTTTTCTTCTTGACATTGGGTTCTGCCCACGAGGGGACAAGTGTTTTGCAGCACGCATTTATGCCTGACTGTTGTCATTTTTTTTTTTCTTTTGCGGTTTCGGAGCCCTTTTGAAAGCAGTAAAAAAAAATGCTATAATGTTATATGTGTTGTAAATAGCATGTGCACTGCCAGTGGTGTTTGAAATGGAAGGATTTTTCTGTGGACAACCTTCTGTAGGCCTGCGGGTTTCAGGAAACTGTTGGAGACTGGTTCACCAAATTATGTGCTGTCCGGTACACTGTTTTCTTTTAGTAATAAACTGACTGAAGACGTGTAATGTGTTGGTGCAGGAATAGGCGCAAAGTGATCTTATTCACTTTGTGCTCACTGTGCGTTTTACAGTCATGCAGGCGTAGTATTTTGTGTTGATCTGAGCTGAATGTTGCTTCTATATTGTTTTGAAATGTGAACCGCCCATTACTTTGCACCACTTGTATTTATTGTTGTCTAAATTATTTAGTACAATCCTTGACTGGACAAAGAAAAGCACCGTGAAGACATTAAAATTTCAAGTTCTTGTAGGGCTGATTTTTTTCAAATTGACCTCTTGTCTTTGCTTTGCATGAATACGTGCATCTGTACGTTAGGCCTTCCAGCGAAGAAAGTTCAAATCACGTGCATTCGGGGCGACATGTGCCTGCTCTGTTTTAATTGAAGGTGCACTGGACTTGCGATCGTGAATAAAAGTGTTTGTTGGGCCCTCACTAACTAGAGTGAAGAGAGCTTTTTTTTTTGTGGTACTCCATTGTAGTTGGGATTTGTGTTAGACTTTGCAGGCGGCACGCGTAGCACTGTTTTACGGTAAGTCGGATTTGTTCCAGAGTGACGGGTAGGCAGCTACACAGACGATTAACTAATTGTTTATTGCTGCTGTTCGAAATCTCCTCTAAATCATGCTCTAAACCACGACCTGGTGAACTCCATACCTGCACAGACCTCCCTGCTCCAGCACGCCTGGTCTAGTTCGCCCCTTTTGCTGCTAGGGAAAGAAAGTACGAGCAGAGTGGCGCTAGTTATAACTTGTTCACTGTCATCTGCTTCTGCGTTCTGTTCAGCGCTCGTATTGCCATTTCAGCAAGCACAAAGCACTTGTATTGGCGGTAAATGAATAAATTCACAAATATACAAAAGAAAACATATTTGCGAATGCTTTGCATTTGAATAGTGGAACTAGAAGAGGAGGACCGGTGCAAGACGTAAACCGAGCACACGTGGCAGCTGCAATGCTAGATCGACTGCATAAATTTCCCTTTCCTAGCCTTCATAAGAGAATGGAAAATTGTTTTGAAAGATTCATAGGATAATCTAGCTTTTTTTTAGTTGATTACAGATAGCCTAATGTCGTAGATGACATTAGGATTTACTGCTGTGTGCCGCAGTGAAAGGCAGGTAATCTGGTAAAAGTATTCACGAGTAAGTCCTCCACCTGATATGTGCAATAGATTGATCGATTCTGTTTCAAGGGAAGGTGAGCATATCTTGTTTTTAATGTCGTTGGATGTCTAGCTCACTAGAAAGCTTGCAAAAAATTAAGCGATCCCAGCGCTTCAAAACGTGCTGCAGGCCTTAAATCGTGTCACGGAAGTCTTTTCAAACTGTAAAGCTAGCTTTTCTGCTTTGTACGGCGGCAGCATAACGGTGGTGCTTAAGATACGTACGCAGTGAACCTGTGTGCGTAATTCACTTTTTGAACTCTCGATGCATTCACGGACAGCTTTTAAGAGTTCAAATGAGTGGTAATCGTTCTGTCATCGAACATTACGGTGAATTCAAGTTTCTAAAGAGCGCAGAAGCGAATTTTCCAACGTGTACAATGAAACTTGTGTACGTTGTGAACTCTATACACAATGTGATTTATAATTGCTTGAAAAAGGCAATAGGAGCGGCTATTTAACGCTATTTTAGAGAGCAGCGGACTACACGCTCCAACATTTTTTAGGTTCGGGCAGTCAACTTTCAGAGCCAAGTGACCGATCAAAGCCTTGTGACATCACTGTCACTGTGTCAGCGAAAATCAACTAGACAAGCAGTTCGTCACAACACAACAGCCGCCGTACTTATTACAACGCCGCACCAGTCAACCTTAGAGTAGCAGACGAACAGGTTATAAAAGCGACACCAACGGCCAATGCTTGAACGAGAGTGGGTGCAAGTGGCTCCCATAGAAATCGGATATTAGTGGAGACATTGCCCCACTGGGCATGTGCAACAGCTAAGCCCAGTGGGGGGTAGATGGACCAGGCGCCGGCTTGCGAGAACAAGGATGACATGGCGTTGCGGCGACGCCCTCTCCCCTCACGCAACACCTGGCGCGCTAGAGCGACGGCAGGTGTACCTTTCCACCCGCTGTGCTCCGTCGAGGCGCGCTCGCAACGTGGTCGCAACCGATGGGATTTGAGGTGCGATTTCGCTGAGACGACAGAAACTGGCTTTTTTGCTCAATAGGCCATTTGACGCTTTCGCATAAATAATCCCTACAGAATAACAACGACGACGTGGTTATGTTGAACTCGCGTTCACGCTTCATCTGCACGGACCGCCCTACCTGTGTACTTTTGGTACTGGGGCCAATTCTGTACCATGCAAAACACTCAGCCATGGAGCACCCGCAAAGATCAGGCAATAGGCAAAAAACGCTGTGATTTAAATATGCACCCATAGAGTACCCCAATATTGCAACCAGCCGATGATGCGCGCATAGCGAAGCGTCCGCACGGCCGCGTTTGCCACGTGGCCATGCTATGCGAGCGTGTGTCTGATAGTAACAAGTAATCAAAAGACTGCTTCCGAATGCATTTACTAACCAATTTGAGTCCGCGGCACTTTTATGCGCTGCTTTGAATAACTGCGTGTGGTACCGCGGTTCCCGCAGATTTTTTCTTGCCCAATGCATGTGGTGCATACTTTAGCAGCAGCGCTCGGCGTGTTTCGACTAAAGCAATATCATTTCAATTCTGCTTGCCACTCGTGGCGGCTGTAGTGGCTTATAGTTATACAGTACTTCGGTTATAAAGTACAGGTAAGTCTAGTTAATAAATTTTATTGGGATGTGACGTTTTATTTTGTTAAATCGAGAACTTCGTCAAATTGAATCACCACTTGATTAGATCATGCAACATGCCATAAAATTGATGCAAGAGCCAAAATGTCGTCTTTTCCTACGCCCACACTTATTGTAGCAGTTGAACATGTACTCTGCCTTAATGGGAAAAACGATTAAACATTCTTAGAAACTATATGTCAGTGATACTAAAATCACCAGAACTCAATTAGACCTAATATACCCACATTTTTCTTTTTAATTATGGGAAATCAAGCAAGGTATTAGTTGATTCTAGGTTTTCAGTGCTCATGAATGTGACAGTGAAAGTATTGAATGGCATGTAGTGTAGTGCAACGAAAACAAGGACACAAGAAGAAACAAAATGCAGACATAATTAGGCGCCTCTGTCTGTGTGTCATTTCTTCTTGTGTTCTTGTTTTTGCTGTGCTACACTACATGCCGTTCCATGATGATCAACGAACAAGCCCACATTGCCACCCTTGTAGAGAACAGGAAATTTCGTTATACACTTAAACCTTGATATAACAGAGTAGGTAAGATCGGCAATTCGCTTCATTATATAGAAATTTCGTATTGAAATTCGATCTCTTATGCAAATAAGTACAGTCGCCGATCAATTCTCCTTTTGTAGGAGGCCCCCTCTTGATGTTATCCTTGTTGTTCCACTCTTGGCCCACATCATTTCATGATCGAGGCATGTAAACGCCACAGTTCCTTATGTGATGCAGCTCTGACATCACGCATACCATACAGAATTGTACATGAGCCTGAGCCCATGCTTAACCATTCTTCTGATCAACTGTTAATTTTTAGACTAACATCCTTTCCTCTTGCATGGCAGTTATCTCTGATATATTGTTGCTGCTCCTCTCATGTCTGTATGCCAATAAAAATATCTTAGTCAGTTTCTTCTTGAACATTCAGTCCAATCTTTGCCAACTTGAGTATGTGTTGGATGTTAATCTTTTAAGACCTGTCTTCACAATTTACCTCTGCCTCATCCACCTTAGCATCCTCAATTCAGTCACCTCTCCGTCCTGACTTCTAGGTGACTATTAAAAGTGTTTAGGTTCCATACAGTATTGCTGGTCGTATATTGTCTTATAAGTTTATTAGACAGCAAAAATCTTTCAACTTGACTGGGACCTGTGTAGCTTAAATACCATAATGCATCTTCTCAGTTTTTCCAAACTATGTCAATTCTGCTGGTTCTGTGGGCTGTCCAATTTTTCCATCTTGGCGTTTCAGTTATCATTGAACCAAGGTATCCATCTTCTCTATGTTTTACCCTTGAGGCTGCCCTTTCATCTGCTCTGAGAAATTGGCATGTGGCTACCAGATGTGAGCAACCTGCCTCACAACACATGCACATGCTCAGCTACTTTTGCCTAACCTTTGTACTAGATGTCAATCAGCATGGGCAAAGCAGTGAGAATGGGGAATTATGAAATTAAGGCAGAGGTGCGAGCATTAAGGGAAGTCATACTTATGAGGAAGTACCTGTGAAGATAACTATTCAAAAATGTTGGCAATTTGCAGTTCCTGTTTATTGGTCTATTAAACTCTCCCTAGCTATTTCAGTTATTTTATCATGTGCTGCAATTTTTAGTAACAATATGTTTTTCTTAAGTGCTGCCAAACTTAGTACTAGAAGTTTGAGAACCTATATTTCTTATCCACTTGGTTCATTCATACCTACAAGCAGCAGTTTTCTCACTTTACATCAGCTATTTAATGCAATGCCCAGGTGTGTTCTCAGTCTACTTCAGTGGGAGTCACTTACTAACACAGTGAATGATCATGAATCACGAGTGTTCTTAGAAAGTGCCTTCTTGTTATGCAGCTGTAAGTTAAGGTAAGGGATGCTTTGGAAAGCATGTTACGTGGCTTACATGAGAATTATTTTATGCCAGGAAGCACATAAATATTTGTGTTGATGTCTGGTATTTTCCTTCCTTAATTACTTTCTTGCTTCAGCGCATATATATGAAGCAAGAGATGCTGGCTTGTTCTTTCTTTGCATTAGCAAATTATATTAATCATATAATAGCACATTTTACATAATTGAACACACTAAAAGTCACTTGGCTAGCAAAACATGCACTTGTCTCTTTGAATATCCCGGCGTAATGTTTTAGTGTGTGCAGTTCGGATGCGATTCTTGAGAGGCACTACATCTGCTACAAGTATATGAGGTATAATTACTTAGCACAGCAGGCAGATCCAAGAAGTTGCAGACTGGTACTTACCACACAATGCAAATATAATCATGCGTCAGGATTTTTTGGTTTTTTTATTCGCTTGGATTGCCACAGGGCGTGACTTCAGTATGCTTCAGGATTGTAGAGGTGGATGCCGAGTACATATAAAGGGAGGGGGGGGGGGGGCTTTGGCATGAACACTGGTAAAGGAAGTATTAATTGTAGGGGTGGATGAATATTTGAACTTTTGAATATGAATCAAATATTACATGCTAACTATACAGGTTCTAAAATATTTACTATTTGGCATTTTTTATTACGTAAAACTAGCCAAATATATTGCAACAACCGAATGTTAAAGTTCTTACTATTGTCTGTCTGCTAAAAAAGTATCACAAATTATCACATGTGAAGCAACATAAGTTTTCCAAGCAATGCACAAACAAAATGGGTAACACAAGCTTTGTTTTTGGTTTCATGGTGGAAGGCGACATGACAACCCCTGATTTTTTACTATCTATCATTTAAATTTATTGGCAGTCTAGTCATGTTAATTTTTTTATAACCAGTGATCTTTTTCATGTAACGTGTCCTTTTACATGTCTTTACAGCAAACAAGTCCTTCAGCAGCTTTTTTTTTCCATTTTCACCACTTCTGATTTTTTTTTGGCAACCATTTATTTAGGAATTTTTTACAGCTAGTCATACAGCAGCTGTTCATTCTTAGAAGTCTTGTTTGCCACCAGGCTCTAAAGATCTTGAGAGGCTGTTTATGCAGTTTTGGAATGACAAATAGTAGACTTGTACTACTTAAAAATAATACTAATCTTCCCTGATAGTTGGCTTTCTTTTATTAGTCAATACAAGCACGGTGCTTAATTCTAAGATAAATATGCCTGCTGTAACTGTGTGCATCAGTGTTCGACTATTCAATACCTACTATTCCTATTAGAAAAATTTGATACTTGCCAACCTCCAATAATTTGCATTGAAGTAGTGAAGTTTGACAACAGCCCGTCTGATCTGATCAAAAGAGGCGCAATAAGTAGTTTAAAATTGGAAGCCAACCACAAAAATGAAAAATAAGAGCTGATTCAACTGGAGCTCTGTTCACAATGGTTGTGAACAAGGCTCTCATGTGGGAGCTGAAACATCGCATATTTTTTTTTTTTTTTGCGTCCAATCTTCATCTGCTTATTATTATTATTTGAATGCATCTAGCCCTAAAGAGGTGGTAATATATTTGGAGTACTACTCTTTGCATTTTGTTTCCATTGCTGAATTGTTTTTAAAGTAACTTCATGCAGCACGCAAGTACAACTCGAACATTTTCATTCTTTTAAGGACATCACTAGTGGAAGGTATTCTGCACTAACATAATTATTTTGAGATTTCCAGTAAATATGTAGCCTTCATCAACAGTACCTAAATAATTTTGGCCTAAGCGGTTACCCATCAACCATGTAGGCTTCATCAACTTCTTACATCACTTGGTCTTGGCAAACTTATGAGCTAACAAGTTTGAGCATGCAGTCACTTCCCTCCATATTTGTTTCGATGAAGGCTTGCCCTTTGGTGCTGCTCTGGATCCACCCTTGTTTCCTGTGATTACCACTGCAGGCTTCAAGGCACACTCCCTTAGGAAAACTTTTCATGCACAAACCTGGTTCTTTCACACATTTACTGACTAAGACAGACATCGCAAACAAGGATGGCATAGCAGGCATGTTGGTTACAGAAGTACTCTATTAAATAGCTCTGTAAGTATTCACCTAGTGGACATGTCCATATCGTCTTCTGCTGAAGTGCTAATTAGCTGAGGGAGCCTGTCTCCCTTCTCATGCATACCCCAGCCCAGCCAATCAGAACTTCAGCAGCAGATGAAATGGATATTTCCACTAGGTGGACATGGAATACACCCCCTGTGCTCTGTCCTATCTTTCCACCCTTCTCCATGTATTTTACTCAGTAAACTACTGGTTCAGCATGTTGGTCATCTTAATCAATCTTCCATAGCTCAGCACTTATAAGATGTACAATACAAATAAGGCACTGTAAACGCCCAAACAGTTAGGTTGGCAATTGCTGCTGTTATGCACCATACAGGCTCAAGCAATGGCTTCACCGTAGCTTTCCAAGTTAACTTTACTGAACTTTGAATGTAGAGAAGGTAGAATATAAAAGCAGACTAGCATTTTTCTAATGTGCTTCACCCCCTCTGCTTTCTTGTCTTACTACAATCAGTATATTCAACCTAAATGAAGTAAAAAGAAAAGGAAACTGTGACACTAATTTCATTTCACTGTCTCTTTTTTAAAGGTATAGCAAGATTTTTAAATTGCATTACGAGTTGTTACGTATGTTTCGATCTTAATGTCAATTTCTCATGCTCCAAATTGGGCTACAACTGTTCCCTCATCCACAGCTATCAAGGCCTTATGACAACTTTGGAAGCTCTCTGAACTGAGTCAATGCTATTCATTGCATAATTTCTTAATACATTTTCATGGCTGCCTTTAACATATATAGTTTCTCATTAAAGCCAGAATTTCTCTTGTGACCATTTTTAAAGAGCTTGTGGTAATGTATGCCTAACATTAAAGATGGGTGCTTTGTAGTGCTAGTATGCTCTGTCTATCGTTTTATGCGAAAATTGCTGACATACAAGTCTGACAAATACCGCATCAAGCATTGGTGTTTGCTATTTTGCCTTCTGTTTCAATTTCACTGCCTTTATACATTTTACCAGTGCACCAGTAGGGTTCAAGGCTGTTCTTTAATATGCTCATGAGGACTTATCATGATCAGTTCCCCATATATAAGTGGTTTTGCTGAAGAGAATGCAGGAATACAAGCATAATTAGACAACGAGGAATGTGGTTAGGAACGCTTTATTTTCAGCACACACCTTTTTTAATAAACTGCTGTTATAGTGCTAAAATCTGCACATTTAATAACAGTACACTGCTCTGCTTCATCACTCCATGTTAAATGCAAGTATCCTGTACCAGGAAGTCAAACCAAGACGTGGGACGTTCAGTCTGTGAAAATCAAAACGAGTTTGAAACATTAACGTGTAAAAACTTAAGCATACTCAAGAAAATAAAGACAGCACCGGAACGAATCCAATGAATCAGAATCGCCTTTGAGAGCAAACATATAATTTCTATGGCACAGTGAAGAAACCTCATTCCTCCGGCTTTTTTTGTGGTTGAGAAAATATGAAAGTGCATAAGTTCTCCCCTTTTTGTGTATCTGTCACCTTTTCACAATCAAAAAAGATGTTGTCTCAATGCGCCCAACTGTCTTTGCATATCTATTTCTCTGCTCTCATACCACGATAACTACAGTTAAAGGCTGTAGTAATGCTTAGCTTGAATGAACCAACACCAGCTACATGAACTGTGCTGTTGAACATGGCATTGTAATTTAGGTTCATGCAGAGCACATTCATGTGCTATGAACATTTGGTCTTGATTGTAGGCGAGGTAAATAAAAAAAAGGTATGTAAATAAAGTTTTTCCCTAATAAGCTATGAAGAAGTGCTCTCCCATTTGGACCGAACCCGAGCACAACTGCAGTGAACAAGGAGACAACTCCCACTCCCTCATGTAATGTCTCAACAAAAGACCTTTGAGGAAATAAATAAAATAAATAAATAAATAAATAAACTTATACAGCATTCGAAATCTAGAATCGAGTTATGCTACAGGTTTTTCTGAATTCATGGTCGAAAATCTAGGTGTTAAAGGCGACACACATTTAAACAGGTCTCTGCTCGGACTGGTAATACTATGTGTTGGCTAGTTTTATTAAATATGCCATACCACTGGTCTCCCAAGCTAAGGCTGCTGTCCAGTTGCAAGTGCAAATCACTCAATTATGTCCAGGGCATGCTTGAGCAAAAGGTAGCCAAGATTACTGTGCCACTGAGGTCTATTTCCTGACATCTGATTTCTTCTCATAAAACTACCTCTCTAAAAGAAAAAAAACCTTCACAACAAAATAACCCCACAAACATTCAAGACATTTCAGAATGGGTTCAGCAACTACACGCAGACGCCCAGACGCACACTACCACTCTGCCCCCCGAAACCGCTCTCACTACGGTTGATTCCAAGCTTCTACACATGTGGGAAGCCAAACACTCTCTTCTCAAACGGTGGAAGAGGCAACGGTTCAACCGAAAACTAAGACTCAGAATTGCCAAATTAGACCTCCAGATCCAGGAGTACGCCACACAACTGGCCTGCCAGCAGTGGGGCCAGGTATGTGAAAGCATGCATGACAACCTCGATAACAAGCGCACATGGCAGCTCTTGCGACACTTGTTAGACCCTACCACATCGCGCACACACCACAACCATAGCATAAACAAACTGCTACATGCACACAAAAACAATCTCAACGGATTCTTCGACGACCTCCGCCATAAACATCTGCCTCCCGCTCAGAAGTATGACATGCCAAAATATACTGGCGAACCCAACGACCTACTTAGCGCCGCTATCACGGAAGCAGAGGTTCGCCATGCCCTCGCCACCCTGCGCACAATGTCAGCACCAGGCCCCGACCTTATTAACAATAAAATACTCCGCAATCTAGACGACAACTCTGTCACAGCCATCACGGCATACTTCAATCACTGCTTTGACACTGGCACCCTCCCTAGTTCGCGGAAAGATGCCAGGGTAATTTTTATCCCAAAGCCAAACAAACCCCTCAACACTTCTAATCTCAGGCCTATATCACTAACCTCTTGTCTAGGTAAAACACTCGAGCACGTCATCCTCAACCGACTCAGTAAATACATCGAGGACAACAATCTTTATCCATCAGAAATGGTAGGTTTTCGAAAATCTCTCTCATGCCAAGATATCATGCTTCGAATGAAGCATGACATCATTACACCCAATAGCAGTCTAGATACGCAAGCAATTCTCAGTCTGGACCTAGCTCCACGGCGCCTTCAATAACGTTTCACATTCTGCCATCCTCCGAGAGCTTAATCTCATTGGGGTTGGCGGAAAGACATATGACTACATATGTACCTTCTTATCCAACCGTACCGCAACGATACACATAGGCACAGAGCAATCCCTTTCATACGCTTTAGGTAGCTACGGCACGCCCAAGGCTCAGTGCTGTCCCCTTTTCTTTTTAATCTTTCTATGATGCCGATGGCGCAAGCATTGCGGTCTATTCCCGATCTCAAGTTTTCACTCTACGCCGATGACATCACTCTTTGGACGACTGGCGGCTCCGACGGAAAGATTCAAGACACTCTACAGGCCGCAGCAGACGCCGTCGTGGCTCATGCCAGGGCTATGAATCTCACATGCTCCCCTCAAAAATCCGAGCTGCTACTTCTGCCATCCCACCAGGGGAGCGGAAAACACATGTCTAGCATAGAGGTAATCCTAAACCACATCCCCGTTACTAGAGTGGACAGGCTCCGGGTGCTCGGTTTACACATTCAAAGCAACCGGCTCAACACATATACTCTACATACACTCCAGACCACAGTCGATCACACCCTGTGTCTTCTAGGGCGAGTCTCCAATAAACATGGCGGACTAAAGGAGGCCGAACTTCTCCGCTTGATTCAGGCCTTCGTTATCAGTAAGATTACATTCGCAACACCATATCTACATTTCCTTAAATCAGAATCAGATAAGATCGACACTCTTTTACGCAAAATATATAAATTCGCTCTCGGGGTCCCCATACGTACCTCCACTGAAAGGCTAATGCTTACTGGAACTTTCAACACACTTTCTGAACTCACAGAAGCCCACCTCACATCCCAATATAGCAGACTTTCTAACACCGCAACAGGTCGACACATTCTACAAACTCTTTCTATCACTCCGGCACCCATCATCAAGACTAAATACACCATTCCACATCATATACACGAGAACCTCTGCATCCCCCCACTTCCTAAAAACATGCACCCTGTGCATCACAAACAGCGCAGGAGGCAGCGAGCACAGGCTCTCCAAAAACAATTCTCCACCTCTAAAGACGTGCTCTATGTTGATGCAGCCGAATAGGGGAACAGAAATCATTACGCAATATCAGTCATTAACTCTCACGGGCAGGTCGCTGCGGCCGCCTCCATTCCTGGCTCTTCCTCGGAGGAGGCGGAGGAAGCGGCCATAGCCCTGGCCCTCACAATTCCAAATTCATCAATTATCGTTAGCGACTCCAAAGCAGCCATATATAACTTCAGAGCGGGTAGGGTCTCTAAGCCAGCTTTTTCTCTCCTCTTGGCTCATCCTTTCAATCAAACTGTGGCATTAATCTGGACTCCCGCGCATGCGGGCCTTGCCGGAAACGAGGCGGCTCATGCCAGTGCCCGAGGATTTACAGTCCGGGCTCAGGCATCAGATGCGTCGGACCTCGCCACGGAGGAGGCGCCGTTTACAGCGCGGGATCGACTTATTACTTACCACGATATCTGCACACACTACCGATTAGACCGCTTAACCTTTCCGCCACTCATGGGCAAATCCCCGCGTAGGTGTGAAGTTCTGTGGCGACAGCTGCAGACTCGCACCTTTCCGTCCCCTTACCTCCTCCACCGCATTCATCCCGCCATTTACCTTTCTCCCTCTTGTAAATTCTGTGTATCTCCCAGAGCAGACTTAAACCATATCATGTGGGGGTGCCCTAAGCACCCCCTTCCCCTTTTCCTCAAGCAATTAATATCTAGTGAGGAGCAGTGGGAGGCTGCCTTGCGCAGCTCCAGGCCCGATCTTCAGGAGGCCATCCTGGAGTGGGCTGAGAGGATAAAGGAGGCCTACTTCAAGTAGTTCCTCCCCCCACCCTCTATTCCATTGCCCCCTTCCCTTTAAAGAGGGATAAATAAAGTTTTTCATCATCATCATCATCATCACACTGGTCCTTGAACACTAATTACGCAGTGGCTCCTTGCAATGTAATGTTCTGTACATCAGCACCATACAAAGTACAGGAAAATTTAATAACTGCGACATGACAGGTACACAACAAAGCAAAGGGATAAAACATCACACAGGCTGCCATCAGTGTTCATGTCTCCATTGCAATTACTAAGCGCAGCAATATCATCAGCGAATCACAAGTTACTAAGGTATTCTCCATTAACTCTTATCCCCAATTCTTCCCAATCCAAGTCTCTGAATACCTCCTGTAAACACGCTGTGAATAGCATTGGAGAGATCATATCTGCCTGCCTGACGCCTTTCTTTATTGGGATTTTGTTGCTTTCTTTATGGAGGACTACGGTGGCTGTGGAGCCGCAATAGATATCTTTCAGTATTTTTACATACGGCTCGTTTACACCGTGATTGCGTAATGCCTCCACGACTGCTGGGGTTTCGACTGAATCAAACACTTTCTCATAATCAATGAATGCCATATACAAGGGCTGGTTATATTCCGCACATTTCTCTAGCACCTGATTGATAGTGTGAATATGGTCTATTGTTGAGTAGCCTTTACGAAATCCTGCCTGGTCCTTTGGTTGACAGAAGTCTAAGGTGTTCCCTATTCTATTTGCGATTACCTTAGTAAATACTTTGTAGGCAACGAACAGTAAGCTGATCGGTCTATAATTTTTCAAGTATTTCAAGTCAATTACACATAGTGGAGAATAACAGAAAGGTGGGCTAGTTGGTGCAGATGCATAGCGATGCCTTGGCAGCACGATTCAACACGGACGAAAGAGAGGTGAAGAAAGTAAAGAGTTGCAGTTTATTCACAAAAAATTTATTTATTTAAGGAAAATGCTAATATATATATATATATATATATATATATATATGGTTACGGAAGCATGAAAAAAGAGAGAGAAGAAGAAGAATACCTTGGGCTTCGCCCTTCGTCCTTGTGAAAAAGAAAGATGGTACCTGGCGTTTTTGCGTCAGTTATCGCCATTTAAACAAGATTATGCGAAAGGACGTCTACCCACTACCACGCATCGATGAAGCTTTGGACTGCTTGCATGGAGCTAAATACTTCCCGTCCATCAATATTCGATCCGGCTAATGGAAGATTTCAGTTGATGAAATGGATTGCGAGAAGATGGCCTTCATCGCGCCGGATGGCTTATATCAGTTCAAAGTCATGCCATTTGGCCTATATGCAATGCTTCTGCGACATTTGAACGTATGACGGAGTCTCTTCTGCGAGGCTACAAATGTACCACCTGTCCTTGTTACCTTGACGACGTTATTGTTCTTTCTCCCATGTTCGGCAGCCACCTTAACCGACTCGCTGCCATTCTTGTGGTCTTCTGAAAAGCCAGCCTTCAACTGAACTCCACGAAGTGTCAATTCGGGTGCTGTCAGATTACTGTGTTGGGACACTTTGTTGACGCATCCGGTGTCCAACCAGATCCGGAAAAAGTTCGCGGCGTACGCAGTTTCCCTGTGCCACGTTCTGCTTCTGACGTGCGCTGCTTCGTTGGCCTGTGTTCTTACTTTCGCCGTTTTGTCAAAAACTTCGCCGACGTTGCTCGGCCTTTGACAGATCTTCTAAAGAAGAACACACCATTCTCATGGGGCCCTGAGCAGGCTCAAGCGTTTGCCGCTCTAATCAGGTTTCTGACCACTCCTCCCGTCCTTGCCCACTTTGATCCATCTGCACCGACCCAAGTCCACACTGACGCAAGCGGCCAATCCATCGGCGCTGCTCTTGCCCAACAACAGAATGGTACCGAGAGCGTGATAGCTTACGCCAGCCGCCTGCTGTCACCTGCCGAGAGAAATTACTCCATCACCGAGCGGGAGTGCTTGGCTTTAGTTTGGGCTGTGGCCGCACGTTTTCGGTCGTCACAGACCATCAAGCACTCTGCTGGCTGTCTTCCCTTCGGGAACCGACTGAACGGCTTCGTCGCTGGGCTTTGCGGCTCCAGGAATTTTCATCTAGTGTCCGTTACAAAACTGGACGCCTCCACAAGGACACTGACTGCCTCTCGCGTCACCCCGTGGATCCTCCCGACCCTGTTACGCATGATACAGTGACCTGCGTGATGGCTTTGACTGACATGGCTGAAATGCGCGCTGAACAACAACACGACGCATTACAGTCTATCATCGCCGAAGTGCAATCGGGCCGCACCGACGGCACGTGCCGATTGTTCGTGCTGCGTGACGGCATCCTTTACCGCCGCAATATCAACCATGATGGCCCTGAGTTGCTCCTTTGTCCTTCCTCGTCATCTGCGATCCGTCGTTCTCGAACAACTTCACGATGCACCGACGGTGGGACACCTTGGAGTTTTTCGTCCATACGACCGCGTACGACGCTGGTTCTTCTGGCCGGGTAGACTCTACCGCGCTGTGCGTCGTTGTGTCGCAACTTGCGAATTGTGTCAAGCCGGAAGAAACCTCCCCTGGCACCTGTCAGGCGACTCCATCCAATTGAAGTTCCCTCTGAACCATTCTTTCGCGTAGGCGACCTGCTTGGCCCTTTACCGACGACGACTAGAGGGAATAAGTGGATCGCTATCGCTTCTGATTGCGCGACAAGCTACGCGATAACAAAGGCGTTGCTGACTAGTTGCGCAACTGACGTCGTCGATTTTCTGCATCTCGACAGTTACTTAAAGACCGCGGCTGCTCGTTCTTGTCTCGAGTTGTGGACGACCTCCTGCGCTCTTGTGCCGCTGAGCACGAGCTGTCCACCGCCTACCACCCACAAACGAACGGTCTTACGGGACGTCTCAACCGAACACTCGCAGAGATGCTGTCGATGTACTACGTTTCCGACGATCACGACTGGGACGCCACGCTGGCCTACGTGGCATTCTCGTCCCGACATGACACTGCAGGACATTAATCCTTTTATCTTTTGTATGGTCGCGACTCCACTTCGCCCTTTGACACCATCCTACATTCTGTGCCCCGCCTTTCAAGTGAGTATGCTCGTGAGGTAATCGATCGCGCTCACATGGCGCAAGTCGCCCGATCTCGCTTATTAGCCTCGCGGCATCTGCAAAAGGAGCGTTACGACCGGTGCCACTGCGATGTTCAGTTCGCCCAAGGTGCTTAGGTGCTGCTTTGGTCACCATGCCATCGGGTCGGCCTCTCCTAGAAGCTTCTCTCTCGCTACACAGATCATTATTAAGTCCTACGTCAAATTAACGACGTCAATTACAAGATCGTGCCGTTACAGTTTCATCCATTCTCAAGTCCGCCGCCTGTTGACGTCGTGCACGTTTCGCGGCTGAAGCCATACTTCGCTTGCATTTCATCGCATACCATGCGCCGAGACTGCGCTTCACCACCCGGGGGTCCTGTTACGGAAGGATGAAAGAAGAGAGAGAGGAAGAAGATCGCGGGGCGCTGGCTGCTGCGTGTAGTTGTTGGTCAGCCATCTTTTCTAATCTGACTCATTTTGTATATATATTATAAATGCAATCTTCTATACTCCCGACATCCCCGTAACACACACACACACACACACACACACACACACACGCACGCACGCACGCACGCACACACACACACACACACACACACACACACACACACACACACACACACACACACACACACACACACACACACACATATATATATATGTCTTGCAGCAACAATATACGTAACAAGAAATAGAAATCACAAAAGCGTATTCTGACAGGAACTGGAATCCAAACTGCTCCTTTCCATTCAGCATCAGGTGGCTTGGTAGAACGGCAAGTCCACACACTGAAGGGTGGCCTCAAAAAGAGGAAAGGAGAAAACCTCAAGCTTCGATCAGCTCGCTCAATGGCTGCTCATGTACCACAGAGTGCCACACCCGAATGGACCAACCTCAGAAGTCCAGATGCTGTCAAAGTTCAACCTTATTCCCAAGAAGGATGAAAAGCAGGCTGTTACACACTCCGAGCCGTGACCCTATTCCAAGGAACGCAAGGTGCACTGTTTATAAATGGGACTGCACCCATGCTTTCTGCAGTGAACAGTGTACAGTGATAGGAAGAAGTGCAGCGCAAACAACACGTGAGATTATTGAAGCGGCGAAGATCACTAGTTTAGGGAGCGCTTGTGTTAGCGCACCTTCAATCGATCTTTCAAAAAAGGAATTCAATTTTTTAAACGAGACGCAGGGGGTGGTCTGATCGAGATGACCATTTAAATCTTGCAATTGCAAAAAAAAATTTTTTGGCTATGCATGGTCGTTCTTTCATCTTTGATATCATCTTAAATTTCCATTACACATGTCTCGTTGCTGTCTCATTTGATTAAAAATCAGTACATATGCGCATGCGTACGGTGGTGTGTGTTACCTACATATATGTGTGTACAGCTTCGTGGAATAAAACAATTGTTGGAAGTTAGTGCTGTGTCCGCGTCTTGCCACTGTCTTTCGTCCCTTTTCATGCGCTAAAAAACCTCAGTTATGGAATACCAAGACGCCCTAACCTACGCTCTTTCAAGTTACCTTTTTTAACATTACACATGATCTGGATTAGGCTGCATGCAGACTGCTGCAGTTATGGCACTTTGTGAATGCATTAACACAGTTCTATTTATATTGTTTTGTGCACTTTGCACATTCAATTTTCCCATGACAGGAATGCGAGCTATGTCCATATCGCTGCCTTTTGAAACATCTACTTGAGTTCAGAATGAATGGGCTGACTGGACAGCTGAGGAAAGCTAAGCTGACTCTCTCATGCAAACACATTAGGTTAAGGTGAGGACTAGATCATTGTGTTTATTTCCGTTGCTTGCCTTTTTTATTGTTATGCACACAACCACAGCAAACACTTGGTCAAGCAGTGCATCTAGAATGACTGTCTTTCTCATTTAACAAACCTCTTTTGAGCAGGTTATAGAAAACTCAAACAAGAGTATGAGGACCATACGAAGAATGGACGTGCCATTATTCATGTCATTCCTTCCCTTCCAAATAACCTAAAATAAGTTGTTTTTCTATATTATCTGGGGGGAAGAAACGACACTGAAAGGGTTAAGGATGCATAAAAATTAAAGGGCCTTCAATTCATGAAAACAATGTTTTATTATGAAGCAATTTTCAAGGTTCTCAAAGGTCTGCACAGATCTTTACGAGCAAAAAATTTTATACCAGTGCATTTAGCATTACTGAAACCAGTTCAATCATAACAGGAATCAAAAAAGCACATAATTGCATAATTTCAATTCCTAAGATAAGGTTGTTTTAACTGCATTACATAGCAATAGCAAATAGCCACTCAAATTCTCTTGAACTGTTCAGCACAATAAATGCGAATGAATTGAAACATTACATGATATTAGTGCAAGCACTGAAATATCAATAATTAGCAAAACCCAATCCCAAATTTTATTTAGTGCACTGAAACGAACTCGCACAACTCTTCAGTAAAGAGCAGTTAAATGCTTGAATGCAGAAAGAAGTGCTTGTCTGCAAGACAAAGAGCTTAAACATCATAATAATGAAAAGTGAAGACTTACAATGATTCATGCTACTATAGAACTACAGGCGTCACATACACTGAGATTCCATGAAAAAAACTAAGGAAAACATGAAAAGCAAGAAGGAACAATGAGGAGTGCACACAACTCAGCACTGCTGCACCACATGTGTCAGGTGCACTTGTGGTGGCAAGGTGCCTATTGAGGTGGCTTTGGTGTCCGACGGTTTGACAGCTTAAGTGGCACTGAAACAGCCTCTCGCTCATGTGGGTTGTGCATGTGTCAGTTCAGTGCAAACTTCTGCAAGTAACTCTGAGGACATGAAGAGCCCTGACATGGCATCTCCCTGAGTGGATACACAGGTGATCCTTCACCACGGACTTTGTGTGGACGAGCAGGTGTCGGTTCAGTGCAGACTTCCATGACAAGTTCTCAGGATATGAAGGGCCCTGAATCAGCCTCTCACATTAGTGGAAGTGAAGTTCAGTGCAAACTTCTACGAGTACCTCTGAGTACGTGAAAAGCACTGACATGGCCTCTCGCTGAGTGGATGCATACGTGATCCTTCAGTAAGGACTTTTGAGGATTGCTGAGGGCATGCAGGGCACTGAAATGGCTGCCCGCCTACATGGATGCGAGGCTTTTGGTTTAATACAGACTTCCACAAGAAGTTCTCAGGACATGAATGGCCCTTAAACAGCCTCTCACATTAGTGGAAGTCCAGGTGAACCTTCCATATAGACTTTTGTGAGAAGCTTTGGGGGCATAAAGGGCACTGAAATAGCTTCTCCTGTATGGGTGTGCAGGTGTCGGTTTAGAACATTCTTATACAAGAATCTCTGAGGGCATGAAGGGCATTGAAATGGTTTCTCGCCTGTGTGGGTGCATAGGTGTTCTTTCAGAGTACACTTTTGTAAGAATCTCTTAGGGCACGAAGGGCATTGAAATGGCTTCTCGCCTGTGTGGGTGCACATGTGCCGGTTCAGGTTACTCTTGTGTGAAAACCTCTGAGGGCATAAAGGGCACTTAAATGGCTTCTCTCCTGTGTGGGTGCGTAGGTGTCGGTTCAGAACATTCTTAAACGAGAATCTCTGGGGGCATGAAGGGCACTGGAATGGCTTCTCGCCTGTGTGGGTGCGTAGGTGTTGGTTCAGAGTACTCTTATGTGAGAAGCTCTGAGGGCACGAAGGGCATTGAAATGGCTTCTCGCCTGTGTGTGTGCACAGGTGCTGTTTCAACTCACTCTTCTGTGATAATCTCCGAGGGCACAAAGGGCACTGAAATGGCTTTTCGCCTGTGTGGGTGCGCAGGTGTCGGTTCAGATCACTCTTCTGTGAGAAACTTCGAAGGCATGAAGGGCATTGAAATGGCTTCTCGCCTGTGTGGGTGCGCAGGTGGTTGTTTAGAGTACCCTTTTGTGAGAAACTCTGAGGGCATGAAGGGCACTGAAATGGCTTCTCGCCTGTGTGGGTGCGCAGATGAGAGTTCAGATTACACTTTCGTGAGAAACTTTGAGGGCACACAGGGCACTGAAATGGTCTCTCGCCTGAATGGGTGAGCAGGTGCGAGCTCAGATTACTCTGTATTGAGAAGCTTTGAGGGCACACAGGACATTGAAATGGCCTCTCGCCAGTGTGTGTGTGCATGTGCTGGTTCAGAGTACCCTTTCGTGAGAAGCTTATAGGACACAATGGGCACTGAAATGGCCTCTCGCCTGTGTGGGTGCGCAGGTGCTGGTTCAGATGAATCTTTTGTGAGAAGCCTTGAAGGCATGAAGGGCACTGAAATGGCCTCTCGCCTGTGTGGATACACAGGTGATCTTTGAGAGCACTCGTTCGTGAGAAGCTCTGAGGGCATAAATGGCAATGAAATGGCATTTCACTTTTGTGGATGCACAGGTGTTGCTTTACGTTAACTTTTTGTGAAAAGCTCTGAGGGCACGAAGGGCACTGAAATAGCCTTTTGGCCATGTGAGTGTGCAGGTGTTGCTTCAGCTTGAACGTTCGTGAGAAGCTTTGAGGGCACAAATGGAATTCAAACACACTGTGGCCTGCATGGATCCTGGTGAGCACTTCAGATCACAGTTTATCCATCTCAAAGACACAGGAGTTACAGTGGTGGCGGTATCCTTCGTGTAACTGCACCATCTGCATTTGCTGGACAGCTGGAACGCTTCAATGCTGCACCAAGAAAACAAGACAGGTTACCCAAGTAATGCTTTTCACTTAAAAATAAAAATGTAATTATATAATGCCGAAGAAATGAAATTACATAGATGGTAGTGGTAAAGACCAGCCTTTTCTTCATTCAATGTCTTTGCGGTGATTTCAGAACAAATCAGAGCACAGCAGGTTAACCATTCTGATTTAGAAAATATATTTTTATGATTGTTCAATGGGCAAATTTATAAAATGTGCACAAATTTTTGCTTAAATCATTTTATCTTTAAGATAAAGTGAGAAGACTAGGAGCATGGTATTAGTACCAGCTGCCATTGCAGTCAAGTGCAACAGCCAACACATTCAGTAATACAATCATGGGCCTGATGACTAAATTAAGAACAGCAGCAGTTCATCTCAACTTAGGTTTCATGGTATTGTCTGTTGCAGTAGATAGTTACCTTTCTGAAATTTTATTTATATATGCTGCCTGCTCACTTGAGTCCAAGGAGGAATGAATATACAGAAAATGTTATCAAGGGACAAAAAACACAAACATTGAAAAACAATATTATAGCCAAACAAAACAAATCACAAATATGACAACATATCTAATTTCAACAACACTCTTAGGCTATTTATTACATTCTTTGTTTTAGAAAAAAATTAACATCTAGAAGCATTATTCACAGCACATAGGTCCTGCATCATTCTACTGTGGTACTGACGAATGCTGGCACGAGGAGGAAACAGGTAAAATTATTTCAAAATGCTGGACTCTGTTGCACACTAAATGCAAGAGTTGTAGCCTGTCTAGCATGTCTTCCCTGTAGCTATTCAAGACGGAGAGTACTCAGCATCTGCGACATACTATCAGTTTTTCTGCAGAAATTGCAGATGAACCTAACTGCTATTTGCTGTAAAAATTTTAATTTAACAATAGTTTATTGGCATATGGATCCCGCAAAGCTTATGCACATTCATAGCTAGGTCTGACAGCATAGCGAACGCCCCTATATCTTTACCTGTATAAGGGCTTCTTTCAAATTGCGACAAAGGTCCATAAACTTCTGAGAGCGCTGATGCAAATGTTTTCAATATGCTTGTCCCACCTCAGATGTTAGAATTACCTGAAGGTACTAATAGGTAGAAACATTGTTAGGTGTTGCCAATAAAATAGGGAAAGTGTAAAGGTGTCTCCTTGCTGCTTATCTTCATAACAAAGCACTAATTAATGTTTAAGCTCATTTTCTACCCTTCACACCAGTGGCAAATCTTATCAAGGTTATTGCTGAGCTTAGTTTCATCAGCTTGCGATTTAACTACTGTGTACAATATATCCAACCATCTTTGCTTTGTCGGTGACTATTAGGAAAAGAAAAGGTCCCAAGAATGACCCCTATCTTATGCTACATCCGACATGAAAGGAAATGCCTCAAATACGATTGCCAACTTTGACGTACTGAACACGGTTTTCAATATAGGCTCTGATAAAATGCATAGATTTGGTGTCTATTCGACTGCGTAAAGCTTACATGAAGCTTTATGTTCAGGCATTTAATCAAAGATGTTGGTAAAATCTAAAAATACTGCCTCTATTTGTTCCCTGTTATTAACTGCTAAGTAGTGATAAGAGGCAATAAGCTGAGTGACAGCAAAAGCCTTCCATAAAACCCAGCTGGACTCCAAACAGCATGTTGTCTTCATCTAAGTATTGTTTAGGGTGCCAACAGATCACATGCTTTAACCCATTGCTGCAAAGTTGGGTCAGTGAGACAAGACAATGATTTTGCACATTTAGGGGATGCACCCGCAGTGTTGGAAGCATGTGTATTTAATAATGAATGGGTGGACACACAATATGCTGTACAGCCCCAATAGTATATACTTTGCAAATACTTGACCGGCAGTTTCGCAGAGGATATGTTCTTGTGCAAGACCAAGAGCCAAGCCAATATATGTTCCGCTGTGGCCTGCAGCAGCATTCATTCAATGATACGGCACACATCTCTCCCAATGGCACTTACTGTTCTTACGATGAGTCACTTATTGCTTACAAAACCCATCCGTTCCCTACAACTTTGAATTGAAACCACGAAGCAGTCCTTTAGAGTACCAGTTGGAGTGCTAGAGTATACTCGAGGCAGTGGAGCTTAGTTTATGCTGCGTTGACTAGAAAACGTAAAGTACCTTGTGCAGTGATGAAACAGCCATTTAATCTTCTGGTGTAGATTTGAGCACCAGCAAGAAGCTGATTTTGCACAGCAGCTAGCACTTCTGGCACAGTGTTGAACCTACGTCAATCTTTCATTTAGATTATTCAAGGCAAATTTGGCACAAAACCATATAATGCAATTTTAACTGAAATAAGCAATTAAGATAGCTGACGCCAGTTATGCACATGAATAAGGCATTCGGGATAAAAAGAACCTAGCTTTTAAAATAATGGTCAACCCTTTGCATACATCACAGTATAAGGGTGTTTATTGATAGTATTGTTCATCACTTAATAATTGGAAAGTTTCATCGTCAGTAGGTACTGAGAATATTAACTTAAATTACTAATAAATACTGTCTCTGAGCAGGTTCTTATTCCATATTTTTCATCAATCTTTAATGACTGGTCAGATTCCACAAGATTGGAAACTGCCAGTCATCCCAATCTTCAAAGACGTCAAGAAAAACATGGCTGAAAACTACCAACTGATATTGTTGATGTGTATGTGCTGTAAAATTATGGAACATTATCTCACGGTGCCACGGGAGGGACAAAGACGACAATCACCAACGTGATGAAAGAGATGACGTAGTAGGGCTAACCTAATGTTCGGCCATACCGGTTTTACCAGCCATATCTTCTGCAGAATCACAGTCCCATTTAACCTTATATCTTTGCCCATTTCATTTTTGGTGGAGGTGCTGGGTATTGCAAAAGACGGAGGAGGAGGAGGAGGAGGAGGAGGAGGAAGTAAACTTTATTGTTCTAGAAAGAGTAATTCAGCGGTCGGGCCGTATGTCTTCATCTTCTATTGGTTGATGACGATCACCGGCCTGCATGGTTGGCGCCCCTATTCCAGGGCACCACTGAGCGTGGCTGCTCATCGGGCATGATCCACCAGCCTCCATTGGAGGCTAGGGTCGCCGCTGGAGAGCACGCTCTTCCACTGCTCCGCACTCGGATTTTCTATTTTGTGGAATGCCTTATTGGTATTGCACTCCCATGTGATGTGATAAAGTGTGGGTATTGCTGAACTCCACAGCGGGCTTGTACTCGGCCGTCCTACCATGCTGACAGACGACCAGGCCTTGCGAGTATCAATGTCGGGTCTCAACGGTTGTGTGCAGTGACGCATTCGTATATGCCAAGCCATTCTTCGAAGTTGACTTAGTTGGTGCCGTTAACAGAGAAGGTGCCCGGGGTCGCGCAGATGGGTCAAGACGACTGACGGTTGCGGTGTCATGGATGCTGGTGGCCCAGGTGCGCCGGGTGCTGACACCAAGCACGGCAAAAGTTCTGGGAATTTGATAGCATCGGAATTTTGACAGAAGAGGACAGTTTAGAAAAGCTCAATGCTTTTTATCAGTCCTTGAACTGTTTCAAAGCAAAGTTGGATTTGACGGTGGTCGCTATAAGGTAGCCTTCTCATGGAAAGAAGATTGTGAGTAGCTAGACAGCAATCAAAGAAAAGCTTTAAAGTGAGTGCATCTCTGTGGGGAAAAAAATTAAAGTTTAATAGGGATTTTGGTGCGGAATATGGCTCAACCATTAAAATTTATATGAGAACATGCCTTGCTGAATGTAGACCGGACAGAAGTGGTGCGCCATGTCTTGTATTCATTATATTCCACATTACGCTGTTTGTAGTAAGTCAACAACTACAAGAATATGGATGATCTTTGAAGAGTCAGCATATGGACCTCATTTGTATGACTGAAGAAATGCTTAAAAAAGGACCTAATCTTCCGACTAACTTTGTTACTCCTCTCATTCGTTTTAGGATTAATCAAACTGCTTTGACTGCTGATATTTAAAAAAAAAAGATCTTGGCAGATTGAACCGTAGACTGATATCTTTGAAAGTAATAGCTTGTGCATTACAAGAGACCACTGCAAACTTGAGTGACTAACGTGCTCCTCAACCACCATAATAGACCTTACACAGAAAGCGGTACACTTATACAGCATAAAGACTTCCTCAATTATACGACACAATGTGCGTAACCTTGACTTTGCAGAAACCTGCCAAAGCCTAACAGTATACTAGGAGACGTGCAGTGTATTTCTAGTTGCCCCGAGAATGGCTCATAACTACTACGGGATACTGGTCAGCAAGTACGCAGCTTTACAAGTGTTCGTATTAGGACTGTTGAAAAAAAGTACCACATCAGAGCGTAATTTCATGCACGACTGCATCCCATAACTTCTTCCTCCGTCACCATCAGGAAGATATGCACACTGATGTTTTATAAAGTGCTGCTGTGTGACACGAAAATGCTGATTGCATGAGTTTATTTCCCCCTCTTCAAGCAGGCATCCATGGTTTAATAGGTAGAGCATTGAGCTTCTGTTGCTGGGGGCCACAGTTTTAAGCTAACCAACGAACGTCTTTGTTTATTTGAGCCAGTGAGCCAAGCTGACCATAAATGGCCAGAAACAAACCGTAAAGTGGGGGGAAGAGGCAAGGAAAGCTATCACTTTAAAAGCCTTGCTACAGATGAATATCAAAAAGAAGAAAAAAGGATACTGAGCTCTAAGAAAACTAAGAACAGGGACAGAGTCCGCCATCAACTCTCTCACAGTACTATGGTTGACTTACTTGAAAATTTGTTCTCGCAAGGGCTATGATCATATTTTGTACTCTCTCCCCTTCAAGAATGACAGAATATCTGATTGAATTAAAGAATTACCATACTTAAGAAAAGCAAGTCTGCAGAACTAATTGCACAAAAGGTGTCATGGATGCTACTCAAGCTACAAAAAGCCTGCCTAAAAGTGTACCTGAAATCAGTGTAGAGAACATGCAGATGGAATGGGCCACCGCTTTCTACTAAAACAAGACTTTAGCTTCTTCGTCCAGCTTTTCTAAAACATATATTTTGGCTGCCCCATTATAGGCCTTACGCTAACATTGAATCAAAGGGATATCAGCACCATACAGTCACAATGAGGACAAGCAGAGATCTACAATCATTGTCATTACATGCCAATGAAAAGAACTTCATTTAGTACCACTTTCACAACTGGGAAAGCTACATGCTTTTGTATGAAGGTACAGATGGCAGCTCTATCCAATAGACAGATGTTAAGCGGGTGTTGGACAGCCGTGGCAGCTGCTGGCACCACTCTGCTCTCCAAGATAAGTATTCTCCACTGATGTGAGAGCAGAATGGCTGAGAGGCACAATCCTGAACTGCCAATCTGTTGACTCTGCATTAATGTCCTTCCAGCAGAATGAGAACATTTCATTCTTTGTAGCTTCCTTGCAAAGGATTTTGGGATAATAGTGATTGGCAGGCGGAGGCATCACTAGAGATCAAAACAAGCAGGGGAGTTCTATATCTCCTCGCATGTTAACATTTTGTACAGGGTAGCCTGCTTCAGATGAATTTTCACATATGTCACTAGAGAAATAAACTCCACTGCAAACTGCAGAACTGCTGGCACCGTAGTTGCAGCAATGAAGGCACGAAATCAGAAAATAATTTTTAGCACTTCCTTCAAAACTTAAATACTCATGAATAAGTGTTGCAACACGTGCAATTGGACGACAATACAGTTATATTTCGATAAAAAGAGTTCGGTAAGATCGGCACTTTACTTCGTTAGACAAAGAATTTTGCTAAATTGAAATTCAGCCTCTTCACGAAGTACTGTCGCCAACTGATTCTTTTTTACTGGGAAGGGGCCTAATGATTCAACTTGATTCTGTTCCCCCATCCCCCCTTTTCCCTAACATACACCAGCATGCCATCAACTTGCTTAATAAAGTTGTTTTTTCTCCCGTTGCATTATATTTGCAGTAAGATCGTCTGATAAGTTTCACATTATTTCTCTGGGAATTTGTCGTTTTCTCAGCATGTCAAGGGCAGATTTTCTGAATGGATGGATGGATGTTATGAGTGTCCCCTTTGGAACGGCGGGGCGGTGGGTTACGTCACCAAGCTCTTGCTATTATACTGCCTAATGTCCTACCTAGGTTAAATAATAATAAAGAAAAAACGCTATGAACTACCACACCCAAATTTTCTGATCCCCTATTGCGAACTGTGCTTTTGTAAGACTCCGTTTTTTGTCGTTTTCCTACTTTTCTTCCACCAGTCCTCCAATCACCTCTTACTAATGCCGATTGCAGACATGTTTACTTTTCCACTGCTCCCGCTGAACCCAAGGGCTTCAAGGCCAGTGGTTCCTAAATCGACCGCTGGGCAGACATCTTCACTTTCTAATAAAACATGCTCCATAGTTTCCCCAGCTTTACCGCAGCAAGCACATGCTTCTTCTTCCTTCTTATATCTCGCATTATAGGTGCATGTTTTAAGGCATCCTGATCTCGCTTCGAAAAGTAATGTGCTTCCCTTTGAGTTATCATAAATTGTTTCTTTCCTGATTTCGTTTTTTTCTTCTTAAGTAGTTACTCATGGCAGGTTTCTTTTCATTGCCACCACCCATGAGATTATTTCAGCCTCTCTGACTTTCTGCTTTGTGTTGCCCACCCTACAGGCCGCATACTTGCTGGTAAGCTTTATAGTTTTTTTCCTCCACTGTGAATCAATGTTTTTCCTGTACAGATACTTGAACACTCTCCTAGCCCATTTACTTTCTTCCATATTCCTCAGGCCTTCTTCATACTCACTTTTACTGTGAGCTTCCCTCACTTCAATACTAGTCCAGCCCATATCACCCTACATAGCTTCATTTGTAGTCTTCCCGTGAGTGCCCAACGCGAGGCGACTCACTGACCTTTGGTTCCCATCGAGTCCTGATTGTACCCCTGATTTAAAGCAAACAACCACATTTCCAAAAGTTAGTCCTGGAACCATTACACCTTTCCACATACCTCATACTTATTGTATCCCCATAGCGCTTTGTGCTTCATTATGGCTGCCATTTCTCTTCCCCTTCAGTTATTTTTGCCTGTGTTTCCATATATCTATTGCCTTCGTTTATTCATATATCAAGGTATTTAAATTCTGCTACCTGAAGTATTTCCTGGTCCTGTATCTCCACTGTCTGTTCACTGTTTTCATTGAATAACATTACTCCTGATTTTCTAACATTAAATTTCAAACCTAAATTGTTGCCTTCCTGTCCAGATATTAGGCAGATGTTGCAAATCACTTTGCTTGTTAGCTAGCAACACAATGTCGTCTGCATAAAATAAACCTGGGAGCTGCTGCTCTACTACTGTACCCGCCTGTTCGTATGAGAGATTAAACCTGATATTACTTCCTTTTAGCGCCCTCTCCATCCTCACCATAAACGATGGATGGATGGCAGCTACACCCTTTGTAACGGGTGGCAGCTGGCGCCGCCTAGCCTTTTGCTGCCCCTCCTATTTTTTTTTCTTTATATCCCCTTCTCCTTAAACTAGTTTTCACTCCCCTCCTCCCCCCAAAATAAATATCTAAAATAGTATAGAAAACATTAGCTCCCCGATTTATGGTATTATCTCTCCCTTGATTTCCTCCACCAATCCTCCAGTTTCCCCTTCGTTACTGCCTCTTTTCTCGTCTATTTGCCCTCGTTCCCTGGGAAAACCTAATGCCCCTTCCATATCTGTCACGGTTCTCTCAGCCAGAGTTGAACAAAGTTCTGTGCATCTCAGCACTATATGCTCTGTGGTCTCAATTTCGGGTCCGCAAGCTGTGCATAAAAGGTCGACGTCTTCAAATTTAGCCCTGTATGTTTTCGTTTTCAAAACCCCCATCCTAGCTTCGAATAATAGTGAGCTGCCCCGTGAGTTATCAAATAAAAGCTCTCTCTTTATCTCCTGTTTTTGTGTCCTATACATAGCTAGCAATGGCTTTCCAAGCATTCTTTCTTCCCACCTTTTTCTTTTGGTCTCCTTCATCTCCTTTCCCACACTAGAACCACGTTGGGCCCCCTCCCTCGGCTGTAGGTATCTAATCCTCAGCTTCCTAGTTCTGAGTGTCCACTTTGTGTTCAAACTTTTCATGTATAGATATTTGTAAACTTTTGCCGCCCACCTTTTTTGCCCCAGTGCTGGGAGTCTGCTCATATTTTAGCTTGCTTATTGCCTCTCTACCTTCGAATGATGTCCATCCCGTGTCCCCCTGCACTCTCTCATTAGGGGTGTTCCCGTGCGCTCCTAAAGCCAACCTGCCTGCACTTCACTGTCTTGTTCCCATGCATGCCCGAACTTCCGATTTCATGCACAGTACTGAATTTCCGAATATGAGGCCAGGTACTATAACCCCTTTCCATAACTCTCCAACCACCTCGTACCAATTATAGTTCCATAGTGTCTTGCGTTTCATTACAGCTAAGTTCCTTTTCACTTTTTCAATCATAATTTTTTCATGTTCTTCCAAGTACTTTTTGCCCTCGTTTACCCATATGCCCAAATACTTGTATTTTTCAACATGATCAATCTTGTATTTCCAATGGTTCCCCCCTTTCTTCATTGTATACTATTATCCCAGACTTCTCTATACTGAATTGCAGTCCCAATTTTTCGCCCTCCTCTCCACATATCCTCATTAGTTCCTGTAGCCCTATTCGGGTGTCAGAAAGCAGTACAATATCATGTGCATACATCAGTCCGGCTAGTACTTGAGCTACCTTCTGCCCTTCCAGCACATAGCTTATGTCGGTTCCTAATGTGCTCTTTTCTAGCCTCTTTTCCACTTGGCTCATGTAAATCATAAAAAGCAGGGGCGACAATGAACAGCCCTACCTGAGACCACTTCTCATTTTAGCTGGTTTTCTAGTTTCCCCCTTCCATGTTATCTCTACCTCATTATCTGTATAAATTTGTTGTAGGAATCCAACCAACTTTCTATCTACAGCACATTCCTACATCTGGCTCCATAACTTTTCTCGGTTTACATTATCATAGGCTCCTCTAATGTCTAAAAAAGCTGTGGTGTTGGGCTGCTGAGCACGAGGTCGCGGGATCGAATCCTGGCCACGGCGGCCGCATTTCGATGGGGGCGAAATGCGAAAACACCCATGTACTTAGATTTAGGGGCACGTTAAAGAACCCCAAGTGGTCGAAATTTCCACAGTCCTCCACTACGGCGTGCCTCATAATCAGAAAGTGGTTTTGGCACGTAAAACCCCATAATTTTGTCTAAAAAGCTATACATAGCAGTTTCTTCCTGGCTGCCGCTATCTCTATGCACTGTGTTATAACAAATAAATTATCATCTAGCCTTCTGTTCCTTTGAAATCCATTCTGCAGCTCTCCCAAGATCTTGTCCCATTCTGCCCATTCCTCTACTCATCTTCACCATCTGCATTGCTACTCTGTATATGACTGATGTGGCAGTTATTGGCCTGTAGGATTTAATGTTGTCCTTTCTTCCCTTACCTTTGTAAACTAATATCATTCTGCTTGATTTCCAGTCTTGTGGAACATCTCCCCCTACAACTATTTGTTCAATAAGTTGTCATAATTTTAATTTACTTTTCTGGCCTAATATGCTTATCAATTTCATAGGTATGTCATCAGGTCCTGTCGCTGTTCCCACGGGGACATTGTGTTTAATTCTGTCCCGTTCCTTACTTGTCATCCCTCTGTTCTCCTCCTTTAATTCTGTCCTGCTGCTGTCATTGTTCTCCATTTCGCTACCCTCTGGCTCTGCAAATGCTGCCTCTATTGTTAACCTAATGTATTCCTGAGCTTCCTCTCCCTCTACCTTTGTTCCTTCTGGTGTGGTCAGTGAGTGATCAACCACCTCTGTCTTCTTACTCTGTTGCTTTATGTGTTCCCAAAACTTCGTAGAGGCATTTCTGTCTTTCTTTCATATCTCTAACAACCACTGTACCCCAACTTTTGCTATCTTGGCTTGAATTAATGCCAATGCTTCTCTTTTCATTGCAAGGTAATTCTCCCATTTTGTCTCCACCTCCTCTGGTGGGGCTCCCCTTTTCTTTGCTGCTCTGTGTTTTCTGCACGCATCTTTGCGTTGCTCTATGGCCTCCTTAACCGCTCGGTCCGACCAGCTTTTCGGTTTATGTTTTCCCTGCTTACTTCCTAGTTTCCTAATCTGTCCCTTCTCTAGCTCTCGTTTAAAAATACCTATTAACTCGTAGTATGTCCATGCCCTTTGCGTTTGCTTGGATACTATATTTTCAATGTTTTTCGCCACTTCTTGCAGCTGCCCGTCATTCAGTTTGCTCATACCTTTCCTTTCTTTAGTTTCTATCAGTGGTATTGTCTATCCAAAACTGATTTTGATTCGTTTGTGATCACTCCCCAGGCTTTTTGTACCTTCCTCATCAATTTTCATACCTCCTAACCATTCATACAGTTTGTGGGACATTAGGCAGTAGCCGATTTCAGAGTGGCAGTTATTTCTTTCCCATGTTATCTTCCCGTCGCATTTAATTTCTGTATTAACCATTACAAAATCATAGGCCTCACAAAAATCTACTAATATCTGCCCTGTTGCATCTGTCGCCCCGTCAAAGTATTCCAAATGTGCATTCATGTCCCCTAGGATGATTATCTCCCGTTTCATAGTTAACTCCCTGATGTCCTTGGCCATACATTTGAAATAACTTCAATCATGGAGAGCGACCTCTGTGTTGTATCCCGAAATGAGCGGCGAACGCCGATCGGGACCGCTTTCACGATGCTAACTGGCCTGGCTCACACGCGAGAGGGTAATGCATTAACTCAAGGCGTTTAGTACTACCGCCTCTACCGGTACTCACGCTTGTCATTTTGCACACGAGGTAGGGAACACTGGTCTCGGAAATGGCAGACACAACCAGCAGCACACACCAAATATAGAGGCTAGAAGGTTATCCTAGTGTCGGGAGCGGGCGCCCTTTCCCGAAGCGCCGGAGAAACCAGTTTGGATGCTTGGCGGGGTAGTTCGAAGAGGGCGCTGCGCTCCTGTGGCGGGTTACCGACGCCAGCCGAAGGAATGGAGACACAAGTCGTCGTCAGTTTTTGGTAGCACGTGTAACGACGTAGTTCACTTTGTTGCAGCCTTTATTTTCGTTGAGACCGTAGTGCCGCGGCTTGGTGCGATGCGACGTTGAACTTCTGTGATAATGCCTTCAAAAAAAGAGAGGACATGTTTTGTTCCCCTTTGTAAGGGCGGTTACAAGTCGTCTATAGAAAAGGTGTCGTTGTTCCGCGCTCCATCCGACCCTGTTCGCTTGAAGGCCTGGGCAAGGAACATCAAGAGAGACGTTGGAAAACGAAAGAGTGATGTTGGAAAACGAAAGGCTGACCACCTAACAGAAATTATTGATGAGCTATTGGATGATGGCAATTTGGAGTGTGCAGAATCTGTGTTGAAAACACAAGGCAAGCAGTTTGATCATGACAACTGTGTCGAAAAGCACAGTGACAGTAGATTAGTATATTATATAGCCGGTTATGTTGTCAGAAAGTCTTTAAAAAAATTTCCATGCCCAGAGTGTGCCTCTTGCCTTTGTATTTTGCCCCTACAAGCAGATTCTGATGCAAATTCTATACTAACCAGGCAGTTTGATCATGGGGGCTTGATCTACCCTTCCAAAACTGTTGAGGAGCTTGTTTGTAAAGTTGAGGACACATTTACTGTGTATTTCAGCAGGAATCAGCTTCATGCTTAAAGCATGGTCTGCTTTTTGCATTTCCTTCAGGGAGCGAAGCTTAAAGAAATGGGTTGCAGTGAGCATGGGCGGTGTTTGACAACAAACATAATAAAGTTCTATGCACTGACGAGGCTGCACTTCTTTGCAAAAGCAAAGAACATGGAACGGAGCACTCAAAGAGAAAAACAGAAGCTCCTGAAAATGAGGCGATGCCAGTAGAATGACAGTCGCGAAAATGCTCCCTGCTTTTGTACATACCTACCTTCGTTGTGCAATAAAAAAAATAAAAAAAATTGTAACATAGGTTTTGAAAGCGCTCCCCATACAGCGTTTTTGCGGACCATAGTGTGCAATTTTGTAAAGCTGCAATAAACTATATGCACAAGAAAAACGGAATGCATTCCATTTTCTCTCCACGCTTGTGGGCTGATTAGTGTCGCTTATCCCGTAGAAAAAAAAAAATATACCAACCCCATTTTATTACGGCCGCTTGCGTAGCTCCCGTCACTCTGGTTAAAATGGCAGCACAACAGGGACGAAGACAAGGCACATAGAAACACATGACAAGTGCACCGTCTAGTTTATGTGTGTCTTCATCTCTTACGCTGCCATCATAACCAGCTATGGGCGAACTAGCCCAAAACGAAGTTTTATTTCACCGCTCGTCACGATAAGCGTACTGGCCAATATTGTAAGGTTGACTAGCCCTCATAGATTATTGCGTGCCTGTTTTCTGAACTTGCAAATCGGCGGAAAGCGCCGGTCACTTGCGAGCGCCCGCTGCAAAGCGCGTCAGAGCCCGCAAGAGCAACCCGCCAGCGAGCGCTGGCGCCATCTGCCGGAGCATAGCAAAGTATTTCACGTCGGCACGCGCCTTCACGACACTAGGATAACCTTCTAGCCTCTATACACCAAATCCGGTATCAAAAAACATCGAGTGGTGCCACTATAATATATAGACGGAAATCTGGCGCCACCGTCTATGGGAGTTTTTTAAGAGGCGCCATGCTGTCATGGGATTGACCGTATGTCTCTGCGAGGTGGCTATGAAGCCACAAGCCAAGCCTCTCTATGTGCAAACAAAACATGGCCGCTGTCGGGGAAAGTCTGATGCTGGAGAGGGGTAGGTGTGGTTTCAAAGTTTACGTGTATGCCTTACCAAATAGGTTAGCTGCTGCTACAGTGAGAAAGGCTAGGTTTACAGAAACTCTTACAAACTGAATAAAAGATCATGCCTCATTCTTTTTTTCACTCCCAGCCCTTTCTTGAAAGCGCCTTAACAGGACGCGCCGTTGTTTTTGCATTCCTTATTATTTCCTGAAGCATTTCGAGTCTCCTTCACTAAACAATATTGCCACTATTACTTTAGCTTTGGTGTCATTAGGGTCTTCCATTTGGTGAATGTGAATAAACTAAACGGCGACTTGCTTTACAGACATCAAGCGGGCCTGCGAGCTTCTCGAGAAACTTCAACGCAGTAAGTAGTACTTGCGGATCCATGAATGTAAGCACGTCGTTGCTTTTTTTTTTTTTTTTTCTCGTAGCGTATTATTTTCTTGAACTACGGCGGTTGACTGCACTTGAGGGTGTATGTACTGATGTAGTGGCTGCCCCGTATACCTTGGTCACTTGGTATGTCGCCATCCACGTTCTTTTAACTTCGAAGTTGAACTCCCTCCATTTTAGCGCTTCGCATGTCATTGGTGCCACATTTAAGTACATTGAACTAGAAATCTACTTCACTGTATTTTAAGCAAAGCCCTCGATTCCGTCGCCACACAGTGCGCACTGAAGTACCGTAATACTTGTTTGACAGGTGGTGAAGTGCCATCGCAGAAGCTCGCTGCTCTTCAAAAGGTTCTCCAGAGTGAATTCTGCAACGCTGTACGAGAAGTATACGAACATGTCTATGAAACTGTCGACATCTCCGGAAGCCCCGACATTCGGGCTAGCGCTACAGCCAAGGTTTGTACCTCGCAAATGACGCAACGGTTGAAGCAAATCTATCCCGAAATCTTTTAAGGCTTTGGTAGTGTTTTAGAAAGTGAATTTAGTGTTCTGTGCCATTAGTGGATGCTGTACGAAAATTGTAGCAATATAAACCATGAAGTTTTGCCAACTAACATTCATGATCGTTGAAAGCTTTTCTCTAGGTGTGTACGTTTGGCTACCAAAACCTGCCACGATAGAAGGGACGAAGTTTATCATTTGAGCTTTTGTTAAGAGAGCCTATTACCAAATTGAGACACTGATGAGTTTTATTATACACAACTGTGGCGTCTTGGGCTAGTCTGTACGTACTCTACAGGGGAACAGCGCGAAAAGACGAAGGACAAGAAGGCACCAGCACTGGTGTGTGTTCCCCTTCTTGTCCTTCGTCTTCTCGTGCTGTTCCCCTGTAGAGGGCGAGAAAAAACTTTGGGCAAACCTCATGTCAATAGCCCCACCGCTCCCGTCCAAGCCAACAAGAGGTAACAGCTAAAGTAACAGGCTATGCATAGAATAGTACATAGTGCAAAATATGAGAAAATAGTGTAGAAAAACAACAACAGAGATAGGCTTTTGTACTAATTGCTTCTTTGACAAGAAAACAGGATATAAATAACAAACATCAAGTGTGTCCAGACAAGCCGCAGTGTGGGTTGTCACAGATATATGATGGTACCGCTGTCACGTTTTGTGCGGGAAAAGAAAAAAGCTTTTAATGGCATGAATTGTCCCTGAAGGCAAGGTTAACCCATGGCAGAATTTTCACTGATTAAAAAGTGTATTAGCCGGTAGAGGTTATTGTTTAAAATAGAGTAAGCAGTGAGGAAAGACAGTGCCAAAGTACTCTTGTGCTCGCTTTAGTTCTATTATCCATGATTATTGATAGACATGCAGCTTGTTTGTAATAATCAGGTGTGCATAGAAAATCGCCAGCAAAATCATCGTGAAGTCTGGGCACATTCACAGAAAAGCATTAACTTGCCATTCAGAAAGAAAGAAAAGATGCTGCTTGTTTATAACACCTAATTATCTGAAAGGTTTTCAAAGCTTGCTTTCTTTTAAGAGCTATTATACTATCTGTATCTGGATTCATGTAATATTTAGGGGTCAGAATTTATTTAGTTCGGTTTGTGTTGCATAGTTATGAATGTGAGCACTTATGTTCAGAATAAATGCGGCTGATGTACAGAAGGTCGAAAGGTTTCTTAACGGCTAAATAAAAAGTTACTTTTCTTATATTCAGTATAACTGATCAAACCATTGCCATGTACCAAAACTGCACTGCGGAATGTTATATCTGGTCAGAGTTTATGGTCCTGCAGGTCAGCCTTGGGGCATATTTGGTGCCGTCTTCTCATTCACAGGCAACAGTGGCAGCATTCGCAGCAAGTGAAGGCCACGCACACCCACGAGTTGTGGAGCTGCCCAAGACTGACGAGGGCCTTGGCTTCAACGTGATGGGGGGCAAGGAACAGAATTCGCCGATCTACATATCACGGATCATCCCAGGGGGCGTGGCTGACCGTCATGGGGCCCTCAAGCGGGGTGACCAGCTGCTCTCTGTCAACGGTGTGGTGAGTGAGAACTATTTTTTGAGGTTCACCGAAGAAAAAGATGAATTGTTGCTAAATCATGAGGCGACACTTCTAAAACATCAATGTTGACGGGTCACTCTTACAAAAAGCAAAGGATCAGTGTTCTGGAAAATTGTATAATTGAAAAAGATGGCCGATTTTTGCCTCCTAATTCTCGAAGCAGACCCTTGCTATGTTGCAGATTGTGGCCATTGCTGGCTGGCAGCGGGTGGACAGTTGCCAACTCCTAAAAGAAGAATTGCAGTGCCTTTCAAAATACTTAAGAAGAAACTTTCATAGGCTTCTCCTGAGGAAAAAAAGATATGTGAAACAACATTGAAATCTGTGACATCAATGTAACAACACTGTCCTTGATCGCTTATTAATTTCAAAAAAAGATATATATATATATATATATATATATATATATATATATATATATATATATATATATATATATATATATATATATATATATATATAGAGAGAGAGAGAGAGAGAGAGAGAGAGAGAGAGAGAGAGAATGGTGTAACCAAGTGTGGAATTGAACAAATGCCATTTATTTACAGCTTTGTATTACATTTGTGTAAGACATCTATGATAATTATCATATGTTTACAACCTAAGCCTCCGCTCCTCCCTTCAAGGGCCCGTCATCAGGTTTGGCCATTTTGAACTGACAAGTGCAGTGCATACAATGTGCGCTAACGATCGTGCCTGCAAAGTATTACACCGCTACGTGCTGTGGGAAGAGCTTAAATTTCAAACCAAATGTTTGCCCTTTTCCCCGCAGCCGGAGAGTCAACATATATTGTGCAAGTGCACCTGTATACATGGCAGTGCTGTGACGTCGCTCATAGTAGGACATGACTTGGAGAGCTATTCAATACATCAATTATTTGTTTAATCTGTTGCTTTAATAGATGAATTGAACGTTAGAGAAATAAAACCTGCAAACCAAATGTCTGCATGTCTTTGTTTTACTTCGTACCGTAGCAGGAGAGATATACAGCTAAACCACGATATGACAAACTTCAATATAATGAAATTCTCGATATAACGAAGTATTTAACTTTTCATAACTTCTTGTCCATAGAACACCATATATGTAGAACTTCAGCATAATGAAGTGGGTTTGTATGCGATTTCAATATAACAAAATTTCACTTCCGCCAGAAAGGAATTCTGAGGCAATAAATGGAAGCATCTGCAGGCGCAGATAGACAAACGATTGAATTACAAGCGGGTGCTTGCAAATGCACCTCAAATCGCATGCGGTGTGACGAGAGCAACTGCCAAAGTGGAGTCACATCATGTACCGTATAAAATCCAAATGTGGTAAGATGCTATCGCGCCCCACACACTTTGTGCTTTAGGTCAGTGAAAGTGTGTGAGGGAAATACAAGGAAGATGGTTGCTTCACGAGTGAAGCCTTGTCATGCGAGAAAAGGGAAAGAGAGAGGTAGGGGAGCGAGCTCGTGGTATCAAGTGCGTGCGAGGGGACGGAGTTGGGGTTCTAAGTTGGCAGCCGTCTCAATTTCTGGTGCGGGTCTTGTGTCGGCTGTGGCTGCGCGTGGCTTAAGCGCGGCTGAGCTCAAATGCAGCCGTGTACCCAGGTTTAGAGGTAATCTGCCTCATGTGCAAAGAGTGGGCATGCTGAGACGGCGTGGCACCATGTAAACTATCTTCCCAGCCTGTTTAGTATTGGAGGTTGTGTAATCTCAAGTTTCGGTGACCCGTTGGAGTGAGAGGCAGACGAAGCATTTGTTCCTCGTTGCTGGCACTTTTTATGATAGCATCGTCCCAGTGCAGGTGACGCTATCAGCTGTGGGGTCGGAGTGCACGCGAAAGCGTGGCTGGCTTCGTTTAATTTGTACCCTCGATGTGGCGTGAATTTATCAACTGTTTTTTCAATTCGAATTTGCTTTTTTTTTCGATTGCCCGATAATTCAGAAAATTCTGCGGCCCCATTCCGTGTAAGAAAAATTGATCGGCGACTGTACTTATTTGCATATAAGGTCAAATTTCAATAAAATGAAATTTTTATATAACGAAGCAAATTGCCGGTTTTACCTACTTCGTTATAGTGAGTTTTAACTGTACATTTGTTTCATCTGCTTGTTCCCATGTCGTGCATACATGGGCAGAGAACGAAGCTGTCATTTTTTACCGTGTTCTGGCGCGCGATTATGCTGTGTGATCCACTTGCGTTTATGTCAGTGTCGTGTAGCACTGACTTGTACTGTTAGTCAGATGTTCTTGCCCACAGTGCGCAAAATGGTGCGCTGTGCAAAATGAGGCAAATACAACAGCTCACATGGGAGACCGTTAACGAAAGTGCGCTGCATAGCAAAAAGTGCGAGAGAAAAAGAAAAAGGCAGGGAAGGAATTTCGCTTGCGGAGGCTAGACGGGGGCCAGTGGAGAGAGTGTCTATGTTGGCAGTGGTGCTCATCTCCTGAAATCATGAGTTCGCGGCACTGAAATATTTATATCTCAGCTGTTATTGAAACAATTTGAAAAATTATTGCGGTAGAATGCTCCCTAGAGGGCACATAACGACTACCAGCGTGTAACGATAATTTGCTATGTGGCTTGGTGAGGGGCTATTTAAGGCTTTGGTCACATTTGCCAACTCTGGGGCATGCTCACTTCTAGTGTTCAATTAGTGTTCTAGTGTTCAGCCACCAGCCACAATTAACTCAGTGGTGCTCAGGCGGACAGACTACTATGTAGCAACATGGTACACAGTTCTGCGTTCTGAGGAAAATGTTTTAGCGACCATGGATATTTTGTTTCGATTGAGCTGCTGACAAAGAAATGGAAAAAGAGAGCAAAACTGTTTACCATACCAGTGTTTACCAATCTTCAGTACCAGAAGCCTCTCCACAAATTGTCTTGCAGGGTGTTTTAAATGCTTTGGTGATTGACTGTACATGCGTCCACTGCCAATGCAGCAAAAGCTCTTGCACTGGAAGGCAGGAGGAAGCAATGCATTTGGATGAATACGGCACTTATTAAGTTGTACATCTCCCGCTTCTTCTTTATACTAGTGCCAATGGCAAGCTGTGCTGCATGTCTGTTTCTGTGTCTGTAGCTGCTTAAAGAAAAGAATCAAAGGTAATGCTGTCGAAACAGAAAGCAACATTATATTAGATGTGACAGATCAGTCACTTTCTGTAAATTTTGATTTTGTTGCACTACACCTTTTTGTGACAAGCCAAATAACCTAATCATGTTCACAGTGTGTTTGCAGTGAATGCCTAGAGTACCATAGAAACCTGCATGTAATATGAGGTCTTTTTTCCCCAAAATTTGACATGCAGGATCTTCATCTCGTATTATGTATGGGTACCAAAACCTTCCACGTTGTTTTGTTTACCTTGTCACGCTTTATGTTTTGAAACATGGTTCAAAGCAGCGGGCACCATCGCCATTGTCATCAGGTGCTGCTACAGAAGGGCACAGTCAAAACCATGAACACCCTTACCCGTTTTACCGAAACATCTGCCAATTGCCCCTTATATTTAAAAGGCAACAATAACAACTTGCCAAGGCCTGCATACCACAGCACTGACCACGGTGACTATTTCCCCCCTTCCCTGTTGCTGAGATGAACGATGCGACCACCCAGAGGCAGCAACTGAAAAGCGATTTTTAGAGCATATCAGTATTTCTATGTGTAGCGAAGGCCAGTAGGCCCTGGTTTACCCGTTTTATGAGCTGTACTGGGTTCTAATTATGTTGTTGCATTTGTGCATGCCTTTAAGTGAGGAATATGGTAGGGTTTGTGGTATCTACATTACTTTATGTGGTTAAAGCATCGCTTTTTTTTTCGCAGTCCCAAACTACCCCTTGCATTGTATACACATTCGGCATTGTACTGTGCTTGGGTTCTTGGTGCCAAGTTTAATCTTTAACATAGATGTCCAAATGGAACATCCACTGCACCATGTCCTCTGTAATTTCTTTGAAAGCAAGTTTACACGAGCATTTCAGATGTCAGTCTCCTGCTAATTTCTTGATTTATACTTCTGTGGCACATGGCACAAGGCATGTATGATGGCAAGTCATTGAAGGACACGGAGGCCTTCACAGTGTCACCTTATGAAAGTGACTTGTTCTTTAGCACCAGAAATGATGAAACACAGAAAGGACATGAGCACACCTCCCAGAAAGTTTGTAGGGAGTTTAGAAGTAGCATACCCATGTGCTCTTGCGTACCCAAAGCCCTGTGCCCTGTTTGCATTGTTTTCTACTCCTTTTTTGTTGTTTTGTACACCTCTTTGTGTGCTTTTGTAAGCCAGGTGGTTTTCGTTCCTGAACTTTGGGTGCACCAAATCTAAAACTTTCCAGTCTTTTTTATCCTAAAGGACCACGGAAGCTACACTGACGTGTGTGTATCTCCTTTCTGATTTATGAAGTAAGCTCCTGTCTGCAGTCCTTTTTGGGAAAGCCTCAGTTGCTTTTTCAATAAAACTACAGTTGAAAGTAGTGCATTGTCCCATGAATTTGTGTCTTATCTGTGTTTTAGTTGCCTTTAAGGCTAGAAAACATGAGTCTCGACAAGCATGAACTGGCCCTAACCTTGAGGGGCAGGGGCCTTTGGCATGTTGCATGTTCCCTTTTAATGTTCAGTTGGATTATTTTGGTGGGCTGTTTTATTTGTTCTACTTTGACTTCGTAGCCACCAGTCTCGGATAGTTCACTGTGGTCATTGTAGAGGTAATCCAAGAGGTAGGTAATGGCTGTGTGGTCATGCTCTCCTTGTGCTATGCACAAATGCCGCATGTGATATTGGAGGGTCAGTCATAGTGAGGAACTCTCTTTCTTTTTATCCACACTTTCATACATTGTGCTTTGAATCGCACTTAACCCAGCATCGGACATTTTTATGTGTATGCTAATGCAACTCTGACATCTCTTCTGTGAGTACTCGAGTATCGTGCATTTACCAGGTTATGGAACTACTATGGGACAAAGGATGTTTTAGAGGTCAACATCACATGATTAATAAAGCATTCCAGATTTGAAAAAAAATCCCCATGCATTAAACGTAATTGTTAATTGTAAAAATTGTGGCTGTGTTCACTGCTTGTGCAATTAAAACAGCAATATGTTTGGTTTATCTTTATCTGAATTGTAATAATGTCCAGGCTAAGACAGTTTTTATTGCAGTGGAATACTGGGCTTGCTCACTAACTTGTTTTTTTGTTGTTGCCAAAATATTGTCACTAGATTGTAGTCATAGTAGTGTCAGTACTTGGACCATCATGATCACTTTGTTGTGGGTATGCTGCCCTTGGTTTATATCTCCATTACCACCTTCTCTCCCTTTCCCTTCATTTTTAAAATTTTCCATGTCTGTGCTGTTGCAGAGTGTGGAAGGCGAGAACCACGAGAAGGCAGTGGAGCTCCTGAAGGCAGCCCAAGGCACTGTCAAGCTGGTCGTTCGCTACACCCCTAAGGTACTGGAGGAGATGGAGATGCGATTTGACAAGCAACGTGCCACTCGTCGTCGGGTTAACGCCTCTTGAATGTTCTCGGGAATGGAAACAGGACCTGTCTAGACACGACGATGCAGCATTTTGATCTACTTGCCATTGCTTTATGTAACCTACATGTCCTTTGTGCAGGGGCAGTTTTTAACACTGTAGGAGTGCAGACATTGGAATTTGAGATTTTGTAGAGATGTTACTAGCGACAGAATCAAATGTATAGAATGTGCATAGACATGCAAGATATTTTTTTGCTACCAGGCTTTCTTTTTACTCACTGACCGCGTCTTGACTTTCTTTTTTGCCACATACCTAATGTTGTGTTGCAAGCTCTAAACAACACATGTAACAATTTAGATAGATCTGATGTCTATGCCAATCCTAAAAAAACAGCTGCATTATGTTGCGCTTCTCTCACTCCTCTTTTGAGTTGCAGGCATTTTCATGTCTCAAGCTCGTTAGGTGATAATTTTGTCACACCTAATGTCATCTGTGCGCCTCTTTTTAGATGCAACGTTAGTGCAATTGCATTGGGTTTGACAGATTGAAAAACTAACTGAAAGCTTGTTAGCAAATCATTAATGAATTGTATCCTGGCAGCATTATGGTGCATAAGCAATGGGCACAGTGTCTATGTTTTTGGGAATGATTCATGAAAGTTTCAATTTCTTCAGTCCTTTAAGGCTGTGCAATGTTTTACGTTCATCATTTTACTGTTGTGCAAGTCTCTTGTGCTCACCAATATGTTATCCATACATGGTAATGCTTCTGTAGTCCAGCTGATTTTAGTAAATAAAGCTAACGCACACTGCTTGCAGATTCATCAACAAGTAGTTGGTTAACAAATGATGGTCAGCACTCTTCCTGGCAATAGTTCTCTGAAATGCTGAAGTCTTTTAGGTTGGTGTACTCCTATGGGTGGTTTGCTTACACTTCCATTGGTTCTAGTTTCTGTGCCCTGTTCTAGAGTGGCGGTTGCTGTCAAAAGCAAAACCTAATCGGTATTGAAGCTGAATGAACCTCCACATTCCACCTGTTTTCACAAATAAGAGCAGCTCATGTGCTGCCATTGACAACTGCAATCAGTGTGGGAAGGCTAATCTAACGTTCTCTCTAAGTGTGATGTACATCAAGCGATACTTTAATTCAGTAGTCCTTATTGTAGCCTCATGCCAGTAAATCATTGGTCGACGCTGTTCAATACTATCTTATGATAGCACTAACATGACAAGATAAAAGCATCGGTACACATAACGGGCATCACATTTCTTTATGTTCAGGCGCGTCATTTATGGCTAGCTTAACACAGGCATGGCTCTGCAAGCCAGTACAGGCATTCAGACCCTTGTCCGGAGACTTGAGAAAGTGGCTTCAGAAAGGTAGTGCAATGTTTACTTCCTCATTCTTCAGTATTCTCTACAAAATGCATAATGTTTATTATATGAAGGATGCTAGATAATTTTAAAGTTGCTTGCTTGTATATTGAATATGGCCTCGTTTTGGCATTCCCTGTGAGTAGTGGTTGCGTCACTAAAATCTGATTAAGCACATATGTCAGAGAAAAGTGTTAATAAAATGTGATCTTCACTCTTTATGATTGAACACAAGGCTTTACGAATGTTATGTGAGACTAATGTCAGACAAAAACTAGTACCTTGAATTATGGGCACTGAACTTTGCCCATAGATGTTATGTACCAGTCGTTACCCACCTTGTACATTACTGATTGGCATATTACTGATCTTGCTCTGTGACCATATGTGGGCTTTACATATGCATTGTCACTACCATGTTTCCTTTCTTTTTGTATTCATAAATTTGCATAAATGATTGGCATGTACGCGTTGTGGCAGTGTGAAAGAGTACACCAGACTTGTGTTGAAAGCTGGTAATTTTTCTTTTAGCTGCACTGAAATGATAGAAGAGCTCCATGAGAGGGATTTTCAATGCAAGAAGTGGTACCATAGAGCAGACAGCAGTCAGTATGGCTCTGACTTAAGCATTTACTGAATCCAATGTTTGAACACAGATGAATGTGTTTCCTTTCATGTTGCTGCGGAGTGTACATGCAAGCGACGCATTTTTCAGCTATAGCAATCTGGCCTGTGTTAAAATTTTCCAAACCAGCATGTTCACAGTCTAGTTTCATCACAACTAGCCTTCCTCACCTGTACATCTTCTAAACCATGAGTGTATATACACACTTACCGTTTGAATGAGTTCTTGTGGCTGGGATTTTGTCAGTTTTTTTTTTTTTCATTTCATAAGTAATGTTCTTTGTAGAGGCATTTCAGCCTACTCCTCTAAGTTATAATATTGCATGAGATGTGTTATTATTGTCTGGAGGGCAGTGAACTGTGGAATTTCTCTAAGTTTGACTGATGTCACTACTATGTGTATTAGCAGTAAAGCCCTTCCAATATGTTTTTAATGGGACCACAAGTGCAGAATGTAGTAGACAAGAAACATGCATTTCCATGTTAGCATCACAGGTGCTGGGCCTCAGCATCATTATAACCATGAAGAGGCATCAGAAGAGGCACCATCAGAATATGTAAACGGGGTTCTACTATACTGCTTTTAAGCTAGCCTCATGGACTTTTACTAATGAATAGTACTTATTGCAGTGGACGAAACATTACAAAGCAGCTGAGTTTAACCTGTTTTGTTGCTTGTTAGTCTGTCCAAAAGTAACCACGGTGACATGCTGGTTCTGCCTAATATTTCCATGATCACAGTTACTGTGGGCTGTAAATTATGGCAAAAGTGGCTGTGCTGTTTTTGTAAGACTGCTGCTCATTAAAGATTTACACATGTTGTGATGTCCAGTCTCGTAAAATGTTTGTAAGTGATGCTGGTCTGGCAGGATTCATTTTCCCTGCCCTTTTCTATTTTTCACTCATCGGCAGTGTGACAAAACATTGGAACTATAATTAATACAGTTATGTGGTTGTGGCACTCTAAAGAACATATTTCTGTAGTTGCACTGAGGCTTATGACAGGCAAAGTGCTGGCGCTTTCCGCAGCGCATCTTAGTCATTTTTCACTTGTAGCAGCTTTGATGACGCAAGTGACAGTGTGGTAAAGACGGGGACGAAGATGAGTGATGCAACACAAGTGCTGACTTCGCTAGAGGATGTTTTTCATGTATATTGCCGCCAGGTGTCACGAGCCAGCACTGAAAAACAAAAGTTGGGTTCAATTGCCTGTCATAGAAAGTTGAGCGCTGGTGTAATATCTTTTCCATCGTGGTGGCTTCAGTTAAGAATTCAGCCACGGTCTTCGGCGGCTTCGAACAAGGCCAGCAAATAGCTGTTCCTTAACTCCCCGCATTAGATGGCGTATCTTCTTTTCCTCGGACATGGTTGGGTCCACCCGACGGAAGAGGCGCGTCATATCCTCGACGTACGACGTCACGCTCTCGTTCGGCAGATGAATGCGGGATTGGAGCGTTTAAATGTTTTCCAGAATATATCTTTGACTGAAATCAGCACTTGTGTTACTCGTCTTTGGCCTTACCTTTACTGTGCTGTACAATAATATACCATAACGACTGGCCCAGTTTCCTGTTCTACTCAGGTGCTTTTATTGTATTGGCATAGCAGTGATGCTGTGTAGTGATATGCAGTGCTACAACTTGTATGTCCCATTAGTGCTGCTCAGGCTTTCACATTAGTACTGTTCAGGCTTTTTTCTCAGCAAAGCAGCTTGGTGAATGCCCCTGTTGTCCTGTAGACTTGGAGCACCTGAATGTAGCTAAGATTATGTAGCACACCAGCTGGAGTTGATGTGAGCAAAGGCGCTTCACTGCATGACGTTCCAAATGGTGTCAAAATTATCCTTTGCCCAAGTTGGGGTGGTGCGTTTATTTATTGTGGCTCTTCTCGCAAATACAGAAGTGTCAAAAATAAAAACGCACTCCAGAAAAAAATCAAGTTATACAGCATCGAAGTGCGATAAAGCATATAAACACCGCCACACTGCAAGTGTGGGTATGCGATCTGTAGGCTTATGTAGGTAGACTTCTGTTTTTCCATGCTCGTTTTTCTTAAGAATGCTGCATTTTCACATGCAGTCCAACAACCACATGCTTTCAGTGAAGACTAATGTATGCAAATACAACATTTTACATGTCACTTTCTTAACTTTGCTATGTCAGACTGTTGCATCATGGAAACAGTTAAACCATACACGAGTGATTGGTCCCCCATCTAAGTCTACGTCAAGTGGAACCTTTTATTTCAATGGCGCACTGCATTCTTGAACTTGCGTTGTCATGTAAACTTTCATCACCATCATCATCAGCCTGTTTTATGTCCACTGCAGGACGAAGGCCTCTCCCTGTGATCTCCAATTACCCCTGTCCTGCGCCGACCGATACCAACTAGCATCCGCGAATTTCCTAATTTCATCGCTTCACCTAGTCTTTCGTCGTCCTCGATTGCATTTTCCTTCTCTTGGTACCCATTCTGCAACCCTAATGGTCGAACGGTTATCTAACCGGCGCATTACATGACCTGCCCAGCTCCATTTTTTTCCTCTTGATGTCAATTAGGATATTGTCTATACCCATTTGCTCTCTGATCCAAACCACTCTCTTTCTGTCTCTTAACGTTATGCCTAGCAATCTTCGTTCCATCGCTCCTTGCGAGGTCCTTGTTCTCAAGCTTCTTTGTCAGTCTCCAAGTCTCTGCCCCATATGTCAGCACTGGTAAAATGCACTGATTGTATACCTTCCTTTTCAGTGATAATGGCAAACTTCCAGTCAGGAGCTGGCAATGTCTGCCGTATGCGAACCAAACCATTTTTATTATTCTGTGAATTTCCTTCTCATGATCAGGGTTCCCCGTGATTAATTGACCTAGGTAAGCGTACTCCTTCACAGACTCTAGAGGCCGACTGGTGATCTTGAACTCTTGTTTCTTTTACCGGCTATTTATCATTATCTTTGTCTTCTGCATATTAATCTTCAACCCCACTCTTACACTCTCTCTGTTGAGGTCATCAATCATTTGTTGTAACTCGTCTGCATTGTTGCTGAATAGAACAATGTCATTGGCAAACTGAAGGTTGCTGATATATTCACCGTCGATCTTTACTCCTAAGCCTTCCCAGTTTAATAGCGTGAATACTTCTAAACATGCAGTGAATAGCATTGGAGAGATTGTGTATCCCTGTCTGACCAATTTCTTTATAGGTATCTTCCTGCTTTTCTTATGTAGAATTAAGGTAGCTGTAGAACCTCTCTAGATATTTTCCAAGGGGTATTTACGTAAGCATTTTCTGCTCCTTATGCTTCTGACTGCTGGTATCTCTACTGAATTAAATGCCTTTTCGTAATCTATGAAAGCCATATAGAGAGGCTTATTGTACTCTGTGGATTTCTCGATAACCTGACTGATGTCATGGATGTGATCCATTGTAATGTATCCCTTCCTGAAGCCAGCCTGTTCCCTTGGTTGTCTAAAGTCCAGTGCTGCCCTTATGCTATTAGAGATTATTTTGGTAAATATTTTATATAATACTGGGAGTAAGCTAATGGGCCTATAATTTTTCAATTCTTTGTTTCCCTTTTTGTGGATTAGTATAATGTTTGCATTCTTCCAGTTTTCTGGAACCCTTGTAGTCAATAGACACTTCGTATAAAGAGCCGCCAGTTTTCCAAGCATTATGTCTCCTCCATATTTGATTAACTTGACTTTTATTCGATCTTCTTCTGCCGCTCTTCCTCGTTTCATGTCTTGCAGGGCTTGTCTAACCTCATCGCTAGTTATAGGAGGAATTTCTGTATCCTGTTCATTACTGTTTGTAATTGAGGTATCCTGACTCCTCTGGGTACTGTACAGGTCAGTATAGAATTCTTCCCTTGCTTTTACTATATCTTCAAGATTGCTGATGATATTACCCTACTTATCTTTTAGTGCATACATCTTGGTTTGTCCTATGCCAAGTTTCTTTCTCACTGATTTCAGGTTCCGTCCATTTTTTACGGCTTCTGCAGTCTTTCTCACGTTATAGTTTCGAATATCACTTATTTTTGCCTTGTTGGTAAGTTTTTACAGTTCCGTGAATTCTATCTTATCTCTTGAGTTGGAGACTTTCATTTTTTGTCCTTTCTTTATTAGGTCCTTTGTTACTTGGAAGAGCTTGCCTACTGGTTGCCTTGGTGCCTGGCCTCCCACTTCAATTGCTGTATCTGAAGCCAACCTAGTTACAGTTTCATTCATTAGCTCTATGTCATCATCATCTCTCTGTTCTAAGGCTGCATATTTGTTTGCAACTACCAGCCTGAATTTGTCTGCTTTTACCCTTACTGCCTCAAAATTGACCTGTTTCTTCTCGACCAATTTTGCTCTTTCTCTCTTCAAATTGAGGTGAATCCTAGCCCTCACTAACCCATGATCACTGCACTTTACCCTACCTACCACTTCTACATCCTGCACTATGCTGGGATCAGCAGAAAGTATGAAGTCAATTTCATTTCTTGTTTCACCATTAGGGCTTTTCCAGGTCCACTTTCTGTTGCTACGCTTCCTGAAAAAGGTGTTCATTATTCGAAGGTTATTCCTTTCTGCGAATTCTACCAGCATTTCCCCTCTAGCGTTCCTAGAATTGATGCCGTAGTTGCCAATTGCTTGTTCACCAGCCTGCTTTTTCTCCACTTTTGCATTGAAGTCGCCCACTAGTACAGTATACTGAGTTCGCACTTTTCTCATCGCTAAATCAACATCTTCATAAAACTGATCTACTTCTACATCGTCGTGACTGGATGTTGGAGTGTAGGCTTGTACTACCTCTAATCTATACCTCTTATTAAGCTTGATTACGACTACAGCTACCCTCTCTTTAATACTGTAGAATTCGTCAATATTGCCTGCTGTGCCCTTATGGATTAGGAATTCTACCCCATATTGCTTCTTATCAAGGAAACTTCTATAGCAGAGGACATGTCTGTTATTCAGCAATGTATAAGCCTCGCCAGTTCTTCTAATCTCACTAAGGCCAGTGATATCCCAAACAATGTCTGATAATTCCTCAAACAGTCCTGCTAAGCTAGCCTCACTCGAGAGGGTTCGGGTGTTAAATGTTGCAAGCGTCAGTTTCCATTGGCGGCCTCTCTGGATCCAGAAATTCTTAACACTCTCTGCTGCGTTACAGCTCTGACCGCCGCCTTGGTCAGGTGCTCCGCAGCTGCTGGGGACTGAGGGCCATTTCATTGAGGAGATCATTTTATTAGGGAGGTTGTGGCTGAATACTGCACCAGGAAGGCCAATTCTTGTTCTGGTGAGGGAGTGTCTTTGTTCAAGCTTAGTGGGCCTTCCTAATTTAGTTGTGCCTGGATTAGTATAGCTCCACTCGCTCTCGGCAGCTTTTGCCGGAGACAAGCGTCACTCCAAGTCTGCAGATAAAAATGTTCATAGTTGATGCTAGTGGTTGTTAGTCTGCATAGAAGTATAGCGCAGTTAGCAAGTTACAGGGCAGTAACTAGTATCATGTAGCAGCGGCTTGTGGAAATTAACCAGCGCACTGGCATGGCTTTCGAGATTGCAATAATGAGCCACTGTGATTTCGGAGGCTATGCACGCAGATATTTACATGATGCTAAGTGAAACATTCTTTTTTTTCCGAAATGTTTGCCCTCCAAAGTCAAGGTGCGGGCCTTACACAAGTAAATAATCTTTTTCGTACAGTCCTCTTAGCATCTTGCAAGTTGTGTAGAGTTAAGCCTCCTAAGGTGCATGAGGAAGACGGCATCCCAATTCTGTGAAATAGAGAGCTAAGCAGACAGCAACCATCTTGAGTATCATTCCAATTCTGCCAACGCCAACTAAGACACATTCATTAAGACGGCATCAAAGTGAAGAATGATGTTACTTTGTCGGTCCAAACAAGATGGCGACTGGGCAGCCTGCACGGAAACCTGACGGAAGGTTTACCTGCGTGCAAGAAAGCGTAGTCGGGCTTTCTTTTACACTTAAACGCTTCTGTGCTGCACTATTGTATCCCAAATGCTGACCAATAATGACATTACTTAAATGATATTGCGCGACACTAAAAAACGACACGGACGTGAGAGAAGATGGCACACCAAGCGCTTGGTGTGTCGTCTTCTCTCACGTCAGTGTCGTTTTTTAGTGTCGCGCAATATCATTTAAGTAATGGATTACCAACTTGCCCGGAATGCTGCTCTCAATAATGACAATTTTCTATTGTGGATTTTTTAATGAAAAACATTGTTGGCATTGTTTTAAGTGTTTGTCTTTCAAAACCTCAACCATTATCACAAAACTGAAATTTAACAGCACTATACGACATACTATGCGATACTCTTCACTCTCGGATGACCAGCCAAGTGCATTGTGAATCCTGATGTCTTCTTCACTCGCAGAGCCGTAAACTTCATCTTTGGAATCTCCCAATCCATCGCTGCATTTGGCTTTCCTTTTTTGTTGTAAAGAACTCAATGAATCTTGAGCTACCAGTGGCGGCATCTTTTTAAAGACCTCGGCTGTGAACTTGTTTTATTTCCTCCTCCACAATAAACTTGTCCCTGCTTGTACTGCCCCATGGATTGTGTGCTGTCATCTACCAGAAGCGCAACAAAGCACTGAGACGAAACCAGCTTGTCCATGGCATTGCTAGAAAATGAAAAGAACCGCTGATGAGCATAGCCTGACCTTGGCCGTTTCTACCAGAAATGTGTTGATGAATCAAGCTTGCCCAGGGCACGGAAGGGGTTAAAGTGAGCCACATTTTGTTTTTCTTGAGTTTGCGTGCACAAATTGTTAAAATATAGTGGTAATGCTTTTTTTGTCAACAGGTGGGGAGGGGGTGCGGGGTCAAGTCACAGAGACGCTTTCCAAATGCATTCCCATATTTTCGCTCAAAGCTGTCATCTGACATCAAAGTGACTTGACAGGTTTCCATTTTTACTAGAATTAGAACATACCAAAAGTGATAGGTCACATGACCAAGTATTGCATAAATTTTTGCCATGCTTATGTGCTGCTTGAGCTTGATTTGGTGATGTTGCATGTTGAAGTGTTAGCATTTTGTATTCTTTTTCTTTAGATAAATGCTTAGTTCATACAGCATAATATTTTTCTTGTTGAGTGTAGGGTTTTACATCACATCAGGCAATATCTGTTATGGAGACCTTTCTTGGATAAATTTTTTACAGCAGAATCTTGTTGATATGTATAGGGGGCCATGGAAGCATAATGTATGATCTGGAGATAAGTAGCATGAAATAACGCTTGCGAAAGCACTACAGATAAAAGCAAAAAGCTAGTCTCACACGGAACAGTCTTTGAAGTTGAATGTGAAGCCAACAAACTGTTCAAAAGTAATTTCTTATTGCTTATTAGCCTCTTATTGCTGCCTGATGGTTAGCTTGAAAGGTGAAGTTCTTTTGAGCAGTTGTAGTCATGAATCGCACTAGATGGAGCTTGTTATGTCCATCTGGCACTTGACTCACTACTTTGATAACACAGCCCCGTTTCGATTTCTGTACAGCTTTGTATATTGAAGTTATTGAAGTAACCATGCAAGGTATCGAAGATCACAAGACAGCATATTCAAATGGGGGTGAAGTACCCTTTGTGCCTTTGTCAATCTCCTCTTGGCTTTTGACTTTGTGAACTGTGTCAAGATCGGTGACTGGTGACAATCTGAACACGGCATTATGCTCCTTCTCTGCTGTGCAGCAGGTTCTGCAAAGTGTTCTTTTCTAAGCAGCAGTATGAGGTGGTCAGTGTAGGTGTTGTCAACGGATGATGCTGTGTTGGTATTGTGCCAAAGCAGCATCTTGACCTAACAACCAAGAAGAAAAGTTACAAATGGGAAGCTAATACACATAACCGTATGGAACCTAAACAGGACCAGTGCTCTAGAGCGCAAGACCATAGAATTGGATGAACACATGGATAAATTGTTCATGATTTCGATGAACCTTTTTCATGAGGCAATCTATGTTATAATGTTATCGCTCAGCACAATGATGCACCTGTCTGTATCGGAAGTTTCTCAAATGTTATTGCTGGTTCTATCTGTTGCCTGTTGTCACTGAACCTGGTGTAATCAGATAATATGCAGGACATTTATTGTGTAATACTTTCTGGAAGGCATGCGGGCACCAGCAATTATGCTGGAACCTTTGATGAGTCATGTACAAAAGCCAATGCGCTTGACTGAATTTTAAACTATAGACCAAATTTTAAGCGAAAGAAGAGTGTACTTGCCTATATCATTGTGCTGAGTGTTACTTGTTTTGCTGGGCACAGGTTTGCCCAATAAACAGTTATTTTCAGGACTTACGTTGTGCCAGTGGTGGTTGTTCACCGTCACTACAACATGACAATATTAATGAAGATGTACAATATATGTTTTATGAGACTTTTGTTGACAGTCACGCATGTCATATGGGCCATTGATGCTATATAGCATTATAGTCTGACCACCATCATTGTGCAGCTTGTCTTTAGGAACAACACTAGGGGTGCTGCTTAATAAGCAGGTCCTAATAGTGTAGCTAGTGGCAAAAACTATGCTTTTGGTCAAGTCCACTATACAGTCGAGCACTTTCACAACAAATGCCTCTACAATGCAATGACCTGTATAATGAATAATAATTATGTCCGCATTCTCTTGTGAGCTGTGCTGTGCACATCCTTTACAAACAAGTGACTTGTGTAAGGAGTGATTTCGGAGGCTCCAAGCACCTTGTTATATAAAGGCATTCAACTGTACGTCCCATGACATCACATGGTTTCTTTAGCATACTTTCCTTTCTTTTATTAGACTAGCCATGTTCGGTGTACGGAATGTGAATATGGTTCAGCGTTTTCAGTTCTTTTATTTCTTAGAGATTCATTATGCCTTTCAGGTTTTATCACAAGCTTTATTCAATTAATTTCCGTTATTTTTTGCAGCCGTTTTTAGTTATACTATTTGTCTTACCTGGTTTTCGTTTCATGTTTGTTTTGGTGACTGTTTTGCTTGACTATTGTTTATTATAATTGTCTGGTTCAATATGTGAAATTTACAGTCAGCATAAGCTCCACCTCTTTTTCTTCTCTTTAACTTCCACTATGTCAAAGTAGAGTTAAACAATTTGGGACAGTGGGCTTGAGGAATGTGTTGTCCAGAAGGGGTGTTAGGGAGGCATGTACAGGTGTCCACAAGTACCAGCTATGCAGTTAATGCACTATAATCTGTGGCGCGAAATGGTGTCAAGTAGTAGCAACTACAGAAAAAGAAAAGTTTGCTTAATTGTTAGAATAGATGTCTGTGAATTTAAATGATATTGGCAAGCTGTCACTTCATGTTGATGACAGGAAGCATCAGTGCCCCTTCTTTTTGTGTTGATTGCAAGTAACTTATTACTGCACTCAGCTTGTATAGTAGTGCACTTTTAGCCTTTATTCATTGGTGCACCTCGCTTTTATGTTTCCTCGTTATTTGCAGTGTTTCTAAGCAAGGAAACTGCAAAATTGTGTATTTACTTGATCAAGGAATTGTACAAATATATTTTGCCTGTGCTGTATTGGCTTTGATTACTGACGTCTTTAATAAGCTGAGACTGAGGCTCCAAGAATAAGTTAGAGATACTGTTTTTTGTCTTTTTTAGTTTTTACTGAGAACACTGAAGTGCAGGCACAGTATCCTTCAGTATTCTTATCCGCGTCATCCTGAGCTTCAGAAAGGAGTTAAGTGTGTTCCAGACAGAAGCTGAAGGTTTGTCTTCTGAAATCTTATGCCATCATACTTTATGTTCACACATGTTCTGTTGTGTCATAAGAATTATTAACTGTAGCTTTTGGTTCGAGCAGTATTATAAAACAGTGATAGAGTATTAAGTGTGCAGTGATGTGAATGCCACCGTTCACAGATATGTGAGTGCTTTTTCACACAGGACGACAAAGTTAGACACACATTTGCTTTGCATCTTTTCAAACATAGCTTCCATTTATTTTTTTTATTGTTTTTTCAGATCCTACATCTCACTTTCCACACATAAAGCTCATATATATATATATATATATATATATATATATATATATATATATATATATATATATATATATATATGGATGTATATTATATATATGTACCTCTTTCTGTATTTGCAAGCTTACGTCGTTTGCATTTTGTGAATAGAATACGATCTTTCATTTTTAACGTTGTCTGAAGGCATTTATGTGCAAACGTGTGAATAAAACAGAACAGAAAGAAACCTAACCTAGAGCAATGGTCATTTTGACTGATGAAAAAGCAAGCACTCATTGTCTGGTCAAATTCTGATTGTCCCCCAGAGTGCCACATATCTGGATTGTGTTCTATGGGGCACTCCTAGACTAAAGTGCAGGTCAAAATGTAAATATAAAATGTAAATATATTGTAACACTACAACACAACTTTCTTGCTTTTTAAATAGGTTTTGATAGCCTTTGCCAGTTATTGAAAAGCAGCAGCTGGGATAGTCGCCATCAACATTGATAGGTTGTATTGCTCGTCATGTCTGATTTGCAGAGCTTGTCTGCGGCATAAGAGGCCTCAACTCCCCTACAAAAAGGAACAATGATAAAAAGCCTCACAGCAACATCAACATTGACACCAACAGCCAAGGACTCATTTCGTAACATTTAATTCATTGGGCAACACCTTCTAGGAAAACAGAATAATGCAGGCAGGACTCCGAACCTGGATGTTCTAGGCCAACATTTGGGGAGTGACTGCATCAGCTGGGCTGTGCTTCTCCTTCCCCATGAAAAAACTATACAGTTTGCTTCAACAGACCTTGTAGAATCAAACATGGCATAATAACAATGGGGGGCACATTTACAAGAAACATCTCTCCTAGGGACAGCATCAAAAAAAGCCCAAGTCCAAAATACGAGACAATGTGGCGGTCCAGACCGCGGCTAATATGTTCCACTAAGAGAGAAAAACGTCCATAGATGAATCGTAGTAATGACCAAGAATACCGTATATACAGCAGATGTACACATAAAAGTAACACTCAGACATTTGCAGTTAGTAGATAGTACACTCACATTATCACATTATTTTGATGTGTTTCGTAACAACCATGTTGCGCAGCATGAGAGAGAAAAAAAAAAAAACATTTTATCATGCACACATATATATAGTACTTTTTTTTAGCTGTGACTTATTACTTAGACTAGTTAGTTCAGGCTGTTAACTGTCTTGAGAGTTGGTTATTACTTGGTGGCCTTGATGGTGGCATCTGGATTGCACGGTTGTGTTTCATCATTTGAATATTCCTTCACATGTTGCCTGGTTTGATTGTTGAGAGAAAGGATGCTTGTCGGGAGTGAGTACGCGAAATTGCAGAATTGGCAGCACACAGAAGCTTGCTGCAAGGTGCAAATTCTGGTTTGGAGAACTGTCTTGACAATGGTGGCAAGCAAGCTATTAAGCTGTGGTCACTGATACGAGAACATGGCGTCAAATGAAAACGAACTCTCGATTTATCTGTTTTTGCTATGGGAAATTTGCAGTGCATTTTTGTTTTGGTCATATGCTTGAAACTTTGCAAATTGGGTGACAAAAGGTGATGTCAGTGCTGTTCAAATTACAGTGTTAATTACTGCTTGTACAACATCTACTACAGCTACAGGCGCGAGTAGTATTTACAGTTTATATAACAGTTGTCCTCGATGAGCTGAAGTCAAGTTCTTCACAGGCTTAAGTCATGACACACGGATGACAAAACACAGAAACAGCAAAGTTGCCTTCCTTGTCGCAACTGAGGTCTACATGTTCCTGGACTGATCTTGGCTTAGCGAGGATGAGATTTGCTTCTTTTGCTCTTGAGAAGGCAAGCTCTGATAAGCCACTCGCATTGCATGCTCACATCTAACCTGACACACCATATCCTTCCACTAGTGCTAGATCTATCACAAAGGCAAGGCAGTTTATCGCGCACTAACTGACCTTTGCTGTGGCTAGCTTGACATATGGTAACTAGTGGTTAACATAGATGAGAAGCAAGAATTAACGAGACACACTTGACACTGCATGGAAAGCGCCTGACAAACAACTGTGCCGGGGTTCTGATGCAGGGTGGGACACAATGGAATGTTTGCCGTGGAATAATGGTATGCTAAAGCCACTGGTTTGTTTGTGCTTTGATGACACTGATGCAGATTCTGCATCGGGGTTCGGAAAGTGCTTCACCTGACAACAATGCTTGCACCTGTTAAATCAACAGTAAGATTTGCTGTAGTTACTGTGGAAAGTGGGGAAATGTGGACTTGCATGTATCTGATGTGGAGTTGTATGCTGTGTTAGACGAGTTGAGTTAGCATAGTGCATGAAATGTTACTGGAAATGCTTGATGCAAAACTTGTGTGTTTGAGAGCACGAGCGAGTCCTGTGGCAGCATGTTTCTTTTCCGTGGCTTTATTTTTTTTTATATTCCAATATTGCAAATGGTTTTGGAAACACGAACAGCAGCACACAGACCTTGACAGACCTGTCAACAGAGTGCCAACAATTTTTTTCTTTTTAGGAACTGGACTTTCTGTTCACTACAACGTAATGCATGTGAATTGTGATTGTGGAATTGCTGCCTAAGAGTTAAAATGCTTGACATACTGTCATTAATAGAAAAACAAATTGAAAAGGGGGCTAATGGACTTTCGTTAGGTGAAACAGCTGTGTGGCATGTGGCACTCCCAAAGGACCACTGTCTGTAACTATTCTTTCGGGTGGCTCAAAACAGACCATTTTTAGCGAGAAGTCTCTAAGTGACGGTAATGACTTGCTCGGAGTTTTGTCATTTTGTGTTTTACTCTTTCCTAGACCTCTTCCTAAACATTTTTGAAAGCTTTATAGCTTTAAACTACATTCTGCAGCATTGGTTGAACAGTCAGAATGTGAAAAAGGAGAGCAACACCCGATTTTCGAAAACGGTACATCAATATGTTGCTTTGCATAGAATAGCAGCTTTGATGTCTCCACCTAGATGACCCAGCAATAAGCTCTTCGGTATTACAAACGTAGACGCGTATATCGCTTCTAGGACCGAAGTACTCAATTAACTTAGCCAATTGATGTTCTTTGAGACATTTTCAGGACCTTTTTCGCTAAATTACCAACACTGCCGCATACGTTTTGCAGCTTTTGATACACGGACAACGTCACGGGAGCTTTTTGTTCGTCGCGTGACCTGAACAGCTAAATTGCCAGTGGCGTCAGTGACGTCGCCACTAAAAACCTTTATGCCCAGGCGTATTCGTCTGCAGTGTCGACGAGCTACATCCTCTTACATTGGCAAGTCTGGCTCAACTCGTGTCACGTCAGTGCAGGGGTTAACGAGACGAAGAAAACGAAACGTCATCAACGAATACATCACGCCAGCAGAAGCCGAGATACGCAAGTGGGGCGGGACAAAGGGCCGGCCATCTAACCGACGACTACAATACGCCGTCTTCCAGCACCCGGAAGCTTGCGCGCGGTAGAAGCGGATATTCTAGCGAGAGCGAGATTGAAAGACTTGTGGGTCGTGTGTACGTGTCCTCTCCGCGAGCCGACGGGGCGGGTTGCCGCTCGCCGCGGAGCACTGCCACTGAGACACGGGACTGCAGCGGCCCCGGACCGGATCGGAGCAGTCGGTTCGAAGGCGCGGGACGATCGGAATGGCGGGTCCCCGCCGCGAGACACCGGGTTTTTTTTGATCCGGGCCGAGAGCCTGCAGCGCCCGTTCGATGAATACATGTTTCACAATCACACCGCTACCTACACAGCTTTGGTCTACGAACACTATTAGTACGGGAGGCGCGGTGCGCAATCTGGGCTCACGGACATTTGCGGCCTCCACCAGTTCTAGCTCTTTACACAGCATGGCGTATTGCGCCGACGTATTCCACCGTAGGTTCAAAGGAAAACCCGTTCGCAGCAGCCTGCGAGGCCGATGAGACTGCCGCAGTGACGTGGTCACTTTCTATGTCCGTCGATCTTGAAATCGAAGATCACTGAAGTCCGCGAGCTCCATTGGCTCCCGTTCGCGAGCTCGAACGAGGGAGCCAATTAGGCAAGCGCGAATTTCAATGGCTTTGGGTTCAGTGGTCGTTGAAAGAGATTGTCCGTGTGGCTGCTTCAGACGCAGACGCCGGCGTTGTCGAGGCTCGTGCGGCCCGACCATATATGCTTAACGAAGCTAGCAGCGAATATTTAATGCAACGTCTTCCGCGCGTTGGAAGCCTTTTCACAACATCCGCAGTTCTGGAAGCCACGTTATCAGCTTACATACGTCTCACTGGCGCTGACTACTATACGGAACGGAAGGACGCTGCGAACGTGAAGTACGTGTTTCCCAGATTGCGCCACGTCGCCGCGTTATCTACAACCTGCCGCTGGTATGTACAGACTGTGCTGGGAGTTGTGCTTCGTCATGTGTCGTGACCGCGTACGTGGTGTAGGCCGTCACACCTCGTCATATCTGAGGCTCGACAACTGTGCTGGTGCAAGAAACATCGAACAGACACGCCCTATATTATAGTACACGCGCGCGCACGCACACACACACGCATACGTATACACACTCAACACAATAGAGCGTGCGGTGATAACTAATGCACAAGAACGCACCGCGCTCGGTCGGTGGACTCCCACGTGCAGAGGACGCTTTACCGTTAAGGGGCACGCGACGCCGTTTAGGTCACGTGGACTTGACAAGACACTACTAGCTCGGACAGTCGGATCGTGGTGCATCTATGGTTTACACGTGCGGGTGTGGATGAGTATTCTGTGCGCGCGGACAAAAAGCGTACGTGCAACAGCCGCGGCCGTTTTATCACAGATACCTCCTCTCTCTCTAACTGCGTATATAAAATGGCTATGTGATATAAAGTGGCCGTTGCCAAACAGCACGGGCAAAACGAAATGCTACTACTGTGCTTTAAGCTCAGTTTTGAGGCTTCGTTCTACTGTGCCAGTGGCGCCTGGTGCTACTGCTCGTGCACCGATATATATTTTTTTTCCCCTCGTTTTAGCCATTAGTGGTTCAGACTGCCAGGTTGGCGAATTTGGTCAAACGGCCCGTATCTGGTAACTGACGGCGTGAAGGTCCACTGGCGTGATGCAGAAGAACTTGTTAAGGCTGTCATTAACATAGTAGCCCTGGAAAGCCGAAAAGCTCGATAATCGACCGTTCGATTGTACTTACTCACTCAAAGGACGCCCCCTTACGTGATGTTGCGTAGAAGCGTGTAGAAATCCTAAACATCTCGCGGTTAATGCTGGTCGCTAAAACGTTATTCCATAGTTTCGATAGACCTCGAAACTCGTAGACTTAGTCACATTTTCCAGAAAAAGAAAATGGTAGGGGATGTATGCCATTCAAATCGAGGACAACACTGGACATTTGTATGGAGTGCAGGTCTTTAATTGACCACGTGACGACTCTCTTTTACAATTGTCCGAGAGTTATTTCCGGCCTAATCCATGTGTGCGGTGCTTTAAAGGGCCCCTGAAACGGTTCGGACAAATTTTGTAGACGCGTAGGGTACAGCTTAAGTAGAACATTCGCACCACAATTTAAGTGAAGCGTTACGTATTAATGGAGCTACAAGCGATTAGAAGTTACCCTCCTCCCTAGCCATGCTTTTCCTCCTCAACTCGTTCGCCGAGCGAGCGGGGCTAAGCTCCGCCTTCACTGGTTCAGCGTCACGATGCGACATCACATCGTCCACTTCCGGTTGTTTTGGAGCCCGCCCGCGCGAGACCTCTCCGCTAGCCGCTTGGCCGTCGACCCCAAGCCAGAGCTATCGAAGCAGCGTGCGTTGCAAGCATTCTGTCGTAGCGCCGAACATGTTTTGTATTCCGGTAACCACAGGCAAGCTGGTCATTTCGGCAAATGACTGGAGGCATAAACTCAAGCTGATGAAGGAACATTAGCGTAGACGTACGTGAGCGGCCTGATCGGTCTGCACGGTCCATACACTTGTTGGCGCAGCGCTTAACCAGCCAAACAAAGCGCTAATATTGCTCTAACCAAGAGTAAAACAATTTAAACATTTATAAAAACAAGTTTTGATGATTACACTCCTGCGAAAAATACACACCAGCAGCAAAGAAGAATACACTTCGTTGCTGCTACTGTGTATGGTTGAGCTTTGTGCCACCAGGTGGCTGCACCATGCAGACCATTCATATTTGCCCTTCTGCTCATCTCATGGCTCATCCCGTTACGGCACAGTTAAGCGGCCAGACTCTGTCCCCTTGCGCTTGCGTCTGCCCTAATACCGGACTCGCGAAATGCTATTGCGCTAGTAATCTTCCGGTGTAAAATGACGGCCACAAACGCGCAAATCCTGGCGCCGATCGGATAGCGGCAGTCTGATGCGCAGCAGGCAGTTCGCTCGTACGCTGCCTTGCAGAGGGACACGATGTCGCAGCTTGACATATTGCCAGTCGCTACGTTTGCAGTCCACAAGGCAACAAAGTCCAATCATAGTGCTCGCGAAAAGACTGAGACCGACTCTGACCGCGGAGCTCTCTTCAAAATGGAGTACGTTGTAACACAAGCAGACGACACACGCTGTGTGCCGGAAGTGCTTAAGTGTACTGAAAAATTGTTCTTGTGCATTCTCTTTATGTTACTTTCATTTCATAAAAACAAATTAACTAACATTCCAACTATTACGAAGATAATTTGTTTACCGTAAAGTTGGAAAAATTATCGATCACGCGCCCTTGTCAGCCAATCGGATAGCTCGCCCCACTGACGTCGTATGGGTGATTTCGGTCATATGGGTAGGGGCGGCTTAAAATTCCGCCGAGCAGTGCGCTGCGATCGGCAGCGATGTGCATATTTAAAACCTTATAATAAATTACACGCTTTACGCGGAGCACTTAGATGTGTCAATTATTGATCAGAAGGACCTACTCTAACGACTCAATACGTTTGTAGAAAATCGTCAAAAGCGTTTCAGGGTCCCTTTAATACGGGCAGAGCAGTAGGCTTCCACTAGTACAGTATAGAATAGCCGTTGCTAATGATCCTTAAAAAGCGGTTAGTATAAAATCGCTGCCAGCTATAGGGCGCAGCGGGTGTAATGTCTAAAGGCAAAGTTTCGTAACGCTCGCTCAAAAGTGCCGATGAGATGATGTACTGTAGCCGTTACGCATGCAGATAAACCAAAACGCAGTTGGCTGAGTTCGTGCAAAAAAAAAAAAGAAACATATCCGCTTCGTGTTGTGAAACGAACGGGCAATGTAGAATGTCTAAACGTTTACTGTCCTCGTTGCACGTTTGTTCCGTGTTAGTCGCAAGCATACGTTTCCCGTTCTTTGTTGAGGTTGCGGAAGCTTTGAATTCGGGAATTCGATTCCAGACGCCTTTGGCCTTTTTTTTTTTTGCAGTCCGGACACTCGGCCTTTCGGCGGTATCGGCGGTTTATCGAATCGGGATACCATATGTTGCCTTCATTTGCCACCATCGTCAAGAACGTCCTTGTCTATAGTTTCTTCGTGTTGCAATTCAAGGAAGCAGTAACGAAAATATATAGAAACGGCGGGGCTAGGGCGATGCGAATGGTGAGGTGTTCGGGCTGGCCAGATATTGTCATAGGTGGCAGACGACTGCCTATCACCTACGAGACACTAACTTCGCGCGTTATGAGAAGTTAGCGGCAGCACTGGCGTGTACCCACAGACACGAAAGGAACGACGCGATGGCATAACGCCGTAATTTCAACTGCGTTGAGGAATAATGCACTGTGGTTGAAAGGGTATTACAAATATAGTAGTCGAAACTGTTGGAAAACTAGTTTCAGTGAGAAAAGTGTGGTGGTGGAGGACGCAATTGGGGAACGAAGTAAAAAAAAAAAAGTAATAATGAAAATTGTTTGTTGCACCTTGCACCAAGCTCTGCAGGACCGGGCCCGTCGCACTGTCATCCCATTCACAGAGATCAGAGCAATGCAGAGACCGTCAAGATTTCGTGAGCTGACGCAGCAGCAGTCAGCGACGAACAAGTTCGTCGCTGACTGCTGCTGAACGGTTCGATTCACGCATTCTTCGGGGCGTAGGCGGGCCCGTCGGGAGTCTCTAGTTGTAGCACCGCGCGAACACGATAGAGTGCACACGAACTGACGCAGGGGTTCAGGCACTCTCAATGGGTCACCCTGAAGCCATGTCCCGCATGCCTGCCTGTTTGCTGATCATGGGCGCTGATATCAGAGACCGCAGCGTGGTTACCGTCTGTAGAGATAATCACGATGTCACGTTCAAGGCTGTACTGTGCTCGCGCTGCCGAAAATTTTTCGGATTCCGGGCACACACGTGGTGCGCCCCGTGCGCTTTGGCACCTGCCCGAGCGGGATGATTGCAACGGGGCAATTAGTTCGCCCTCAGAGGAAGTTCCCACTACCACCGAGCAACCTCGTGCCACTATCATTAACGGAAGCAACCGCCCATGCCACAAATAGAAGCGATGCAAGCGAGAATTCGCTTCAGGAGAAACCCGAGCCACCTTTTGGGCAGCACCCGTCAAGGCATACACGGTCAGACACTGTGAGCGTCAGGGACGATATCGAGACACACGATTTCACACGCGGCTTCAGTGCGCACACTGCTACTACTGACCCGCGCTGCCGGTCGGATCATCGTGTCCGCACGAGTCTTGCACCGGTCCAGCAAAACAGCAGCAGTAGCAGCGTCAGCATCAGCATTACATACTTTCGGCTGAGACACTGCTCGCGCATTCCAGACGCCACCGATCCTCTCCGCCTCGCCTGCTTGCTTCGACCATTACAGCACAGAGGTGGGGGAGAGAGAGATAGAGACAGTTGGCCCGGTCACGCCCTGCTGTATGCGTCTGCTTTCGTTACCGCGGGAACCGTTCGGACGCTATATTGCTTTGTGGTATCGTGGTATGGCCATGCTCACGTCGAAGCACTATTTATGTACACGAGTCTAAGCTACGGGAAACCGAGCGGGAGAACTCCACGTACCGGGTACACGCACTCAGCGGCTGCCTCTGTACACAACGTTCACAGAGCTCACAAATTCAGTTCTTTCATTTTTCTTTTCTGTCAGGGCCTGCGCGCTAGATGTCTAGGCTCTTCGTTTTCGCGTTCTTATGTTACCCCCCCTAAGCCCCGCACCTATATTTCGATGTTTTTGTTTTTCGCCCGCAATAAGATCGTCCGCTTTTTTTTTCCCTTTACGCTTGTCGATGTGTGCTTAGTCGTTTGGGCACTCTGGAGAGCTTTACCTTGCTTTTGAGTTTCGACTGTGAACGCGTGACCTTATTTTTCTGGCTTTTCGAATGACCTCTTTCCCAGCAGCTGCCCTACCTGGTATCGCTGCGTGGTGCATGGACGCCAGCGAGAAATTGCACTTCTAACGCCCTCGAGTGACGATTGCAAAACCGCTGCGTTCGCGTAATGTTAAAAAAAAATAATAGAACATAGTTTCTTCGTTGATCGCTTCTGTGATTGCCGGGTGCGTTTGTGTAAGAGAGTCTTGCGCATGTCACTATCTTCGTTTATTTATTTATTTAACTCGGCACATATTTATATTGCTCGATTTTCGAGGCCAATTAACTGACAAAAAGAAAAAAGAATGCGCCACGACGAGCCAGTTTCCTCGCATCAGCTCACTACCGAGTTTTGTAAGGACACTCTCTTCATGTGTGCCCACTATTTTTTAAGATCTTTCTGTCTCCCCTCACCCCTTCCCCAGTGCAGGGTAGCAAACTGTATATCTATCTTTCGGTTAACCTCTTTGCCTTTCTAATCTCTTTGACCTCCATCATGCGACTACTCCTCCGAAATACTTCCGCTTGCGCTGCGCGCAACAGCGGGGTCTGCGCAAACAAAGTGGACGCTCAGAGCTAGCGGCGATGCGTGGGTCGTGGCGAGGACTAAAACCCACCACGCTCCCGACTTTCTTGCCGTGAAGCAGCGATGGTGAGGCCACCGGTTCTACAGAGGCAGCCGCTGTCGCCACGTTTTACACCGGGAAGGCGGCTTGGAAGGAGGTCAGTGATGGCGCAACCACTGTCGTTATTTCTTTCCATTTTTTTTTTACCTCTGCCTATGCGCCGGTGCTTCTCAGCCCGTCGGAACGGAACCCGGAATGCTGGGAAAAAACCAGTCGGCGTTTTTTTTTTTTTTTTTTACGCAGGTGAGCGGCGGAGCGATCGTTCCTATAACATTTATTTACTGTACGTCTACCTGACTGTTTATTCCTTTTTTCTTCCTCCCAGTCAACGACATCGTTACGCACCGTAGCTGCCAGACCGCCATTACGGCACCGTCAGTTTCCCTCTAGGAGACATTTCTTTTACAAATTTCTTGTAATGTATATCATCCTCGCCAACTGCATCTCGTCTCGGCGACATTCCTGCTAATATCAACGTCCTAGCGAGTTCCGTACTCTCTTTTTTTTTTTATTCTCTCATTTGCTAGCTAGAACTTAAGATATAGTAATGACGAATGCAGTGTGCCGGACTGTCGTTTAAAGTACCAAAGATGAAATACTCACCGGGTTGCCTCACAATTGAGAAATCTTTTTTTTTCTCGTTTTATCGCATTGCGGGATGTGCATCAATGACGCACGGACTCTGAGTTCCACATGCTGCGCACATCGGGGCAATATCGCGTAGTTCGGATAAGTAGAACACAATTCCTGCGCTGGCTGATCTTGGCTGATACTACTTGACTAAAGAGAAACGTCCGAACTTGCACGGCACTTTAGACCTCCCACAGAGGGAAGAGAATTTTTCATTTTCAGAAGAATCGCTTGTGCATACAGAATGAACGTGTCATGCGAGTCTATGGCTTCGCAAGATAATCACTGTCGAAGTGGATTAAGCGCTGAAGTAACTTAACGGCAGATTTACAGAGGCCAAGATTGCACGATACCACACGATAACTTTCAATGTGCGCATCAGTGTTACTTGTTTTGTTCAGTAATGAAACAACGGAAACAAATCGTGCAGTACAATGGTTCCCGGGCCTGCTTGTAAGTCACTTCACTTATTTTTTATATCATATTTTGCACTCGCGTCGTTTCGTCGTGATAACCATTCCGAGGTTCGATCAACTGTAACGGCCCGCCGAGCCGAACTGATATCTACGCGCACTTCGTCCCACCAATTTCGCACGGCGTAGTGAAAAACTACGTGTCGCCTGAGTCAACTAGGAAAGAAGACTGGCCGTTTGGTTCTTGCCTTGCCGGCCTTCAATCCTACCGTGCCTAGTTCTGCCACGCTGCTGAAGTAATTTTCTGTGAGCTGACCAGCAAGGGTGTAACTGCCCTTTCAACTAATCAGAGCAGCCGAACTGGTAAATTCAACAGCAGGGAGGAGTCGAGGAGTGCGTTTACCAAGATCTCGGAATCATTACGTGGCGCTTCGCAACTGCAGAACGCCACTAGAGCTTCGGTTTCAGAGGTCAACCGGACGGAGCGGCCGTCTACGAGGCACTCTGTGCATAGCGGCGCTCATTGGGCGAGCTTTCGTCCTCCCCCCAGTACACACAGCCGGTTCTCTGGCTCATGACTGGCTGGCGAGTTTCGCTGCATTGCACGAAATTAGTGAGGCGGAGTATACGTAGCTGTGGGCAGGTCAACTCGGAATCTTTTGTTCACCTTCACGCGATATTTTTTTTCCCCGCCGGTGCTGTCTGTGTTTCGCTTAGCCGGCGAGGGATAACAGGAAACTGAGGATGGAAGGACAGAACCAAACTCATTGAACGCGGCAGGTTACGAAAAAGGCCGCAGCGTCGCGCGGCGTGTGCTGTCCTTGCTTTTCGTCGGTCGTCGCCGTCGGCTTGGCTCCGTGCTGGGCGTCGTCGTTCCTGGCGGACCGCGGTGGCCGCGTCGTGGCGGGGCGTCGTGTCGTCGCCACGTGCGTGTTGTCTCTCTTGTCGCCGACGGTATCCCGTTGGCGCCCGCGGTTCCTCCATTCTTTGTCATGCTTGTCGTCGCACTCCCTCCTTCCGTTCGTGTTCGACTCGGCGGTGCTTTGACGTCTCCGCCCACGTCTTCGCAGTACCCGTCCGCTGGAAACGTTAGCGACACAGAGAAGAGAAACACGCATCACTCAGTGCGTTTAGAGGAGACTCGCTCGTCAAGCATGCGCGTGTAAAACGAAACACCCTGTTCGCGCCTGCCGGCGTTATACAGTATGCAACGGCGCGAAAAACATCTTAATTGACTGCCGTGCGAGGAACAGGGTCTCTCCGTAATTGCGTGCATCAAATAATGTTCTCCGAATGCCACAAGGTCACTGAAAGAGACACACTGCACCTTCTGCTTGCTTTCTTTTATGATTGTGGCCTTTCGGCCGTGTAGTATCACCACTTTACGATCCTGAAATAGACATTGCAGGCAGAGCAATTGTTGGTCCCGACTTCAAGTATAAACCAGCCTGTTGTAACAGGGCAACTAATTTGGACAACATAGTTCTGAGAATAAGCACATTAAATGTGATTGGCCTTTTCTTGTTTCAGAGAGAGTATGCTCCTGTGGCCATCATGCACGCAGCTAGTACTGCGCCCAGAAGTGTTGCTAGAATTTGTGGAGCCTGCCAAAGGTGCAGCTTGTTGTGAAAGGTATGATGACTGCAAAGATGCAGACGTCATTTTTTAGAGAGAAGTAAGAAAGAAAGAAAACTACGCTGACTTACAACATCCTTAATTCTTGCAAAACGATAAGAGAAAAGAGTAAGAGGAATGGTGTTTGAAGTTCGCGGCTTTATTAGGAAATAATCAAATATGCGTTCAATTTATATTGCGGCTCTTAGGCGGGTACAGCCTTTCATGGCGCACATGAGTTCGTTGCGTGATAGTCAACTCAATACTGCGAATTTCATGAACAAAAGAACATAAAAATTACTAAAAACGAAAAAAAAACTAGGTAGGCTTTGCCGTTGTACGCATATGCAGAACAGGCAAAGCACGCTTTACAGGAAAAGGGGAATGGAGTGAATTGGTTTTCAAACACTGAACGAGCCCGCCAGCCTGGAGGGCAACGATAGAGAAATAGAGAAAGAATAATAAATTGAAGGACGGGGAAAGGGGGTGGAACAGCTAATTCTGACAATGAACACTTGCTCCAGGCTCTTTGCCTGAGAACATGTTAGCTTTCTATGTACACGCAGCTCTTCGTACGTTCTCGTAGCTCTGCCAACGCTGACAGTTTGTTATACGCTTTTACTCCACCCTCAACATTTTTTCGGTGCGAGCTAGGCCGCATTGTACTCATTGATGAAATACACAATGCATAGGAAGCCCAGCAGACCGCTGTACAGTTGACGTGAGTGAACATTAATCGGTCGCATATGTCCGTACGCAACGTCTACACAGCGTGCTTATTCACTGTTCTGGGTGCACTAAAGAATATAATACTGTGAAATAACGCAATGTAGACAACTATGAACATCATTTGGAAAACATGTACATCAAATTTTTTATTCTCTTTTGGCGTCTTGTCGGCGTCTACCAGAAATGGGCTTATTTGTGCAAAAGTTAAATGCTAATTTATAAAGTTTCGGGAAATTCGAACTACTTGGACGCCGATCAATTAACTTCTTGGCCATCGAACATGCCGACACTTAGTGCGTTGAGTCTCAACCACTCACTACCATACTGGAGTTGACTTCATCACTAGACAGAGTAGGCAGCGAACTAATAACGACACAGAAAAAAAGCACTTATTTTTGTGCAACACAAGGAAACCATTCGTGCGTGTTTTCGTAATTTGCAGTGTCCCATAGCGTCTTATTTTGGAACTCCGAAACTGATTTAGGTTTAGCACGTAACTGCAAGAGATCTTCGAACCCTACCACGTCGTGCCTAAGAGCGTACTTTATCAAGATTATGAAGCCTGAATATGCGACCTACGTGGTGACGAACGCGGCTCGCGTGCCTAACCATCGACATTGCGCGTGTGCTACCTTTCACTCCGATCATTACGGACCTGAGCTGCGACGAAGTGCCTGCTTTGATAGTGACAGGTGCTCGCTTTTTCGTGGACGGCTATCTTACTTATTGACGGACATTCATCGGAGCGACCAGCTTAGCTGAAGAAAAAATTAACGGATGCCAAAAGGAAATCCTTACGTGCTACACAGAACAATGTTAGCTTGCCCGACGACGAGGACCAACGAATATGTCGACGACTACAACGACGACGTCTACGATGTAAAGAGGCTCTCGCTTATTTGATAGTAACCTAAAGCTATCCAGAGAAAAGCTACCGCACCTTTCCTGTACACATTCGTGTACTGCTGCGGCCTCCGACTTCTGTCATGAAAACTACACGATATTAATACCAATGACAGCGGAACTGACAACTGACAAAGACAGATGCCTCCAAGATCGGTTTAATTCTCCTTAACAGCTGTCACCGTAATGAAGGCTCTGGCCGGGTGTCCTAGTTCGAGGTGGCTCGTGTTTGACCCAGTTCACTGCAGACCGTGCGAGCGATGAAGCAGTCAGTTTGACGATGAGAGCAGCAAAAGTGCACAAACACACTCTGTTGAAGAGTGCTTTGTGCCCTCTTCCTCAAATCGCCGTTCAATCGTCTGCGGAATCGTTCATACAGTGTCCTGAATCATATCTTCGCAGTGACTGTCGATTAACGTCTCTGATGTTATACTGATAAATGTACGTACTACGTGTATGTATGTATGTATGTATGTATGTATGTATGTATGTATGTATGTATGTATGTATGTATGTATGTATGTATGTATGTATGTATGTATGTATGTATGTATGTATGTATGTATGTGTGTGTGTGTGTGTGTGTGTGTGTGTGTGTGTGTGTGTGTGTGTGTGTGTGTGTGTGTGTGTGTGTGTGTGTGTGTGTGTGTGTATGTATGTATGTATGTATGTATGTATGTATGTATGTATGTATGTATGTATGTATGTATGTATGTATACGCACGTACGTATGAAACGCGATTACTTTTATACGCACCCTTTATTCTTCTCCGGCTAGAAGTCCCTCTGGTCGTACGCGTCCCGGGACGGCTCCTGGACGCGCTCCTCGCGGGTTTCGTACACGGGGAAGTTTGTTTCGGCCGTGGCGCCGTAAGATGTCTGCCGTTGGAAGGACTGCTGCTGCGTCCCACTGTTCGCCGTCGAGTCCTCCTTCGAAAGGAAAAAGCGTAAAACATTCACCGCTGTCAAACGGTCCGCTGAATAAGGCATTGCAGAACGCGGGTACGTAAATGTGAAACCTATTAAGCGTAGGCTCCCTTCGGCCCATCCAATCCGTCAAACGATGGGATGGTTGCTCGGTCTCTGACCGCAAACGCTATGATAGGGCATGTCATGCACATTTAATGAATCGGGTTACATGGCCATCTGCAATACACTTACAAATGCGGCGGCCGCCGGCTCTGTTCTCTAACAAATTTCGCAGAGAAACAAGCAGTACCTGAATTCCTTATTGGAACAAATACGCGCCTGATATATTCCTTTATCAAAGCTTTCTTTGCCTTCCTACTCGGTATTCTGCTAGGCCCGTTTTTCGCCGAGCAACGTGGTCCGATCCCGGAGACAGCGTAACCTGTGGTCGCGTGGGTCACGTGGCAGGGCCACGGGGTGGAGTCACTGCCCTGTCACCCCACTCTCTTCCCGGAGTGTCGCGCGCTTATCTTTGCTTCGTCTTCTAAGACGATGAGCAAAACGAGAACAGTGTGAAAGCAGGAGCCAACGTTTCGACAAGTGGACTTGTCTTCTTCAAGGCGACGTATGCTTTCCTCGCCACAGTATATATATATAGGTGGGGTTCTTCTAAAGGGGAGAGGGTGTAATGCGGGTGGGCGCGGCAACGAGCGAAGGTGTACTAGCGTGTAGAATAGAGAATAAAGGAGCGCTGTGCACAAGGCCAGTGACCCGGCCGTCTGTCAATCACGTGTCAAGAGGCGGATATTACTTGCACGGTAACTCGAAACACATATTCAAAAAAGCGAAATTTTACCGATTAACTGCTTAATTAATTGCTTTACGGCACATGTTGCAATTGACGAATTAGCCGGCGAATTTGCAAGACGCAGCCACTTGAAATGAACCTCAAGGAAGGCACCAGTTCCAGATATTATTTCGCGAAGTGTGGGGCGAAATACATGGGCGTTACAGTTAAATTCGTGCTTCAATGCAAGAGCGTTTTGTTAAGAAAAGTAAGCGGAACAACAGTATACCTTCTTTACGGCGAGTTTTATCGCGCATATCTCCAAACAGGTGTCATTCTCGAAATTCATCCCGAATGAATGCGCCTTGCAATCTCAACGGCTACTATTCGTAAATTGCAGTATGTGCCGTGAAGTAGTCGATTAAGAAGTTATTTAGGGCATTGTTAAAATTAGTTGAATATGTGTTTTCATTTCTCCTGCAACTATCGTCCGCCCCTCTCCATAGTCCAGCTCCAGGAATATAATTGAATTATGTTAGCCGCAACTATATATATATATATATATATAAGTATATATATATAATTCGCGCTCACCTTAAAGGCGTTCTCGAGCGGATTCCACGAGGGTCCTTCCTCCTCGCGCGGAGGCTCTGCCCACGGCTGCTTCTCTCCCGATGCGAAGATGGCGTAGAAAATGACGCCGCCGAAGTGGATCAGGCTCGCGATCAGGAACACTTTCTCCCAGCGGGACGCGTCGTCACCGCCGTGGATCTGGAAGGCGTGTTTTTTTTTTTCGTGCTTTTGTTGAACCACGGCGCGCGCATCGTTATATTTCGGGGTTTGACGTCCCGAAACTGCACGGAGAGCCCCGAAAACTTGACCGCCCCCCCCCCCCCCCGGTGCAGTGCGTTTGGGGCACCACGCGCGAGCGACTCGTGTGCTGTTGTGCCACGCGCGCGTGCGGGCTACCGGCCGACAGAGCCGAGGCGCTCCTGCGGCCACGCGGTCCGTCTCGCGCGTGGGAGGCAGCTCAATAAATAAATAAATAAATAAATAAATAAATAAATAAATAAATAAATAAATAAATAAATAAACAAACAAATAAATAAATAAATAAATAAATAAATAAATAAAAGCACTCTGCGACTGTCTATGTAGACAAGTCGCGCCCCGCATTACGTCTATATACTTCGCGCGAGCTAAACGGTACCGGTTTAGGGGGGCCGGGTTTGGAAACACTTCGCCGAAGTAACATGCACAGGCAAATTATGTTTTCTTTTTCTTCGCGTTGACAGGGTCGCTGTTATTTTATTCGTTTGCTTTCTTTACCACATTGCGCATAAAGTACCATAGTTCCATTCGTTCCTGTAGTCTATCCTCTTTCCCTGTCTGTCCATTTCCTCTCCCCTGAACTCGAAGCCCTCAGCTGACCTCCGTTCAGGTATCGGCAGATGTAGCTATATATATATATAGTTTGCAGTGCTGTCAGAAGTAATTCACTTACTTGCCTGTTTTCAATTTATCGGAATATAAACCACCATTTGCTACAACACTTATGAAGGACGTTGTAATGGAAGGTTAACGGATCAACTCTGATCGCCGGCCGGCGAGGTTCCTAAACGTGCACCTAAACGCAAGTGCACAAGCGTTTGTGCACCTGTAACTCTTTCTTCAGAGTTCGCTTTAGGACGTCCCAGAAGACACCGATTAACACCGCTGGCAGGGCGCGCGCCCTTTTTGGTAGCGTTCTAGTGGAAGGGCCTGTGCTAACTTCTCACGAGCGCGTTCTTTCAAGTTGCAACATTCTTTTATTTCTTTCTACGGATTGCACGCGTGCGCTAAATGGCAACATTACCGCGCGTGCACGCAATGCTCAATGCCAGCAATTGCAACGACCATTGTGCCGCTCGACGGCGCGGCACCTGATGGACTCGTTACGTTTAGTTTCTTTGCGGTTTGCACGGCCCAAGGTGATCGGCAGTGTACCGCTCGATCACGTCACCGCGGCATCGCTTATCGAAAGGCGTGAAGCCGAGACAGTTCTGTTCTGCGTCCACGGTGAGCGAATCGAAACGCGAGAGACACTCGTGCTCAAGCGCTGAAATAAATCTCGCACAGTGGCCAGCTTCTTTCCGCGTCATTCTACGTGTCGTTATCAATTTAAAACGAGACCGTGCTCCCGAAACGTAAGTTCCCAATTTAAGATGGTGCAGTGCATTCGAAAGGTCACAATGCTTGCACGCACCTCTTCTTTCTTGAATAAGTGAATCTTGCCTTTCACAGGCTGAGGTTATCGCAGAACGCAAATTTTGAGTCGTCGCGCTAGGACTAAGGAATTTAAGCGAGAACCTTTGCCATCGTTTCCTCGCTTGCGTTTACCCGCCGCGGTTGCTCAGTGGCTATGGTGTTAGGCTGCTGAGCACGAGGTCGCGGGATCGAATCCCGGCCACGGCGGCCGCATTTCGATGGTGGCGAAATGCGAAAACACCCGTGTACTTAGATTTAGGTGCACGTTAAAGAACCCCAGGTGGTCGAAATTTCCGGAGTCCTCCACTACGGTGTGCCTCATAATCAGAAAGTGGTTTTCGCATGTAAAACCCCATATTTTAATTCATTTTCCTCGCTTGCGTTTGTTACAATGGCGTCGCTCATGCTCTGACCCGTATTTTTTTGGAACTGAAGCGTGTTTAAGAAACCGGCTGCGCATCGTACTCGAGCAATCACGCGCAGGATACCTGATTTAATTAATTATGATTATGATAAGACGCAGAGGCGTACTTCGTTGAGCAACGGCAAGATACTGCAGACTCTGCCCGATCGCCGCCAGCGCCGGCTTCTTCTGCTTGACTTCCGATTCCGGATGCCACCAAATATCCAGTTAAGCCAAGCAAGCTCTTTCTACATATAGACTGACACGTGCTGCCTTCATCCTATTGGCCGTGCGTATATGCTGAGCGCTGCACTCTCCTGGAGACCACTTCCCTTGTGAGTGCCCGCTGTACACGCAAGAGACGCAGTCAGTGACTCCATGTTCAGCGCTTATTGACAGCTGGCCATTTTCGGAGCTCATTGTCTTGGTTCGTAGTCAAAGTACTGTACCCATCAGGCGATGAAGGCCGCCGGGAATTTTTCATTGTAGCGAAGCCGATGTTAGATGTTAAGGAGCGTTGCCAATTGTTTTTTGTTTTGTTTTTAGTCGCGTGAATGAGATTCTTTCTCCTGGTGGTCGTCGTCGTTCGTCCCTTTACGCTTGTTTTACCTTTACCATAACGCTCAGTATTTGGATCGATTCACCCTAGTAAAAGTAATGCATGCTATTCAATTACATCTCAAAAGAAAGTCTGTCGCAGGTAGTGCAAATTTAATAAAACACGCCGACATTTCTAAAATGCCTTTTACAAGGGAACCCTCCACTCGTTCAGACCGATATGTCAGTTTTTCCCTCATAGTAAATCACTGTCTGCTTCACAGCGGCCACCGCTGCTTGTTTATCATGGGACACTACTGGACTCTGCGATCACTTTCAGCGTTCAGCACACGCGCCAAAGCATCGAGACGCGTTAGTGCACGTGTATTCAGTGACCTGACGGTGCAGTCGGCCGAATGCCGAGCTTGGCATCGAGAGGGGAAGTTCAAACGCGCCTTGCAGTGCGCTTACCTATATGTGCAAAAAAAAAAAAAAGATCGGGCCAACGCTTTTATTTGACTCTTTCCGTGTGCGCGACAACGCTATTCGTTGCTTACACGTGCACACGACATAAACAATTTCAGTAGACGGGCTCTCGCCTGCGAAACGAAGGAAATCACCGTAGCAGGCTTGCTTTTCCTACAACGTGAATAAGTGTGGGGATGCCAGCTTTCGCGAACGCGTGCCGTATGCGTTTACAGCAGTTGATTCTCATAGCAAGAACCGTTGTAGTGAGCTTCCGTCACAACATAGGCGGGGTAGTCGCCTGTGATGTAGGAACGGTTCGCGTAGTGACCATCTACCATCGCTTGCTGAAATCACCATACTCGTCTCGTTCGCTCCCCTTCTTCTCCTTCTGTAGACTTTCGCGACGTCGGCAAGCAATACTGTGAGCGCACGCCGTTCGCACCCGTGGTAAGGGCGTACCTTCTTGTCAGTGATGTACTCCACCACGATGGGGCAGAGCATGCCGGCCAGTGTGCCGACGCCGTTGGACAGCCCCATCAAGATACTTGCGTACCGAGGGGCGATGTCCAGGTGGTTCACGTTGAAACCTGCAAACGCGGGCAGTGATACGTTGGAACCTAAAGGGCCAATGGAGTAGAATGTAGAGTTCGGTTTGATCGATAATTTACGCTTCTGAAATACTTAAAAAAAAATAAAAGATTGGTCTTACTGTCAGTGGAGGCTCAATGAGCTAGGGCAGAGGCTGAAATGAAAAGCGCGACGCAACGAAAATGCGTTGACGTTTCAGTTAGCAGTGATTGACAAGCCAGTTCTTGTCGCAGTGCTTGATCAGCGTTAACAGAACGTCAGTGCATTTCGCCACAAATCCTTGAGGAAGGACTTGTCGAAGCTGGTGCCAAACACAACATTTCTGTTAAATCGTACGGGACTTCTTATATAACTATTGCCTAAAAATAAAAAAAAGCTGTTAATTATGAATTCTGCACTTGGGGCATGTTTCCTAAAGTGAACACAGTATAATTTAATTAGCGAATGTCTATTTATGATAACGTCACACTGCGATTTATCGTGCAAGTAATGCCAGCCTTGAACGCTTCTGATGTGACAGAACTGCGAAATCTAACACAGAAAGGTTCTAATAAGCCTGGTTTCACCCACACACACAAAATACTGCCTGGTGTTAGAGCTCCTATACAGCCTCTTAGATGCGAATTTAAGTTTGCACTCACTGGAGAAACGCCGCTCAAGCGACCTACATGTGATACACGTGCGTGATCCCAACCTGATATGGCGAAACCACTGAATCCCACGGCCAGTGTCAGCGCTGAGATGGCTACAGGGGTGCTTCGGGTGTAGCCCACCACCAGGAGGAACACGGCTTCCATGCCGAAGCCTGCCAAACAAGACGGGAAACAAAGAGAAAATGGCGATGCAGGTGATCCAGCTGCGATATTTACAACACGCCGATTTCATTCGCATCGTCTGTATGCACGCAATCGCTCTCAACATATCATTCGCTGGATGCCATTTGTCCTTGGAAATCTGTGTCAACTGTTTAGTCAAAATGCCACCGTCTCGACCGCACACTACGGATATGAACGAAACAAGGCAGAGTAATTAGACTGCGATGAATGCACAACACTGCTACTAGCTAAGTCTCTACGCTACAAAAAGATGGCGTTAAGATTTCCTGTCGAGTTTCTACTATTGTAGCGAATGGCACAATTCCGAGGCAGCAAATAGAAAACGATTCTCAGAAGTGAAGAACGACCTGCGCGGTAAAAAAGAAAGAACAACATAGGCATAGAAGAAACGCGCGTACTCAGCCTACGTTTTTTTTCATTACAATGAAAAGAAGACGAAGATGTGCTCTTTTGGAACAGTTATCGGCATTCGCTAACAGATAGCGAAAAGTTGGGCGTACCGCCTTGAGCTGAGTAAAATTATACACATAGTTACAATTATGGCGGACATCACGTGAAAGCTTACTTTTACGCATTAATTAGTTCATGGCAGAAAAAAGATACTCGCACATTGGGCGAAGCAGCGACGTACTGTTACCGTTTACGTTGCTTTATAAATACATGACTTTAGAGCCGATAAAAACACAGCTGTACAACGTGGGTAGGAACGTTGAGAACCCTATGCCTTCGCCTTTTCTAACTGGCTCATATTCTTTAGAACTTTCCAGCCACCATGTGCAAATTAGTTCAGCAAGCAGCGCACACTGCTCACAACTCTGACAATGGTTAATAACGAGCTCGCGTGTTGTTAACAGTGGGTGGCATGAGGTGATTCTGTGTGTGTGTGTGTGTGTGTGTGTGTGTGTGTGTGTGTGTGTGTGTGTGTGTGTGTGTGTGTGTGTGTGTGTGTGTGTATGTATGTATGTATGTATGTATGTATGTATGTATGTATGTATGTATGTATGTATGTATGTATGTATGTATGTATGTATGTATGTATGTATGTAGGCGACTGTAACGACATAAGCATGTGCACGTAAGTACGGCGCTCACGCGGGTGCGCGTGCTTGGCCATTGTAGGTGGCAGCAGTGCCCACCTCCACAGTTGAAGATCTTTCTGACGACTGTGGTGCTGAGTATCTGGCGCGTTCGCAGGTAGTCGGCCAGCTGGCCTCCCAGGGGCACGACAAGCGTCATGCACAGGTGCGGCAGGGCGCCCACGAGACCCGACTGCGCAACGGGAGGAGTGGGGAAGGGGCAAAGACGCACATGCGCAGGAGTGTCAAACGCTACTTCGCGGGACATGGGTAGCCTGCTTGAGCTCGCCGCACCAACACTTACAACAGAAGAAAAAAAGAAAGGAAACTAGATCGCACTAGTACACATGTGTAGTCGAGCAACATACAGAACCCGCCGAAATCGGTTAAGGGCCAATTTTATTTATATGACATTAAAAAGCAATACACTTAGCAGACATGAATAGAACAGCATACACATAATATGCAGTGGCAGGAAAACACATCATAGGAAGTACAAAATTGCTGCAATATGAAAAATTCACCGATGATTACGATGCTCCCTAATGCGAAAATTGAGCGCAGCTGTAAACGTGTCTTCATTTCGCGGTATATTGGCTGGCGCGGACAACCTGTCCCGTGCGGCACGTTGCAAACGGAGCGAGGTGTGGCGTGAATGCCTCGCTAATCTGGAGATCGCCAGAGCCAGCGCGTGGGTGACGCGTGGGAGCGATTCGCAGCAGCCGCCGCCGACAGACTCCCCAGACGAAGCGCGCCACTATGGCGCCATCTCGTAGCTATCGTCGCCGCACTACGCTGTTCTTCTCGCGCTTTCGCCACACCCTCCTTCGCTTTCCGCCTCATGGTTCCGCTGCGCCCTCCTCTCCGCTTTCCTCCTCGCGCCTCTTTGTTCTCGCCGGTGTTTTCATTCCCCGCTCTCATTTCTCGCTGTGCTCGTTCGCTAGTAAAGCAATGCAGGGGGCTAGTTGGTGGATGTTCATGATTATATTTGCGCTTAGTGTTACACTGATGATTTTAAGCGAAGGACCGGACGTGGACGTACGTCTGCGCTACGTACGTCCACGTCCTGTCCTTCACTTAATATCGTCAGTGTAACACTAAGCGCAATATAATCATGATCGTTCACTAGCTTACGCCGTAAGACAAAGCCGACGCTCACCGCAGCTCTATAAAAATGCGAACGATGTAAATGGTAATGGCTTAGTTATTTTGCGAGCGATTGAAACTTCGGAGAACTTTTCATATTATTATCACTGTCATTTTGCTGCTTAGTACGGGCTAATTCTAGAGTAAGACAACGGTGGAACGCATAGCTGTGAAGATCGAATCTCGTCTGAACGGTGTCTGATAGATCTCCGCTTCGTCCTAGCATGCTGGCTAAATCGTTCTGCTTAAGAACACAAGTCAGATTGCGTGTTCGATCCTTGCGCTCTTGCGGGGTCGGAATGCAACAGGGCTCATACACCGATATTTCGGTGCACGTTGAAGAAGCACCGAGTGGTGATAGTTATGCCGCAGCCCTCCACTAGGGCATGTTAGATCTCCAGATGAATGAATGAATGAATGAATGAATGAATGAATGAATGAATCGTAGGAGCGCCGTCTCTGCCTACCTTGTCCACTTCGAAGTGGAAGACCTGTCCGAAGTACATGGGCTGCGATATGATGAGCAGGTAGAAGGTCCAGCTACGACAGAAGTTAGCCACGATGATGGCATACACTGGCAGCGATGTGAAGATGTTTTTCCACGGAGTCGTCTTCAACTGCAAGCAATAAGCAAAAAAAAAAAAAAAAACGCACACACTGCATCAGCCAGCGAAAGCATCTCTGCACCACTTGCGCGTCAGCGAGTTCGCCATTCGTTTCAAGAACGCTTACTGCTGTAAATAAATATATATCCTCTCCCTTCCTGTTTCGGTCATATTAGAAAAAAAAATGAACATAAGTGTGATCACTGACAGTTGCATCAGCTGTGGAACCTCTAGTTCCCTTCAGGTAGCCTGAGAAGTTAACGCTGATCCCTTAAATGGCACCAGTTAGAGGTCATGTTTTAAAAAGTGAGAGGGATCAACTTTAGTTTAGAAACGCCTCTTTGTTCGAGCCGTCATCATCTCGTGCAGCGCATTCAGCGAATCTGGCATCGAAATTTCCAAGTCAAACGTTCAATTTCCAGCTCGGTTACCAGCGCACCAATTAGTCGGCACTATCACGTGATGACGGTTATAGAAACTCGTGATGGGCCGGCCTCTACTCTACGAAAGGCTGGCTGGAATTTTGTTAACGATGTCTATTGTTTAGGAATCTGCGCGAAAACACGAAGAAAAGGCGAGACCTGCACATAAGACGAAGTACAGAGTTCGTGCTGTAGCTCTACGTACTACGTGTCTCGTCTTTTTTTCTCATTTTTTTGTCGTAATGCTTTGATGAAGTATCTTTGCTTTCAAGTATAACCCAGTTAGTCCGCGAGAAGGTTGCTTTGCCGCATATTAGCATATCGTCCTTGATAAATGGTTGCCATGACAGTCGTCCTGAATACAAGAAACATATCCCAGCTTATCTGGGCTCAGCAGGGTGAGAGAACGGATGCTCAGATTCTCAATACAAAAGGACAGACAGTTAACGCAAGAAAGCAGAGTTTGTTCTCCAGAGCAAAGTGAGAGGTGGAGGGGACGCTTGAAGTCGGACCATTTACGTAAACACTAATCAAGTGGCTTTATTAATTGACTAAAAAAATTGGAGTCGTTCCGGTGCTTTCATCCGGAGCGACCTAGAGCAGCCACAACAGCTTATAGAATATACAGTGTCTTGGAGGCAGGAAGCGAGCCGCCAATTGCAACCGCATTGGTTGCTGGCTTGGGGTAACTTAAAGAAGTCTGGAATTGTGCGCGCTAGCGATCGAATTCACGCGATCTTCCAAGCAGGCCAGACTGGTGCTTGAGGTGCAGTTGTTTGACTCCGCCTTGTCGCAGAAGCAATAACCACGACACATGACTATGAAATATTTTCGCTTTCCGACGCTTTCGACGAGCAAATGTGAGCTTTAGCTGTTCGGGCTATATAACAGGCCTGCTTCTAGTTGCTTAAATATTGGCTTTCCATAAGGGCAAGATCCTGCTCTTCTGTACAGGTGTGACATTGGAATGCGAGAGGCATGGGTTATGCATTACCGCCATTACGCGGATCAGAGGCTCTTGTGTAGCTCCTTTCAGGCGTGCAAAGCCGCGAGAAAGCCGGGCGCAATGTTACGAGCCACTTTTGCCCGTCTAACAGTTGGGAAGCATAAGTAGAAGCGTGTACGCATATGTGCGGGCACGGGTACAAGCGGGTACGGGTACAAGCGGGTACGGATACAAGCGTGTACGGATACAAGCGGGTACGGGTACAAGCGGATACGGGTAACAGTGGGCATGGGTACAAGCGGGTACGGTTACCGCTCTTATTATGGAATAGGTATTTCACAAGATCAAATCTGTTGAACTGAGAGAGGTCAAGCGAAATGAAGATCAATGTCTACGGAACAGAGGGCAGACAGTAATAGTATGAACGCAACGAATTCTCTTTGCACGACGCTAATTTGCTCGCTACGCACTTTCAAAGCGCACTGCGGTCCAGCGCAACGCGCTTATCGTCGCCAGGGCTCGTCGTCTTAACGTGGCAGTCGCGATGAAAACTTTATGACGAAATTAACGTCATCGTTTACTTTCTTTCTTCTTTTCTTTATTTCTTTCTGAGACGCCGACACACACGTACATAACACACAAGCGGAAAGAATCGCGCACAGCGAAGAAAACGGGACACGACAAAAGCTTCCACGGCTGGTTTAACATCGTGCTCGCCACAGCATCTTACCCGAACCACCCCCTCTAAAATTTTAATACATTTCCATAACCTTTTAGCCGAGGGCCCGGCGAGCTGGGCGCGGCATAAAAGGAGCGGCCCTCCTTCTACATCCATTAAGGGGCCGCCGGCTGATCAAGCTCTTTTCTTTGTTGGTGCACGAGTTGTAGTTGCGTTCATGTTTCTTTTTTTCCGTTTTATTTTTTCACTTCGAAAACAGAGCGGGGCCACAAGGGGGAGAGAAACCACTATCCTCGTCCTTCTCGCTCGCTCGCCCATCGCCCGCTTCCGTTCATATCCGCCCCAGCCTTTGTGCTTGCCGGTGCATAGTGGCACACAAAGGCTTTTTGCTTGGGAATCTATAAAAAAGGAGATGAATAAAGAGAGACGGGGATGGGAGAATGAATGGAGGGCAACCCACGACATCGCGACGTGGCGACAAACGCCACCTCCCCCCCCCCCCACTCCCCCTTTGTTTTTTTCCTTTTCTGTTCCTTTCTCAGCAGCACGGCCATGTTGTCGGCGCGTGTCAACCGCGCTGACGGTAAAAAGTGGCCATAATGGAGAGCTTTAGCATAGCAAAGGCGTATACCAGAAGCGCCGGTGGAAAACGTAGACGCAACCAGTAGCGCTGGTGGTGACATCTCGGTACACTGTGATCAGGAATAGCGCAAAGGAGCACAACTTTCCCAATAAAAAAAATTGGACACACGCTTTAAATTTGCGACGATTCTGCCGCGTGGAATTTCCCGCGGCCGACGACGAGAAAGCAAATTCCTAGCTGTCACGCCTGAGTTACCCGTCCCATGGCGCTCGCATCGGAACACATCGGTCGCTCGGCTGTTTTGTTCGGTCGCCAAATGTTGTAATTCTCTAATTAGATAGTTGCAACATTTGGCCAAATGTTGTAATTTATTGAAAGGTGAAGTGTTTCGATGGAAGTTGATTAAAGTACGCGGAAGGCCACCTGCTTTACAGAAAAACAGGGAGGTCGGCCTGAGGTAGCTCAAGTCCGATAGCTTGCACTCGGAGAAGGTGGCGGGCAAGCAGATAATTGACGTGAGTGACGATGACGATAAAAAAAAATAGTATTATACAAGTACACAATTCTGAGACATTCCTAAGGAAGTGTGTCCATTTCGGCGTCTCGCAATAAGTCAAGTACTCTGCGTGTAACTTTATAATGCCCGTTGTCCTTTCCTGTCCTTTTTTTTTCTTCCTTGATCTCATTCTTATGTTTCTCTTTTTTTCTCTCCTCTGTAAGCAGGTGGGCGTGGTGTTGTTTTTAGAGACATTTGCTAGCCCGTTTCTTTTTCTCTTTGTGATGTTTGTGATGTTCATAACAAAAATTTATGAACTGCCCTCGCAGCTAATGCGCATAAATCGATGACATAAACCCGTGAGAAGTGGAGAAAGTACGCATCCTTATTCAAGCTTCTGGGAGAAGAATTGGAAACAATATGCCTAAAAATATTTTTCTCTCCCACATGCGCAAGGATGGGGTGTTTTGCGGTAGCCAGTCCCCTCAAGCAGTACTGTTGCTTCCTACAGCAGAAAATGTTCTTTCAGTCTGAACGAAACTCACTGGAATAGTTGGGCAGTACTTCTGGCTGAAATTACTTTATAGCCAGCACTTAGGCCGGCAGGCGGGTAGAAACCACTTGTATGCTTTTTACCCATTCCAGATCCAATAATCGTGCGCTTTCGTGTATCCTGCCGTTTTCGAACCTTACAAAAAGAAAAAGAAAAGAAAACAAATAATAAAATAATTGGCCCAAAATGCAGATTGAACAGAATAATCTGTTCGATCTTCATAACCTCTATTTTACTCGTGAATCAGCTTATGCCAAACAAAACAAATTTACGTATGTATGCAAAGCCTATATTCACATAGTATCCTGGAAAGCGAGCTTCTTGAAACGGCTTGGTGCGTGCGGTAGAGCCAATTTTCTACGCCAAGAGTTCCCGCGCTCTTTGTATTAGCGCATTTGTGTTCACCGGCGCGTTTCGGTGCCTGTGTGTTGACTATATATAGGTCTTTTGAATTACTTAGCGAGCCAACTGAGCTAAAGAAAAAGCAATTATCTTCGAGATAAAGAAAATTGTAGTATTTACGTAATGAATGACCTCTAAAAACATAATCAAGAACTCCTCTTCGCGCTATCTATCTATCTATCTATCTATCTGTCTATCTATCTATCTATCTATTTGTCTGTCTGTCTGTCTGTCTGTCTATCTATCTATCTATCTATCTATCTATCTATCTATCTATCTATCTATCTATCTATCTATCTATCTATCTATCTATCTATCTATCTATCTATCTATCTATCTATCTATCTATCTATCTATCTATCTATCTATCTGTCTGTCTGTCTGTCTGTCTGTCTGTCTGTCTGTCTGTCTGTCTGTCTGTCTGTCTGTCTGTCTGTCTGTCTATCTATCTATCTATCTATCTATCTATCTATCTATCTATCTATCTATCTATCTATCTATCTATCTATCTATCTATCTATCTTATCTGACCAATAAATCAATCAATCAATCAATCAATCAATCAATCGTTCTGCACACTTTCTCGCAAAAGCTCGCGCCAGACAGTGCGTAGCGGTGCGCGGCCCCTCCAGTAGTACGCAGCGACGGTACGCGGAAGCGCGCCATATATCCGTGCCAGCGCGCAATAACCGGTCCGAGAAGGGAGGACAACTCGGCGCGTCTTTCTTCCCGCGCAAAGAGCCTCCGGCAGCGGCGGAGCCGAAAGGGCCGAGAGGGCGGCGATGGCGCGGCAAGCAGCCGGCCGGATAGCAGTCGCAGCAGCGCGTCGGCGGCGGCATAAAAGCTCTTCGCAAATGGAGTCGTCACGTGGACCCATTTGGCGACGCCGCGACCAGAGCGAGTCGGGAGGAGAGGAAAGAAGCCGTATACTCCCCCTCGTCGCGTGTCTGATGCGCTGCCGCTGCTCTCGCTTGCTGCAGCTCGGGTAGGGAAAGGAAGGGGCAGCAAAGAACGCAGGCAGCCGTAGCCGGAGATCGGGACTCTCCCGTTTGCTCTCTTTTCTTTCTTTTAGAGATAACGGACTCCCTCTGTCTTCGCTTATAGATGAAGGACGCCACGACGCGCGCACCCAGCAGGCGGGTTCGTTCGGGTACTGTCGGTTTCTCCCCATCCCCCCCCCTCTCTTTTTTTTCGAGGATGCATTAGGGATGAAGGGAGCGCGGGGAGAACCTGCAAATCCTATACGGCAACGGGGGATTGGCGAGTCACGGTCGCAGGGGGGTATGAATCCGCTCTTTGCGTCGGTGAGGTGCGTAACTGTGTGGGTGAGAGGGAGGGAGTGTGGTCTTGGTCGGTGACAGGCTTTTTGAATGCGACGCGGAGGTTCTTCCACTGTCAGAACCGGATTTAGACGGCCGTACGTGGTATGCGATGACGTTTGGTGCCGGAAGGGTGGCCGTCGGTTCCGGTGGTGAAGACGTAATCTCGAATGCTCTTCTGCACCACAGGAAGTTTCGGGCAGCGGTGCTGTTTTTGTCGCCTAACTACTGTATATTGCTGGCCGGTCAGGATGTTTGCACGAGTTATCATGCGCATTTATGGAGTAGACCGTTAACTTATACTGGTGTACCGATGACCCTGGAGCACGGGTAAGAATTTCAAATGGATGATAAATGTCGCTAGGCTCTCACGTGGGTACATAGTACTCAATTAGTCGCGGCTTTTGGCATGTATAGCATACCTGAATCAGGGATAAAAGGCACAGTACAGCCGTGTTCTTAGGCGTATCTGCAGGGGGTTTGACGTTAAGGGTGTTGACTACCTTTTACAGTCAAAAGCCCGTTTTGCTGTGTAACGTAGTACAGTACAAACGAAAGAAATAATGTAAAGACGTAAAAGCACGTTGCTATCAGGGAAATATTGAATTTATCGCTTGATTGAGGGACGGATGAGCTGGCTTAAAGTCAAAGAATTGGCGTTCGACATCTTAGGATTAATGAAGGCTCCGGCGAAATCGTCCTGAATCGCTTCCTCACCAGCTATCGCAGGAGGCATTTTTTTTGCTGCTTTTTATTGTTTTTAACGCCGCCGTACGAGTCAAACAGTTCAAGTTAAAGGATTGGAAGGCTGAGGCTCAACCACAGAGAAGCCTCGCTGCCGCAAGAATCCGGACAGAATTGGCGTGCGGTCGAGGGCGGAGTCCAACAGAGAGAGCGATCTTGCCCTGCTCTGAGCTGATCGCAGGGAAGTGGGCAACATGGAATAATTGTACTGCTTTTGTTCGTACCTGCACTTGGAGAGAAAAAAAAAATGTTTATTTGATTTCGTTTTCTGCGGCAGTATCTAAACGCTCGAAACTGGCTTTGTTATGTTTGTTGATTCCGTTACGCTGTCGTCGTCGTCGTCTTCGTCACCGTGTCGCGTCCTCTTCAGGTCACCTGCTTGTCCAAAACTTCACTTCCGCCACACGGCGAAGAAAAAGAAATCGCGGCAAACACCATCGTAGATGATTGTCAAAGTCAGCGACAGATTTCTTATGCGACCCTGCTGTCTGCCTCCCATACCATCCCTTGATTGGGCAGAAAACTGGCCACAACATTCCAGAAATGTTGGTACAGTCGGCGCGTCTGGCACCGAGCAATAACTGGATAACTGCTGATGGTGGTGGACTGTCAACGAAGAGCTCTTTGTCCACGGTTCCACTCTCTACTCCTCCGAGAGCGCGCTTTATTTCGTCAGTGAAAACTCGTTCAGAAAAGAAGTTCGCTACTTGCCTCTGTTATCTACGCGTGCTATCACTGCCGCGTGTGACTTTACGGCGAGTCCTGGCTCTTGCGGCTCCTACAGTTGGCGCAGAGGATCTGCATGGCGACACCACTTTGGGACTCCCGATTCAATTTCTTACACGATCTCTTCTCCCGCTGAGTAGGAACGCCAATTTAGAGAAAATTCATGAGCTAGTGTTCTCTGGAGATAATAAGTGCATTGTTCTTACAAAAAATAATTATAATAAAAAGAAATAAAAGCGCGGGCAAGCCGAACGCACTTAGTCTGCGAAGCTTCTTCATGTAAAAACATTTACTGTATTATTAACTAACGCGACTGCAGTCCCATTAATAATTTTTTTTCCAGCAGAACACGCCGTTTAGATTTTTTCGCCGGCCTCTTTCGCATTTTATAAAAGGAGAAAGCAATAAAGCAGCAGGAGAATAAAAAAAGGATTTCAACGCTTAATGTATTCTTTCATGCGCGAAATGCTTCTTCAGCACCCCGTCTTTTGAGAGTCCCATTTCCTTTCGTTTCCATGGTCACCGATTTTAACTTTGGCAGGCCGCGCGTGCGAGGCCCAGAAGCGTTTGCCTCATTCATGATGTTTGCCGAGCTCGCGGAATAAAGTGGGATGAATGAATAAAAGCAGACGAGAATAAGATCGAATGGCATTACGACGCGCGAAGGAAGCGAGCATTTGGAGACAGAAAAAAATGGGTCTCTGTCGGACCAAAAGAAAATGGCGACAGTTGCCGTCGCCGGAAACAGCTACGAATGCCACGTCGACGACCGAAGAGAAAGCTATTGCATAAGTTATGGCTTCGCCTCGTGACGACTCAAAAAAGCTTCGTCCTAGCAGCCTCCACAGCACAGTGTGCGGTCACCGCGTCGAGTGATCTGTAACCATGCGCTGACGTGTGTCCACGAGTCGTTTCCATCCCGTTTTTTGTTTTGTTATTTTCGTTACCTAGACTTTATTTTTATCGCTGTGTAGAGGTAGAAAGCCGAAGGAGACTTCCGGATTCGCCCGTTGAGCTTAAATGGTCGGGGATAAAAAAAGAAAAGCTCCCTCCAGTTTTTCATAGTCCACCCTAACCTGTAGGCTTCGCTTAAAATCGCGCAAATGCAATTTATTTCGGTTTTTCTAAGCAGCTTCTCCATGAAGTTCGAGGCATGAAGCATGTTACTTATGCCACTTTTCTAGGAAACAGGAAACTGATTTGTTACAGTCAAACACACCGCGAGACGCACTCCTATCCTGGCTTGCTCTGGAGCCGAAAACGTGGTGGAGATAGGCTCTTATTTTGTTGTAGCGCAAGCTGAACAAGGACAATAGAAAAGCACATCTGACACACACACCGTTGTGTGTGTCAGATGTGCCTTATCTGTTGTCCTTTTCCTGCTTGCGCTACAACAAAATATGTCGTACCAACAAGCGCCTACAGCTATCCTCATCGAGATAGGCTCGCCCGCCAAGAAGTGGCTGTCATCGGATCAGAATGCTTCGCATTAAGAGGAGGAGGAAATGGACGCCGGGGCTTCCGCAGGTTCCTTGCGTGCCACTGCGAACCAGTGAACCGCTGTGAACTGCCAATTTGCTGCGTTCTTTCTTTACAGCTGGCGTCACGTGACACTCGAAGTTTCCTGTCAGTCGCGCAACAGGCGAGCTCCGCTACCCCGTTCTCTAACGTTTCACTGCTCCTTACTCAGACACACGCGTCAAAGGAGCTTTCATCTACAGACTGACCGCGGTAGGCAACTCGAAGAGGTCATCCATGCGTTTCTGACTTTGCGAGCAAGCACGAGTGATCTCTCACTACGTTTTCCGTGGTGTACGATATGCCGCATTTATTGTACGCACTGAGCAATGCGTGCTGGGCTTCTTTGTCCGAAGAAGCGTACGTGATGATACAAGGACGCCGGTATCAGGAAATTGTTCGAGTTTTACGATAACAAGAATTAAGGTCGGAAGACCAGACTGGTGGGCTAGTTGGCGGTGCATAGCTTGAGATAAAGCGCACAAGAGCACGCAGGACGACAGATGGGCAGCGCGGTGTCTTCGTCTCCTCTACCGTCCTGCGTGCTTTATACTACTGCGCTTTACCTCAAAGAGTTAGGAAACGCTTAAAACGAGCGAGCTTCGTTTCGAGCTTTGTTCGAGTGATATTCGCAGCGGAGATGCGTCTGCTGAATATCGAGGAACTTGTAAGCGCCTTCTTGCCCTCTCCCGGTTATCTTCAGGCATATTTCTTAGTAAGGATCCTATATGATCTCCTCTTGCGGCAGCGCTTTTACGGCGCGCCGCATATCTTGGATAGTGGCATGTCATGGGTACCTTGGATATCGCGGATATCTTGACATATCTTGGCGAGCGGATTTCTTTTTTTTTCTCACGTTAAATGAACGCGCGGCATATCTTGGATAGTGTGTCGTCGGATGACAAACGAGATGTCCCAGTGTTTGCGCGCAGACACCTTTCTATAAAAAGGCTCTTTCATCGCCTAGGCGTTATGTAGCGTAAATTTCAGCAGGCACAGTAATTACAAATATAGAGCATCGGCTCGTTGAATTATTAGTCTCGAGTGAGAAAAAGAAGCATTATCGGCATGCTGAACTCACCATGTCAGCGTATTCCATATAAGGTTCGTACGCAGTTGCCAATTTTAAGCTTTCGTGCCCTGAGAATCCCGGTATAGTAATATTCTAAGGGGTTCAAGAAAATACGTGCAGCATACTTTAAATTTATGAAGCTCCCTTCTTTTTCTTTCTTCACAATCGCCCTGTCTGGTCGTCTGTCTGGACGCATACCTTAAAGTCTTCGCATTTACGCTATGTTATGTGCACATATATAGCATAATCTCAATACTGAAGCTCAACTCAATAGGCTCAACTGAGGCTCAACTCCAATAGCGAACTTTGTTAGTGTTTTATGTTACGTTTTTTCCTCGTGTCGTTACCGTTTAGCCACCTGCCAACCAATTCACTGTACATGGTTCTTCAGTATTATTTTGCTTTTGGGTTGCATTTTCTGTTCGACAATGTTCTTCTCAACTGGACTTATACTCGCATACGCCCATTACATTAATAATGATAATATCGTCAAATTATCACTTTTAACGCTGCGGCCTATCCCATTATCTAATTTCGCACATTGTTAGACCAACCCTCAGAAATGTTAGGCTGTTCTCCGCGCAATGGATTGTACAAAGGAAACAAATGCACAACATCACTGACGGGAACGTGCAGTATACGTACATGAAAGCAGCGAACAATGTTGAACAGCAGTGAAAAAAAATGGAAGAAAAAGAGAGAGAAAAAAAAAAAGAAAGGGCAATCTACAGACGTGAAATATGAAAACACATAGGGAAAAAGAAATGAGGGACCGACATTGAACGCGGAACGAACACGGAAGAACAGGCAAAGTGGTCACAACAAACACTCGGGCTAAAGAAATTAAGAAGAAAAAGAAAGCGTCGTCGAAATACGTCACAGCCTTACTGCGTACACCATGGCGCAAGCGATACGCTTCCGTTAAAATGGCCTGTCGCGTGACGAGGCACCACCGCGCATGCGAGCTGCGACGTTCTCACGCCGGCGCTACGCAGTCGCCCCGAAAACAAGCGAGTGTTATAGGCGGCGGGCTCTGTTTACCGTTACACTAGATAGCTCCGGCTACTAGCGTAAAGTGAATAGAAAGCGGCGAGTGCACAATGTGACGCTGAGCAGGTCGCAGCAGCCTGCAGGCCTGACGCCGGGAACCATATACGAGAGCAAAGCACACCCTCAACCCGGGTGGCGTGCAAGCGAAAGGCGACGTTCACTCGGAAGAAAGAAAGAAAGAAAAAAAATTGTACGGCATCGATCCCGCCATAGGCTGCGTGAGCAACGGCTATAAACAGTGCGGGTTCGCCGACGCAAAGTTGAGGCCGCCCTGCCCTGCTCCGTATAGTTGCAACGCACTCTGCGCTAGCCGCTGTAGTAGCTGTGGTGTTTTAACACGTTAAGGGCCCCCTGTCGCAGAATATCCGGTGTCGGCGGCGTTGTCCGTTAGAGAAAAAAAAATCATTCCGAACCACGCAGCCCCTCCGCGTGGCGCATAGACCTTACTGAACTAATTGGGTTTTCTCAAAGCAAAATGAGTCAGAAAATTCGTAAAATACGACTTACACGCAACGTATACAGACATGATAACATCGGATTGTAATTCGAATGTACGAGAAGACATAATTCCGTCACGCGGAAAGTCAAACGCGATCCCCTTTTCCAGCTGCCGTTTGAAGTCTGTCTTAGCAGGAGCGGTGCGCCCCGCTCGGTTCCTTGCCACACCATCCAGATGGCGCTCGCCTACGCGCATCCGTGGCAGCGGCGGCGCCCGCCATGGGGGGAGAAAAAAAAGAACCAGAAAGCTCGCCTTCGTGCATAGCGTTCGCCGCCAGCGTTTCCAGGAAGACAATACGATTACATAAGCCGGGAAGCGTAAGAAACAGTCAGCGATCTTTGAATGCTATCGCGTTTCACTCTGAAGCCCGAGGTCCGAATGAATGCTGTCGCGTTCCACTCTTAAAGGGACCCTGAACCACACCTCGGGCTTGTTGAGATAACATAGTCCGCGTGCAGTATGCGCTGCTGTGAACATCTGAGCCAAGTTTTCCTGTTGTACGCGGTGCGTGGAGCTCGCAAGCGGAGCGCTAAGTCGCCGTTCTCTCAAACTCTCTCTTTTCAACAGAAGCCTGCAGTTCCTCATTCTCTTCTGGACGCTTTATTTCGCAATAAAGCGGATTCTCATACGCGGCTTCTTTTGCTAGCTGGGGTCAGCTGTACGTATCATACGCGTAGCATACGCGGCGGCCACGAGGTGCCGCCACGGGGTGCCGCCACGGGGTGCCGCCACGGGGTGCCGCCACGAGCCCACTGGCTAAGCGCACTGCGGCTCGCTGAGGACAACCGCGTTTGGCTTATGTTTAGCGCGTCGTAGGCACCAGAGGTGGAGTTCGTGGCGTCTACGTTAAAGGGGCACTAAAAGCAAATATTAAGTCAACCTAAAGTGATAGATTAGTGCTTGAGAATCTCTATGGCGTCAATATTATCGCGAACAGATCCCTAATAATCGAGAAATTGAGGTAAATGCAGGACATGATTAGAGACTCCTCCGGGACATTCAAGTACTTGCCCGATGACGAAAGCACTCCCCAGTTAAATTCTATCACTAGTACTCAACCACTCATTGAACAAAACATCCTTGTATTGTATTATAAGAGGAAATATAATGCTACTTGTCCAGTTCTATTTCACTTTTACACAGAAGTACTCATTGAAATAACCCTGACAACGACGCGGATGGTCGAAGGGTTTCGTTTTCGCTCGACTCCGCGCCGCCCATGCTTTCCGCGTTTCAGTAGCTATCGCATAGTGCTGCGCTGGTTTTGCTGGCTCGCGAAACTCGCACAAACTGCGAGTAACAGAGAATTCAACTTCCATGGGATGTCGCGGGATGCCCGAACGGTCAACGCCACTTGACCAAAAAGCAGCTGCTGCGGCGAATCCGCCACTCTGTCCGGGCTCGCTGCCACCGTCTGTTGGGCGCCGTTTTACTCACTGACGGTAGCAAAGGGTGGCGTATGCAACGTCAGCACTCCCCCGGTTCAGTGGCGGGAGATTTGAAATGCGATAAGGTTATTCGGACCCTTCAGATGCAATTTTCTCGTAAATTAACTCTTTTCTTGGCACAAAACAAGCGTTGCGAGGTTTCTGGAATGGTATTTAAACAGTCCACATCGACTTCGTATTTGCCTTTATTGTCCCTTTAACATCCAAAGTGAAATTTGAACTGAGCGCCACGGTGAAATTCAGAAGGCGGAGCTTTGTGGGCACGCCCCACTCCGCCGTAGCCTTCGCAGTGCAAGGCATTGAAGAAGTAACGGGAGCACATGGGATGCCGCGTTTGATTGCCAATAACTTCGCGTCTGCTAAACGTATTGAAGTACTTTTTGGGGCAATGTATTTCTGAAATAGCCTAGTTTCACTTCAAATGTCTTTCTCCACTTCGATAAAAAGTGGTTCAGGGCCCCTTTAAAGGCGAAGTTTAAGAGTCCTCCACGTTTTTTCTGCTTAACAGGAGGCCACGGGTTCGAATCTCGGCCGCTGTGGCCACATTTCTGGGAGCGGGACGCGAGAAACGCTCGTGTACCGTGCATTAGTTGCAAGTTATAAAAACATTGGCGGTAAGAAATCCTTCAGGAAGGTTATAGGTTAAATACCTTGGTCAACAACAACAACAACAACAACAACAACAACAACAACAACAACAACAACAACAACAACAACAACAACAACAACAACAACAACAACAACAACAACAACAACAACAACAACAACAACAACAACAACAACAACAACAACAACAGGAAAATGTGAATTAACGAAAAGAAAAACGCCGAGTTGCAGCTTCGCGTGAGAGGTCATTCAATGTGCAGAAGTTCTATTGGTGTTTTTTACTGCGCCATAGGCAATAATTATTCATTCGCTTTCGCGATGATGAATGTTAATTGTTTAAGACCAGTGCGATTGTGCGAGAGTAGCGCCAGACGTAGGGATTTTATGTTTCGCGCGTCGTTTGATAATGACACAGCCGTTTGAAAACGTAAGAATAAATGGACAGCTGTAAAATATTAGCATATGCGCATAAAATACAAGCATGCCTGCGTTATCATTCGCCAATGTTGGTGCACAAAACTATTAAGTAAATGCGCAGTATAAATTGAAAGCCTGTTCAGAGCGTTGAGATCAGTGGCAGATATGGTCACTATAAAGAAAAAAAAGAATTGCAGGACGCTTAAGCTTCGCCTTTAAGAGTGGAACTCTACAGCATTCAAAGATGCCCGATTGGTTATCAAGCTTCCCCGCAATTGCAGTTTATGTAACCGTAATGTTTTCCTGGTAACGCTGGTGGCGAAGGAAGGCGATCTTGCACGAAGGCGAGTTTCCTGGGGTGCGCCGCTCCCACTTAAACAGACCTCAAACGGCAGCTGGAAAAAAAAGTTCCTGTTTGCGTTTCCGCGTAACTGTAATTATGTTTTCTCGTATATTCAAATTACAGTCCGACGCTATCATGTCTGGAGGTTGTGTGTAAGTCGTATACCTTGAGAATCTTCTGACGCGTTTTACTTTGAGAAATTCGATTAGTCGAGTAACGTCTCTGCGCCGCGCGGAGGGCCTGCGTGGATCGGGATGCGTGGTTCGGGATTACTTTTCTCATACGGACAACGCACGCCGACGCCGGATCTTCCGCGACACGGGGTCCTTAGCGCCATCGCTTTTATAGAGCACCGCCACCGCGTATGACGACGACGGCATCGTGACAATAGGATGACGTTTCTGAAATGATGGCGATTGTACGAAAACAGCGTGACGAAAATGGGATGACGACGGCTTTGTGACGATCGACGGCATGACGTGAATCGGATGACGAAGCTGTATTGACGTCGATGGAAACACCACGATGACATCACGACAATGGCATACCTTGCGGGCCAAGCTGGCAGACGATCCGGATCATTTGGTTGGTGTACTAGGATGGATGGATGGATGGATGGATAGATAGATAGATAGATAGATAGATAGATAGATAGATAGATAGATAGATAGATAGATAGATAGATAGATAGATAGATAGATAGATAGATAGATAGATAGATAGATAGATTCAAAGTGCCTGAAGTAGGGACATAATGTTTATTGAATTGATAAAATACGCTATCTATCATCATCCTCTATTTCAGGTTTCTTGATGCTACTGCAAGACCCAGCAATAGCCGGTTACCCCCTTCTTGCGTTAACCGAGCCCACCTTATGCCTACAAAATTCCATACTGCGAAATTTCATCAAACTGCGCTCCTCATCCTCTACCACCTCCCAGTCCGTTTACTTTCCCTTAGCACTGATTATGTTTCTCTAATAGGCCACTGGTTAACTACTATACGTGTTACATGACCTTTGACGCTTAACCTCGACTAAACTATCAGCTGTCAGCATTTGCTTTCTATTCCAGCAATACAGTCCTTATATCTCTTAACCTTGCATCCGACATTTTTTGTATTGACAAACGACTGCGGACGCTTCTCAGGGCACGGCCAGTCAAGGCCTTGGTCAGGGATCCTACATCTCGCGCGCAAGTGTCGGCGCATCGCCTCTCGAACCGTCGGGCCCAGTAGATGGATCAGCGGCTTCAAAAGGGACGCTGCGGACGAGGTTTCAAACAGTCGCTTAATTCAATCGCTCACGTACTGCCATTTCATAGTACCCCTTGCGTACTCGAAACTAAATATATAATGCAGTACTGCTGGACTGAGTTCACTTGGTCTGGTTGGTACACGGCTTTTGGCGGAAAAAAAAAAAAGAAGGCTAGTCAGCAGTAGTTGACAACGAAGAAAGACAAGGTCTTCTTAGGCGCATTGCTTAGACCGCGCAACCTTCGGAATGGGCCCACATTTTTAGACTGCACTATCTGCGGAATCGGCCCACGTTTCTCGTTGAGTAAAAGCGCACTTCCTGTTCCGGTTTTAGGCGCGCGATGTTTGAACCTGCGCATCTGGGTTTCACTTCGCCCTTTTTAAAGCTAATTATGGATTATTACTGCTCCGTGCACAGCTCGACGCAAGCCTGGCGTCTTTTTTCGTTCCAAGCTTTATTTTTACGCCTTTTTCATCGTCCAACGTCCACTCGGAGGCCTCAAATCGCCTAATTTGATGAGATGAAAGCGATCAGACATTTAGATACCACGAACCCCAAATCGATCAGAAGTTTCCGAAAAAGACCTTGTCATGAAAAAGAAAAGAAGATGAAGAAAAAAAAAGAAGAGAAAAGAGAAGAAGGAAAGAAAGGAAGAGCGCCAAAACGACACTCTGAAGGCCAGAAACAGACACACGAAGCGCTGTCTGGCGGTTCAGCGCTTTGTTGTGACTGTTTCGTGCCCTCAATGCCGCTTTTGTCGCGCTGTATTTCTTACTTTTTTTTCGCAATAAGCCAAAAAAAGAAAGCACGTCACGCCTTGAAAGACTGCCCGAGCAACGGAGGAAGCAGTTAGGTAGCCGGCAAAGGTTTCCGCCGGGAAACAAGAGAGCCTCCGTCGCATGTGTTCTTCTTCGACGCGGCTTCACGGAATGGGTGGTCCGAAGCGCTTCTTTCATAAGCCGAAGTCGGCCGTATTTCATCGTTCGGGATGGATTGCGCCATACCACGCTGCCCCCCCCCCCCCTTTTTTTTTCGAACGAGGACGAACGGCCCGGCGAGAGAGACTGTTGAGAGGCTACAACAACAAAAAGAAGTAAACTAAAAAAGAACAAAAAGAAAAGCAAACGCGGGCGTTAAAGCAAGGGATTGCAGAAAATACGCATCCAAGCAAGAAGACACGCGAGAGACGCGACGTATAGGCCTAAAAGAGAAAAGGTATAACGCGAAAATCGCTATAGCAATTCAGCAGAAATAACAGGGAGAAAGAGAAGGAAAAGAAGAAATACGGGACAGAGTTGCCGAGACCGACGCACACTCGGGATGGCTTTTTGAAAGAAAACAACGCAGAAGCAAGAAAGCAGCCCCGTGCGAGGCTGGCGAAGAACGTTGGGCAGCCAATGGAGGCTTTTAGGTGGCTTCGTCGCCCTCCTCGGGCGTGATGGGCCGAAGCTCTGGGCCTCTCTTGCGCCCGCGTTTCTAGCCGGTCGCGCGAGCTCTGCACCGCCGCGCGTCGTCAACTCTCGCCGAGTGCAAAGACCGGATCAAAGCGTGCAGCTTACCACCTCTCGACTCCCGCCTCGCAGAGCGCGCTCCCTCTCTCTCTCTGCCCGCTTCCAAGAGAGAGGGCAGTTGGAGGACGCCAAAGAACGCGTCGCTAGAACCTCCTCACTTCGGCGGCAACGGCTCTTTTCGTTATATATCCTTTCTTTCCTACCGTCTTTCTGACTTTTCTTCATGGTGATGGATGCACGGGGGAAAGAGCTTCTGATTCTTTCTTTCTCTTTCCCCTTTTTGTAAGCTTACGTCAATGTCAGCTTCTTCGTCTTTTTTTTTTCTTTCTTTTAAAACTCGACCTCTGATTTTCTGTCTGCTTACGACACTCCGCGGCTATTGCATTCCGCGCACATTTCGTTCCACGGCGCCACCCTAGCTTTGCTCTCATTTACGACTTCCTTTCGACTTGCTTCATTTCGCCAGCTTTACACCTGCCTCCATTACATTGGCTTGCTTGTAAATGCAGCTTTTCATACTTGTTTTCATATATCTATATTTCTAGCTGTGTACTGCGTGTGGCGTTCCAGACAAGTGACGCGCTGTAAGAATGACGAAGCGAGAAAAGACGACGCAGAGGGGAGACTGGATGGATGGATGGACGGATGAATGAATGACTTGCGCAGGCGTGGCGCGGGTTGGGGGTCCTGCTTGAGAAAAAAAGTGACGTGTATTAAAACCGCAGTGTCACAACAACCTCTCCCCCTCCAGAAACGCACGTTCTCTTCATCCTCCCTTGTCGCGCTCCGGCAACCACGCGTGAAGGCGTCTTGATGGGCTCTCCTCCTATAATTCTCAAGGTTGTTCTTTTCACCTTTTCTCTTGCTTTTTCTCTGCGCGAAGGAGGAGCTTCGTGAATCGCGCGAGCGCTCGAGTCGTGTAACATGCATATAGCGGGTAATGGATGTACAAAACGCCTTGCGATGAAAAATGACAGGATTTGCTCCTTTAGGAGTTTTCGGAGGCGTCGTTGTAGAAGCGCCTGTTGCACACGAGAATTGGGCATGCTATAGGTTATCCTACGTAGCGTGACATTCGGAGAGCACGAAAGAGGATAAAAAAAAAGAAATTCTTGCCACGGCAAGTCCAACTGACGAGTTTACTGTTGTGAGAAAACTAAAACACAAATATGTGGTTCGCAGGTGTACACTATCAATGAAATTAGCGCCTGTTTGATTGATTGAATGTGTGTGTCGGAGGGGGGGGGGGCACGTGGGTGCGTCTAATAGAATGTTTTTAAAAGAAGGTTGTGGGGTCTTAATGCCGACGTTCTTGACGTGTGAGACGGAGGAGGGAGACATGGAAACAAAATTTGTTTATCACCACATCCACGCTTCCTTCTGTGGCTTTAAACTTGTTTTAAATGCATTTCAAGAAAACAATCACGGGTCAAATTTAAAAGAAAAATTTATAACCTTAGATACCTTGGCTAATGACAGGCTCCCCGTTAGGTTTGGCAAACAAGTCTAGCGTAGAAGCTCCCTCGTGAATACGAATATAGACATGCAATTTCAACAGGACGATTTCTCCTTCGTCGGCAACAGCCCAGAGTGGTCAGTAAAGAAGTATTTTATATTCCAACAGAACCCTTCCGATGCAACCACTGTCGCTGACAAGCACAATTAGCCAGATTTTTGTTGAACGGAAGTAGCAAAGATGCATCAGTGATGGTAAATAATGGTGATGCGCGGATTATTTCGTCCCCGCGCATAGAAGAGGGACGCGTAAACAAAAACATGAATAGCTTTTTTTTTCGTTTTTTTGTTTTTTTTTGCAATTAGTGATCATAGCGGTTGGGAGAATGTAACGCATAAACATAATGGCGTTTTGCCGCTTCCACAAGTACAGACACTTGGTTCCTTTCAAGGCTTCCGAGATTAGACACCGCAAAGAACGATCTGCAAAGTCTCGGAAGCCGTGGTCTGTTTGCTGCCACTGCGTCGCCAACCCGTGCACCACCCGGCTACGTGTCCGGATTCGTCACCGTCGTGAGACGCCATCATGCGGCGTATGCGCCGAGACTGGCGCAAGGTCCGTGCGCTAGCAGGATGCAGACAGCGCATGCGCAGACGGACTTGAGCGCGCGCCATTAAGACGTGACGCACGGACAAACGGAAACTCACCGTGGGCGCATTCTGATTGACCTGCCCGAGGCTGTTCTCGATGTAGATGAGCTCCGCCTGGGTGATGGTCGGATGCCTGCTGGGCTTCTCGAACGAGAGCCACAGCCAGAAGACGTACCAGATGGCGCCGAACACGCCTGCGAATATTTTGAGGTGTGCATGTTACTACGTCATTCAAACCCGCCGTGGTTGCTCAGTGGCTTTTTTGCGTCGCGCGGCTAAGCGACGAGGTCGCGGGACCAAATCCCGGCTGCGGCTGCCGCATGTCGATGAAGGTGAAACGAAAAAAAAAAGAAAAATGCCCGCGTACAGTGCATTGGGTGCACGTTTAAGAAACCCGGGCTGTCTAATTTAATCCGGAGTCCCCCACTACGGCGTGCCTGTACCTGGTTCATCAGATCTGATCATATATCATATACATCATCATACATCATCGTGGTTCATACATCAGATCGTGGTTTTGGCACGTAAAACTACAGAAATTAATTTAATTTTTTTTTAAATGTCATTCAAACATCACGCTTGCGCGCGCGAAGGGTTTGTGCCACACATTAGGTGAGTACGACGACCGTGCTACCGCGGAGAGGCTGCTCGCACGCGTGTATTTACGGGAGAAACGTGCGCCAATTTGATGCGTCCACCAATCCAATGACGTTCACTGCAGTCTACGAGTGAGGACAGAAACTTGGAGGATATCGAATAGGCTTGAAAAGACTTCAAGTACCGCGCAACGATCAGTGGAACGAAGCGTAAGGCCAAGACACGGGAACATGGAGCTATGGATTAGAGACCTAGTGGGTGTTGTTGATATGCTAGTTGATATCAACGCGAAGAAACGGAGCAGGGCTGGTCGTGCAATGCGTAGAGGGAAAGACCGGTGGTGTGTGAGAGCTACGGAATGGGTGCCAAAGGGGAAGAACTGCGTTGCAGGGCGGCAGAGCATCAGGCTGTTTAAGGAAATTAGGAATAGGTTAATTGTTTAAGGAAATTGGGAAATTTGCAGTCAGACGAAGGAGTCAGCTAGCGCAAGACAGGGTAATTCTGCAGTGAAAATGAAGCGGACTGATGATGACGGCCATGATGATGATGATGATGGCGACGAGTTTTCTGCCCTTTTTTTCCGTGTTATTTCAGAAATTCAGAAGCGTAGAATGTTGGACCGGTTGGTGCATCATATAGCATGGTTCAGCGGAAATACGGGCGTGAAGTCATGCCCTGGTCACTTCGTTTCTTCACCGCCCGTAACATTACCGCTCAACGGCACTACATTTAAGAAATTATTGGACTTAATTTCACGGTCAAGTGGTGCAGCGTGAGAAAACTGCACGACTCGATTTTCTTTCACGCAAGGAAAAAAAAAAAAAAAGAAAACACGCTACGCGAAGCCCCACACCCATGCGCTCTTCCCAACCACGCCCCCTTTATCTGCACTCTTGGTGGAGAGCTAATGCATGCTCGGTGCAAGCAGTGACTTACCGGTTCTGCGTGACTATGGGATGGACGCTTTGCTACACCATGCGCGTTACTCAAATAATAATAAATAAGAAAACTATACGCCGCGCATTACGATAAAAGTTCATCAATAGCGAAGGCTAGGTAGTTACCTTTCAATGAAGCCTCAACAGCATGGAGCGCATTTCCGACGAGTTTTCGGAACGTTTTAATTTTAGACTACCCGATGGCTGCACTATAACTGCGGCCTAAATATGACCTGATTGCGAAGAGGCAACCCGTGTGGATATAGCGAAGCATCGCATTGCACCGTATTGTGTATCAGGTAATTTAAAGTACGCCTGCTCACTAGTTCACTAGTTCACTGACGCTTCCATAAGGTGGGCTCTTATCCCCCACCCCCAAGGCGTCCCGGCTGGCAGTATTGAGCGCGCAGCGAGAATTCATTACCCCTCTGCCCTCACCCCCCCCCCCCCTTCTTTTCCACCACCATTGGTTGTCTGCATGCTATTTGACACCCCTCCCTAATCTCTGGAAGGTACACTAGATCCGTCTTTGCTGCAGCTAAACGTGCTTGTTGAGAACCATCGACATGAGTTGCAGCAGTTACCATGTCGTGAAACAAGAAGGAAAATGATGGGAAAAAGTATTGTACGCATGCCACTGCGGTAATCAGTGGTCGCGAACCTTCTCGATAGCCCTCATGTAAAACCCCTCTCCAGGGGCATTTGAGGAATAAATAAATAAATAAATAAATAAATAAATAAATAAATAAATAAATAAATAAATAGCATCCATGTATCACACTCTCCACACCGAGACGATGTTGATTTAGCGGCTAGCTTAGAATTTCAATTACCGGAGGCTGTATGCAAACTCGACGTATAAGGCGTTCGCCCCTTGCAGATATACGATCAATTGCAGCCCCCACTCGAGAAGTTCGAAAATGTCCTTCAGTGTTGCGATGAACTCTATGAACTCCACTTGTGACGTATGGACCAGCACCACTACCCAAATGATTCCTCTCCAAACTCCTCCATGCCGACATCACAGCTGTTTGTTTCGTGCTTTTCCTCTTTGCACCGCAGCATCGTTGCAGAGACCCCGCTACATCTAGTAGGCGAAACATCGACACCAGACCCGGAGAAAGAGACAAAGAAGCTATAGGCCCACATGCTACGCGTGAGTGGTTTCAATGCTGTAGCAATATCAGGATAGGCTCACCGAAGCCTTTGATTGCACTACTTCCGAGATCGGCCCAGTTTTGATTACACTGCTTCCGGGATCGCTCCGATTTACTCGGCGAGACCCCTGACACGTCAAACTCCGGGGAAGTAGGCGAAGGAAGCTTCGCTCTAAAATACAAAAAAGAAAACAAAACCTGCAGAAGTAACGCGTCTCACGTGCCCACCACCCACGCCGTTGCCTCTTCGCATACGTACCGTAGAAATAGAAGCAGGCCTGCCATCCTACGTAGTCGGTTAGGATGCCCGAAAGGGGCATACCGACGACGGCACCGGCGTACGAGCCTGCAGAGAGGAGAAGGTAAAATGGCAGAGATAAAATTTTAACTCGGAAGGCAGGCTTCGTCGCTACCACAACAGCGTCCGTTACGTCTCGAAAATTCAAATAAAAAGTGCAGAGCATATTTTAAGCCCCGACTCGGCTTGGTGAGGTGTGATATTTAGCCTAGCTAAATTATCAGTCCTATACACACTGTGCTTTCGCCACACCACGAGATCTTTCTTTCTTTTTTTCTTTCTTTCTTTCTTTCTTTCTTTCTTTCTTGTTTCGTGAATACATTGCTCCTCTCTGCCTAATCTCTGATACACCAGAAAGGATTTCTGCGGATTTTTAATCAAGTTAGCTGCATGTTCTTCATAGACGTCAATCAATCAATCAATCAATCAATCAATCAATCAATCAATCAATCAATCAATCAATCAATCAATCAATCAATCAATCAATCAATCAATCAATCAATCAATCAATCAATCAATAAACGTTGTATGAACATATATCGTAGGGCATCTTTTCGGTGTCACTCCGTTATTTTTCTTTTCGTTTTGTTTTAGACGCAAACTTCCAAAGCAAGAACATATTAAGCTCCATCAAAGCATACACTTGCCCTTCACGTAGTCTTCGGTCCACTTTCGGACCATAATTTCGAGTGTATAGGCAGAGAAAATAATAGAAAGAAAAACAGAAAAGAGAACGAACTTATAAAAAAAGAGAAAAGAACACGTTCAGCCCTGCCACGTGCTCACCGCAGAAGGCTAGCGTCGCCAGACGACTCCTCTCCAGGGGCGGCGCCCAATGTCTCCAGATGCCGTGGCACGCCGGGTACGTCACGCCCTGCACAGCCACGACGCGACACGATGAGGCACAGCGCGCGCTACCAAGCGAGGAGGTTCGCTACATAGCCTTCGGGCCTTGTGGGCGAGCCGGGACGGAACGGACGTCGATATTCGGCCTCGAATGACAAAACGATTACATTTCACTTCTATACTATGGGGAATCTATTTTCATCACTGTTCTTAATTGAAGTGGCACCATAACCAATTATGAATGAAATTAGACTCCAATGAAAACAAGTCCGTTTTTTTTATTACCGTGACTAGATAAGTCGCGCCGCTGGGGATTTTCATGTGGGATAGTGTGCTTGCACGTTCGCTCCGTTTTAGCTTGCGACTACGATATGAAGTTTTAACTTAACGTAAATGTGTTGCCATCATCTTTATAACTGTGCCACCCACGTTCTCCGTGAAGGTATTTCCGACTTATTTCTTTATTATTTCGACGAAAACAGTGGTGCAACACAAATACTCTCTTAACGCGTTATGCGTGAAAACATCGCCACTAGAGTGCAGCAGCGCCGCGGTTGTTCCTGTCTTAGGTTACGGCATACTGGTAATACGTATTCCTGGTTGTTTGAAATATTGCATTTGATGTGAGCGCACGAGCACTATACCACGACCAAAGTTAACTCTGGATCCACTGGGAGTCTCTGGTACGAAAGAATCGCTTCGTAAGAACGCATGCACCAACGAATCGTCGTCGCTGTGAGATGCACTAGCGCTAAAACGCACAAGACATGGAAATAAATTCTTTACAAACGGACATCGTCTGACATGGGACTTCGGTGGCAGCATCCTGTACAGATTGCTTTTAGAAGTATTTCTACGTTTCTGTGAACATTCATCGTGGCTTCCCAGTGTAGGCATGGACTTCCCGTGGGTGCGCACTGTTGCGCTACGCGTACACAGCGCGAAATCAGGTACGTCTCTCCTTCCATCCCACCCGCGTCGGCTGGCTTGTAACAAACGAGATGTCCTCCGAAAATTATAGCCCCGAAAGCCATCGATCGAGAGTGAGGCCTCTGGGCTCATACGCACCGCAGCAACAGTTTTGCAATCGAAGCAGCAAATGACACGCGTTCGAGTCCACTGCGAACGCCGCGCGGACAGCAACGTCGCCTGGAACCGATCTTTCTCGCCGGGCGACCCGTGGGCATTCGATGAATGACGGCGGGTCGACCGAAAAGCGAGTCGCGCTGCGCTTATTTGCGCGATTACGCAAACATCTATGGATACGCCACGGTGCCGCCGCAGTCTGGCGTCGCCGCGGCCTCCTCCTTCGTGTTGTTCGTTCGCGTATTCGTCGTCCGGAAACAACCATTTTCCCTGATGCGATCGGGCGTACATACACGTTCGTGCGCCTCCACGGGGAAGAAGATAGACGCTTGGTCGGTCGAGCGCAGGATGAGGAACAGGAGGAGGAGGAGGAGGAGGTAGAAGGAAAACGGAAGTAAGGCAGCGGAAGTTGGGAGGGTGGGTGGAAGTATGCGGGGAGGCCATCGCGCGACCGGCGGCAGCGTCTACGCTGATTGCCACGGGCATTTATATCGTGCGGCAGCGTGCGAGACGGTCACGGGGGAACACGCGACGACGTTGCTCGCGGGGGCGATATGATTGCATCGCACCGAACAGCCAGCTGCCACGCTCTCTCGCGGGAGCGTGTATACGTACACAACTCGCTCTCAGCCAATTCGGTGCACTGCGGCGAATAGTTACCGGTCGTGTCGGCCAGTCAGGAGAGAGAGCCGGCTCCATGCAGCGCTCGGAGAAAGGAGAAAGGCTCGCTCACGTGTCGAGCGTCCTTAATCCTTCCGAGTTCCTTCCGTTCATCGAGAGCGGAGCACAGAGGGATTAGCGGGGCCACGATGGGCAAGTCCTTCCTCTAGTTCCCTCGATCCTGATCTGCAAACGTAACCCGCGACTTTCGCCGGACTGCGCGGAACTGGCGTAGTCGCTTCGCTCGAAGCGCCTCGCGAGGTGCTGTGCTGCGGCCTGGAAATGCCACGGGCCCCTCTCGGCTCGTGAGTAATTGCATCTGCGAGCGTCGACAACGCAGTGCTTCTGAAGATAGCTTCGCAGATGGACAAGACTCCGAGAGACCACGATGCGGCGCTTTTCTTTTTCCTTTCTTTTTCGTCGAAGAAACGATAGCGTTTGTAATGACCGCAGTGTTTCAACTCGTCTCGCTTTCCATAAGTTATCCACAAAGGCGTATCGACAAAGACACAACAGGAAGTGCGAATGCGCGAGTGGGATGACCATATTCTCGTAAGTGCATCCATCACGCGGGCGCGGCGCGAACATTTCCCTATTGTACATCTGGCGGTAGCCTTGCCTCATGCGTAATCGCACGCTCCATCCCGCTTGTTTCGACTACGCGGATAAGGCTGCTGCGATTGAATCAGCGCTGCGCTTGGTGGAGGCCAACAAGAAGATTGCGTTGTAATGTACGAAGTACATAGGCCCTGTCGCAACCACCGCGCAGTGCATGCAGTGCGCTATAAGTGAGAGAACAAGTAAGGACCATCATCTAGCGTGTCGTTGCATCACTACAACTGATGCAATGTTGTCAGCGTTTTCTCTCTTATATTGGTTTTCCCAAGGAGGAACAAACAGGCTTACAAATTTACCTTCTTTCATATATCTACTATGTGTTATAGCGTGAATTGCTGTAGCGGTAAGACTCTCTTTTACCGTAGATTTGCATGGATAAATTCTACTATTTGTTTCTGCTACTTGTGGCGGCGGGGGACACCATGACTAGCCTGTCTAATTAAAAAAAAAAGAAATTAAAAGGACGGCAACCGCTTCTCCGTAAGTTCGTATATGCCTTTAAAATGACGAGAAGAATTTTCTCAAGTTGTACGAAATTTGTTTTTCTCCTCAGCAATGCGAGGAAGGGGGAAGGGGGTACACAAGAATATTTAGTTTCTTTCACTTTTCTACAAGAAGTAACCTCTCTATATGGAATTTCACGGGGCACCGTCAACGGCTTCCGCCTGTCGGCCCGTTCATGTATGACCACATTTAGAACGACAAGCGCATAATACGGAATGTGTTCTCTCAGCAGTTGTCTGCTTGCGCATCGCTCAGACCGCGGCTTTCATCCAACCTTTGACGAGTGGGGGGTTATCGCAGTCGAGAAGGACCCGTATAGAACAAAAAATATTTGGATAAAACGGGTGGGTAAGGGGCGCCTGATGCCATTCATTTGTGACACCCGAGATGCTTCAGTGAAACGCTGCCTTGTCAGCGTGTGCGGGGCTCGGGTCGGATAGTGGCTGAGATGTGGGTTTTTATACCGGCGGTAATCGACTTTTCATCCTTATCTCTGCAGCTCCCGCGGACAATTATTTAATATTTTAGCCTTCTTGCTAGGTTTTCTACGATTAGCATTTCATCGGTTTTGTAGCTGCAAGAATTATCATTTGGTTTAGGTAGCATCTGTTTCTTATCATCCAGATAGTGAGGAGCCGACAATTGATTTCTGATGCGATATTTACGCGATTCATAAGAAGTTCTTTGACTGGCCAAAAGCGATTGTTGTCAATCACATGCGCATCGATACGAGCATTCAGTAACGAAGCGTAAATATTATAGCCGCCTTTGAAAAGCGTTGAACTTTCTGGAAGCGTTAGGAAATCACTCTCTTCCTTTGGTGTAAGTGTTTTTGCTGCGAGTGTTGTCGAATATGATTAGCTCCTCACTCACCTCCCTACGTTCCCAAAAAGCAACTTGTATTCGGCTAAAGTTTCTCAATAGGGAATCAATTTTCTACTGAGACGCCGGGCTCGACTGACATTGTGGTGGTTGACTCACCTCAACGAGACCCTGGAGAATGCGGACCATCATGACCATCGTGAAGCCAATTTTGGCCGCTCCAGGAATGAGCATGTTGAGGAACGCTGACACTGCTATTGCGGTGCCAAAAACCCTGCGAAGTAGGAAAACAAAAGAAAGGAACATCAGGACGGGGGGGGGGGGGGGGGGACGCCGTGAAAGTTTATTTCGTCAGACGATGTTCACTCCTCATGGCAAGTACATTTGCACTCGTCCGACTCTGGTAAAGCCCATTGATTGAACAACAACGCCCCCAGAACGCTGTAATTTATTAGAGCACTTATATCACATAGATGGGTAGCACCTTCAAGCGTGCCTTAATAGAAGCCATAGAAATATGTTTCGGTGATCAGCTGCTTGCGTATCCAGTTGCTGTGGGAAGAATTGGTCCGAGCGTATAATTATCTGTCAGTTGCTTCTGCAGTAAAATGTAGCCGAGTCTATCTGCAACTCCGCCAACTCTCGCCAACTCTCGAATGAGTTCTTACTGATATTTTCTTTTATGCAAGACAAATGTAATAGTGGTTGGCAGTACTTATACAGAATATACTGTAACGAATGATATGAGCTTTGCTAGGGCTTCTCTGTGGTACCTGAACGTGTGAGTACTATATAGTGCCTCCATAACGCAACGTGGGAGATGCCTCCCTCATACTTTTATTCAAGACCGTGTATTACCGGAAGGATATTCTGTATCCCGCAAGGACGCTTCACGCCTTCTTCACACATTTCTAATGCCCTTGTTTTATACACTTCTTACAAGAGTGCCCTTAACAGCGGTTAAACTTAACGGCTACTGCTCACTTAACCAAGGTTAACCCCAACCACAGTCCGCCGGAGTTACACGGACATTCGTATTCACCGTTAACGGTGGCTAAGAATGAGCCTGCTTCAATTTCAACTAACTAACTAACTAACTAACTAACTAACTAACTAACTAACTAACTAACTAACTAACTAACTAACTAACTAACTAACTAACTAACTAACTAACTAACTAACTAACTAACTAACTAACTAACTAACTAACTAACTAACTAACTAACTAACTGACTGACTGACTGACTGACTAACTAACTAACTAACTAACTAACTAACTAACTAGCTAACTAACTAACTAACTAACTAACTAACTAACTAACTAACTAACTAACTAACTAACTAACTAACCGACCGACCGACCGACCGACCGACCGACCGACCGACCGACTGAAAAAGAACAAACAAGTAAGTCTTACCTGTTTGCGGGGTATTTGGCTGCGAGGAATCCTCCGGGCACCTGTGTGATGAGGTAGCCCCAGAAGAAAGACGAGTCGATCACGCCGATGGTCTCTGGGGACCAGTCGAACTCGGCTTTCTGCAGATCGATAAAGGGCGAGCGAGAGATTAAGAGCAGTGCCCGTGATAGGAGCGAGAAGGAAGCATCGTTTTTAAGCATCGGTACCGTTTTATTGAATGATCATCGCGGGAGATAGCGCAAGGTAAGGGAGAGAGAGAGAATGAGAAAGAAACGTTGGGATGCCAACTAGAATAGCGTCCGGTCGGTTACGCTACTCTTGGCGGAAAAGAAAATGAACGCAAATGCAAGAAAACGACGTGAGCAGCGAACCACACTCAGGAACGTGTCTGAGCGCAGGGGAAGTACAGATATGTGTCATCCGTGTGTCCTAAAGATAGCCATGTGATGTGGAGTGCCAAAACTCAGGTTAAATTATGTTTAGGAGAACGTGAAAGTACTGTGCGTGGCAGTGAAAAGCCTTGTATAAAGCCCATTTTCAGCTTTTATACCTGCATGCGCGCATTATATCATGTGGGGATCATCCTCACGTGTAGTGTTTGTATAGCAGAAGCCCGTTATCACAGTCTGTATACACGTATGCGCATATTATCTCATTTTTATGTCATACTCATCTGTGTAGCTGTGCTTTACGGGTCATGCCGCAACCTCAAGTGCCGTTTCGGCTCTTTGAGCCTCAGCGTATTGTAGACTGTTCTCGCAGCGTATACCGATCTGCTATATATACGCCTGCACACCTCGAACTACACCAGATCCTTGTTCGCTCTTCTTTGCTGTCTCCGTGCTTCTTCTGCGAACGTGCGCCGCATCTTCTAATGTTACGTTATTTATTGTTTATTGCTGCTATGAGGAAAGGATCAGCAGAAACCAGTGTTAAACGAGTGAACTTCCTCCGCAATTCTGCATTCCATGGAGTGTCTCTTAAAACGCAGGTCTTACTTTGAGATGAAAAAAATCAACCACTCAAACAAACAGACGATAATAAATCAATCAAATAACTAAACATGTAGCAAATAATCATCCCATACTCAATAAATACATTAAGCACCCAGTAATAAAAAGAAACAATGAGGAATCGCTCAGTAAGTCAGCCAACAAGCCAATCTATCATTTATCCGTCAATGAAACATTTAATAAACGCGCAGCAATCGAACGAACAAACAATAAACAATTGTTTGCTCAGTCATACAAACAAATAGCTAAGCAATCAATAATTCAATCAATTATTGAGTCAATCAAGCATTCAGTCGAGACGCACACCGAAGGCTCCCTAATTTACTTGTGATTGCGTTCACTGCCCGACCCTGTGTCGGAGTTTCCGTAACCTTCGATAGGAACAGGCAACCCACACACACACCTTCGCCTCGCAAATCTTTTTCTCTCGAGCCCTGCGTCTAAGCCGTGGAACGACACGGCGTTGAGCGAATAAACGAAATGCCGAGCGAAACAAGAAAGAAAGAAAGAAAGAAAGAAAGAAAGAAAGAAAGAAAGAAAGAAAGAAAAAGCGAGCGGCAAGGAGGACAAAATGAGGTGCGAAATAGGCGCCGGGCCTGAGGAGGGCGGGTCGCGGCGACCCGTAATCCTGACTTGGCTCCCTTACGGGGACTCGAGATTGTCCCTTAATCCCGGTTAATCCGGCCGCGAATCCTCGGCGTGACGAATTGCCAGGGAAAACCCCTCCGCCGCCCTTCGCGGCAAGCGCCGCGGGAGAATTCGTTCCACCCGGTCGTGGTCCGCACACCGCGCGCAGGTCGGGAGCACGCTTACGCTGCGACCCGTGTTAACCGAAAAGGGAGGAGCCATGAAAAAGAAATGAAGTCGGAACTGCAATAGAAACGCTCCCGCCGCGTGCAGCTTTTGGCCGCTGAGCGCAATCGCGTTTAAATTGAAAAATAAATTCTGAGATTTTACGCACCGAAACCGCGATCTGATTATGAGGCACGCCGTAGGGGGAGGGGGGGGGGTTCACAGTGGCGTCATGATGCCGTCGTGGTCGTTGCACCGTCTTCACTCCAGCTTCGTCATCCGACTATCTTCATGTCGTCGTTGTCACGCCATTGTTGTCACACAGGCTTTGTGATGGATGCAGTAGTCGTTATACAGTGATAGCCATGCATACGTTGTCATACCGTCGTCGGGATGCCGCCGCGGTCGTTCAATCGTCGTTATTCTAACTTCGTCATCCGACTCTCGTCATGCGATCGCCATCACACAGTCGTCGTCATGCGGTCGTCGTCATACCGGCATTTTCGTTGCATCAACGTCAATACTTTTTCGTCATTCTATCGTAACCACCATGCTGTTGTCAGTCATTTAATTGTGATTGTACCATCACTGTCATGTCATTGTCCTCACTGAGTCGTCGTCAGCGTTATGCATCTATTGTCAGACGGTCGTCTTCGTGCGTTGGGGTCGTGCTATGTTCGCCCTACAGGCTTCATGATACAATCGTTCTCACGCCGTTGTCATCATACGCTCGTCATCCCCGTTGTCCTCATGCCGTTGCCATGCCATCTTCGTCATTGTGCTGTTGTCATACAATCGTTGTTTGCATTTGTTCGCGTACTGTCATCGTAATGCCATCATAGTTGTTCCATCGGCGCCATTCTAACTTCAACTTTCGACTCTCGTCATGCCACCGTCGCCACACAGTCGTCACGCTGTTGTCTGCAATAGCGCCTTCGTCGATCCATCGACGGCATTCTTTCGTAGTCATTCTATCGTAATCATGCTTTCGTCACTGAATCGTAATTAAGCCAGCGTTCTCATGCCGTCGTGGTCGTGCCATCGTCGTGATTACAGCTTCGTCATCCGATTGCCATACTGTCCTCCTCACACCATCGACGTCGTACACTCATCATCATCATCTCATTTGTCCCCATGTCATCGTTATGCCACCGTCATCATTTAACAATCGTCATCTCATTCCTGTTTTGCCGTCGTCGTCATAACGCCTTTGCCAGTCTGGACATCGGCGCCATTTCTTCTACGTCGTGCCATCGTCCATACGGCGTCGGCGTCGTACGGTCTCCGCCATGCCGCCATGATCATGGGCGGCCTTGGAAATTGAGCGTCATAGCAAAGTGGGATGACACCGGAGTATGTTACGTATAACCGAAGCAACGGAAGTCTCAGAATGACTACTACTGATGTTGAATAAAGATGACTTCAGAAATGCGGTGTCACTACATTGCTCCAATGCTAATCGTGTTACCGTCGATCGACAGGCATCGTGAGATGTGTTCTGCCGTAATTTTCCTTAAGTATTCATTTACGTTTGGGACGTGCATGTTGGACCTATAGCTGGTAGCAGCAGACTTGAAGGCAACATCATGTGACGCTGTGTTTAGTAAGAATTAACGGGCAACTTTTCACGTAGTTTCAACTCTTCCTGGCGTGTGGGGAGTTCAGTGCAGTTTTACGAATATGACGCCGCTGGTGAAACATCTTTAATGCGATTAGCACTCTTAGGGTACTTTACGCACTGTCTGTCTGTCTGTCTGTCTGTCTGTCTGTCTCGAACCCACGCGTAGTGAGGGTACGATTCCTACGCCACGCCACTAGATGGCGCAGCGAGGTCAGTGGGGAGCGCGAGAGAGGAACCCGGCTGCATACACGTTTCGGCGTTGACAATGCGGTGTGTAAGTTACATTGCTGCAATGCTGATCGCATTGCGTCGACATTCACCGTGAGATGGGTCCTGGCAGAACGTTTTCGGGAGGTGTTGGAGTAAAATTTCCGAATGGAACACGAGTATCAGAAAAAAGGACGACGTTGGAATATTGAATCAAATATTGGACTTTTTTTCTCTCTCTCAAGAATACAATAAGTGTTGTGTTCTTAATTTGCTATCCCTTATATTCAAACAGAAACGACTATTCGCCAATTTTAAATAGTAAGTTCGCGAATTGAACACGTATTGAATAGCAAAGACTATTCGATTCGTATTAAATGTTTTGCATACTCTCACATCTCTAGTTCTCTTTCTTTCTTTTTTGGTCGCATGCTACGATAGAACAGTAGTGGAACACAACGATTTCTAACCAGTGTGGTTGAAGATCGTGTCACGAGATGTCGTTTTCAACTTTCTGAAGCCATTTTGGATTTTTTTTTTATCGAGACTAGAAGGATCGCATGCTAAGTTTTCTACGGTTTTAATTATAGTTTTCTTTTGCAGAAATCATTATTTATAATTATTTTCAATCCGCATACGTATTGGCTAAATTCGCGGATATTCGTTTGGTTTCACGTTATCGGCCTCAAAGTTTCGTTACTGTACTTGTCAAATCTTACGATCCGATTTATTGGCTGGTTCCCGCAGTGTTCTGTTAAAAAATAAGAAGAAAATAAACTGTATTAAATAGAATGGTCCGGCAGTTTTGACTGTGGTGGCCTCAGGTGGCGGCTCGAAGTCCTTGGACTCGGGCGGCACATCTTCGACTTGCCGGACGGCCCAGAGCTGGTATTCCAGCTCCGAACTTTTGAGAGCCGCCTCCCAGCGGTGGCGACGCCCACTAAACTATAAAATTAAATTCTCGGGTTTCACGCGCCAAAACCCGATATAACTATGAGACGCACCTTAGTGGGGGTCTCCTGATTAATTTTGACCAGCTGAAATTCTTTGACGGGCACACAACGCACACCACACCGGCGCTTTTGCGCTTAGCCTCCATCGAAATGTGGCCGCAGAGGCCAGGTTTTGATTGATTACGCGCCCTCGGGCTTGGCAGTGCAACGCCATAGCCACAACGTCACCATGGCGGGTATACAGTGTCCTGGTCCATTACACCGACGAACAATCAGTCAACTATCCAACCGACGCGTATACTCTGCTCGCGCAAGCTTACTTTAGTCGTTGTGGTGTCTTTTGCCGCAAAAGAGATCCATCCCTGTCGTGATACGCCGTCGCTGTGTCGCAACGGCGGGGCGACTGCAATGTATGCACTAAGCTTCCCCCTTCCCCAATCTCTCTCTCTCTCTCTCTCTCTCTCTCTCTCTCTCTCTCTCTCTCTCTCTCAGTAACTTGCGAACGGTTAGGACAGAGTTACTTCGTGCACAAGGCCTGTATAGAGAGCGGTGGTTCTGTGTTCTAGTGAAGTAAGATAGTGGGGAAATGATGACACACGACTCTGTAAAGGGTGTCACGGGAAGACCTAAAAAGGACAAGAAAAAAGAAATGCGAGAGTGAAAGAGCGCGGTGTTTGCAGTCACGTGCAATGAAGAAAAAAGAGCGGGAAGGTGTTGGCAGGGCGTTGTTTGAGGTGGGCTACGGCTTTCGTCCGTCTCGCCGTGCGTCTTTTTTTGTTTTGTTTATCTCTTACAGTTTTGAGTTATACCTCCGCGCATTCCCAACATAACCGTATAGTTAACGCTTGCTGAGTCAACAAAATGTGCTACTGTTCAGAAGCGTGTCGAAATTTGGGCTGGTTGGGACCTCTGGGAACTTGAAGGTAACGACCCTAGAGACAGAACTAAGACGGGAATAGAGTAATAGACTTAATAGCTGGGTGAATTTGTACAGATGCAGTTGTACAAACTGCTTTACAAGACGGCACAAAAATAATGAACAGACGAGCGATTTCCCTGTCTTCTCTTGTGTCCCGCCTTGTGGCGCAGTTTGTACTAATACGAGAGTACATTGACAAAAACATGCAGATCCCACGCACTGTGTGAATCAATGTGAGCGAAGCCTTGTCTGCTGTTTGCGTTCATTGACGTTATTTGGCGGCGATACTAATGACGGCATACGAGAGTCGTGACATGAGGTGAAACGTTACCTTGCCTGCGTCGCTCGACGCTTTATGCGAGCCTTCGTCTCCTCGGCACTAAGTGCACGCTTCGGCGCCATTCTGGGTTGTAGCGTTGTAGCTCACATGACTGCCTCCTCCCTCTCTTTCTATCTGTTCCCTCGCTAACGCTCTCCCCACCTCCTCCCTCTACTATCGTCGCTGTTGCGGGTGGGCACGCAGACGAGCGCGGCAGCTCCTGCAATTCATTTGTTGGGATGACGCCTCTTTACGGCATCCAATGCGACGCGGCGAAAGTGGTGACACGAGCTCCCCGGGTCGTCTTTCCTTTGTGCCACACTCCTGCCATGTACTGACGCCATAGCGCTAAGGGCCCAGTGTCGCAGAAAACCCGGTGTCGACGCCGCGGGCGTCGCTTGGCAAGTAACCATTCTGAACCAGAACCGCGCAGGCCCTCCACGTGGCTCATATCTTGTCTATCATTCTGTACGAAGTTATTCCTCGAAATTTTGAGACTAACAGCTCATAAACAAATGGCATGAAACAACACACCGACAGCGCATGCCTTCTGTGTTTTTTTGTGACATGGCCACGTCTCAACCATGTCGCGACGTGGCCAGCGTTAGCGGCGTGCAAGACCACAGCAGCAGCAGTAGCAGCGGAAAGTCGAAGGAAGTGGCAAAGAAAGCTTCGCTTTAAAAAGCTTCACATTAAAAAGGAGCGATTATCAGACACTGTACTCTTGCCGTGGGTGGGTCCTGCTTTTGGCGCTGCATGCTGCCTCCAAGCTACTGCGGAATAATTTACTGCAACGATTTTTTTGCTTACCATTGTGTCCGAGTTGTTCGCAGTCATCTTGACGATGGCGACGCCCATGTTGCAGCGGATACCGAAAGAGATGAGGAACCCTATGGAGCTGAGCAGGGCCACAGTGAGTCGCTTCGAGATGTCGCAGCACGGGCAGTTGGGCTCCAGCAGCCGGCGCCAGCTTTTGCCGCCTTCGGCGCCCGGCTCTCCGCCGGGCACGACCCCCGTGCTCTCGTAGTACTCCTCCTGCAGCTCGTCATGCTTCATGAAGCCCTTCTCGTCCTCCTGTTTTTTCAGGCGCCTGCGCAGCGGAAACGAACGCGCGCTCAGGACACCCGACGTCAGCCCTACGTGCCCCGTGTATCGCGGAACCTTCTAGTACCCAGCTCGCAACAAACAAACAAACAAACAAACAAACAAACAAACAAACAAACAAACAAACAAACAAACAAACAAACAAACAAACAAACAAACAAACAAACAAACAAACAAACAAACAAAAACAACAAGGTCCCTGGGTCACTTTTTAGTTCATATCTACAGTATGAGAAGTATCTGTAGTTTAGCTCGCAAGAAAAAAAAATGAGTCAGCTGCATCGAGCCAATGACTGCGCTAAGCTTCTCCCCTGAAATGCAAGCCCTCTCCCCCCCACTCTCTTATTCAAGAAAAAAAACTACAAAAAACATACAAACAAAGCCACTGTTTATGTAAGCAATGCTCAAGATTCGTCTTAAACGCCACTGTGCACTTCTCAGCAAGTGTTGTCGCATTGCGCCCCTACAAGTGGGCTAATTCGTTTTGAGTGGCGGTTCGGGTTTTTCGGTGACGCGTTGAAGTTCGTAGTTCTCTGGAACGTCACATGCGTGAATCGGGGGCGAATCATGCATATATGCACACCTCAGGACATACAGGAGTGACTGCGACGGTCGCACATTTTTCTTCGGACCGCATACATAGGCTTGGACGGAGGCACATGGGCTGTGTGTGCTTCAGGTAAGCGGAAACTCGGGGGCGATCACTGAGAAAACCTACATCGTGGCCTCATGAATCCTGGAAGTCCCCATGGAGTGGCCTAATACTCTCCTACACTCTGCGCTTGATGGGTCACGTAAGATAATGTCGCAAGACATTTCACGTTAAATTTAAATAACAAGACTGGTGTAATATTTTTATTATATTTTAAACATGACCTGTTGAAGCTATTTTATGTATAGAGTGCGAAGATGTTTACACCCTTAAGGGCGTTTTCTTGTCGCACTGCAACACGCTTACCTTTAGGGCCTTACAAACATCTTTAGAGGCCTACAACAAAGCTCTAACAAGACGTGCGATGACAGAATACGTGGTTGAAAACTATGTAATCATTCTGAAAGCCTTGGGCGCACAGAAATATCCGACAAGAGAATTTCAGAGGGGGAGATATGAAACTCTCCTATCGGATATTTCTGTGCGCCCAAGGCTGTCAGAAGGATTACATTGTTTCAACCACGTCATTTGTCGTCGCACGTCAAGTTAGAGCTCCGTTGTCGTTCTTTCTAAATTTTTGTAAGACCATAACGGTAAGGGTGTTACCAGTGCGACAAAAAAAAAAAAAAACATCCTTAAGGGTCTAAGTATGATTACAGTGTATAGGAAAGTAAAACTATACAATGTAACCAGTGGTTGTATGCAGCTCAAGAATAGCTGCCGGAGTGAATGTTCCAATCAAATGCGTGGATTGCCTGATTTCTGGGTTGATGTGTTTGAAGTTACTCTCACTTCTTTTAGTTCTTTTGTTCCTTTCTAGATTGGTTTCACTCCCGTATACTAATGATAAAAAAAACCGATCGCGGAGTAGTGCGAATCATTCTCTCTACAGCCATGGAGTTCTTGGTTCAAACACACGCAAACTAGCGAACATTATTTTTTTCCCCTATTTTCTTCGTTTCGGAGCCTTCGAGCACGATCTTGCAAAGAGCCGTGCCATCACAAATAACCTTGGACGTTGCAGGGATACCTAGATACCCAACTAATAATTGCTTAGCTCGGTAAAAGCGAACTGTGTCGCGATGACTATACGAATTCAGTACCAGCGCAATGTCGTTCGTCGAGAGGCCGAAGTCGCGTCGTTATATACATGGAGTCACCGCATGACATAAATACTTGAGGCGGCGGCGTCCCGAACGGAACTCTCTTTGACAAGCCTCCGGAGGGGAGCACATTTTCTCGGGGCCCGCAGTGGCCGAAGCTCGAGCCGAAATATCCCAGGGATCGGAGCGCTGAGCCACCCGCTACGGATTCCAGCTGCACCGTGTTTGCCCGGCAACGGGGGCGAGCTCTTACCGAAACAGGGCACACATCTCGCGTGCCTCGCTCCATTCCTCGCGAAGGGCCTCGGTTATTGAGCGCGCAACCGGCGTTTGTCTTCGTTGCTGCCACTGCGCGTGTGCGCTGGTCACAGTGGCGCGTCGTCGATTGGCTTTGTGTCCTGCCTTCTCTCGTATAGCCGCGGAGCCAGCGGCGAAAGCTTTCGGAACGGAGATTGTTTTCTCGGCGGTTGGCTGTGGCCGGCGCTGTTTCGTAACGCTGGCTGCCTGGGTGACGTCGTCTTATTGACTGATTGATTCATTGATGGGGTTTAATGTGCCAGAGAAACATTGTGGCCATGAGAGCCTTTGCTAAGACGACGCAAAAAAACAACAACAACAAACAAGTACACAGAAAAAGCGGCTGCGGTTCAACGTCGCTTGAACCTAGCTATACGAGCGAAAGCTCTTTCAAGCAGGGTTAGACGAGGTTCTTCAGTGCTACTACCCGGCGAGCTGTATCGGCAGGGTGCTCAGACTCAGCCTCGCGCATGCGGCGAAGAGTTGACGCGCTCGCGCCGGCGCGTGCTTCGTCCATGGCGAGAGTGAGCCACAAAGCACCGGCGAAGCAGCTGTTAAACCCTCGCCTAGTCACGTGGTACTCAGCGGCGAGGCTCGAGCGAGCGCAGCTGTGACGTCTTTCCGCAGCGGATCACGTGGCGTGACGTAACACATTCACACTGGCGCCCCGGCGGCTGAAGGTCAAACGAGCGCCAAGATTCACCTTGGGAGTTGTACCTCGAGGAGTAGAGCTCTCGCTCTTAATAAATAAATAAATAAATAAGAGAGAGAGAAAGAGAGAGAGAAAAAAAGAAAAAAACCTTCTCAAGAGCTTCACGTGAACTCCTTCAAGTTCACAACCTGTTGAGCTACGAGGGACGCCGTTCTGGAAAGCTCTGGGCTAATTTCGATCACCTAGGGTTCTCACTACGCATCAAAAATGGATATTTTTTTTAAAGTAAGGCTGGAATGGGAATGCGGCTGTGATTAGTTGATGTGATCTTTGTCGTCCATATCTATGCATTGGTTTATTTTAAGCTATGACACATGTAAATATGCATACGCACGTTTCTGTACATTTACGTGTAAACATTCAGCGTCATGCGCATAGGTGAATTGTGTGTATACAGCGTGTGTCTTCTTGTGTGCTTGTTACGGGCACTGATCAAGTACACCATCGGATGGCAGTTGCTGACATCATTGTATTATTCAGTCACCGATCCTCGTCATTCTCCCCTGCTTTCCTATTGTTGTCCCTCTCCCTTCACTCCCATGTGGAGTGGAACACCAGAGAGAAGCTTCTCCGGTCAACCTCTTCGGCTTTGCTTTCATTAAACCGTCTGCTCTCTCTCTCTCTCTCTCTCTCTCTCTATAAATCTAAGGGCCCGAGCTTTGTTTGAATTTCGCTCTCGCCGAAATAGTGGCCGCCGTGACAGAGAATCGAACCCTGGATCTAGTGCTCAGCGGCAAAGCGCCAAAGCCACTGAGTATAGCCACATGGGATGTACTAGTCGTAATCGAAGTACCCAATCTGGAACTTTTGCTGCCTACCGATGTTCCCACTTAGTCACCTATTGTGGTCGCTCTTGTGCTGGTTTAATTATTGCTTCTTTTTTGTATAGCATGGTAGTTTGCCGGCAAGGTTATTTTATTATTTCTTTCTCTTGAGGAAGGGAGCAGGATAAAGGGCTAACGCCTTTAGCCTGCGCTCCATCGGTTTACCGAGAAAATGAACTGGTAAGCTGGAATCAATGAATAAAGATGAAAAAAAGTAAAGTGATAGAGAAAAGAAAATCTGCGTCGATTATACTATTTCTCTCCGGGGAGTCCTAAAGCGTTAAGTGCGGAATCACTGAGAAATTATTTAAAATAAAAGGACGTGAACAGTTAATTTATTGAGTGAAAAAGAAAATGAGAAACATCAAGGCGTCCCTTTGGCTTCTGGCAGTTGTACGTTGCACTGATACCTACACTGAAACCTAAAAAAAAACACTAGAAAAGAAAGAAAAGTCAATATCTTACCCCGCGCACGTGTCAGGTAAGATCAGCCAATCTATTGATGGAGTGAAGTAGTAATGGACTATCGCATTCGCCAATGTATTTATTCGTTCAGGCAGTTCTCTAATCTATTCGTTAAGAAACACGCCCCGAATTCAATGTTCCCGAATTTATTGAACTATGCCTGAAATAGAAAGAAGAAAAAAAAATGAGATGATTGTGCAATGCAGTAAGTTCAGTCTGTCTGAATACAGTGGTTCTGATTTCGCACGTGCCCAACTTTTCTCACAGCGTGTGCTCCAGGAGTTAAGGAAAAGAAGTTATATTTTTCTGAAGACAATGCGGGTATTTTAAAGCGAATTAAGCCTCTTTTGCCGTCAGATCTGTATAATAATCTCACGAACAACGTAGCCTCAGGTTGAAATTTAAGCGCGAAGGGAGAAGCGTTCGTTCCGTATACGTGATGTCCGCAATTTTCGCGCTTTGCCAGAAACCTTGCCAGAAGTTTGCAAGGTTTCTGCGCATATTAAAATGCGAACTGCCACGGCCGGTGCTAGCTAGGGCCTCAAGATTCTGGACTAAAGCTTCTGACTTACGAAAAATCATCAACAACAACAACAACAAAAGAAAGAAACAATGCCGTCGAGGTGGTCCACGTTTACTTAAAGATGCAAGCCTTATGTCGGCGCATTTTTCTTCCTTGCATCTAATATGCTAGCAGGAAAGATGCGGTCAACAGCGAGGATGGCGGCCGACGCGGTAATATTGCCTCCCTGCATTAAGAATGACGCCGCCAGGGCCGTCTAGATATTTAAAGTCGGGCGCCAAGCGTGCGTATCGGTTGCGACACGTCGCAAATGCAAAGAGACGCACGAAAGCTGTTCAAACTAGGACGGTTTATACAGATGATAAATTATGGAGCTAAAGAACAAAAAAAACTAAACTGCATGCTTGTTTTTCTTTTTAAAGCACGACGTTGCTGCGCCAGTGTATTTCGGACAATTGTGCATAGGTGCAAAGAGTCTGCAACTTCTGGCATTTCAACATAACGGGTCTGACGCTGCCGCAATTATTCAAATGCATGCCCGCAAGGCACCGAAACGTCCTTCCGAGTCGTGCGCGCTTGATAAATAGTTGAGTGGCAGTTATCGCATAGCGAGTTTTCCAAATTAAGGGCGAGCGACGCCGTTCGCTGTCATCTCGATTGCTTTGACTACGAGCGAACGTCGTGTGCGTCGTCCACACTGTTAAATGCACGTCGGAAAGCAGCGGATGCATTAGCACTGCACGCGCGTGCTGACACGCGCGCGCACTTATGCATGCAGGGAACAACGACGGTGATGGTATACGTATACGCGCGCTCTAGCCACGAATAAATGAAGGCTACAGCTTGAAACTGCGTTCGGTGTTGTTTCGCAGCATGAACACGGCACAGGCATGAACTGCAGAGGCGCTGACGCCACGTGGGGAACACGGCCGCACAGCTGCGCATGCGGTTGCCGCTTCAGGCTTTAGGCAAGGTGACTCGAGTGCTAATTATTGCCGTTAATAACGTTCGGTGCGAAACCACAAAACGCCAATAATAAAGAAAGGACGGGCTGGATGGCAACTGTCGCCAGGAGGAGGACAAGGCGTCTTTGCTGTAGGGATGGGGAGAAAAAAGAAAGAAAAAAGGTCCCAATGCGGAAAGAAAGACATAGAAAGAGAGAGAGATATATAGAATGACAATGCTCCCAAGAAACAGCTGAAAACAAAAGAAAATTAAGAACTGGCACATGAGTTATTCTTCATCTTTACTAAAATTTATTCTCTTCAGTCTCCTTGTTTTAATTTTAACAGAGTCATTCTCCCTTTTTCTTTTTCTTCTTTACGGCGTGCTACCCGATTCTCGGCCAATATCCGAGGCTAGGAATGAGCCACTGGACTGGACTGGAAAACTTTATTGCGGTACTGCAGGACGCGCCTAGCGCGTAGCGGGCGTCTCCCACGTTTAGGGAACGACAGGGGAATCTGCATAATTTTCCAGCCATACAAAGTACGGAAACTACAAGGCGGTGCTGTAGCGCAACATTCAGTTTTCGTTAGATGGCCCATAAACATCGCGGTGTGGTGAGCCCCGAAATCGCACGGTCTTCTCCTTTTTCGATGCTCGGGAAAAGAGTCTAGGGAAATTAAGGAAACCAGACAGCCAGCGCGCGAGCCAGCAGCCGCCGGACTGCATTCTTCGCGGAAAAGAGAACGCGGCGAATAACGGAGAGGCGCTTTCGAAGGTCTCCGGAGTAATTCTTCAACGAGGCATTAAGGGAGCCCGCGAAGAGCTCATCTCGGTTAGTGCTGCTTCGCCCCGTGCCGCCTCGCGCTTCTCGCCGCTTTCATCCCGTTACGGGAGCGCATCTCCGCCCGTTTTCTCTCTCTCCAATACAATGGGAACGCCCTGGGGAAACTGGAGGGTACGCGGGGCCACTCCGCCAGAAAAAGAAGCGGCGTGCGGCAGCCGAAAGAAAACGGGATGGGCTGTAGCTTTGACCCCCGACGAAGCCGTGAACGTGTTAAACAAAGACGCCCGACGTCCGAGCGGAGCAAAGGAACGCCGCCAGGGATTTGCGGCTCTCCCGAGAGACTTGTTCCCTTAGGGCCGATTTACGCTCAAACCGCCCATGGCCGCACGCCGCACCGCAAGCCAGCGGTCCGCCAATAATGGCCGACGTGACGTCATGAGAGGCGGTCGTGAACTTTTGCCTCCGTGCGGTGTCCGCACAAACATGGCGCTGGTTCGAAGCGAAGCGGGGCGCAAGGCCTAGACCCCTAGGCTGCAGCGGCAGTTTGTTTTTTGTGTGGTTTATTGTGATGATTGCAAGAGCTATTCAGCACCTGCAAAGCTCTTTGTCTTAAGTCAACAAGCAGCTGTACTCTTTCTGACAGTCTTCAGTACGTGCGATCGCCAAAGGAAACAGACGGATGTGTGTTGTGTTTACGCGAGGATCGGAAGGAATGAAGCCGCCGATTTCGTGTGTTTTAGGCCGTTTTTTTGCATGTGCATTACAAACGTGAAGGCCATCGCACAAACCTGCATTCTAAGCATGACACTAGTTCGGTACGCGCCAAAAAGAAAAGATTTGCGATCGCCCACATCAGCATATAGTGTTCGTGGGTGTTGTGTGTGCGCGCTTCATCGATACGAAGATTGCACGTTTGTGCAGTGCTGGTTTGTGTTTCAGAAGTGATGACACGATGTGTAGCGATGAGCTTCATTGTCGTTTCATTGCAGGCAATCGTAATGTGCTGTTTGTGTCTTGCTTCGTGTGAGCTGTTTTGCCGGCTGCGATGCGCATTGGTGACCGCGAACACGTACAGAATGTTCGAGCGCTAGCGTTCTTACTTTTAAGAAGCGTAAGTGTACTGTGATATATACGTGCAATGTGTCGCAGTGGTGCTAGGCGTATAAGTGTTCGTTTCATGCAATATGCACATGTTCTGAAGTGAACAGTGCATAAGAGTTGCGGGCGAGTTTTGGTTCCGGCCCTTTCTGCCTCGTTCACGTATCTTGTGTGTTTTTCAGAAGTTATTTCTGTGCTGTGAAGGTATTTATAGTCGCTGAGGGCAATATAAGGAACAGCTTTAAAGTTACATGAGTACATGCGCGCTGTCGTGAAATGTGGAAGCACGGATGCACTGTTCTCATGAACGCAAATTTCGGGCACTCTTCATTTTTGTCATGGGGACATTGGTGTAAACAGCAGAAATCCTGAGGCGTATTTCTAGATTAAGCAAAGTATACATTCTTATACTGAGAGATGTGAGCGCCTTGCATGTGCAAGAAATTCAGCTGCTTGTTTCTTGTTAGTGTCTGAGTACACACTGTTAGTGCCAACACCAGTGGCTCAGCATGATAAGCATATAATGTGTGAAAACTAGATACTTCATTTTGATTCTTGACAATTTGCATTTTTTGATAAAAAGCCATATGCATATTTTAACAAAGCATGAAGATGGCAACACAACTGGTATGGTCAATATATGATTCGAGGATTGTAGCAGAACTTAAAGAATGCAGGCACAGAAGGAACGACTATAGTCGGATACAACTTTAGAAAAAAGGGGAGGCCCCGCCCAGATGACCAAAGCGCGATGTCCGATTGCCTTCGTGACTAAAATAATTCCACTAAAAAAATCATGCTTCTGAAACGCGCAATTCTAGGTATAAATAAAGACTTTTGTATTTTGATAACTGGTTTAGTGGAGCTCTCGTGCTACAGCACATGCCGGATCGCGACCGAAAAATAACCCCTTGCCTTCCACAACGCTGCCCGTCGTCTGCTCTTTTGCTTCATGCAAGTGACAAAAGTAGAAAGAGCAGCTCTGGCTTTTGTGCTTGTTTGCATGTACACGGCACATTTACTACTCCTGTTCCGAGCTTCAAATGAATCAGTTGCCATTGAACAAGTACTTATATAAAACAATGCATTTATCGCAACCATTACAAACTCAAGATGCTCGGTGTCAGCGAAAGCACAGTGTTCAAGGTTAGGAGGGAGGTCAAAGCTTCACATATTTCGGGTGGCAAACTGTCGACGCCCTCGCGAAAGTGCCCACGAAATGCGGAGAAAAGAAGATGCAGCACGAAGTATGACACGTTGTGCACACCGAGGTCGTGTGCACGATTTCTTTTGCCACAACGAGATACGGACGGTTGAGAAGATCACTAACGAGTTCTCGAAGCGTATATGGTGTTATGTTTGTGCCCTGGGATTTGTCTGACGGAAGGCCAGTGCTATGGTGTGTCGACTATGGAGGCAGCATTCGTCCCCGCATGGTCCCTGCTTCAGGCACACGACTACGTGCACGGCTCGGGTTTCCCCGTGGCTGCACTGCATCCACAACGGAAGCGGCCACCGGACCACGGACTGCTATTCGGCCCCTCCCCGTGCCGGCAGCAACACAACCCCCCCTCCTTTGTCCAGCAGTGCCTGCACCACAAACGACTCCCACTGTGTTTGGGATGGTTTCCAAAGGAAGGCTGTGTTTCGACCCTGTGCCTTACAGTTGGTTCCCTTTGTCCTATGCGGGCCATAAAACTTCCCCGGCGCACCATTCTGACCGACCGCCAGATCGGCCCGACGCTGCAGCGCGGTTTGAGGATGTGCCGGCCAACGAGAGTGGCGTTAGGACCACAGAAGCTGCCCAGACCCTCTCTCTCTCGACCTTGTTTTGTCCTTAGGGACTGTCTGGTGAATCTGTGGACTGAGGGGTGTTATTTGAGCAGCTTGCAGCTGCTCTGTTGGTCTCTCTCCTGATAACGACAACATGTCAACATTATATAAAGAATTCTTCACCGAGAAAGCTCTCCTCGTCTCTGACTCTGCATGAAGTGGGGTCCAGACCTCTTGCCAGCCACACATACCTTGACACACGCAACAATGGATCTCCCATCACTGAAGCGGTGTACTGTGCATCGCCTGCTTGTTGAGATCTGATTCAAGCACGAGAAGAGGAGAGGCAATTCGTTGCTGACCGAACGGGATGACATCGCTGAATGGCAGAATCGCTACCTTCGTGACGTGGAGCGCTACGGGCAGAAGGCCAAAAGATCTTTTTCCTGGACGAGACATGGGTGACGGCGGTACACACTGGGTTGATCGTGTGGACAGACATCGTGGTGCAGAAGCGCAGACACCTATACGCTCGAGCAAATGTCCTGTCAATGGGTCTGGAACAACCTTCTGGAAAAGGCCAGCGCCTGATTGTGACGCACATTGGCAGCAAGGATGGCTTCGTCAACGGCTGCTTAGATATATTCTGAGGCCAAAAAACAAGCGGCTACCACGAAGAAATGGACGGCAATCACTTCGAGGGATGGCTTAACGACGTTCTGCAGAAGTTGCCTGCTGGTAGCGTCATTGTTTTGGCTAATGCATCTTACCATTCCTGGCGAGAAGAGAAATTGCCGTCAACAGCTTGGAAGAAGGAAAAAATACAGGAGTGACTCAAAAGCAAAAACATCACCTACAGCGAAAGGGTGGTTAAAAAGCAGCTGCTTGAGTTGGTAGCATCTGTAAAGCCACACTTCTGAGCTACATCGTAGACAATGCAGCTGAAAGGGCCGATTGCATCGTACTCGGGCTCCTACCATACCACTGCAAATTTAATCCTATCGAGCTCGTGTGGGCAAAGGTAAAAAAGTGGCATAGCTGAGGACAACAGAGGCGTCAAGCTGTCCACGGTCAAAGACTGCTTGAGGGAAAAAATCAAGCACGTAACGGTGGAAGACTGGAGGAAAAAACTTCACCATGTGATGGACCTGAAGGCAAAGTTCAGGCTTGATACATCTGGAAGTGACCACGTGCAACCCATCATCATCCAACTGGGTGAAGGTGACAGTGAAGAAAGCGACTCCGACTGCGAGCTGTCCGGCATTGAGCCACTCGATGAAGCATAATGGCTTCTTTTTAATGAAAGAACAGCCCTTATTAGGGCTACCAAAATATTGCCGGTGGGTTCGCAGCAGCCAAGCATTCTGCCGTGACCTCTCAAATAAATAAGCAGTTCATTTGGTGACATATTCCTTTTAATGGAAGCCCAATTCTGAAAAAGCAACGTCCTGCACAGATCGTGCTCAATATAAGTATTGGCATGGAAACGTGCTGAAATGCTGGAAAATCTGAATGCAAATACAGTTGTTAACCCTGAATAACTATGCGGAGCCCAAAATGCTCATTCGGGTAGCCACTGTCCAGCTTCACACGAAAAAGCAGTAGTCAACGTGAAAGTGACAGCCACACCAATGTGCACGCCAAAGCACATTGTGCTTTGCGTGCAGTTGTGCTGCCCCTACTGTTATTTCCAGCCCACTGAGATGACTAATGGCAATGTCCGAAGGCCCAAAATACTCTATTGGGCAGCCACCTACGAGCATGACGGGCCCTGTGATGAGATAACAGTCGTCAGGGCATGCTTGAAAGGCACCTTTAGCATCTGCACTTCAAAGCGCAGCCATGTCGTAGACATTGTAGGTGAAACAGCAGCAGTCAACGCGAAATTGACCACCACTTTAGCAGTTTGCATGCAAAAGCACATTCATGTGGTCGCATTCTTTATTTTGGTTATATGGCTCAGGCAAGTAATATGGACAAGAGAACAATTATGAAACATCATTAGCTTAGTGAGGACCAAAATACTAATTTGGGTAACTATTAATAGCAGTAGTCGAGAGCACGCTTGAAAGGCACCATTAGCAGTCTGCACGTCAAAGCACAGTCAAGTTGTCGCCACTGTCGGTGAAACGGCAGCAATCAACGCAAAAAGGACAGCCACTGTTGGCAACTTGCATGCAAACACACATTAATGTGGTGGCATTGTTTATTTTGGCTACCTGGCCCAGGCAAGTAATGCGAATAAGAGAACAATTATCAAACATCAATAGCTTAGTTAGGCCCAAAATACTCAGTCGGGTAGGTATTAATAGCAGTAGTCAAGGGCATGCTTGAAAGGCACCATTTGCAATCTGAACATCAAATCACAGTCATGCCGCAGCCATTGTTGTATTTGTTTATCTGACCGGGCAAGTAACACCAATGTAAGCACAATTATTCACCCTAAATAGCTCTGCTAACATTGTTTGTACTAAAAAATGCTGAGTGAAGTTGAATGTGTTTTATTGAGGCAATTATTTAATTCACAAGCCATCGGCATAGCGATCGATGGCCAGGTTCAGACAATGACATTTGTGAAGTAATAAATGGTGAAAGTTGCAAAAGCTCTCAGTGCACTGCTTTGCCGGGCTCCATTCACTGAAAAATGTCTTTGCAACGACGAAAGCATCAGACAGGAAATGATACCCCACTGCACAATGTTATTCATGTTGAATATTTTTACCATCATATGTGATGGGCAGCGAAACCGTCTGTTTACTAAGACTGAATGCATGAAAAGTGCAACAGCATAGCAAGGTGTTGTTTTGCAATATGCAGCCTTTCATGTGCACTTTGGCAAGCTACCACATGCACTGATGCATAAACATGAACAGAGGTAAAAGGCAAAGTACTGTGCAACCCACATGACGCTTTTAAGAAAATGTATTTCTAAACCTTTCTGTTTTCATAGGCGACCAAAATTTGTTTTGAGCAAGTTGGTTAATCACATTGCAGCAACAACACAAGAAGCAAGGACAGAAACACAGCGAGTAGGCAGATTGAAAAGACGAGGTAGACCAGTGAGACAGGTTTTAATGAGATGGAAGAGGCCAGCCCTGCAGTGTACAGGAGTTAGTGCTTTGAATGAGACTGGTTAATGAAAATGTGTAAAGACTTTGCTAAAAAAAAACTAGCAAAAACAAATGCTAATATAAAATAAAAGGACAGAAATAAGAGTAAGCGCAAACACGCATGGTAGCAGGCATGTGTTCACACACATGCAAAAACTAAGAAAACTTTGAATAGAAAGAAATGTGGGAAATTAAAAAAAATTGACAAACGCAAGAAAACACATTTACGAACAGACGCGGGTAGAGGTATTATAGGAGTGGGTTCACAAGCTGCTTTACCTACCTTCTTGTATTATTTTTTTTTTAACCGCTCTCTTAACACTGTCTTGGGAATTTTTAATTGCAACATATCACGAGAATCGAAAAGCAGCGTGAAGCTATGTTGTGGGAAACCATATCGAGCGCTGGCAGCACAACTTATACGTGACTGTGCCACAGCACACATTCTACAGCTTGCGCGCATGATGAGCACTGGTGGAAAGCAATCAATCAACGGTGCTACACAATGCTCGAACACCACCGTTAGACGCTCGGCTATCTCACTGCTGACAATGATCGTTCATGCTAAGTTGATGGCGAGAAATCTTTGCTTTGGAGGCTTCTTTTGCAAATAATGTCTGTTGAGACGCTCGTAAGTTTGTTTCATGTGCGCACACTTTTCTCTTTTCTCCTGAGAATGGTCTTGCTCCATCGCTTCACCCCGTCCAACGAGAAACGCAGAGACACTACACGAACACATGCCGCTGACAGTAGGCACCAGACTTTGGCAAACTTTTCTTGTCGTAACTCGTAATTTCATGAAGTACAAGTCCTGAAAAGGAACGACGATAGGCTAACTCGGGAGATCCTTGAGGCATTCGAGATAAGTAAAACAGGAGTGTAATGTGTAAGTACACCGTCAGTGGCCTTGACAAGAAAGGAAGTCGCCTTTTTGAGACAGCCTCAGATGTATAAGAGAAGAGATATGGCGATGAAATAAATAATAGTGGGAATTTCAATCAAGAAATCAGTTGACAGTGCAGCTGCGTATTCGTCTAGTCGTTCCTTCTGTGTCCATGTTCCTTAAGTTTTGCTGCTACAATCCTCAAAGAATAACCAAGTAGCCCAGTTAAACACCCTTTTGTCAATATATGATATTCTGTTGGCTGCTGGAGCATGTAGTGTGTATGTAAGTGTCGAAACCATTATTTTAAGCTGTTGTATTGCATAAGGATGTGTCAATATTTGCAACTTTGTAATTATGCATCGAATAGTGCCCTATTCGATTCGGTGGTCACCTTTTGTAAATGTGAATATTTTTTTCATACGTTTCGGGTATTTCAAAATGCCAACTGCACCCACATAAACACTAAATTGCAGAAAAGTACGGTAAATTTTCACCATGACAGGCGTGCTATAGCCATAAAACATGAGAACTTGCGTAGAGGAGCAGGCTAGGTTACTCAGGCAGCCACACTTTACAGGCTCTACAGTGATCATTTGCATCGTCTGAAGAGCCGTGTGCATGCGAATAAAGTACTTGTTTGCTCGTATGCTCAGTTTGGGGTGTTTTTCAAATACAATACTTAGTGAGGTACTATACTATTACAGAAATTTGCTAACTTCAAAAATACAGTGATATAAACATCAGTTTATGTTAATTATGATAATGGCTATTCATTTTTAGAAAAGTGTTCGATTCAATTTGCTTCTGGCACTATACTATTCGGTCCCAAAAACCCTTATTTGCTCACCTGTAATATTGCATCTTTTTTGTGCTGTCTTTCACATGTGCATTGCAAACAAGACTCAAGTAAATGTGCACTCAGAGCATATTGCATATAACTAAAAAAAAATTCCCAGTGGGCTAGTTGGTTTGACATAACACTGTTGCACAAAGTGACTAAGGGACAGGACTTAAGAGAGAAAAACAATGCACGACACCCAAGTGCAAACTAACAAGTGTTTTATTTTTGGAAAATGAGACCTTCACATAGCCTACTCGCATGTTCAAGGATGTTCTTCCCAGTCTAACCATGCCATCTATTGTCAGTCATTAAGCTAATCTCTTTGCTGACTGATATAGATGGCACATGGGGTCATCTTGATGTTGTAGGCTTCCATGACTTCTTTTTCTTTGGTTACTACATTTCAGCAAGATCCCCATCCTGTGGAAGATACGGCATGAAGCGCAGTGTATGGCAAGGCTTCTGGGTGCTTGTATCAGACTGTAGTTGTATAGGTGGTCGCACAGTCAATCATTTACGCACCTGCCTGTTTGGCCCATGTAATCAGCCCCACGTGTCAAAGGTATCTTGTAGACCATGTCTATCGTGCATTCAGTCAATCCTTTAACGTGGTTTATAGTGCACGCATTCAGGGTATTCCTTTTGCTGGTCATTCCATTTACTTTTGAGCACATTTCCTTTAGCTTTTGTCGTGCTGAGAGGACCACTCGTTCGCTTGGTTAAACGGAGCGAACGAGTTCAGCAAAAGATGAGAGCGAAGGCAGCATGGGGCAGTGGGAGATTAAAAAATCGGCAAGTGAGAAGAGGCATCAGGAGGAAAGTGGATAGGAAGGTGCAGCATAACCATGAGGCAGAAAGGAGAGGAGTGTATGGCAAAAGTGTGCAAATAAAAGCGAAGTGCAGTGACGGTAGCTATGAGATGGTGCCAGAGTAGCACGCAATGTCTGGGAGGTTTGTTGGCGGTGGCTTCTGTGAACCACGCCCACGCGTCACGCATGTGCTGGCTCATGCGATCTCCAGATTGGCAAAGCAGTGGTGCCACACTTCGCTCCATTTGCAACATGCCACACGAGACCGATTGTCCATGCCAACAAAATGACAACACATGTAGAGCTGCACTCAAATTTCGTATTAGGGAGTATCGTAATCGTCTCTGATTTTTTTCTGTCAATTGCATGTGCTCTGCAGTAATAAACATTGCAGAAGCATCGCTGATCGTTTATGCTCTTATGCCTCTCAATATAGGTATTGTATCAAAGCAGATTCCTTGCTTTGTACATGTTTGTTTCCAGAGCTGTCTCTGCACATTTCACACTTTATGAAGAGGGGAGGCTAGGGAACAGCTTAGAAGTTGTATCACTGCTCCACGTATTGCAATCATTCATTTTGTGCTAGGTGTCGTGCTGTAATGTAAGCTATGCAAATGCTCCTTATGCAATTTTTTGCACATGTGGCGACACAGCAAAACACCTTCTCTGCCACTGCCCAACTGTCGCATATCTGTACACGTGTACATGTGTGATAGAGTTTCCCTTTCTGTCACGCGGGTCATATTGCGATCACATCAACCTCGCTCACTACGTGTATGTAATCATTGGCCGCCAAGCTGTGGTGTACTTTTTGTCCTTATATTCCTTGGCCGTCATTCTGCCACGTTAAGTTGCTGCCATTCAATAAAACATGTTTCAAGTTCAGTCTGCCTCTTCGTTCACGGAAGCCCTGGAACACGACACCAACCTTTCACGCTAACAATGTGTTCTGTGAGCTGTACTCCATCTCAGTAGTTCCTTGCCGCACTGGGGAAGCTGCAGGGATCCCTAGTTAATAGGAAGGCTGAATGCCCCTCAAGGTGTCTTCATTGCACCGCACCGTCTGCTCGGTGTCTGCTTCTCGTCCTGTCAGTACATGCTCCATTGTTGGAGGATTGATGAAAAAAATGTTTTGATGCCATAACCAGAAGCTTTGTTTACGTGCATGCGACAGCAGAGCTTCGCTTCACCTGTACACTTTCCCTCCATTTACCTTGCAGCCACCTTAATAAACAGCAAGTATGAATGCCCTCATAAATGTTCACTTGCGGCACAGCGTCTGCTCGGCGTCTACTTGCTGGAATGAAAGCAGTTTAGGAAATAATCTAAAGCTATATTTTACTGACTACAGCATTTATCATGGATGTGAAGAGGGTGTTGCGACAGAAAGCCTGTGGTGCAAATTCAAGGAAATTTACTAGGATGCTGATCAAAAATTTTATAGTTGTATAGTGCAAAACCACATTTACATACAGGAATGACATGACACTGGCCATAACTTAAAGCAACGGTTCATGGAGCCCACATATATGGGCACATAAACATGATTCTCTATGCAAGTTTGCCAGTTGCAAGTTTGACTTGAAATGTTAGTCACTTTTTAGATGGAAGTGAAATGATGACATACTGGTAATCAATGCCTGTTATTTCTTTATTCCCACAACGATCAGTTGTATAATACTTGTGCTCAGATACAATAACGCATCTCTGAATCACAGATATCACATCTTATCTGCCCTATGCAACTTTGCCACATGAAATGGGAAACTCGTTGATATATCAGTTACGGATTATGCCAAAGTGTTGTGCTGTTTCTTGCAGTTTTGTCTTTCATGAGTATTTGCGTACTGTGAAAAATAGTACCCTGATGTTCTAAATGTTATGTATACTATATGACAATACTATTCTTTTTCCGTGATCAGAGGAGGCTTTTGTGTCAATATATAAATTGGAAGTTTTTTAACAAAGAATGTGTGACAAGTACTTGCATGTGAACAAGCGTATGCAGCCTTCCAAAGGCAAGCACGGTTACGAATGTATCTTTTAGCCATATTGGCACAAAACTTTTCCATGGGCTTTTTTTTGCCTAAAGCCAACCACCCATCTCAATCTAGCAGATTTATCTTTTATGTGACAAGTCTCTGCTGTTTTCCTTGCAGCAAGTCCTTTTACATGTGTCCGCAAAACATTGGCCCTTCATTATGTTTGTTTTTTCTACAACTTTCATGTTTTTTTGGAAACAATTTATTTTGCATTTTTGGAAGCTCTTCATACGGCAGCCATTATTTCTTGGAAAGCTTCTTTGCAACGAGGCTCTAAAGTTGTTGATACACTTTTAAAGTATTTTTTTTATATAACATTAGTAGCCTTGCATTTAAAACTTATCCTTTGTCCCCAATAGTTAGCTCCATTTCGCACTAGTTGATTAAGATGTAGTACCTAAATATACGGAAATAAATATTGCTACTACAAGTACTCACGTCGTTGTGTCACTATTCAATATTTGAGACTTACTATTTTTGTTCAATTTCTGTTTGAAAAAAATTAACATTCGCCCACCTCACAATGCATGAAGAGGCGCCCAAGCCATATTTGTGATGCAAAAAAGAGGTGAGGCATGCAGACAGGACACAAGAGTAGAGAAGTGGACTTCTCTACTCTTGTTTCCTGTCTGCACACCTCACCTCTTTTTTGCATAAAGTATCCTTACCAACTAGCTCAGCTTTCTGTCGTTCTAAGCCATGTTTGTGCTTTCTGAAGTCTTACTTTGCTGCATATAATAGTGGCAAAAAGCAGCTTTTCAGAGAGAACTTGATTTTGTTGTTCTGCGTATTCTGTTCTTCTGCCATAAGTATAGTGAACTGATAACTATATCGCATACACACAGCCTCTCAATGGAACAGACATTTATTTGATACACATGAATTCGCACCCTGTTCGTCTAGATTTCAAAATATGCTGATTGTGGCTAGCCTCTAGTATGTACAGAGGCATGTCTACGATGTGGTCTGAGGGTACATGTGCAGTGCTACTGTGAAGCTAGTTATAGTTCTCACAGCAATGCATCAAGTAAGGTTGTTGCTTCAATGTTATAAAGTAAGGCAGCATCAGCTAGGCTGTAAGGGCGACGAAAATGATTTGTGCAATTCACCAAACATACAAACAGAATATAATATGACTATAATGCCATGTGCTAGTTAGTATACCAAGTGATTAAGAGAATGATGTAAGGGCTGTTTGGTTAATCTGGTTTAATTGTCGTGTTAAAACACGGGCTGTGAAGGTAACTTCAACATGTCGAGGTTGTCAACATGTCTAATTATTTACGAAATTGGGGAGGTGGCAGTGAGACTTCCTGGGAAAGCAATACCTCAGTTGTACTGATGGTATGGTTTGAATATATAATTTCATCATTGCTTGTTTAGAAATATGACGGTGGGTTAAAACCTATGAAATGCCACAACAGCAAGGCTGAACATCCATCCTTACTTCTCAGAGGCTTAAAGAATGATAAACAGTTATGCTTTAGAGCATATTTTGGTAACAAATATATGCCATCTTCATTTCAGTGGAATGGAAATAGGTGATTGAGCACAGCCATGCTATTGTAGCATGCGTGAAGGAATACAGGAGAGCCTGGGGGCTAATATATGTTAATAGAGTGAACGAGTAGCTGTGACTGGCAAGATTATTTTACTCCACAGAGGATGCTGCAGTAAGGTTTGTGCAACTGTAAGCAATACGAGAATTAGTGAAAGATTACTTGTAATATATGGATTTGTATGGCAGATGAGAATGTGCACCCGATTTGCCACTACGCATTTTTTCTATTTTATGTTCAGCACAGAGTGTGAGTCACTATGGCTTCTTAACTGGAAATTTCTGCGTTCCGTTTCACAGTGTTCATGGGGCTACCTGCATTCATTTGGCTACTTATGAAGTGATTGGATAATAGAACATGCCCACATTACAGATTTACACAGAACATAATATGAATTCATCATAAAGCTCCATCCAAGAAACTGTCTGTTGGTTATGAAAACAAAAAAAGGCAACAAACATTCCCTTACTTTCTTGTGCTGCCCCGCACATGCTGCTAATTAACTAATGTCTACGATGCAGACATTCTGTTCTTTCATTAGGGGTAGGTGCAAGTTGCCCCAAAACAATGAACCTGCATTCATTGCCTACAAGCTACGGCATGTTGGAATTGGTGTTACAGCAGGCATAGCAAATGTTCTCCCCTACTTGTGTCTTGTGCACCATACGAGCCAGCATTTCATTTCATTGTCGTGTACCTGTTTAAGCTGTTACTGATTCAGAAAGGCAAATATAAAACGACTTACTACATCAACCATTTCGCATGCAAGATCACTGCACTCATTGCAAAGCTTATTAGAGAGTTTTAGATCAGGGGGATGCAATCGTTGAGGCTCGAAGTACTAGGGGGCCTCAATGCTTGCGTCCCCTTAATGTAGATCTCTATAGTCGCTTGATAATCTTGCTTTGCTTTGAGATGAAGTATACGTACTGTGCACCTGTTTGTTAGCCTATGCACTTCTCTTTCTTTTTAATGTGGTTGTGCATTAGCTAGCTAGGTTGTCACTACATGAATGAGATTAGGGCCATGCCCAACGCTATCAAATAACATTACTTTGCTATAGCTCACTGACTGTGCAAGCTTCTTTTTTATCTAGGGAAAAGAATAAAAAGAGAATGCATGCATAAATGATGTTGACAGCAGCAAACGGTCTCAAGGCAATCATCCTTGATTGTCACCATTGCTGAGAGAGCAAGCATGCCTGTATTCACTTTGACCACAGGCTGTACACTGTTTAAATGCTGATAGAGGTATGGATAAATAGTGAAGGGGCAGCAGATTGGCCACCCAGGCCATTATGCATGGGCATTGCTGCCTTGTGTACCCTGTAAACCTCTGTCATCTCTTAAGGCATGAATGACATAACACTACTTCTATTGGCAGGGACATTTTTAGCACCAACAAGAAATGTAAACATTAGGTGAATTCACGCCTATATGTGGTGTCTTTTCAGCAATATGAATTAATATTTGTTTTCATGCAAACATTCTTCTCTTGAAAACATATCTGACAAGCATCTCTGCCTGAAGAAGTAACTGTGATATGTACATATCACTTTTATGTCTGTCATAATTGTAATCAATTGCTCAAGACGTACTGATGGCTAGTTGTTTATTCATGACTTAACATGGCAGTGCACTTTGAAATAATGACGTAACATAGAATGAACAAATGCTAGCTCTGTGCGCTCCTGTACTTTCATTCGGTGTAACATCATTGTTCAGAAGTGCGATGCCATATTACATCATCTAAGTAATTGTAGGCTCACTATTAACTTGACAGCTACTAAAGAGACCTCAGCAGCAAAGTGCAACTAAATCAACAAGCCACTGTTGATGATTCACATGCGTGCTCGGTGACAAAGTGACTTGTCAATCAACACAGCTGTATTCCGTGATAATAGAACCATCTATATAGGAGTATGTTAATAGATAATGCTGCGGCGCTTCAGCGTGCTACGCTGTTGCTGTGACAGATCCCTTGCTCATTGGCTTAGATATACCTGTGTGTTCCTGTATGCGCGTTCTTCTAAGCTGTTACGTACAGGGTCTGGCCCTATCCGTGAAAGGGATGTGCATTGGTTGGTGGCAGAAAACAGACCGAGTTTATTTTCTACAACAGATGCAGATCAGAGCCGCATGTGTTTGAGGGGGCAAACTCTTGGTCCCTGTCTAGTGGCCGAGACACTGGGGGTGATGGAGAACTCTTGGAACTCGACTCGGGGCGGGATGGCTTCCTGTTTCGTCTGCACTGGTGCCTTATCCAGCCGAGGAGTGGTGGTGCATCGCTTGTACAAAACACTTGCCTCCCTTCTCAGATGGAGTCGCCGTAGTGATCCGGAGGGTGTCGTTCCCGCTGCGGGCATGACTCTGCAGTTGTGTTTGGCACGGTCTCAGGGGCAGTGCCGATCTCTGGTTTGGTCACCGATGATTGCGAAGGCTCCAGCATTCCTGAGAGAGTGGCCTCTGACGACGTGGAGTTATCTTCTTTTATCCCAAGCATAAATGGGAGCGGGACACTGCTCGCGGTTAGCGTACAGCCCTTATTCTGTGTCGCCGAATCTTCTGTGGAGTATCTCAAAATACCAGGCTTGATGTGGTCACATTGTCATCGCACTAACCTGTTGGGGCCTTTAATGAGCCACAATCTGTGGCCTAGCTTTTCCAAAACCGTTCCCTCTGTCGAGATCGGATTCCCTCCAAAGTTTCAAAAGAAAACTGCATGTCCGACAGCGAGTACTCTCGACTTTGTGTCCCTGTTGCAGTTGGTATGGATTTTGTTCGCTTTTGCTTGGGGCTGAGTGTACGTGAGAGCTGTATCCAGCTCACGCCCGAACACAAGTGCTTCTGGCATTTCACCCGTTGATGTGCAGATGGTGGTGTGTTGCTTTAGAAAAAGTGGGCCAGCCTACACGCGAATGTTTCGTCCTTGTTTTTGGCTAATGCTTGTTTTGTTTCAAAAGCCATCCTTTCTGCTTGGCCATTTGTTGTAGGATGGTACAGTGTGCTTGTTACATGGATCACCCCATTCTTCTTTAGAAAGCTCTCAACTTCTACTGAAATGAAGGATGGCCTGTTATGCCTGCCTGCCCAACAAAAGTACCTTCGTGCACATGCCTTCATGACCACAATTATATGGTGGTTTGCAGGTGCGAGTTTAAGAAGGTAGTTTCTCGCCTCCGGAAGCCTCTAACAAGGCACCCTTCCTGTGCTGAAAGCTCAGTCTCCAGTTTCCGGCATGATGAAAACTGTTCTTTTGGCAGTTTATGAACTTCAGCATTTGAAACAGCCTCCATCACTTGGGACAGAACTGAGTCCTCTCGAGTCATTCGTGCTATTTGACGCGGTGAAAGCTCGAAGCTGGGCATGGTAGCCAACATGAGCACGTCTCTTGGGGGATAAGGTTCATCTTGTGCCGGTAGTGGAAGTCAGCTTAGAGTGTCCGCATTTTGGCGCAGTAGGCCAGGCCTGTACAGCAACTTGTAATCGTATGTTGCTAGTTTAAGGCACCATCGCATAATCCTTGATGAAAAGACCCGGGATACTTGCTTTGTTTCACTCACGATTACAATCAATGCCTGGCAATCTGTTATGGTCACATGCCGACCAGCTGTGTACTTATGAAAATGACTGATGCTGTAGATTACTGCTGCACTTTCTTTGTTGAGCTGGAAGTAGCTCTTTTCGGCACTTCTCAGTGTTCATGAACTGAATGCAATGGGTGCCTCTCGACAAATAGCATCTTCCCGAGCGAGGACGGCATCAACGCCGTACGGTGATGCGTCCACAGACAAAAGAAGGGGCTTCGTCCCGTCGTAGTGAGTGAGCACTGTAGATGCACGAATCATCTCCTTAAGTGCCTCGAAATTGGCTTGATGCTTGCTCTTCCACTTCCAGGGTGTGTTTTTTTCTAGGAACCTATACAATTCCACCACGACCATTGCTCTGTTCTCTAAAACGCAGTCGTCAAATGAAATAAGGCCCAGAAAACCCCTTAGGGATGTCTTGTCAGATGGTTTGGGTGCTTGAAGTATAGCCTCAACCTTTTTCTCAGTGTTGCAAACACCATTGCCATCAATTCGATGTCTCAGAAACTAAACTGACGTAATTCCAAACCTGCACTTTTCTTTCTTGAGGCGTAAGCCTTTCTCAGTTGGTCTCGACAGAACCTGATTCAGATGCTCTGCGTGCTCATTGCACTATTCCCGTTGACAATGATGTCGTCAAGAGGAACACTCACCCCTGGAATTCCAGGTATCTTTGTCTCCCTCAGGCACTGGAAGATAGCTGGTGCAGTGGAAATTCAGAACGGGAGGCATTCCACCCTGATTAGTCGTTTTGTGGTGTTCACTGTGAGCAGTGCTGCTGTTTTCTCATCAACTTTCAGTTGTTGATATGCTTGATAAAGATCCAACATTGAGAAGAGGGTTCCACCATGTAGGTTTGCAAACACTTCATCTGTAGTTGGTAGCAGGTAAGATGCCTTCTTCGCTGCTGCATTAACAGTAACAGTATTAACAGTACTCCTGTAGTCACCACAGACATTGAGTGTACTGTCGGTCTTCTGAACAAGTACCAATGGGGTTGCCCATTTGGTATGCTGCGTTGGTTTTAGGATACCTTGGCGCTGTAGATGGTGAAGCTTATGTTCCATAAGTGCCTGCAGCGCCACTGAAATTGGACGAGCCTTGCAAAACATTGCTGTCGCACCGTCTTCGAGTTCCAGGTGAACTAAAGGACCTGTATAGCTTCCAATGCCTTCCTTGAAGACACCTGGGTGTCATCCCACGACCTCTGTAATTTCTAGTGCTGGCTCTCCAATGTGGTTGATCCCCTTCACCTGAATTTGAAGTGCCAAAAACCAATCTCTTCCTAGGAGGTTGCACCAGGTGCCCGTCATAACCAACAACGGCAGCAGATAGTCCTTTGATCTCAACATCACATGAACTTGTGCGGAGCACAGGACGTGTAATTGTTTACCTGACCATGTGCACAAATCGAGCGGCTCGCATGAAAGCCACGGAGTGTTTTTCTTCCACCTTCTGTAGTTCGTGTCCTCGCTTATCAGGGAGCATGCTGTACCTGTGTCCACCTCAAACTGGACTGGCTTTCCCTCCACTATCAAGTCCACGAGCAACTTGGGGCAGTGTGTACGTACACTATCTGTGTGCAGCTTGCAGCAGGATTTGCTGACAGGTGGTGGCTTGACACTGTGTGCCCATTGCTGCTAGTTGTCGGAGCGTGGTTCCGTGTTTTTCTTTTTCTTTGAGATGCAGGCATGCAAGACGTGACCTTCCTTGGAGCAGAAACGGCACTCGGCTGTCTTGAATTTGCATGTTTCAGGGTCGTGCAAGCCGTCGCATCGATAGCAATGACGCGCTGACGTATCCTTGCCTCCTGGCTTGATTTGCGACGTCCTGTTAATTTCCTCCGAGTTTGCCACTCCCTTGATATCTCGCTGATGCCTTGACGCACTTTCCGCTGACAAGGCTAAGGCCACAGCGCATTGAAATGTAAGGCTTTTTCAGCGAACAGTGTCTGCGGAAGATGTTCGTCCCAGACGCCGCGCGGACGAACCTGTCCCGCAGCATCACATCTTGGGGCGGCATAGTTGGGTTCGCCGCTGAAGCGGTCGTTTGGGTGTCAGGTGACGTCGTCGATATTGTAGCCGAAGGCAGCGCTCCGAAGTTGCAGTCGGCTGTCAAGGTTCCGAGGGCCGCAGCGTAGCTGCTGATCGACTCGTCTGGCCGTTGGTCGGGTCTTTGAAACACGTACCGGCTCTAAAGCTCGGATGTCCTGGTGTCGAAGTGCCGCCTAAGAAGTGTCACTGAATCATTTAAGTTGACTTCTGCCGGGATCTTCGGCGCTATCAGCGCGCACACGGTGTTCGAAAGTGTCGGCTGCACAAAGCGTGAGGAGAAGTGCCCGCTTCTTCGCTGACGTCGCTCGCCACGAAGTAAAAGTCGAGGCGCTGGATCCACGATTCCCATGATTTGGCCGAGAAAGGCTCGACAGCGCCGTGCATTCGTCCTGTAGCCATGGCCTTAACTGCGAAAACTTATAGATATCTGCTTCGCAACTCCTGCCTCATCGCCAGTGTTACGTACGGGGTCTGGCCCCATCCGTGAAAGGAGTGCGCATCGGTTGGCGGCAGAAAACAGACTGCGTTTATTTTCTACAAAAGACGCAGGCGAGAGCTGCATGTGTTCGAGGGGGCAAACTCTCGGTCCCTGTCCGGTAGCCGAGACGCTGAGGGCGACGGAGGATTCTCAGAACTCGACTCGGGATAATGTCGCTTCCCGTTTCTCCGCGCTGGTGCTTCGTCCAGCCGAGGAGTGATGGTGCGTCGCTTCTCCACAACACAAGCTTTCGCTAGCACAGCTACAAAAAGTGCGCCATCGCGCCGTACACAACCGAGCACATAGTGACGTATGTTGTCGCAACATTATGCGGTAGCAAGTAAATAAATAATACAAAAAGCGGCACAGGTGAGTCGACGGCACAGTGTTCTAAAGGTGGGTCACCACGTCAATGCCACACATGCAGCACAGAATATGAGAGTGCAAGAGTCGCGTTTTCACCATGACGCGGAAGCTTCAACCTACATCGACAAAAATATGACAGTGTCGTCTGCTGTTGGCGATAGTTGCCGACTTCGAACAGTGTTGCTCTGCGCACTGCCGAATGTTTACCAGCTTTCAACAGACTTCGCGTCCCCAAACCGAAGTGCGGATGCAGGCGCATTCGAACCGCTAGAGCTAACTAATAAAAAAATAACTAATAATAGAGCAAACGTAATAATAATATCCAGGCACGATGCGAAATATTGCTGGTCGCCAGCACACGAGGCTGCCAACTCGCTGATGCATGTTGCCAGTTGCTGGTTACCTATTTGGACAACCAGAGGGCGCATGCGAACCGCACCGCATCATGCGGACTCAGCGTAAATGCAATTTTGTGACCGATCGCGACGACCGCCCGTTTTTCACGAACCGCATGCATGCGGTGCGGCGTGCGGCGATGGGCGGTTTGAGCGTAAATCGGCCCTTAGGGGAGAAAGGGAGCGGGAGCTGGGTTTCCCGAAAGACGAAGAGAGCCTCCCATGTACTAGACGGGGCTGCTGCTTTGAATAACAGGAAGAGACAAGGAAGAACGAGGTGGAGGCAGTTTACGGCTCATGAAAGAACGGCGAAAAAGAGGGAGAGAAGGGAGGAAGCCAGGGTAAGTGGAAACGATACGAAAGCTTGAAACCTTATATAGTCCGTGGCAACGCACTGGGGGAAAAAGGGGGGGGGGGCGGAGGGTGCTGTAGGGTCCGATCCATCAGCGCCTGTGGAGCGGAATCCACTTTCCCGGGGATGCACCTATGCGTGACGCCGTGACGTCATCTGCATTCTGAGTGGGCCCCGCTGCTTTGGGCCTGGCTGAGTTGTTTCGTGCGGATCGAAATGAAGCCCAACGGGAGCGACGTCGTAGTGCCTTGCGTGTTACTCTCCCTCCCAGCCTAGCTCCGTCATTTCGTTGACGCTGCCCTCTTTTAAATTTTTTTTAGCAATAGAAAGTATCGCGTTTTCACGGACCCACGTCATGCCTTTGCTAAACATTAACTCCAGCGACTTACAAGCCGTGAATGTCTTTCTGACGGCTGTCCGCTGGCGATGTCCACTTGCAGGTGGCTCTTTGGGATGCCTTAAGGCACCGTATCTTTTGCTCAGTGTCCATCTCAGTAGGCGAACGGTGATCCAAGCAGCAGATGTCACTTTCTCATCACCCTCAAAAAAGCACTTCATTTAATGAAAAACAAACACGAACAAAAGGTAACTTTGCGCTTCTGAGGGGTTTCGTATAGACTGAGAGGCTCGCGCGTTACCTTGTTCGCTGTGCCCGCTTTATAGCAATGGCTGCTAGAGACGCCTTACAACTACGCCCGCGGCAACGCCATGGGCGTAGGAATTTCCCCGAAACTCCGCAACAGAATTTCTTATTACGAGTTCCAAAAACAAACAAACAAACAAACAAACTATACCGTAGCTTTCTGTCCCCCCCCCCCCCCCCCCCCCACCATCCAATTAGCTATAACAAAACTAGTTTAAAAACCACACGCGGCACAGGAACGGCGTTGTTTGTCGTTTAAATCCTAATCGTCTGTGTCATATTTCACAAGGAAATGAATATGACCAATATTATATTTTTTTTTGTAAAAGAGACAAGCCACCTCCTCCTCCTCGCCTACAAAGAAAAAAAGAAAGGAGAACACAGACGCGCATAGATCTCCCCGTGTAAATCTGAGTAACAACTCTGGTTGTGCAAGGCAGCATCTAGCTGCGCAGGTAATCGTGCGACAGGTAACCAGGTGCAGGTAACCGAGCTCTACGCTCGTGCGCGAAGTAATGTGTGCCATAAAAATGCGTACCTCGTCACGTGGGTCAGGCTTGCTCGAAATCCCGGCTTGCCCGGTTCGCGGGCCGGACTCTGTCTTGTTTCTGAATCGTGACGAGTTCTTTAAACGAGGAATCGAAGTGCGTAATTAGCTCCTTACAATGCTTGCCTATGAAATGTCTAAAAATTTTTAAAAGTTCTAGTCAACTGGCCCGAATTCTTTCTTCAGCACTCATATGTAAATGGCATGGTATTTTCCTTTTACCGGTAGACAAATGATCTGCTGTTTGCGCATCAGTACTAGATCACGCAGAAAATAAAATAAAATAAAAGAACGTTCGAAGTAAAAGTGCGAGCATATTTAGTTGCTTACTTTGTTGGGAACATTCGTTAAGCAAGAAGCATAAGCAACTTTTCTCTAGCCTCGAATATTCTGTAAGGTCTTGCAAAAACCAGGTGCGTGAAAAATTTGTTCACCTTTTCTTTTGAACTCTGCAAGCATTCTTTTTCTCGTCTGTGAGCCCCACCCAGGCGCTAAAGTAATCACTCACTATCTCGCACACAATACATTAAGCCTTAAGTTATTCTCATCCGGTTTGACCTTATCTCAAGCAACATGGGGGCTCCACCTGTTGCATTTCACATGTCGCATGCACACTCGCATGTGACTACAGAACAGAGCAAGTATGCACGCTTTAAACTACGGAAACGTGGACTCGGTGCACTTAAGACATTTGTCGGCGCACTTATACGAAGTACGCGATCGGTTAAGCGTGCATTTAAGCACAGTAGCACGACCGAATTATAGTATCACGAAAACATGATATAGAGTAAGCAGTAGTGCTTTGACTGGCGTCATCATGACGAAAGTGCCATGGATACAATTCTGTATACTAAAGAAACGTGCGCAACCGACAGGCAACTTCGTTTCTTTGTAAACACCGAAAAACCTCTTTCGGGCACTCAAAAGCGTGGGGCCGGAGTGAAATGCGAAATACTTTTCGGTGCAGCAAATCTGTCTCCAAAAGTTGAATCAAGTTACTGTCGTTGCGGGCACTTCAAATGTCAGCTCGTTACGGCGGTTATTCGACGCGTACAGTTTCGTATATCCGCATTGTTTGAGTACATGGCTGGCACATGAGCAAACGAGGACGCGCCAAGCTCGTCGGAACGGAGCTACACAGCGGGCGACCCATTTTCCTTTCAGCTTCCCGACAAACGAAGAAGAAGAAGAAAAAAGAAAACATAGCCGTCAGCGTGCCAATGGCGGTTGTCTATCGGAGGGGGAAGCACGACGGTCATTGTAGCGATAGACTACAATTTAATTAACTCTGCACCCCTCGGGTTCTTCGCGGGAATGGAGGGGCGAAGGAGGAGAAGGAGGGCGGTGATCCGCCGAAAAGCAGCGGAGAACGAGAAACGCGGGAAAAGAGAGATTAAAAAGCGCGGCTCGGGAATGACAGCGCTATGGCGATACCATGCGTTGTCGGACTCTATGGGAGTGGAAATGAGCGAAGTGGGTGGGGGTCGAGCTGAACGCTGAGGGGAGGCACAGGACGGGCGGCGTTCATCCATTTATGCATGGGGAGACCGCGCGCGGTATGAATGCGATAAAGATCTATGGATGGGGATGTTCCGTACACGGGAGAAAAAGGAAAACAGGGGGATGAGAGAAAGGAGGGGGGGCTGTTGTGGGGGCGGGGGGGGCACGCGTACCGATGGGGTGTTAGTGTGGTGGGCGGCGAGCCAGGGATCGGAGGGTGGGCGGTGAATTCGGGGCGGCGTGTGTGTATTGTTGTGCGTCGAGGGTTCGGAAGGAGGACGTCAGCAGAAGGACGTGAAGGAGCTCCATCATTCCCATTTCCTTCGCAGGTTCGAGGAGGAGGCGCACGCGGGCGGCGTCTGGTAAATGAGTCTGCGTGTCGGGAGGCCCGAGTCTCGTCAGCGTGTCTTTTTCAATGCTCAAGCGCTTCGTCGTTGTCTTGCGCGCAACGCTCATTTGTGGGGGCAGGACATCGGTTTCGAGAAGGAGCGCGTTGGGTCTCAGGTGCTATATAGGACGCCCCTTTTCGCGACAGCGTCAGACAGGACGCCCGGTTGGACGCCCCCCCGGCATTCAGAAGTGCCGATGTGTCGCCTACTTGCAACGGTACGGCTCTCTCTCCTTCGCCTGCTTATTTTCCCTATTTTGGGGATTCTCTAAGCGAATCTCTGACAATCCTCTCATTAATAAATCGCCCACTACCAAGTTACATGTGTACTCCCACTTGAATGCTATTAGCATTTACGACGATAAGCATTACCAAAGGACGACTTCTGCCTGACTTTTCATCTTTCATTTCATTTCATTTCATTTATTTTTTCCCTTAAAGGCCCGAAGGCATTACATAAGGGGGGAGCAAAATCAAAGTCAAAGAGAAAGAATAACTTGACAAAAGAGAACAGTAACAAAAAAAAAAAGAATATGTAACAGTTAAATGTTCTTGTCACGCGTATACAATGCAAAGTAAAATTCACGGGATTGAAACACGAGAGAAAAAAAAATATAGATATCTATATGAAACACTCAATTAATACACGAGAAAAATACAGTGAAAAAGGCATCACACGGAAAAACAAGTAAAAATAAAAAATAATCAGCAGTTCAGAGTGCCGAATTGAATATGACAGGAACCTTCTGCCCTCATGAAAAATGGTCATTTAGTTTATCCCGGAATGATTCGTCATGTGGTTACTGATGTACATTTGGCAGGACCAGATCGCACTTTTTCTTCTCTTACTGAAGTCTTGCAATAACGAGCTCAAACAACAGCGCTAACGGACGGGCATTGCGGACGGATGCGATTTACAGCGCATGCGACCAAAGGTTTTTCTTTATTTTCAAGAAACAACAGAAAATCTGCTGTACAGCTGTTAACTGTGTTGTGCCTGGTTGTTTCTTTGGACGCATCGCGCACGCCATGACCGATTTCCCTCGTCGAAACCTAAACGGCGCTAAAACCTAATTCGCGTGCTCCCGACAATGGCTAAACGTCGTTGTATACTTTCTGAGCTTTCGCCAGCGCAAGTCTAAGCTCATTGAAAATATCCCGGGATTGAAAGGTAACTTAAGAAAACAAACAAAGAAATTGAAAGCATTTTTTGTCTCTTTCTCTTCGTTTTCAAGTCGCGTCTTCGACATTGACGAAGTCCATGCGCACTTCCTGGTGTACACGTCGCTTTTCGTCGGCTTTCTCGACGGCCACCTCTCCGTCGACTCAAAGCCGCGAGCCCAGCTCAGCCGTCGGTGTCACTTCCGGCGTAGAACAGGAAGCGTCGAGGACGCCGAGCGAGAGCGGCGGCCAAGACGGAAGCAAAACAGGAAGGGAGGCGCGCGGAGGGGGATCATCTTTTCTCGTTTAGATTTCCAGCAGCTCCTCCGGCAAAGTGCCGGCGAAATCTCCGAGAGAGCGAGAAGAAACGACAGCTCCGAGCTCTTCCTCCGAAGAAAGCTAGCTTATGGGCGGCCGACAGTTGTCCGTGTATACACGATACTGGCGAGTGGAAGCAGTAGACGGGCGAAAGGAAAGGCAGCTAAGAAACCGCACTGCGCGTAGTGCAATAAGCGCAGGAGGGGCAGAAAATATAAAGCCCTATACACACGCTCGTGCAAACGCCGATGATGCATGCAGCCGTAGAAGGTGCTCGCGAAGACCCGAGCCGTGCCGGAAGGGCACCCGGTTCGTGGCTCACTGTTGACTCTCCCGGTTAAAAACCACAACCCGGTTCCTGGCTGGGTCTAGTTTTGAGTCAGTGATCCTCTACCTTCAACTTGCTGGCCTTCTGTTCAAGAGCGCCTGCTATAATAACCCCCGAAAGCCCGAACGCCCATTGCACAGGAAAAATAGAACTTGTCCACGTTTATCTTTCGCCATCGAGAGTATACAATAGTACAAAAAACAACCCGGAAATGTTTTTAGAGTAAATAACCACTTAGTGTAGTAATTATTCGCAGAGGTATTGCGTAATCAAAGAGTACTGGAGGGATACGTGAATATCTTTGGAAACATCTACAAAGACTCAACAGCTACTTTGCTTCTTCACAAGAAAAGTTGAAAATTGCCTACCGAGAAAGGGGTCAGGCAAGGAGACACAATCTCTACAATGCTATTCAATGCACGCTTAGATGAAGTATTCGAGATATTAGACTGGGAAGGCCTACGAGTGAGGATCAGCGGCGAATATCTCAACAATTTTCGGTTTGCAGATGACATTTTCCTGTTCAGCAACACTGGGAAGGAATTGCGACAAATGATTGAGGACCTTAACCGAGAAAGTGTAAGAGTCGGGTTGAAGATTAATATGTCTACGACAAAGGTAATGTTCAATAGTCAGGCATGGGAGCAAGAATTCATGATCGCCAGTGAGCTTCTATAGTCTGTGCAGAAGTACGTTTGTCTAGGTCAAATACTCACAGGAGACCCCGATCGCAAGAAGGGAAGTTGACGAAGAATAAAATTCGGTTGGCGTGCATACGGCCGGCGTTACCAAATCCTGACCCGGAGCTCACCACCGTCGTTGAAAAGAAAAGTGCGCAATCATTGCATTCTACCGGCGCTAACATATATGGGGCAGAAACTTGGAAGTTAACGGAGCAAGCTCGAGGAGGAGTTAATGACTGCCAAAAGAGCGATAGAGCGTAAAATGTTTGGCGTAACATTAAGACACAGGAAGAGGGTGATGTGGTCCAGAGAGTAAACGGGGATAGCCGGTATTCTAGCTAACAATAAAAGAAAAAAAAATGAACATGGGCAGGCCATGTAATGCGTAGGGTAATGATTGGTGGATCACTAGAGTTAAAGAATGGGTGCCAAGGGAAGGAAAGCGCAGTCGAGGACGGCATAAAATTAGGTGGGGTGAAGAAATTAGGAAATTTGCAGGTGTAAGTTGGTATCACCTGGCGCAAGACAGCGGTAATTTGACCCTCGTCCTGCAGTGGACATACAAAGAGGCTGATGATGATGATATTAATTATTCAATAAGCAGTTGGTTTTCCGAACCACCCACAACTGAAAACATTCTCCAGTATGTATAAAAACGCGTAACTATGGCCACTGCATTAACTTTTCCGCGCATACATCGGTGTTTGTGGCGTCAAGTTGTGCGTGTCAACTATGATACGTTGGGCTATGTGCGGTTGAAATACGTCTGGCGGTTATCACGTACTCTGAAGAAATATTGCGCATGCTGAATTTGCTATTCCTGAAAAATAAGCCGCGCTTAGAGGGACACTGAAGAGAAATGTTAAGTTAGTCCAGATTCACAATACAGGATGTACGGAGTGAATAAAGTGAATGGAGGCACAATAAGGCCATAAAACATGAAGACACGCAAGACGGGTTACAGTGCATTAACAAGATGTCACGACCCTTTTAGGAATCGGGAAAAAGCCAAGGGGCAAGGAAATAAATATAATAAGAGGAGGGCGCTTGCCATATATGACGCGTAATTTTCTGAGTTTGCCTAAGTTAATTATTTTTTTTTCAGGAATACAAAAGCGCGCAAAGACGCACAAAGAATAAGACCTGCTTTTCTAGAGCGCATAATTAAAATAATAATACATCTGCTAACAAATTAGCTTTTCTACTTGATCGAAGTTGCGATCCCCCTGAAGTGGGAATGCTCAGAAATCAGTGTAGAGACTATAAAAATTCCTCTCGCGACATTAGAGCGTCCGAAAATAATAATAACAAAAAGACTTGACTCGCAGCAAAAGAAGAAAAAATAATGGCGTTTGATTTCTTTTTAACAGGATAAAAAGTGGACAGGTAGAACCATTTGTTTATTTCTCTCGTCTCGGTGCGTAACGCGCTACGGAATCTGCACTGATGTCTATGTTTCGAGCTTACAGTATCAACGGTGATCGAGAAAGAAAAGAAACAACATGTTATTCGCCTTCCCCGCCTACATTTGCTGGCCGCCTCAGTCGGTATACGGCATAGGCACAGAATGGCACGCGCGTTCTTTCTTCTTCGCCGTCGAGAAGAGTACGCCTCAACTCAATCAATCAATGAATCAATTTTATTTCGCATATTCGCTCCTTATATCTTCACACCCGCCTTTACGCAGAAGCAGTATCATTTTACGACGTCATTTCCGCCCCCTCCCCCTTGTTTTTTTTTTTTTAACGCTATCGGTTATGGCCACTCAGGCGCGTAAACTGGTCCTGTCGAGTGCGCCTCGTTTGATGTGGCGCCACGGAGTGGTGGATTCTGTGCGCGCTTCTAATGGCGGTGTCGACGCGTTCTTCTATTCCGCGCCGAGAGTACGTCATTCATAAATTACGACGACTTCTTTCGCATCTCGACGAAGGAAACGTAGCCTCAGGCACAGTCGGTGATGGGGTCCTACACGCGAACGCCAACAGCTATCCTGTCGGTCTGCAAAAAAAAAAAAATAAATAAACGAAAGAACGAGAAAACAAAAAAGAAGGCCTGGAAGAGATACGACCGACAGTTAAGGGAATCAACGTGACTTGAGGATTTTATGGGCAGCTCTCTCCGGCAGCGGCGCGAGCGTGACCGTGTTATTGCGTAAGATCGGCGGGCTCGTCCCTTTCTTCGATCGAACCGCGGGCGAGGGAAAACCGTATTCACGGTGGCCTTGTACGCAGTACATACGGCTGTTACCAAACCCTCCCTCTCCCTTCTTTATTCTTTTGCGTACTCTTTGCAACGGAAGTTTCTACCGCCGGCTGGGTGAGAGAAGGATAGCTTCAAAGCCGATGGTGAGGGTTCGGTCTGTGCCCGGAGCGGTCGTGGAGATCGTAAGGGCGAGGACCGGTAAGCGTTTGCCTTCCACCTCCTCCTAATCTCGTGGGACGGTCCTGGAAATATGAAGGGAGGTCGGGGAGGTGTTCCCTAATCCCCCTTTAATCCTTTCCTCAAAAGCACTCTGCTTTATCCCCCTTCCACCTCCCGCGAAGCAGGTCTCTCATGCCCCCCCCCCCCCCCCCTCCTGGATGAAGCCTGCTCTCGTCGAACGACGTCAGCGACGACCGCAAAATGCTGACCTCGAGTCTTCGCCCGGCAGAAACAACGTTACGTGGACATGACGTGGGGATTGCGCGCCCAATATGAAAGAAAAAAAAAAGCAACTTGAAAGAGACGAGAACAAAAAAAGATATAGAAAAAAGCAGAGTGAAGTGGGGCTGTCGCTTCGTTCGGATTTCGGTGCAGCGTGTCTGAGAGCGTCGGTCTAGCTCACGTAATCTTTGTATAAAAGGGTGGAGATGGGGAACGGGGACTGGAAACAAGGATGTGCACCTAAACGGGGGGGCATAGGGGACCTGTACGAATGGAAGCGCGTCGCTTTTACGGCGCACTTTATTTGACGCTATTCAGTACACGGCGAGACGCGTGAGTTAAGGTGTATGTTTTTTTGCGTGGTGGGCGGCGAGCGGTATGCAAGGCAGAGAAGCGGGATCGCGGGAGCGGGCAGGGATCAGCGCAGGAGAGTTTCGGGACGGTGGGGATGGGGCGGCGGCGTGAAGCCGTTAAGCCTCCCGCGTCTCGTTCGTTGTGAAGAACCTGCGCGACGGCCTTGCATGCTGCGGTCGCGGTGCTTTCTGCTCGGACGTCATCGAGATGAATGACTCCACCCCCCCCCCCCCCCGTTCTTTTCTTCGGGGCTTAGCTTTCGCGGGCTTCAGTGACGTTGTCCCGCGCTCTGAATTGCGCCCGCGTGAGCCTTCGATCGCTGCAGCTACGACTTGCTCGAAACGGGCGCTTACTTCTTTCTTTTCTAAAAATGTTAGTTTGCACGGGTGGAATGAAGATTGAAGCAGCGTATATTAGAGGTTTGCGCTTCGTATACACCGCGATGAAGTTAATTAGAAGTTGAACGTAAAAGAAAGAAAGTAACAAAGAGCCGTGCGAACGAGGCATTTTTCACGCTACGGTATATTACTTAGGGTCCACGAACACGTTCATTTCTCAGTTTACCTTGGTCTGAAGAACCGAGGGAACGAGATTACAGTGAGAAAATGAAACCACTTCACGTTACGCTTTTTTTTTAATCCGCATGTTTTCTGGCTTTTATTTTAGAAGAATATGCGTGATTTGTTTATTAGGATATAAAAGCTACTGTTACTTTTCGAACATGAGCGTACTTAATTAATGATGGTGTTGTTTACAACGGGGAAAGTAGCAAGGCAAGGTTGCGTACAAAGTCAGAAATTCGCCATTGTCTAACCTGACGTGTAGTAGTTTCGAACGCTGTTTCGTCGAACGACGTTTCGTCGAATCTTTATTGCTTCTTTAGACTTTGGAATTAGAAACACATTTATTAGATTTTCGATAAAAATGTTCATTTGTCGTTTGTTATTCTAAATACCCACAAATTGTCATTAGCTGTAACTGTGACACGACAGCAAAAATATATTTTTTTTTTATACTTTGATGGTAGACATTCCTTCAATGAAACGGCGATGGCGCTTCTCTCATGGCGCACAATTCTCATGATTTCATGACGCTTCCCGGCGAGAGTCTTACCCCCCCGCGCCCTGCTAGACTGCAGCCAAGCTTGTGGCTGCAGTCATCAGACCCCATACCGGGTGTGAAGAATACTGGTAGCCGGCTTTTCCACAACATTATGTTGTTCTAAACAGGACGGCCGACCTTCCGCTCACGGGAGGTGAACAGCAACGATATAGTTAAAAAAAAAGAAAAAGAAAGAAAAAGAAAAGTTGTGCCGAAAACGGGGGAATCTGGTCGTGCCAAAATATCTTCTGCTCCTTCACTGCGTCTCGTGCATTGCGCTGATTCAGGTTCACAAAAAAACAACAACAACAACAACAAACAAACAAGAAAGAACGGTAACAGTATATTCACGTCTTACGTGACAGCGAAAAGCTGTCTTTAAGTTCATTTTGTTCATTACGCTGTTTACGGGTTAACCGGCGCTTTGCAGAACCTTATCTTTGTTAACCTGTAGAATAACGCCGCCAAGTCGTTTCCCTTACCCGCGGGGCTCGACAGAACTCTTTCTGTTTAATGGGTCTCATTCCTGAGTAGGCACTGTCACGCCTTCTAGAATCAAATACTTCTCCGCTCCATTCGGCGCGGTTGCAAGAGTGCTTAACGCTGTTTCTGTCTCCTATGCGGCTTCTGAATTTGCGAAACTTTTGCGGAATGCCTGACAGCGCGGGTCCACGCACCGAGGACGCATTTTGGACCTTGATTGAAATGAATGGGAATGCGGCTCTTTTTCGATGCGTGCGCGCATGTGTGTATATGCGCGCGTGTAAGCTGTGCCTGTACAGCACAAATGAAATGCTGCAACAACAATAACAACAAAAAAAAAATGCCCACGCCGAGGACACTGCGCCGTTTGCCAGGCAACGATACTATCTCGAGTCCTTAGATAACGCCAGGCATGTCGCCAGCATTTCCCCGACCCGGGGCTGTGCTGGCACCCATCGGTGCGGGATATATAGTAAGGTTCACCGGAAGGAAAGACAAGAGGGGCGCGCGCTAAGGCAACAACGCCGAGGAAGATTGGCGGTGGCGCACTCAGCAATATCCGATTCCCTCTGTCCGTCGCGTCAATTGAGCACGTCGACACCTCCACCCGGCTCCTCTAGTGGTCCTCATATATAGAGGCGCGTGCGAGGTTGTGGTCCGACTGCTCGCCAGTGAGGTGAGGGGGGAGCACGCGGATACGGGAGTTTGGAAGCTCGCGGGAAGGAAGGGAAGCTTCCGCGCCAAACCGGAAATGGAGCGCTTTGAGAAGCGGAAGTAGGAGCAAGCGGCCCCTGCAGACGCGGAAAAGAGGGCCCCAGCGACCGAGGCTGGGGAGCACGTGCGGGCGAGCGACGGGGTCGGGGATCCGCGCTGTCTCGCTGGTGACGTTGCAGCCGCGAGCCGACCGAGTGCAGACGTGTGTGGAGCGCCGAGGAGTACCGTCATACTCCCGTTGGTGCGCCATTGTGAGCGATGTCGGTTGTCAGCGTGCCGGTGGTGATAGTAACGATTATGCAGGGAACAGAAAGGAGCTACATTTGTAACGACATCAGAAGTGGGGGCGGGAAGAATAAGTAGCAAAGGTGGCTGCAGTGAAAGGGGGGCGAAGAAATGGAATAATAAAGAATGAAACACAGGGGCAACTACCTTCGAAAGGAAAAAAAAAACATCGACAACAAAAGAAACGAGACTGAGGCAAAAAAAAAAAAATATGCCGGCGTGCCGGTGTCAAAATTAATTATGTGTGTCTTTGACAACCAGCGCATTGTGCCGTGCTCTGCCACGTAAGTCACTTCTCCTTATTGCGCTAGTTTGAGCCCCTGTATCACCACTTACGAGAGAGCTGCTGACACGGATTGCGCTGAAACTCAGGATGGCCACAACATGAGCGCGAACGACAACCGACTCTCTCAATCAGAAACCTCGTGGGAGGAATGACCCTAGAACTACACTGCCCGAGTGCGAATGCACTCTCCACTTGCTGGTTGCGCGAAGGAGGCGCGTTCTGCACTGCGTTGTGGTTTTCGTTATGGCCGTCACTGTTGCTGTTTGCTCCATGACTCGCTGAAGGGTTAAGCAGTGACATGCTTAACTATTTAGTCGTGCGTGTTAAAAAAAATAGGTACGGATTTTTTTAAAGAATCGTACATTCGCATTCCCCGGACAATTATCTGGATCTTTTCACATTCGGCTTCTCCGCGTGACACAAGCGATGGTGAAAGTCGGTGGCGTAGTTACGCGGCTGCGACGGGAGATTGCGAGAATGTTCCGATGTGAGTTGATGATGATAATGATTATGAGGATCTTGAATGTTCTTTTTTGGCATCCCCTTCAAAACGAGGCGGTGACAAATAGTCAGCTAGCCTGCTTGAGCTAACCAAGTCTTATGTAAAGTTATTTTGACTATCTTTTTCTTGATGTTTTTTCTCTTCATTAAAGCACCTATATGTATATTAAAACCTGTAATGACACCGGCTTCACCGATGTCTTCGCTGTTTTTTTTTTGTTGTTGTTATTGTTTCACCAATACTCTAAGCGTCTTTGGCTTATCTCGACTGCTAGCCAGTAAATGCTTCCATCCGCTTTTAATCTCAACGCTTCTGGAAGTTGTACCTTTCCTACGGATGTTGCTGAGCGAATATCTTGGCATTCCATTACGTTGTACTGAGTGGTCTCCGGTCTTTTGATGCATCAGACCCATGTCTAACCATGCTGCGCTTACTTGCTCCGGTATATTTTTTGATATTTTGTGTCCTCAGGCAGACAGCTACGACCTCGAATAGCGAGGCGCTGCCATTTGCATTATTGTACAGCTTTACCATCCTTATTTCGTTATTGCCGCATTTGTAAATCTACATGCACCCCCTTGTTTTCATTCCTTGCATCCAATTTACCGTATCTGTGTCTCTAACTTTCTCATTGATGACTCCGGGTTGTAAGATTTACACTTTCAATGACCCTGTAGTTGGTTGCCCCCATTCTGGACCTCCTTTTCCGTTCCGTGTCCGCGCTTTTGAGGCACAGATATCTGTGCGCTGATCCATGTTCTTGAGGCTTTATTCAAAGCTGATATTACTCTGCGTTTCTCTGATTTCAAAACATGATAATGATGATGATGATTTATTGGCATCCCCTTTGAAACGGAGTGGTTACAGACAGCCACCTAGCCTGCTTGAGTTACTCAGGTATGCCATACATGCTTTTCATTCTAGCATTTTCCTATACATCTCCTTAATCTTTTCTATCTTCCTCAAAACTTCCCTATCTACCTTACCTACGCCTGCAACAGATCCAGTCGTATCAATCTATTTGTTTTTTTTTTCAACCATCACACTAAACGTCTCTTGCTTATCTAGTTTGCTGACCGGTTAATGGCTGCGTCAACTATAAATTCAAGCGCTTCTGGAAAGTATACGTTACCTACGGGTCTCGCTGGATGAATCCCTTCGCGTCCCATTTTGATGCGCTGAGCGGCCTCGGGATTTTTGATGCAGCATTCACATGCCTCGTCTTGCCGTGAGTATTCTCTCCGGCATGTTTTTTTTTGTCCTTAGGCAAACTAGCTCGAGCCTCAAATAGCAAGACACTGTCCCTTGTATTATCGTACGGATTTGCCCTTCTAATATCTTTCTTCCCATTCTTGTAAAGCTCCTGATGTTTCTTTTTTTTGTTTCCATTCTCTGCATCCAATTCACTATCTCTGCTCCTCTCATTATCTTTTCTGACGACTTCTGCTTGTCTGTTTACACTTTCAGGATGGATGGAAGATGGATGTATGTTATAAGCGTCCACTTTGGGACGGGGCGGTGGGTTGCGCCACCAAGCTCTTGCTATTATACTGCCTAATGCCCTACCTAGGTTAAACAATAAAAAAAGAAAACAAAACATTAGTAACTCCCACAACCAAATTTTTTGATCCCCTATAGCGAACTGTCCCTTTGTACGTCTCCGTTTTTTGTCGTTTCCCCTCTTTTGTTCCATCAATCTTCTAATCGTCTCTTACTAATCTCTATTGCGGACATGTTCACTTTTCCACTGCTCTCGCTGAACCCAAGGGCTTCAAGGAGGCCAGTGGTGCCTAACTCGACCGCTGGGCAGACGTCTTCACATTCTAATAAAACATGCTCCATAGTTTCCCTAGCTTTGCCGCAGCAAGCACATGCTTCTTGTTCCTTCTTATATCTCGCTTTATAGGTGCGTGTTCTAAGGCATCCCGATCTCGCTTCGAAAAGAAATTAGCTTCCCTTTGAGTTATCATAAATTGTTCCTTTCCTGATTTCGTTTTTTCCCTCTTAAGTAGTTACTCATGGCAGTTTTCTTTTCATTGCCACCACCCATGAGATTATTTCAGCCTCTCTGACTTTCTGCTTTGTGTTGCCCACCCTACAGGCTGCATACTTGCTGGTGAGCTTCCTAGTTCTTTTCCTCGACTGTGAATCAATGTTTTTCCTGTACAGATACCTGAACACTCTCCTAGCCCATTTACTTTCTTCCATATTCCTCAGGCGTACTTCATACTCAATTTTACTGCTAGCTTCCCTCACTTCAAAACTAGTCCAGCCCATATCACCCCGCACAGCTTCATTTGTAGCCTTCCTGTGAACGCCCAATGCGAGGCGACCCACTGACCTTTGGTTCCCGTCCAGTCCTGATTGTACCCCTGATTTATAGCAAACAACCGCATTTCCAGAAGTAAGTCCTGGAACCATTACACCTTTCCACATACCTCGGAGGACCTCGTACTTATTGTATCGCCATGGCGGTCTGTGCTTCATTATGGCTGCCATTTCTCTTCCCCTTAACTGTTATTCTTTCCTGTGTTTCCATATATCTATTGCCTTCATTTATCCATATACCAAGGTATTTATATTCTGTTACCCGAGGTATTTCTTGGCCCTGTATCTCCACTGTCTGTTCACTGTTTTCATTGAATGCCATAACACCTGATTTTCTAACACTAAATTTCAAACCTAAATTGTTGCCTTCCTGTCCACAGATATTAGCCAGACGTTGCAAATCACTTTGCTTGTTAGCTAGCAACACAATGTCGCCCGCATAAAATATAAACCTGGAAGCAGCTGCTCTACTACTGTACCCGCCTGTTAGTATGAGAGATTAAACATGACATTACTTCCTTCCAGCGCCCTCTCCCTCCTCACAATGTACATCATAAAAAGCAGTGGGGATAAAGGGCACCCCTGCCTCAGCCCCTTGTTGATATAAACTTTGAGCTCGCTCCTCATCCGTTCCCATTCAATGCGAACGGTATTTTCTAGGTCCCTTCCAGTATATCCCACAAAATGTTGCGGTCTACATTGTCATACGCTCCTGTAATGTCTAAAAAGGCCACATATAACGGTCTGCTTTCTACTCTTGTTATTTCAATACACTGAGTAAGAACAAATAAGTTGTCATCCAAACGTCTACCTATACTGAAGCTATTCTGAAGTTATCCCAAAATGCCATTATTCTCTGCCCATGACTGAAGCTTTAATCTAATTTCCTCCATTGCTAACCTGTATATTACCGATGTAATGGTCGGCGGTCTATACGAGAGAATTCTATATTTCTCCCCCTTACCTTTATAAATTAAATTCATTCTACTTTGTCGCCAACTGTCTGGTATTCGTCTATCTTTTAAAGGTTTTTCCACTGCGTTCACCAGAGCTTCCTTACTTTTTCGTCCTGGTTCATTAAACAGCCTAACGGGAACCTCGTCTAGCCCTGCATGTGGCTGTGCGCTTAGAAATTTTCTCTTGGGCTTTCTTCCACATGAAATTTCTCAGCACCAGCGGCTTTCCCACCTGGGTCTCTTTCATGCTCTTTGTTTTTCTTCAAATACAACCTCGTCATTGCCTTAGAAAGATTCGGCTGTTATTTTTCGGATGTATTTTAATGCCGCTTGTCCTTCCAGTTTGTTTCCATCTTCGTCTAGGATATGTTGTTGTATTGTTGTTGACTTCCTGCCTAATAATTTTATGTGATTCCAAAATATTCTAGGTGCGGCCTTCTTTCTCTCACGTATTTCTAACAACCAACGTTCACTTTCACCTTTTTTCTTTGCTTGCAGCAGTATTTGAACCACAATATTTTTCTCCTGGTATATTTCCCATTTTCTGGCTACTTCATCCTGCGGCGATTGCGCTTTTTCTTTGCCTGCCTTTGCTCTCGGCAGGCATTCTGTCGTTGTGCGATCGCTTATCGTATCTCCATGTTCCACCAGCTTTTCGTTTTTTTTTTCTTTTTTCGAACGAGCATGTTGTTTCTCTTTCCGTATTTCTGTCGTTATTGTACTTAGAAACATACTGCATTCCCGCTCTTTGCTTGGCCGTGTTCCAACTTCTCCCTCCACTCTTGTGACTATGTTTCTTATTTGTTCAGCGAACACATTTGGACTGGCCACTCTTCGCGCCTTTCTTTCTTTCCCAACTACATATCCCGTTTTCAAAGTGATGCATTTAGGGTCACTCCTTATGCTGCTATACCCTTCCTCGTCCATGACCATTTCTCTCAACTTTTCATAAATTCTTTCTGTCATCAGACAGTGATCAATGACCGATTGCCGGTTTTCCACTTCCCACGTGGTCTGCCCATCACACTTAGGCTCTGTATTCACGATAATGAGGTTATGTTGCTCACAAAGATCTAGCTCGACTTCCCGTTGTTGTCGGTATAGACATATTGATCCTGTATGTGGGCATTCATGTCACCTAATAGAATAACTTAGTCGTCATTCGTGAAACCCATAATATCAGCACTCAGGCATTCCACTAACTATTGATTCTTCTCATTCCAATAATTTCCAATGCACAAATACGTTACGCCCAGCCAAGTTTTCTTTCCGCTCATTGTGCATGATAACCAAAGATGCTCTTAACATTTTGAATTTACTCTTTTCCGTTTGGCTCCCTGAGGGATGAGCATTCCGAGTCCCCCTCCCTTTCTTTCCGATTTAGTTCTGTTGCACCCGTCTTAAACATAATTCTCAATCACTGGCGGCTCTTCCGAGTCTCTGAGTAGCGTTTCTGTAACCGCATACACCCTTATTTGTTCTCCATTTAACTCCTCCCCGATCTCTACCCACTTTTCCTTTCTTCTGCCGCCCTGTACGTTTATGTAGCCTACTGCATGGCGAGCTCTTTTCTTTTTTCTCCTTTTTCTGTTATTGATGGCGACGTTATTCTTAGGTTCCCTTGGAGAACTTCTTCATTACTCCCTACTCTGGCCTCCTGAGCGCCTCACGCCGCGTGCGCGTACGCCATCTGGTTTAGCACTGCGACCCGCCTTGATATGATGCGGCATGACAGATGTATACGTCTTCGAGCGCCGCAATTACAATTACCAGTACACGCACCAAAGTCGCCGGATAAAAGGAAAGAAAAATGCTCTGGAGACAGCTTGCCGGGCGTCTTCACGGCGCCTTCCCAACAACGGGACGGAGCCGAGAGCGCAGACAGCGACGTTGGGCCGCGTCCAAAAAAGGGAGGTCAGACGCAAAGGGAGTAAAAGGGACTGGTCGGGAGGAGGCACCACGGGGGGTGCGCGGGCGAGGCCGCGAAAAAGTAGTGGGGTGAGGCGAAGCGCACCCTCGTCTTCTCCAACGTTCCCCCCCCCTCCTTTCGCTTCCACGCTGTTCCCTTTTTCCCCTCGATCCCTGATGTCATCGCTTTGATGTGTGTCCCCATTTTGCGAGCTCGAATGTGTGTCGATAAATCGATGCCGCCGGGAGATTATGTCGCGGGTTATTGAGAGAGCGCGCACGGGCGGGACGTCTCCCGCGTCCTCCCCCCCTCCCCCCCTCCCCCCTTCCAGCCTTCCTCGCACGAACGCACGCGGCCCGGGCACAGTGCTTCGGCGCGACGTCGTCCTGTGGCTGTGGTCCCGACGACGGCCTTTCTCGGTCCGGCGGCGGGGAATGATGATGAAGCCGATCCCCGGCTGCGCCCCTTCTCTCCCTTCCGTCCCGAATTTTCCCTACATCCGCAAGCTCTCTCTCTCTCTCATTCCCCTTCCATCCTTCCCTTGATCTCCGCGACCGCCGGCCGTTGCCGAGCGAGGAAAAGACCGCGTATCGCCGTCCGACGTCGGATGCGCCTGCTTAGAACGCTGGCGGGCGGTGGGATGGAGGAAGAGGAGCAGGGGGGCTTTAAATCGAGTTTACGGGCGGCACGCTCCAATATTCTGTCATTTCCCTTCATTCCTTTTTGTTCCTTACTTTTTTTTTGCTGTGGCCTCCCTGCTCATTGCGAGTTCCTGTGGCGTGTGAGATCTTGAGAGGCACAGTATTTTTTCCGTTCTATTTGCCTTTTTTTCTTTTATTGCTTCGCGCGTGGTTGGTACATGATAAACACCACGCAGTACTCTCGTTCCACGCCGTATTTAGGGCGTATATGTGCGCCTCTTCTGCGCCGTACTTCATCTCCTTTTTTTTCCCCTCTCAACTGCGCGCATGTACAATCTAAAGCCGAATAAGGGCGCCGTCCCTAGATGCGTGCATCTACGTCGTTTAGGGAGATTGCAGCTCTCCTTTTCGATCGGCCTGTCTACTTTAGCGTGCTCTTATATCAGGCGGCAGCAAACGTGATATCTAACTTGCAGCAACAGTAGTGATCGGGTGTAATATATGTACTATAAGAGTTGCTTTAATTAAAGTCATAGTGCGTCACGCCCTACATTGCTTACGTTGTTGACAAGGCATTTAACCACGGTGATATGCCACAGGGGAACGATAGCGTTTGGGATCTGTTGCTAAGTATTTGCGCCTTTCGGTTGCTGCGCGTTATGGACAAAAAGCCAGCTCAACACCCGACTCTGTAGAAATGAAGACACTACGTTGTAGTAGATAGGGATCTTCGCACTCTTGTAGAATCACGAACGATCGTGAATGTGTTGATAGTCTGACTTCGTGCACGCTCATGTGAACGTGCACCAATCTTTTCTGTGTTTATTGTTTTTTTTTTGGGTAGTGGAATGCACTGTCGATGTTTCGCATGTAGTATATGTAGCACGTCATTTATAGCGATGTGCTTGATTGTTTTTCTGTGACAACTTTCTTTTTTATAGTATCTTTTTCGTGCGTAGTGACTTCACAAATAATGAGTGACTCTGCCAACGCGTGCGCCTACTGGATGCTCCTGTGTTGTCGTTGCATCACAATCGGATAATGCAAATAGTACAGCAGGCTGTACCTGAATCTAGTGTTCTTTTATTTCTACGCTATTTTTACTCTCTTTTGCTTAGTTTATTGTCTTTTGCATTTCTTAGTCGCTGGTGTCTACTTTCGGCGATTGCGATAGCTAGCTTACTGATGGCCTATTTTCCCAGGATATCAACATTTATCAAGCAACAACAGATAATGCACAATGCGTTGGCGGGCTAGTTGGTGCGAATCCATGAATACTTTGTTTAGCGCAAAACAACAGAGAGTAGCGCCTTGTCCTGTCGTCTTTCTTACGTCTGTTGTTTTGCGCTAAACAAAGTATTCATGAACAACAGCCAAGGCGGTTCTAATGCCGGCGGTGGAGCCGCGCTTTATTTGTCTCGTAAGACTCTTGAGGCACGCCTCTACACGGTGGGCGTGTCCATGGCGTAAGCGCTACAGTAACGGCTCGTTTGCGCGTCTTGAAGGCGACTGTACTGTACGAACGCTTGTAAAGGCAGCGGATATTCATCGGCGAGTGTGTTCACACTGACCGCCTTCTTTATTATTTTTCTTACCTTTCCTGTTTCACACTTATGTACCCGCTTTCCCAAAATGTAGGGTAGCCAACCTGACAAAGCCTTAGTTAACCTCCCTGCCTTATCTTCTTTTTCGCTTCTCTCTCTCTTTCTCTATCTCCTTTGTCCAAGTGGTTAAACCTTATGTGTAAGTCACGTCAAGAAAAAAACAAAGCCAAAGGAAGGTTGACATATTACTCAAATAACTAATGTGGTTTTCTAAATAGCTTACTTCGGTAATTCGGTGGATTGGTTACTGGAATGGCGGAACTTCAGAAATCGGGAAGCGGCACGCCGACGGCGACTGCCTTTCTCGGTCTCCTGTTGAGAATGCAGTGCACGACGATGATGACGCGGCTTTTCTAGGCACGGTAGATAATGTCGCCGTTTCACGCCAGCAACTCGAGGACGCAGAACTGGTTCCTCTTATTGATTACTTGGAGGGAAGAACAAGCAGCGTGCCCAGGTTATCTGCCAGAGGGCTGCCTTCGTTTTGCTTGCGACACAACTTGTTCTATAGAAAGAAACGCAGTTTCGCCCAAAAGGCGGAGCATCGACTGCGATAGCAAATTAGCAGACAGCAATACGAAGTAAGTATAGTAATTTTATCCACCGTATCAAATGGTAAACATTCGCTTGCTAACTAAATTAACAAGCATGGTGTCAGCGCGCACAGCAAACATGGACCCATTGCACTCGAAGACTGCGGACACTAGCTATTGAAACGCTGGCGTGAGGAAACGCGGCAGCAACAGCGAGCGAAATGACATTCCTGCCGTCTACCGCTTCGACGCAAAGCGAGCGCCGAGGACACAGAACGCACAAACCTATGGGCCGCCGACGTACGAAGACTCTGCCCCCAACGCAGATCGCTTTCAAGGTATACGGCCGAGCGACCGAGCGCAGCCGACACATGCGCAGTTGCAGCCGGAGAAAACGCTGCCCCCTCCCTCCCCTTCTCCGGGCACCTCGCAACGTGGAGTGCCTCGCGCACGAGAGAAGACGGCGCGCTTCCCTTTCGCATTCGTCCCTTTCGCGCGGGCGAGAGTGAGCCGCGACCATCGGCTGCCTTCGCACGCTTTCACTCGCACATACAGCGTAGGGCGCGCGGCGACGGTGTTATCGCCCTTGGGCTTTATACGGAACATCACGGCGACGCCGAAGCCGACGGCAGAAATGCGCTTGGAGTATCCATTTGATTGCTATCGCAATAAAATAGCTTTTCACCTAGTGGCAGCAGCCACCTACTCGTGTTTCTCGCATCCCTTAGGGACGAAGTCCTACATGCCTGTCACAACGAGCCGACCGCTGTTCACTTGGGCTACACCCGCACATTGGCAAGAATTAGGCTTAAGTACTACTGGTCGAGACTTATACCGGTCGTGAAACGTTATGTTCAGACATGCCATGGATTGCCAGCGCCGCAAAGCTCCACCTGTCAAGACAGCTGGACTGCTGCTTCCTGTTCAGATACCGGAAGCGCCGTGCGCACAAATTGGCGTGGACCTTTTAGGTACATTTCCACTTTATATTGCCGGCAATACACGGATAATCATGGTCATAGATTATGTCACTCGACAGGCCGATTCAGGTGCACTCCAATGGGGAACAGCAGCCGAAGCAGCACAAGTTTTCATCGAAGCCATCGTCGTTAGGCACGGCGCTACCGCAGTGGTCATAATATACAGACGTACTGCGTTCACGGAAACGCTTCCGGGTACCCGTTTTGCGACTGAGGAGTATTACTCACCGGAAGACAACAGCTTATTATCCCCAAACCAATGGACTGACAGAATGGTTGACTAAGACTCTGGCAGACACGACGAGTAGGTACATCGACGTCGACCACAAGAACGGGGAGGAGATTCTGCGTTATGTTACATTGCGTACAACACGGCTCGCCAGGAGACAACACGCGTGACACCTTTCAGCCTCGTTTACGGCCGGGAAGTAACAACAACGTTGGACGCGCTGCTGCCCCACGAGCGCGGTGATGACGAGACTGGTGCCGAGGAGCTTACGCAGCGCGCAGAGGGAGCCAGACAGCTTGCGCGTTTGCGAATCCAAAAACAACAGGAATACGACGCCAGACACCACAATCCTCGGCACAGACCCGTCACGTACAACATCGGCGACCAGGTGTGGGTCGGCGGCGGGGCCTATGTGAGAAGCTCCTGCGGAGATACTTTCGACCGTACGCAGTTATGCGCCGCATCGGTGATGTGAATTAGGAAGTTGTTTCCGACAGTCCTTAGCTCAAAACGCCGGCGGTGTCTGCCCGAGGTTGTGCCCGTGCTTCGTATAGCGCCATACTTTTCTTGCTGAGAACTATGCACCTTCTCTGCACTGCCTTCGGAGCTTGGTGCATCGGGACGATGCACTTTTTTTTTTTTCAACGGAGGGGCAAATGCCAGATCCTATTTCGTCACCGCGTGCATGTGCCAGGCCATGAAAACGACGCTGAAGTAACGCGTGGGTAGAAAAACAGAGACGACAACGACGTCGCGTTAGCTATTATCGTAAAGTGCTTCTATTCGTCCTGTTCACCGACTTCCCCGTCTCCTACTAGGTAGTGACAATAACAACCACCCTAACTGGATGTGTGTTTCTCACACGAATAGTGAAGACTGGTGCATGTCCACTCTTCCTGTTTTTCGGTCTTCGTCCCCCTTCCTTTAGCTATGTTAATATATTTGCTAGCCTACCTGGGGGAGAGAGAGTATACAGGGACGAAAGGATAAAAAAGAAGGAAAGGCGAAATTCGCAACGCCTTTTGGTCAACAGTCTGTCACCTAAGCTTGCCGTCTTTGCAAAACGGAGCATGGTTCTTTCGACCTACCGTTTTAACGATCGTCGAGGCCCGGAGCCAACGAGTGCATAATCGTATGCCTCCCTATCAAGTAATAATAATAAAAAACATAAAACGAACTCGTATGCTGAACAGGGAATATTCCCATATAAACATTTGGAGACCCGATGTAAAAACCCATATGTTCCCGTCAAATGGACACATTGGCCATATGAGCAGCCTGTATATCCATATACAGAGTATGGGGATCATATGGCGCATGTATATGGAAACATACGAGTTTTTGTGCGGAATCCTGATATATTCATATGGTACTACTCGACACGGACCAATGATTTTTTATCCCAATAGGGCTGCCTTTACGTAGCGTTAACCTTTACCAAACTGCTCACGTTTTTGTTGGTATAAAATCACGGTTACTCATTCGGAAAGCGGTCGATTTTCTACCTTTGTCGAAGTCTGAGCAGGAGGACGACTGTCTTTTAGCCAGGAGTTTATCATGTCGCGCACAACAACTTTCTCTGGTGGACAATAATTCAAGTGCGGTGTACTCACTTGACCAGATCTGGTGGTGGCAGGTTCTTGAGTGCCTTGATGGTCGGCATCTCCAGCGACTCGCCCCCACCATCGGGCAGCCGTCTGCAAAAAAACGCAGGAGAGACACGTGACGTGAGTTTCGAGCCTTCTCCAGAACCGGAGAATGTAAATTCTATTACTGTCACATGCTGCTGCTACAGGTTGTTAAATACGAAAGGAGGTCCCAGAGCCATAGGCTGAATCGGGACCTCCGGGGCATAGTAAACGTTTGCGTAGTTAACGTGTTTTTTAGCAGCAGAAATCGAGCGACAAGTTCGTATACGCTTAGAAATACAAAATATATAAGAAATAGAACAATATATATATATATATATATATTATGCAATACTAAACCTCAATGCAAAACGAAGCAAAATGAAAAGAAGCAAGAATATATAATCCTACAAACAATAATGAAAATAAATACAACGCGTTCGACAATCACAGACACGCAGGAGCCTCAATGTGCACACATATCGTATCTCTAGTGAATGCATATCAAGTGCAGGAGCTCGATCAAAAATCTGTACCGGAAAGAAAACCAAGGTGATTTTACTTCTTTTTAGAACCATGATAAAAACTATTTTTTTCGTGCCATATATCGCGAATATAACCGCTTCGAAAATTATCGCAGTTCCCGTCTATGTTCAGGAGTTGGTTAAGATTCTCAGCGTATATATTGTGGAAATAAACCAAGCACTGAATAGCGTTAACAATAAATAAATAAATAAATAAATAAATAAATAAATAAATAAATAAATAAATAAATAAATAAATAAATAAACGTCGATGCATTCTGCCATGAGATTGTAGAACGTATTTGTCAAAACCAGTGCTACGCCAGTATTTCTGCCAACCGAACGTGAGTCCATTACTGCTCAGATTCAACTCTGCCGTTGAGACATGTGCCATAAAGTGAATAATGAAAACGTTAATTAGTGGAACAATGTTAATAAGCCAGCATTACACTCAACACACCGTATTTCGTCGTGCAAGCAATGTCAGCCTCTTCAAGTAATCCAGCTAATGCGATAAAATTACGCTATCAACTGCAAAAACATTTTCAATAACTAATAATAATAATAATAATAATAATAATAATAATAATAATAATAATAATAATAATAATAATAATAATAATAATAATAATAATAATAATAATAATAATAATAATAATAATAATAATAATAATAGCAACAACTAATCTTTCATTCGCGTTGAAACAGTTCATCTAAAACATACACGGCTTGAAACTCTGCGCACCCAACGGCTTACGGCAGACACCGTCAAGCCAGTCAAAAGTACATTATATCCATCAACCTAAAGATCGGCTAACGTGACGTAATCAAATTGTTTTACGACGGCAACAACTTTGCGCTGAAAAGGTGACGTTCCCTTATACCGAAGAGCATTCTTTGCGATCTGTTAGCCTCCTGGTTAGCAGTTCGCTCTGCGCTAACCAGGATGCTTTACTAAACTGCGACGCTTTCTTTCTGAGAAACACGTATTGCGTTTCCTTTGTAATTTCGTGTCATAGTCGGGCACTGTGTGACATCTCTTTCCCTGTCGTGAACCTTCCTTCAGCTTGTTGTCTTCCGCAGAACTGGTTCGCCATATTCTTTGTCCCTGTGCTTCGAGTTTCCAATTAATTCGCCCTCGCTTTACGATCTGCTAGCCTCCTTGGACTACTCAGATGGTAGTGCGACCGTTCCGGAAAGGCGTTGGTTCCGAGTTCAGACCCACATACCACGACAAACTGTTCTTTAACCGTGATGCTCTCTTTCTGAGAAACACGCATGTTATTCTTCTTTCCTTTTTCTTTGCAAATTTGTGATAAAGTAGGGCGGATGTCAATTTTTAATGAACCTTCATTCACCCTGAGAGCTTCCCCTAACTGATTTGTTGTAATAATAATAATAATAATAATATTAAAAAAATCACCTGGTGCAACGCCTCGAAACCTTCACGTAGATGTTCACGCCAGACGTCGTTCGCTGTCTGCCCAAAACGTTTCTCCAAAGGATAAATTTCTGAGAATACGTAGTAAAAGCACAGACCAATTTTTGCATATGTGTTCATTAAGTTGTGCTCAATTAAGACAAGCTTTCGGGGCCTTTGGCAGAATCCAAAATCGATAACCTCAAAACTCAACTGCATGGTCACAACCAAACGCGGCCATCCGTAATAATAACAAAAAGCTCTTTGCGTGTTCTTAATTTTGTATGTTTTGCAACTCGATTCGTAAGGGGGCGCGTAAACGACGAGTATTGCACGTCGTTTCCGGAAGAATCGTGCGGAAGACGTGGACTTACGGTAAGGCACAAAAACATTATTTTCACCTATGAAAATATGGATTAAGAGACATATTTTAAGATTTTACAATGAAGACAAGCATATTAAGGCTTAGATGAATGCGAAGATCGCAAGATTACCACAAGCTACTCCGGTGAAGCTTTGTCTCAAATCTGTCCCCCTCCCTCATTCATCCCCTCAAAAAATAAAGAAAAAAGAAGCTAGGAATAGATCAAACGTTATTTAGTTTCGTTCAAGCATGTGTTAAAATGACGGAACGCTATAAAGCAAAAAAAAAATAACGATAACGTACGACGCGTCGACCGAGGGAAAAGACAAAAAAAAAAGAACGCTAGACAGCGCAGGTATCAAAATACGCGCACGTGAAACGCAGTCAACCTGGCCTCAGAAGCATATCGGCCTTTTTGCTGTCATTGTGTCGTCTCTGTCCGCCCCTGTTCGAGCAAAAGGGATTATGCAAACCAATCGGGTCCCCCTCCCTTCAGAAGGCAGTAGCACATGCCCCGGGGAGTATGGTTCAGATTACTTTTTGTCCGAGATCGGATTAGCGCAGTTTGGAACAAAGCAGTTATCGGCTTCGCCAAGATTCCCCGACGTATCCGCCCAGTGAGTGAGGTTGGGGGGAGGGGCTGGAGGGGGGAATCCAGTGTCGACGGAGGATCATCGGTGGACCGTGTCGACTTAAAGACAAACGAAATCTCTTCCGCACACAAGCGAGACGAGCAGAGATGAAAGCACGAACTGATTTGTGCAACGTATGAGAATGAAACGTGAGCCTTTGTACTTTTCGATTTGCGGCTCGACAAGGTCTGTGGTTTAGGCAAACAATCCGCAAAAAAAGGGAGTCTGTCAAAGGCCACCAGGTTATTGACCTGTAGGTCACGCAGAGAGTGAACAGGAAGATAAAAATTCGGAGTGCTTACACAAACAAGTTCAGTGAGTAAATTCGGGGGCCATGGAGTGGTCGCAAATTGTTCGAAAAAAGAGACGGGGGCCCACGCTAAGCTATAGGAAGCTGTTGGGACACGGGAATGTAGACATGTTTGCACTGTAAACGTTATTTGATGGAGACTCCGAGTCAGATTCGGAGATATGTGGAAATTCATATTTCGCTTTGACTCAGTCGAAAATACCGGCTTCGCATTTTCCATGGTGATTTTGGAATAGCTGCGGCATCGAGGTAAGAAAACAATGACTTTTTATCATGTTCCTTTGCTGCTCTACCTCTATAGACAAACCGCTGTTCGCCAGTTTTCACTAACTTCATTGTTTTACCTCAACGCCTTGCGGAGGTTAAAAGAAATAAGAGAAGAGGAACTAGATAAATTGTAGATACATTGCGCCTGCATTGTAGAAGAAGATACACTGACACAGAGTAACAATTAAGTAGACATAAACGAGAACTAAGCACGGTTGGCTACCCTTCCGCCGGGAAACGTAAGATAAATTGGGATTTGTATCCATGCTAACGCGCAAATTGCTGCAGATAACTTTTACACCGACGCACAGCAATAACGATGTCAGTTCAATAGCGAAACATCTTGTTAGAATATTTGAAATGGTACCCGTCTCACGGCCACTTATCAACGACGATGCCATCGTCGTTCTTTCGCTCACTGTCATTGAATTCAGAGGCAAACTAATTGTCATTTCACACCCACACCTTTCCGTTTGGTCGTAGTGACGTTCTTCCACTAAGCTAGATCCCATTGCCATATCCAACGCGTCTGTGTCGGTTTAGAGCGCGCTTGACCTTATTTTAAACATAACCTGAATTATTTTCCCCCTCCTCCTCATTCGTTCCTCTATCTCCTCTGTCTCTCTCTCCCTTCGTCCTCATACCCCTTACCCCAGTGCAGGGTAGAAAACCGGATGTGCGTGAGGTTAACCTCCCTGCTTTCCCCCTCCTCCTCATTCGTTTCTCTATCTCCCCCTCTCTCTTAGTCAACATACCCCTTCCCCCAATGCAGGGTAGCAAACCGGACGTGCGTCTGTTTAACCTCCCTGCCTTTCCTCTCTTCTATTTCTCTCTCTCTCTCTCTCTCTATTTGTCAAGTCATTGGCTGGTATCATTCGCCAGGTACATGTGGCAACGAAGGCAGGGCACCTATTTCCACCGTTCACCCACGCGTTACTTCGCCAGAGTTAGCTTAGCTAGCGCACACCGACAATTGCTGCTTGAAAACATTAAGCGCGCATCGCGCTCGACTCTAGTTCCTTGTGTGCTTGTCACATCTGTGTGCGATTGGATGTGTTGCTTCGTAAACTTCTATTTTCTCATCTTCCACTGGGTGCGCTTTTTGTCATTCCAAGGAGGCAGTTGCTAGTCTGTTTCACTTTTTCTTCTTGCTTGGTGTTTACGAGTTTTCATGAAGTCGTAACAATAACAAATCACGAGGACTGTGTATTTCACGACACTCTGTCGCCGCGTCGGCGTGTCCCTGTCACGCTAGGCGATGCCCACACTGTAATCAGAGCTGAAATGTGCTTCAGTACAAAATGAAAATAGAACTGAACAAACGAGACAGAGGGAGAGAGAGAAAAAAAAACGAACAAAGATGCGCATTTTAAACTCTGTTAGGGCTTTAACCCAAGTGAACACAATTTCATCGCCCAAACTGCTCCCAACGCGGTCGATACATTTCCTTTTGTATCGTTTTAAGTCATTTGAAGCATTGGACGCTGTTTTTGTTTTCCAGAACCCTTAAGCCTGACAACATTGGGAGCGGTTTGGGCAGGATTTTCCCACGCACCACGATTCACCGAGACAGAGCGCTTGCGCTAAACGGTTAAACCTTCGGTTATAAGTTTACGTCCCGTACGTCTCACGATATCTTCAGCTTCTAACAATGTAGGAACTGGGGCAAACCTTCGGTCTATCAAACCCGAACGATGTAACAGCGTCTAACCATCTCTCGTGCATCATGTCCTAGCTGCTGCACGCGAATTTAACACGCACAAGCGCTCACAAATGGTGCCATCGCGAGCTTTTCGCACAACGTTAGGCAAGTTTCCAGCAGCGACCAATTTTACACGAATTTTAGGATGCGGCCAGCTTCTGCACTATCGCCGGCGTTCGGACAAACTATCTAGAGTCAGCGCCTCGACACCAGGCACGATAGAACCATCTCGCTCGCGCAGTCCGCGGCTGTGAGACCCGAAACAGCCGTCCCCGCCCCAATCGCCTTCACGCCGAGCCAGTCGATACACGGAGGCGAGATGAGGAAGATTGAGGAAGCTGGCACGGCGGGACAGCAGGGCACGGCAAAGAAAACACAAGCGACGCCGGCAGCAACCGAGGCAGGCGAGCTCGCAGCGAACTGGGCGGCCGTGGAAGTGAGCGCACAAAGCACGGAGGGACGCGGCGCGCGTGCGCGACCGGCGCCTGATGAAGTTTCCCTTCGCGCCTGGTTAGCTTCATTGTGGCGCGGGTGGCGTGGGAATAGCGCGCTGCTGCTCGGCGGGTAAGCCGATTAACGGGGGGCCACGAGGCGGCGAGCTGCTGCGCCCCCGGTCGGTCGGGCGACGGGCGTCGACGCTCAGCGGGGCTGTCCTTGCGGTGCGCCGCGAGGTCGCCCAGACACTGCCGAAGGAAGAGGGTCGCGGACGCGCCGTGCTGTCTACGAGTGCGGGCGTGCGTGTGTGCCTGAGTGTGTGCATGTGTATGTGGGTGCGTGTGGGCGCGCACGCGCGCTTGTGTGTGCGTGTGTGTTTGCGTGTGTGTGTCATCATGCCTGAAAAGGCACTGCCACCACGTCGACCTTTTCAATACCACCCTCGTGCAAAGGTATTCTCAGTACACACAAAGTGAAATGAAGTGCGTAAATGAAGTGGGCTTCTCCGCGCATAGGGTGTTATTGTAGAAAAGCCAGCTTTAGGTAAGACGATAAGGGTTTGAGATTAGATACGTGGATAATAGACTTCGGTGTTCGGGTGTACATTAAAACAGCGGGTTTCGTCTTCCTCATGAGCGCTTCTCTTTTATTTTGCCTATCACTCCCATTATTCCTCCCCAATTCTGAGTGTCAGGTTGAAACTTCCGGTTCAAACTGGCTTCTCAGCTCTCTCTCTCTCTCTCTCTCTTAACTATCTTCTTAGGTCCTTCATAATAGATATATACATACCACCACACGTAAAATAAATAAAAAATAACAAGCCAGAGAGCTGACGTGGGGATCGTGCGCATCACTAGTACCGTTAAGGCCGCAACGCTGCTACAGCCGACTTGATCACGTTTGTACGCCGGGAAAGTGGCTCCAGCGACCTTCGGAGCCGACTGACGCCTGTTGTCACCAACGCCCATTAGGCATCCTGCTCTGACGGCGGGAAACACTCAACACCCACGGATAGCGAACAGCTTTCTCCAGTCGGTGCATGAATGTCGACAGTAGGAAGAAGGTGCGCGGTCGTTTCGATGACACAACCATAAGCGTCCCGGACGAAGGTGATCGCGTTCGTCGTCGTCAGAAGATTTTTTTTTTTGTTATCGCAAAAGGTCAAAGACAGCGCACGATAGGAAACTGTTGACAAGACGTCGCGAGTGCAGGCATGGTGCCTGCTGGCTCTGTCAATGCGTACATGCGTGCGTACATGCGCGGCAGGCTTCAAATAACTACTAGCGGCCGTCATTATGACATGAAAGGGGAGGAGAAAAACCTTGCTTCTGAAAGAACGTTTTCACGAGGAAGGTAGCGAGAAACAATGTTCGCGTTGTCGTCTGGTAAAGGCGTCCGAACTATGCAAAGAACCGTATCTTTGCCGGGCCTATGTCTATACCTTTGTGGCGGCTCACGAACGGCGCTTCAATTTGGACATGAGCGAGAAATGACTCTCAACGTCACGATAGATCCCGTGGTTTCACTGCTGAAATGCGATGCTTCTCGCGTTTCTAGGGCGCACGCGCATGGCTGAGCAGGAGGTGCGTGGCCCTTGTGCCCGCGCAAGTGGGACGAGGGATAGCGCCGGACAAGCGGCTAAGGAATTTTCTCCGTTAACTGATCTTGCGGAATGGTGCTGACGTGGACGTGAAAAAAAATGTCAGTGCTGGTGTGTTGTTGCTTTCGTGGATCTTCCTTGTTCTCTATTCAACAATATATTGGGAAACTTCTCAAGTCAACTGATACACGGTGACTTCATTTCTTCGTCGTCTTTGCTGTATGAAGGCGGTCTCTTTCCTGTGGTTATCGGTGGGCCGACATGTGGGCTTTCTATCCACGAGATTTTATATTGAAGTATGCGAGCCGCCAAGAGCTTTCGTATCTTTCGTTAGTAGCTGCGTGAATTTTTCTTTTCTGCATCATTTTCATTTTGTCAATTCATACGACCTAATTTTCCTTGCTCTTAAGGAACGAACTACTATAGTTTTGCCATGGGTACGATGTCATCGCAAAAATATGGCTAAATAAATGTAAAATACTCAAGAAAAGAAGGCACCGTCTAGGATCAGAAAGAACCTGCCGCCGAAGGAACTGTCGATGTCACATTTCTCGTCAGCTTTGTTGCGCCCTTTAGGCACGCCCTCAACTATTGTTTTATCGTGTTATCTGCAAAACTCCTCCCCACTTTCTAGGCTTCAACATCGCGCCACACAGAGTGGCCGGATACTTTCGATGTCTTTGCGCCCGAACAGCGTAACATGCGCTGGAGGAACAAACGTTGCAGGGACCAGGGCCCCTATGAGGGCAGCGCAGACGACCTAAGGCTGATTAGCCAAATAGATTAAATAAAAAAGACCCTGTAGCCCTGATACCGTTTGCGACGACCATCACCGGAGGCGCCTGCGGCCCAAGTAGAAAACCGCGGGGAGCGCTGCCGCAACAAAGTGTACATCACGCCCGTCGAATATCGCCGGTGGTGTAAACAGAGTCGACCCGCTCCTAACGACCGCGCGCGAGCCACTAAAAACCGCGGCCACAGCTGCCGTGACTGACTGGTGCAGCTCACACACACAAAAAAAGAACGCACTCGCACGCACACACGCACGAGAAAGCAAGACGCGCCAGTGCAAAAGCACGAAGCGAGAGGACGTGCCGACCAGACAAGAGGGAATGTTTCACCGCGGGGTTATCATGCGGCCCGTTATTGCGGCGCGGATCGTCGACGCAGCTACATCGCTACAATGACCGCCTCGCCCCCACCCGTCCGCGCCCAACGCACCCCGCTGGCACACGTACTACACATTGCCGCGCAGGCTTTCAGCCATATACGCGGCGGCGCAACACCCGGGCAAGCCGGAACGCATTAGCATTAAGAGGGGTTCGCATTAGCCAGCCGCGTGCGCGAGTGCTCGGGCCCGCTCTCCCTTAGCTTCCTTCGCCATCAGGGTTCTCTCCACTGCCCTCGTTACCAAGTGCCGCGCCGCGATCACTGTTTCTCTGTCTCTCTTTCTTTATGTTTCTGTCTTTCTCTCCTGGTGAGGGTGCGGAAGATAACAGGTGTGCAAACTCGACCCGAGCGCTCCGCAGGCTATAGCGTCCAGGTATACGCAACAAGATCGCGGATCGCGACGGCCTGTTACCGAGGGCGAGTCGGCGCGGAGAGATAAAAGCGGAGCGGTGGAGGCGGCTCGCCAGATAGATGGATTGATAAGAGAGAGCGAAGCGCGACCGACGGAGGAAGAAGCTCGAGAGAAGCGAGAAGTCAGCCTCGCCGGCACGGGGCGAGGCGCGACGCGAGTGGCGCAGCAAAAGACGCCTCTCCCGAAGCAGGTAAAAGCTGGCCGCACCACGACAGAGACGAGGGAAGACACGACGAAAGCGGGAGCGAGTGAAGAAAGGAAAAAAAAAAAGAAAAGTGAAGCACCGGTGTGACAAGATTGGGGAGAGGGGAAGCGAGAGAGGGCTCAGCATTGCGAAGCCGATCGTGCCGCGCATGCCACCTCGGGCGCTTTCTCCTTCGGACTCGTTAATCTTTTGGGATTCGCTCCCTAACGAGCTAATGGAGTTTCGATGTTCGAGCGTCGGCGCGAACCGCTTAGCCTGGCTCCGAAACCGGCGTCTTGGGTCCGTCTCTCTCTCTCTCTCTCCCTTTTTGTCTTGTTTGTCTCCCGGATCTCTTGACGCCGCCGCTGCTGCTGTGCCGTATAGCAGTGTACTCGCGCGTGACTCGCCGATCTTTTCCCGTTTTCTTTTGTTTGTTTTTTTCTCCTGCCTGCCTTTTCGCCTAACCGTGATGCCGGCACGCGTCCCTCTCTCTGTTTCTCTTTTCTTTTCCAGTCCACTTGGGATTACGATCCGTAGGTGATCTCTCCCGGCGCATCCTCCGATTCGCGTGCTGCATCGGTGGACGCAGTGTTGCGCATAGATATGGCGCGCGCTGGAGTGCCTTTCGGGAGTGACGCGACGGTTGTTGGAGGCGTGCTCTGTTTGTTTGTTACTCGATATACTGAGCGCGCGAGTTATATACGCGTGTCACGCACTACGCTTTCGCAATGCCTTTTCTCCCCAGCTGCTTGTGAGGCAATCGGCGGCGTCCACACGAGCTGGCTGACATATTGAACGCGTGGACGCCTTTCTCGGAAGTCCCCTCTTTTTTCTATCTCGCCTTTTTTTCTTCTTCGTTATTCCTCGCACTTAATTAAGCTTCGTCGCCGATTTCAACATGCTTTGGCAGCCCGTTAAGAACGGCATTTTCTTTTCCTTTTCACTTGCCGCATGAAAGTTTTCGCTATCTATAATATGGATAGCCGCCCGACTAATTATGCTTGAGCCAGTGTGAAATTCTTTTTTTTTTTTTTGGCGGGAGGGGGGGGGGGGGCGTGTGTTGAATATAAGCGCCGTGTGTCGTACTCTTTTTTTTTTGTGACAATGTGCGTACGCGAAGCTTGCGGTGCAAATTTTGGTAGGTGAAGTGTCACGGCAAACTCTGATGAGTCTCGACTGACATGCGCGACTAATGTAAACGATAGAGCTCGTTGGCTCAACTTTTGCCAAGGTATTCGTTATGTCGAAAACTCCTAGTAAGTTTATCACACGACGTGCGTCATTGTGGAAAACAGTAGACGGAGATTTCGAAGAGTGGTACTAAAGTTTCTCGTTGCCCAATGAATTAGTGGTCTTCTGACGCATTGTAACTTCCATGAGAGGGCAGACGGTACTACGGCTATGGGTCCAAACAGATTTCTTGGAAATGTCGTATGTTTTACTTCTGTAAAATAAAACTGAAATTGAAGTTGAACTAGATTAGCTATCTGATCGCACTAAATATATGAACTACTTCATTGCGCATGTATATCTTGGCGTAAACATAAAGCACGTCTGATTACATACATTGTTCACCCCATTAATATTTCACGGCCTTCTTCTGAAGTGCGGTAGGAAGTCGACACGCGTAACAGGGGCACTAAAAATGGTACACTACATCGGTTTTCGCCTAGAGATTATTCCTTTAAAGGTATATTTGCGTATCTCAGACAGAAATACATATTATCGGTGAAGCAAATAATAGACAGATGGCTACTCCCGAACTTCGCGCACAAGCCGCGTAGTTGATGACGTCAGTTTGGCGTCACGATTTGTACGCTATCTTCTTCACCCGTGCCGTAAATCTGGGGCCTGTATAACGAGCAAGCGAGTACGTTTTGATATGAGTTGATTTTATGTTTATTTCTTTCAAACGAAAAGGGAAGCCAAGGCAAAAGACGTAGGCCTGACTGGGCCTTGGCTCCCTGTTACAGACGTTAGGGGTACGGACTCAGTCGAGCCTTTATGTACGCTCCTGAAAAAAAAAAAAAAGAATAGCACCCTGTTTAACTAAAGTGACATCTGTTCATTTGTTATTGTTGTGCGTGGACAAGTGAACATTAGCGTTTTCTTATTTTTTTTAATTAAGAGGCGTGTATTGTCCTGAAGTTGTACCCAGTGGGCCAGGATAGACGCCCTGGGTGTTGGCTCCGAAATACTCTCCCCCTCTCCCCTCGGAGTGGGGAGGGGGGGAGTATTACGAGCACAGTTTCAGGTATATCTGAAGGTTTGCACCGAGTCTACACACGGTCGCCAAGACATGTCGACTTGATACGTAAGAGCTTCCTGTGAATACGGACCCACATTTCCCGGCTCTCTCTGACTAGGGCTGCGCATTAAAAAGAAAGGAAGAAAGAAAGAAAGAAAGAAAGGAAGAAAGAAAGAAAGAAAGAAAGAAAAGAAAAGAAAAAGAGAAACAAAGAAACACTGTAAATTTTATTACTGTAAGCATTCAAGACTTCATCCGCAATAACGAACTCGCGAAGTGAAGTTCATCGGTTCGTTTACGTCGGCAGTAGCTGCTGCTTTTAAAGGCGCGGCACAGCGAAAGTGTCGATGGCGACAGTGCTCTGCGATCTGATTGCGCAGAGCTATCCGAGGGAAGAAGCAGCGAATAATGAAAGAAGTGAAGCAGTGATACTACACGACTGGAACAGGACACGATGGAGAAAGCTCCGCGCGTCGCGCTCAATCACACTGACGCGGTCGCGACGTGGAGGACGCCACTTCGAGCGGAACGGGCAGCGCCGGGAACTCGCGTTTTACACGTAAACGCCGAGGCGAAAGCGCGAGCGTTCCGTCTGCGCGCGCCGGTTGCCATGGAGACCGCGTCGCGTGCGAGAACTGATGCGATTTTCGAGCGGGACACACGCGCTCTGGGCTCCTCTTCGCCGTTTCTTTTTCTTCTTTCGTTCGTTTTTCGCGGTGAGGATGGTAGAGAGAAATAAAGGTGAAAAAAAAAAAAAAGAGAAATGACGCGACGCTGGAGCTACGAAAAAAGGGAAATGCGTACAACCGGGGCAGGAGGTTCCAGGAGAGTGGGGGGGGGGGACGTTCGGGGAGAGGAGGTAACCACTTTAGCGCGAGATTCTTCCGATCTAATCAAGCCGTGCCAAACTCGGTTTCTCAGCCGCCGCTCGCGGCTCGAGTCGGGAAGCGAAGCGGCCGTCGGGGCCCGATGAGTGCGAACCTGGCCGAACCCTCGGATCTTGTGTAACAAAAGAAAAAAGAAAGAAAGAAGGCTCAAGCTTCCCAAACCTTCCCATTCCCTCTTTCGCCCGAGCCACAGCGCAGCGCATCGCCGAAATAGACACTCCCGAAAGGGCGAGAGAGAGAGAGGTGATGCACTCGAAAGAAAGAGGGAATGCGGAATCGAAAGGTGGAGAGGGTGAAAGAGGGCTAGTGTATAAGAACACGCGGCCGGCAATTGCAGAATGAGCCGAGGGAGAATGGGAGAAAGGGGAAGGAGAAGAGGAAGGTCAGTGGAGAACTCGAAATAGAACGCTCAAGTCCGTGGCCGACGGGGCCGCGAAGAAAAGAAGATAGGGGAAAGAAAGGTTTAAAAAAAAAAAACGAAGACAGCTTGAAGTAGAAGCAATACCCTCTCTATACCATTCCATGCCAGTCTTGTTGCTGCGTGCGTGCGTGTGTGTGTGTGCGCGCTTTGCACACGTAAAAGCCGGCGGAATGCGAAAAGAAGAGAACTACGGTCGGAGCGCACCGTGAAGAATACACGGAGAACGGGACGAGGAGGAAATAGGGGAAACTGAGCCAGAGCCCCGCAAAGAGAGGAGGAGCAGCGGTGGTCGCTAAGACGCCGAGGTTGCGGGGAAATGACTCCGGGCCGAGAGATAAGACAGCTTTTAAAGATTGATCGCTTGACCGGCCTGGCTTCTCGTGCCCGCATTGCTTAGGCGCTTGTTGTTGGTGTTTACGTTTGCGGTTTAGAGAGGCGAGCGCGAAACAATGGTCACGTCAGCGCGGGGGAAAGAAGGATCCGGAGATGATGTGAAAGAAGAAAAAAATAAGAAAGAAAGCGCGACGCGGCGTTTCTGGCGTCAGAAAGATGGACTGCACTCTCAGCTGCTTGAGACAAGAACGAGAAAACTGAACGCGTCGAAAGCGAGTCTGTCGAATCTGAAAATAGATAGCCTGTTCTTACGGGTTTTTTTACCCTTTTCTCGGATAAATGGAGTTAGGGCATCGGGTCTATGCGCAATGCGTGTCTAAATTGAGATAAGTCTTTTTTTTCCCTCTGTTTTGGAAGGACAGCGAAAATAGTTGAACGGGGAAACCTACAGCGTGGGGATAACGTAGATCCTGTTCAGCCTGAATGGCATCCATTCTGCGCAATAGCTTTCAGCGTTTGTGCAGATCATGTTACTGTGAATCAAAAGCGGTGCGTAAATGGCACGGCTTACGAAACCAAAGATCGTGTTTCGGCATCCTTATATTTAGATTCGAGCACGTTTCATCGTCGACAGGTATTGGCGATCGTGTGCAGACTCGATGCGAACCTTCACATGTGCGCGAAACTGTGCTCGCTCTATCTCCCTCTCTCTCTTTTCGTCCCTACACCCCCCTTCCCCAGTGCAGGGTAGCAAACCGGACGTGCGTTTGGGTAGCTTCCCTGCCTTTCCTCTATTCTATTTATCTCTCTCTCTCTTGTCTCATAAAGCACGTTGCAAGCATGATCGCCAAACTACAAACATAACACATGTAATTCTGCTGCGAGTTGTGTGGGTGTTGCAAACGCCTTGTTGAACTTGTTGCGCCGTGCCCAAGCGTTAAGCCTTCGAAGTGCAAATGCACAGACATACGAAAATTGGTCATTACAGAGAATTCAATAAAGACGATATTTATAATGATTGAATCATTCTTGAACCGGTTGAGCGTTCTGAAGCAAGGAGGTACCCGTTTATAGACGGCGCATCGGATAAGTTTTGTCGACATATGGCTCTTAAATGCGCAAATCAAGTTCACGTAAGCGAGGGTTCTCGCACTGTTACATTTCGGCGCACCGTCTGCTTCAGAAATACAGAACTGCACTTGTTAAACCGCAATTCCAACCAATCCACTTGCTCGCATACTGCCTGCGCTACATTCGTGATTGATTCAAGCGCTTCGGCAGCTACGTGCTCAACTTGTGTCACATCTGCGTGACATTACCTCACAGCAGGCGACAAGAATGGTCTAAAATCAATCAATCAATCAATCAATCAATCAATCAATCAATCAATCAATCAATCAATCAATCAATCAATCAATCAATCAATCAATCAGTTTATCTCTGCTTCACTATCACGTCTTGGTTTCGCTAATGGCGACTGAACGTGCCGTTGTTTTTTTTTATATCTCCCTCACTTTCTTCTTTCTTTGACGCGTCACTCTGGTACTCGTTTATTTTTTTCTTGCTATTTACATGGCTGAAGCCATTGTTTAGCGTGCTCATGCAAAAGCGCCATCGGTGAGAAGCATCATCGTTGTTCATTTGCCGCGCAATCAACGTTCCACCTCTGCAGCGCCCTGTTAGAGCAACCCCCTTATCTGACGTCTCGCGCCCTCGCCGTTTTCCGGTTATTGTTTATTGCCTTCGGTCGACATGCGCCACGTAAGAGATTACAGTGACGAGGCGTTCTCTCTCTTGCATCACGTGCACTGCTCGCGCAGCTGTCCCTACAGGTTGCGCTCGCACCCTTTTATCCCATGCCTTGTTCACGACCGCGCGCAACTGAAGCAAGCCGTCACCAGCGTCAACTTCCCCATCGTCGGCAACGTTGAAACAACAAACAAGAAACTTAAGCTCTCGAAAGGCAGCAAAGCTTGTCTTCTTGCCTCATCCGCGCGGGGCCTCCGCTATCAGTTCGCTTGTCTAGCGGCTCCGGGATCCGCGTGGAGCAGCGTCTTTCGCGAAGGCAAGCTGGCGTGAATAATTGAATGACGCGCGCGCGCGGCGCGCTGACGCGCTGCGCCGATAAGGCCGCTTTTTCTCGGTGATGCCATGCGCCGGCGGCGACGCTGATTAAAGCGGGCATAATTAAAGCGCCGGTCCGGCCCACCGTCGCCTCCTCCCCCCGCGGCTCCGCGGAAGGTGGGCAACGAAAGGAGCTCGCCGCCGACGAGACCGGCCACTCGGTCGAAGGCGGACCGACCTGCAGAGCGGCCGGATGCACGGCTTTCACGTCGCTCGTGCTCTTGCCCGTCGCGGTGGCTCAGTGGCTGTGGAGGATTCGAACCCGCGACCTCGTGTGGGTTAGGCGTCTCTCTCTTTTTTTCTCCTATATTTCAGAACTTTATTTCCAGCGCTTTCTTGGGAGACCTTCAGGCGTGAAACCTATTGCAAACAACTTGAAAGTGCTTTCGTGACAGCAAAACAGTCAGCGACGGGCGGGCGAAAGGGGGGGGGGGGAGGGGGCTGGGTACAACGGTCATCGCACACCGCGTTTTGAGTGCTCATTGACTAACCCCAGTCCCACGCGCACAAAGAAATGTTTGTTATTTTTGATGCGGCATCAGTTAAAAAGCTCGCAGCAGGATTTGCTCTGTTCGTCTTTGTTCTCCGTCGCGTCGTCAAGTCACGTGCTCTTCCTCGGCTTACGTCTTACTACGTGGCGAACAAAAGCAAAACAGTGCTCGCCAGCGCGTGCACCCAACTTATGCCTCTGCTGCAAAGTGTATAGTTGAAAGCCGGGCGCGCTATCGTGTATACCACCTGACTGTTGGGAAGATTTGTCGCTAATCACTTTGCGCGAGATTTCGCGTCTCATGCGGGCAGACCCTGAGAGTGTTGGTGTCTGTGCATACATTTTAGGGGCCCCACCAGACAATAGTGTAGTGGTCTAAAACGACATTGTATGCTTCACAAAAACGTAATTGTTATCGAAAACTGCGCCAGTGGCCGCTGTCAGAGCCTCTTGCCGTCGCAGTTAGCAAGTTAAGAGCAGAACGAATTATGCAAGTCTGCAGATGTTGTGCGTATGTGTGTGGTGTGTGTCACAATACCAAGCACAAAAACATGAACTGTCAAAAGACAATCGCCCTCCCACATCCCTATTTACACACAAACATACACTCATAAAACATAAAAATGCCGAGATAGTAAAACAAAACAAAACAAAAACGCGAGAACTTCCTGCTTCTGGCTAAAATATTACATTCGGTTGAAGATCGACAGCCATTAAGTCCGCGAAAGGGATGCCTTTCTTCTCTTTCCCATCTCTCTTGTCTATAAGTTCAAACCCTATTCGAGAACCTGTCACGTAAAAATAGGCGTCGAGTAAAGTGACGTAGGGTGACAATTGCGAACCTACACCCGCAAGGAGCGAAAGGGAAGGGGGTAAACGTTTCTTTGTGCGAGCAGTAAGATGGTGACCGCCCAGCTTCGTCTTCGGGGCACCATCTCTCTTTCAGAACAAATTTTTTAAGCTCTGAACACAATGGCAGTGCCGACCTCCCGCCGACGATGAGTCGGCCATAGATCACATGGCGGCTTTTCAAGCTGAAACGAGCTGGATATAGTCGAGCCTTCTGAGGACCGCAAACCACCACAACATGACTGCCTTTCGGGCTGGAAGCGATGACAAAACCACTCCAACGACCATTAGCTGAAGACACGCGTCATAATTCTATGCCGAGCTGTGTTTTGCTTGTATTTTCCTTCAGATCGAGTAGACCTGTTTTGTAGTATTCATGGCATGTTGTAATTCCTCGCGAAATTCTTGCTTACATTTTTTTTAACGCTGCGAGACCGTTTTCTTAATTCGGAAGTGCGTTTACCAAAGTCACCATTTTGCTCAGAATAAAGATGTCTCCCTCTCTCTCTCTTTCTCTACACTGCACATGTGCTAACCTAAGTACGGTACCGATCAACACTCAACTGAAGACGAAGTACTAGTCGCACTTATGCGCATTGTTTCACAGTTTCCGTACTTGTAAGTAGTACGTAACAACCCCCTGCCACCTGATTTTGGCCTATTCCCCCAAATTTTTAAGTGCAATGAATGAAGATCATCATCGTCGTTGTCGTCGTCGTCCTCATCGTCATCGTCATCATCATTACTTATCACCATGGGTCTGCATTTTGCATGCCTTAAGAGAAGCAAACTGTGTTAATACACCCTGACAATAAAAATAACTGCGCCGCAATCAGCTTGACAAAGTGCTTCACGGGAAAGCAAGCTTTGCAATCCAAGAAAAGTCATTGGCCACTTGTATCGGCTAGAAGCGAATAAAAGCCACAAGTTCGCTAAACAATATGAGGATGTGTTTTAGCTTATTGTGGCTAAGAAGGATGTTTAGTTTGGCATGAGAGAAAGTAGCTTGCATATTGAGACTCGAAAATGTGTCGACATTGTTCGGCATTTGAGGTAAAAATGGAGTCACGTCAGGAAACCCGAAAACCGAATTGACAAAAAACGAAAAAAAAAGATAAACACGGGAAAAGCTGAAGAAGTGGATATTGCGTGCATTCATTTTTATTCAAAACTTCTTGGATACTCAAGACACGCGATAAGGAAATACTGCCTACGAGCCAGCGCAGTTTCACGCTTTCCTCTCATAATTTCTTGAGCGGAGCAGGTTTATTTACCTTACGTAAGGGTGGCGAGCGACTTTGCCTAAATAACGCTATCGTTTACGCAAGGCAGCAGAACAAAACGGCCGCGAATAGAGCAGGCAGAGGAGAGGTAGGGCGGAAGAGAGCTGATTAGAGTAGAGATAAATGGAACATACAGAGAGAGAGGGATAAATAAAATATGAAAGACAGGGAGGTTAACCGGAAGATAGATATCCAGTTTGCTACCCTGCGTTGGGTAAGGGGTAAGGACAGGGCCGGCAAGGACAGAACAGGGCAGTGCGGAACAGTGAAGAACGGTAATGTACAGAACAGAATAAAAACAGAAGAGATCAGAACAGAACCGACCAGAACAGAGAACAACACAGGGCACAACAGAGCAGTACAGATTATGAGAGGCCACGAAAGGATAATACAGGAAAGAACGGGACAGGACCGGAGAGGACAGAACAAAGAACAGAGCAGCACAGGACAGAACATGACAGAACAGCGAAAAACGGAAAAGAACGGTAGCGAGATGGGTAGGAGGAGGAGGAGGATGAGGAGGAGGGGAATCGGTGTGCGGAGGGTCTGGCCATGCGGCGCGGGGATGAATGCGGGAAAGAGAGAGCGAGGAGGGGAGGGGTAGCAACGTCGTCGTCAGCGAGCGCGCCCGGCCTAGAAGCCATCCCGGCTGCGTCCGCCATGTGCCCATCGATCGGGGGTACCGCAGTGCACACGGGAAAGGTGAGCGCGGCACAATGGCGACACCGCGACCGACTACGGCGACGGCGACTTCTCGCGGGCCTCGACTACCGCCGCTGTGCGACGGCGCTCCTTGTGTCGCCGGCAGCTGACTATCGCTGCGCCGTGTCCGCGCCTCGCTAAAATTTGTCTACACATTCAATCGAAAGACTCTTTCGTGTTTTTTCTTGCCTGAAATCTATCCAGAGGGAGAAAAGATAACAGATGAAATGCAGAGAGGTCGACCAGAGTAATGTCGGTGTCGCACAGCCACTTTCGGTCGCGATCGAGCTTGATGGGGATCGAATTCGTCTGTCGCGATTGGCTTCTATGAGAAAGCTGCAGGAGGAAGCCAATAGGGGTCGAGAATTTCCGATCCGGATCGGGCTCGATCGTGATTGAAAGTAAGCAGACCTGTGACAGCCGGTATAACTGTCCGGTAAGCTAAGCTGCATTGGGCGGAATGCAAAGCGGTAGAAAATATGAGGAGATAAGAAGAGAAGATATGAAGATAATCTGTCTGCACACGCACGATGAAAGTGCTTGATGACGATTGCATCCTTTTACCCAGTGCCGATGCTTTTCAGAAACAAACCAATGCCGTTAAGGCATCTCGGTCTGGCGTCTGCTGGAACCAGACTCCAAGGATTCTGCTTTCCGAAAGGAGACGGTTGTGTGAGAGAGAAGGAGAGAGAGATGAAAGGCAGGGAAGTTAACCATAGGCGAGTTTCCGGTTTGCTACCCTGCGCTGGAGTGGGGGATATAAGGATTGTAAAGACGACGAAGAGTAAGAGGAGAGAAAAAAGGAACAAGAAAAAAATAAGAAAAGAAAGAAGAAAAGGCGTTCCAATCACAGGCGTTCACACAGGCTGGTCAATCTCGAGAAGCGCAGTAGCGCTTGCACGACCTTCTGATGCGATGTTAAGTCCTGACGATGTTTCCGAACTCTTTCTTCCGACAGAGGCTGGCCGTCCAACTGTTTGCGATTTGTCTCCGCACACTTTACTGCGGGCACTGGCAAGGAACATGACGAATCGCTTCGGCGTCGCCGCGATCGCCACATGTTGCGGTGTCGGCCATCCCTATGCGGAACGCGTAGGCAAATAGACAGTTGTAAAGTTCTTATACATCTCTATCGAGAGCTTGCGGCCTTTTGCACCTTTCGCTCACTAATATCTCGGCATACACTTTCGTCAAACAACCCGCTCAGATGTCCGCGGACTCACGTAAACCAAAGGTGACAGCATAGAAGCGTGATATAGTCACAAGGACATGACGGTGGCGCTGTTTTTGTCTGTCCTTTTTCATGTTTGCGTGTCAGTTGGTCCCTCTATTGTTATAGCTCTGCAGCAGGGTATTTCTTGACTCAAGAAGGGGTAATTAGGGAGGGTTAAGTTGCGAATGCACTTGACCATAAATATAACAACTCGAAACTGTCTTTGTCTCTGTTGTGTTACTTTAACGCTTTCGCATCGGAATTGGCGACCTGTTCGCGAGGATCACCACGAGGAGAAACGCGAGAATCGCAAGGACTCTTGGGGGAGCAGCATTTGGCGCGTTACGAGTGCGTCGTTTCGAATAAGTGAAGTTGGCGTTATTGAAGTAAACGGTCGCGGGCATCGAAAAAAAAAAAGGACTTGAAACTCGACACTGGCGCATGACGATGCCGTACTCCTTGGTGAGCGTAAAGTTTCAATAGGCTGCGTACACGCACTCCCGCTCCTGATTCTGCCCAAATCCTGCCCAAAATGTTAATGAGAGTAAGCTGCAGTGGCGGCCACCTACTACACTGAAGTTTGACAAAGAAGAGATAGCAAGGCAGATTACTGCAAGTGGAAAATACCAGCTTCTCTACCCGTTTATGGCTTCCTGCTTTAGATGGGGGTGACAGAAGTTACACGAAGAGGGCAAAAATATATAAAGGTCAGAAACAAACTAAACCCAGATACTCAAAGGTCAAGTAATGTCTGTAAGTCCTGACTAGTGAAAGCACAGCTGTAGGGCGTTCGGGGCTCGGATTGCTTGTTTTAGTGTCCCAGAACGCTAGGAAAATTACTAGATCACGGTGTTATAGTGCATGTAACGGCAACGACAATGATACGCTGATCTGCTTGTAGCATTTGGCTAATTCTTTCTTGTTACTTCTGCTATGTCACTACGTTGGTTGCTAAACGTTTACCTTTGAATTCTGTCAAACAGTTTATTAAACTTCTCTCGGCAGGAAATGTTCACAGCAGGAGGTCAAAGTCCTCAAGTTGATCAAAAGAAGGGCGCAGCCGTGGACCAAAGTGAGAAACGCTGAACAAATGCCTCCCACGTGTACACCCAACGAATAATCAGTCGATGAAAGAAGCCCATCTGCAAGGCTGACGAAAGGTTCAAAGTGGTCTTATTGTAAACGTTTACTTTCTGGTTTAATTTGAACACTCCTTGCTCGACCGTTTACAACCGCATGGATGTTACCATTTCGATGGAAACATCTCATTCTCAAATCCTGCTGTCCGCTTAGGTCATTTTCGCATTTTCTCTTTCTGTTGGCTCGTTTTTTTATTTCGCTTTTGACTCAATCACTTTTCTTTTTCTACTGATGCCAGTTCTACATTAGTCAATTACATGCCCTTGCTGCTTTTTACATTTCGTGTGTTTTACAGCTCATAGTTTAGTGTCTTCAGAAGAGATGATTCAAATAAAGGAAACCCCAAGGCCGAAGAGCCAGGCCCGTCGTCCGTACAGTCAAGAACCGATGTTCACGTCTCCCGTTCAAAGCCTTTCGTGCGTGCCTTCTATACGGGCCGTAATCGCTTGCACCGGGTCGGCGTTCCAACCCCGGCGGTGAAGCGTCGCGATGCAGAACAGGACGTGCAGACAAGAGAAGATGACGAAGAAGTGTTGTTGTTGCTGGGGGGCGCTTCGGCCGCCATGTTCTAGCAGCAGCTGGTGCCTTCAGCATTCGCCTTGCACAAACAACATTCGTGCTTGTCTCCAGCTGGCAACAATGTTATATAAAAACGTGCACTGTTAAATTTGCAGGGGATGCACCATTTATAAATGTGCGCAAAATAGCTGACGGAAGAAAATTCATACAGATATGTCGTCGGTGTACGTGTGTGTGTGTGTGTGTTTGAGAGAGAGATAATTATTGTAGGGGAGGCAGAGAAGCTCGCCTGAGCTGGTCTGTTTTTAATGTGTGCCCGTGCGTTTGCGTAACCACACCGACGACGAGATGCAATCTGTTTATTGAATTGAGATGGCTAATACGTATTCGTTTCTTGTCGAGAGAAGCAGCTATAATGGTTTCGTTGAGCTATGCATGGCAATTTGTTGTATAACGCAAACGCAGCACATGTACGTCGAGTACAAACGTACGCTTAATAGTTACGCTATTTGAGCTGGCTTGATATGGAAATACGATTCTATATGTGATCTCTTCAACTTGTCTCCTTTGTACACGCTATTTTTCTTTCTTTCGCCTTCGATGCCTGGCGAATGAAGGCATAAAGGTAAGAGTGTCGTTGCATATTCGTTCTTTGCGTACGGTGCAGTAAAGAGTTCTAACTTTAGAAAATCAATAATAAGTCTTTACTGTGCACAAAGTTCTGAAAATGGCCTATGCGCGAAGCAAAATAGTAATAATAATAAATTTATGGGCGTGTTCAGATTATTCATAACTCAACTTCTTGAAAACCTCTCTCACCTTGTTGGTGACTTCTTCTTATTTTATTACATTAGAATGTTGGCAGCTTTTGTTGCTGGCTTTTCCACAACACGTGATTTCCAAAGCGATACAACAAAAGGAAATTAGAAATTCAGCAAAATAAACTAAAACAAAAGCACTCACACACGTACATACAACAGTGAGCAATCTTGGTGCAATCTGCACATGGGCGCTGAAGAAAAGAATATACAGAATAGGTATAAATCATAAACGTAGGGAGCATTGGAAAGGTTTGCCTCACCAGCATAGAAATGATAAACAAAATTCCTGCTCGGAAATACATATACAGGAATAGATGAATAAATTAATCATAGGATAAATGCGGGTGTAGTTCAGAAGTAGGGGGCTTGCTTCTGATGGTCTTGCTTTTTTTTGTCTGCTTTATCATCTGCAACTTATAAGATATTCTCACCGCGTGCTGCGTTCATGAAAGTAGCCTGTACACGTACCTGGCCCAACCGTCAAACTGATGACATCGTGTATTCCATAGCTTTCTTTTTTTATGTATTTTTTTTGCAAGCGCGAAAACTCAGCTGATGGGATCTGAGCATGAGCCGCACCATTATGGAAATTTTCGAACGCGCCATTATCTCGTTACGCCGGGCCCTCCGTGTCCCCGGTATAGTCATTAACCCGAACCGAGTTCCCAGTATCTCACGCTTCGATAATGAAACTCATTCGCTGAAAGTGCTCGCCGCGCTCTATCGTCGGCTCTGAAAGCAAGTCGAAAGCGAATGGGCGCTGCCTGAGAACTAAATTGGCCCCGCCTGTCAGGTCAGAAGATACAGCACATACGTGTGAACAGCTGCAGGAGGAAGCGCTCGCGAGTTGCGCTGATCTTACGTTAGCCTGACTTCGGCACGCGCGGTGCTGGACACGAGGTCGAGGGTGCGATACCTGGCGGCGGTGGCCGTGTATCGATAGAGGCGGAAGGCAAAAAAAAAAAAAGAAAAAGAAAACTCGTGCGCTGCGCTTTGGATGCACGCTAACGAACCCCAGCTGGTCGAAATTAATGTGGAACCTTCCGCAACGAGCTCGTAAACCACTGGGCGGGCTCAGGACGTTAGGCTCTCCCCCAATTTCGTTTTCTTTAACGCTGGGTCCACGTCGGCTCAAATCAGCACGTCGACAGCGCTTGAAAGCAAAAATAATTGTGTTTCTGTTTTGGCACATTATTAAGTCAAGACAAAAAAAAAGCCCGCTAAGTTCTAAGCACAAAACTAGCTGGTTTCGTGCAGCAGCTCGGCAACCTCTTTCCAGCGCTCTTGGAAAAGAGAGCAAAACTGCGACGGCCACTGTAATGCGACACAGACTGTCGCGGAGAGAGAGAGACATTGTTGCTCATATAGAGTCAAAGTAAGACAGGATTGTGTCGGCTACCGTCGGATAACGTCTGCACGTCTATTTAAGTCGCACCTGTAGTTATAACTGACTTTCTGATTGTTATACTTGTTGTTCTTATGACGGTGTTGAAGTTGCCGATGTCTTACAACAATTGGATCTTGATCACAATGGTCACAAACACGAACACGAGACGGAACGAAAAGGTCAATCGTTGGGCGTTTGCGTTGTACTTTCCTTTCCCTCTTGCGTCCGTGTTTTGCACGCTTGCCTTTTAATAGCGCGATTGTCACCGTCGTCGCGCCTCTGTTGTGTAGCGCTTGTCTTTGTGGTCGTCGCGACGCCTGTTATGGGACACATTTGCAGCTTTCTATTGAGTGGCTATCTGTAATGTTTTCTCCCTCTCTTTTAGTTACATGTGCAGATAAGAAGGTGCGAACACCAGTGAAACGCACCGGACGTATCTTGTCACACGAGAAAAATCGATATGTAACAAACGCACACAAAATGTTAATGAATGTGTAACGTCTGATGTTTCGGTAGGAGGGGTGGGAGGAGACGTAACGCGCTACCTTATTCGACGTGAAGTTTCTAACATTGTTATTGGGACCATAGCGCTTAGGTGGCACGGGCAAGGAAAAACAGCAAAGACGAACGCCGTTGTTGGGCTAGTTGGTTTCAAATAAACTAGTCCAGTACTCCTACTTTTGGTACGCTTAACCATATCTGGTCCCAACGTTATAATTGAATTGATAAGTTTATATTTCGCGCATCTGCGTGATAAAAGACAGACAAGAATAAAAGAACGTATCAGAAGCTTTCCTCACGAAACTGCTGACAAATCAAGGCATTGGAGGTAATGCGCGTTCTTTTTTTTTGAGTTCCTCGTTTCGCTATCATAACGGTGTCGAGTACGACAAAAAAAAAATGTTTGAAGACCGTTTTCGTGCAACCAGAGTCAAGTGATGTATGCCTCAGGCACCGTGCTCTTAAGATACCGCACAGGCGAGACGCGGTGCATCGTTATTTGTGAAATACCGGAGAGAACAACGTTTATCCGCGGCCCCAAATTGATGTTGTGTAATGAGAGTTGCTGACGCTTATATTTCTGAGATTAGACTTGATGTTTGTTCTTCTCCATATTGAAAATTAGCTGCAAACCGTTGTGATTCCCTTAGGAATCATTGAACCGGGAAGGGTTAAGCACGAGCGAACAGAAATTGCGCGCGACACTACAAGAGTGCCGCCCGCTGTTATTCAGTTCTATCGCTGCGTCGATAAAAGGACCGCGTTGGCAGACGTTACACAAACGAGCGCGGCCGTCGCGTGCTGCCCACGACAACGCGAACGCACCGACGGCCTGTAATAATAACCCAGCTTCGTCGCGAAACACAACAGCGTCCCGAAACAGGTCGGGATCTAAACAAGATTGAACCGGGTGAAGAAATTACGAAGAAGGGAGGGGGGGGGGGAGGAAAGACCTCCGGACACGCTAGAAACAAGGGACAAGCGATCAACGAGCATGAATCATGGAAGGCGGGTTCTCGAGGCTCGGGTCGCGCGGGTGCCCTTTTGATGAAAGCGAAACCTTATAGCACTTCACCCCCGCATGCCACTGACACGGGACCGGGCGCGTCATGAGTACGGTACGACAACCTTTAAGGTTGCACCGCTACTTTGAATTTTATTGATATTTTCGCGACCTCCATATTACACTCTCTTTGTTCTCCCTTGCTGTTTATTTTTGGCTTGCTTTTACGGAGAAATAAAGAGATGTAAACTAAGATGTCTTAGGCGATCCAAAAGATATCGGCAATCGTTAAAGCCATACTTTCTTTACGATAGTGTAGAACAAGTTGTTCTTTTAAGGGAGTTCTTGTGTGTGCGTGTATATGTATGTATATATATATAACCTAAAGAGAGCCTACTTTCAAGAACAACTTCTTCTTGTAAGGGAGTTCTTGCATATATATATATATCCACACGACCGGCTCTCCACTGTCGTCGTGCAGTTATTAATGAACAAGTGAATAAAGATTACAATGATGTCAAAAAGAAAAAGATCGCTGGCGTATTTGGACAAGCTGCACGCTTTACGTACAAAAGGGGTTAAGTGGTCACGTTTATGTTGGCAAATTCGACGAGTACATTCTCACTGATAAGCTAAGCTCACGGCACACGTCCTGAAGAATAGTGAGGGCTTTGGTAATACAATTTTACAGCATCATGCGCGAGAGAAAATATGTTATTTTTTTCTTTCATCGGACATTCTTTACCCTTGCAGAAATGTCTCGCAGTGAACTGGGCACAAACTCTGAGTAATATTTCCCGCATTACTTGACCTCCAACCTCACGCTCTTCACTGTCATTCTTTGCCACTAACGTTAAAGCTCTATACAGCACCAAGTTAGCAAAAGTGTGCGGGTCAGCGATTCAACAAGTTGGTTTATGCGTAGTTTGGAGGCAGAACCTGAGCCGATATTCATAAAAAGTTTCGCACGTTACGGTGGTTCATCAGCACGCACCGAGCATTCATGGCAGCGAGCACATAGTTAGCGGACGCAGCTGACGGAATCGACGAACAGTTCTCACGATTGAAAAGCCTCGTGAATTCCACGTTTGATATTTAAAAGCGCGTCCAGCAGTGCGCGCAACGTCGTAACGTCGACGTTGTACTAGAGCTCTTAATTCTGGGTTACGCGCCTTTGCGCTGCAATTTGGCTTCTTTTTTTATGCAAAAGCACCAAATGGGGGGCCCATTGAGCGAAAAAGCCGGCGTCTGTAGCAGACAAACGGCCCCTAAATTCCGATTGGCTACGACGCCGCGTCACTTGCGCCCCCCAACGGAGCAGAGTGGGTGAAAGGGTATGACTACTGCCGCGCTGGCACTCCAGGTATTGGGTGAGGGGAGATGGCATAGCCATGTCACTCTCACTCTCAAAGGCCTGATTTATGTTCACGTTGTTTGTCCGCGCAAACTATCGCCTGTGTTCTAACTTCGCCTCGCAAATCACTCTAAAGGAATTAATGTAAAAGAGACAATAAATACAAAAGGGAAAAAACGTAGGCGGTAGTGATTTTTGAACCTACGATCCCACGCTCAGAGGCCGAGTGTTTTACCGACTGGAATAAACCAGCGCTTCCTAGATAGCAGGCCTCTGCACTCTGCCTTATGGCATCATGCTACTCGGACCGAAATTCGCATTGCCAAGCTCGGCGTGACGAAAGCGGGGGCGTCAAAATCACCGCGGCTTGCTCTGGAAAGCATCCACTGGATTCTGTGGCAGTCGGACAAGCTAGCATGACGTCACTGATCAAAGTCCACCGGACTGGTGCTATTAGGAAGCGTTGACCAAGCGTATCAACGAGCTCGCTTGCCCGCGAGGAGTGCACGATTCGAAGGACCGCTCAGCGGCGTTCAATTGTACATTAACGCTTTCGCATTCACAACTCACAAGAAGTGCTTTTGTGTACTCGGATTTCTTTTTCACAAGGTCCTGTAGTATACATTTGTTCAAGGTTTCATATGTACACCGCTTCTCTTAATGACGCCATATTCTGAAGTATCTGAAGGAATATGACAGATTCAGTGCTTTTCATTAGACAAAATATAAAAAAAGGCATAAACGACCCATCACCTTAGAATCAAAGCACGGTCATGCAGTGTCCGAATTTTTACACCAGCAACACCAGTGCAACATAGTGCACACGGTGATACCGTCCTTATATACAGTCGAAGAAGCTTGCTAGTGGTTTCCAAGGCTCGTTGGCGGCAAAGGCTCATCGGCTACAAATCCTCCGCGGTTTCCAAGTGTCGGTGTTTGCGAAGGCACAGTTGCTACAAAACACACAACTTGCAGACGAGTCTGCACGAAGATTCGTGCGCTCCCCGCCAGAATCTCGTATCTGAGTTTCTGCCTGAAGATCTCTCTCCCGTTCTCCTTCTTTCCTTTCCCTCCCCACTTTCCTCCGCCATATCCATAACCGCAGATGCAGCAGCAGCAACAGCAGCCCAAGCGTCGCTCGCCCGTGGCTGGCATCCAGGGCCGGCGCGGAGCCAGGAGCACGCCGTATCTGCTCCCGTACGGTCCAGTGAACCCATGAAACCTGATCGAGCCGCGTGCGCCGCAAATTCTGTTCCTTTATAACCGAGCCGGGCTGGCCGTTCTCTTTCCCCACAGTTCCTTTTGTTCCCCAGACAGAAGGGTGAAAGACGCCGGTCGAGAACGGAGAGAGAGAGAGAGAGAGAGAGAGAGAGAGAGAGAGAGAGAGAGAGAGAGAGAGAGATTCCCTGCACAACTCTTTGTCGTACGTCTTTTTTCTCTTCCGCTTTCAAGTCTTATTTACGCTGGCGTGTGTGTCTGTATGTGTCTGTGCGCGCTTGTGTTCCTTTGCGGGTTCAGAAGGATGTGCGGCCGCACTTGCCAGACTCATCTTTCCGCTGGACTGAACCGGGACTGCCCGACTGTTTCGGTTCTTTCTCCTCGCCCTTTTCCACCTAGGTGACCCCCTTCCCGCCCATACGACGACGTGCGCTTTCTTTTATTTCTTACGCTTCTCTCTCCCATGGGATGCCTCTGCTTTTGCCTCCTATTTATCATCTCCTTACAGCTTTCTCTCTCAATCTCTCCACCATTCCGGCTCATCGCTCCGCGATCAGCCAACCAACTCGGACAGACTGCACACCACCGTAAAAAAAAAAAAAAAAAAGCAGTGTGCGCAGAGAAGTACAGCGGACCCCGCGCTGTGGTTTCACGCTCTAGCACCGGAGGTCGCGTGGCGTCCCGGCGGTTTAAGCGGAACTCGGCGGCATCACAGCGGCGCACTTTGCGCGAACCTTCGCAGACGATCACGTCCCCGGCTCACCCCTCGGAACGCGTGCGTTAATTCTTTGGGCTGCAACGCCGGGATGACAAGGACACGAGAAAGTAAAAAAAAATACAAAAAGAGGGTGCTGTTTGAGCGGTAGATAATTTAACTTTCGATTTGGTTTTCCGTGTTGTTTCTTTTTATAAAAAGAAAAAAAAGAATGTGAGTGAGGTGCAGGGTTTGTCAGAAACCAACCAGCGGTCGATTCATTTAGCGTAGAACAACGAAAAAAAAAAGAAAATAAATAGAGAGACGAAGTCTCAGCAAGGCCTACGATTTGTAAGAAAACGACTGGTTGTTGAGCCTCACTAAATAACCATGCGTACCGTTAGAGTTGGCAAGCGTTATTGGGAAAACGTGTATATATATATATATATATATATATATATATATATATATATATATATATATATATATATATATATCGGGGGGAGAGAGCTTTGAATCTTGACGGCATTACTACTACGCAGACATCCACGGTGATTTTCTTAGAGCATCTCCGCTTTCTTGGACCGCAAAGGGGAGTTCCAGCAATTGTTTATGTTTAGACTGGCTAGATGTAACCACGATAAAAAGAAAGACCGCTGTCATTTTCCTTTGAAGCACGCCGCGACGATACTGCTCCCGTGCAAAAGCCACTTCCCCGGCTTCGGCCCAAGATTATTGCCGTCGCGCGCATCTAATGAAACGCAGCCGGGCCAGAGGCGCGGCGCTAGCGAGCGCGTTGCGCAAGCTCATTTGAATGCAGCGAAACGAGTGCCTTACGCAACTTCCCCTTTATATCTTCGAGGCAGTGACGCAATCCCTCGGTCGCCTTTGCTGCGTTGGGAAAACGTGATTTCCTTTCGCGATTTCTGGACCGCCGAGAACGCGTCAGTTCATTAGGGGTGTAAGCTCTTCTGCCGGGCAAATGCGGAGCCAGGAGGATGCAAGCGGGATAACGGCTTCAACGAAGTGCGCTCGATTTCCGGGCTGCTGTGGCAGGCGATTAGTGGCGCCGACGCGTCGTACGCGCAGCCCGGGTCAGTTGGCCTGTGTGCCGAACCAAGAGTGCGTGCGCTGGAGGCGATTCCAAGCGATGAGTGGAACAGGACCTAGCTCTGTTACCCACAGGCGTTTGTAGCAAGTCGGGGGATTTCAGAGGGGCTGCTTGTAACGCGAAGCTTTCTTTGCGAACGCTCCCAGTCTTGGCTGTCGGTGGCTGCTGCCGTTGCTGCTACTGCAGCAGCTGCTACTTCAGCAGCTGCTACTCATACTGCAGCTACTGCCGGTGCTTTGCGTTTTACCGAACCATTCACACGCAGGAAAAAGTTCATATCACGGCTCGGCCTAAAGATGTCGATCAGTAGTGCCTTGAAAACGCGCGGGTGACCACCTATGTTTCCTACGTAATTAGGTAATGAAACAGGAAAAGATAGCTAAATATCCTCACTGCAACAAACGTACGCCGTCAAGCGCATAATTTCTTTATTGGAGCGAAGCTTTCTGTGCCGTCGGCTCCAAAGTCTGGCGCGTGTAAAGTGGGCCTGGTTAAGTGGGCCGAACCCGGAGGCGGTGTAAACCGCGGTCACGTGGGTCAGTGAATCGCATGTTGCGGGTCTCCGCGCGTCTTACAGTCTTTTCAGGCAGGTACGTGATCGACATGCTGGGAAAAAGCGTTGCTGAAGATGAACAGTTTCTATGTGTTCACTAATTTGCTCCTCGAAAGCCTCGCTTCACGTTGACTCTTAAGCAACTTAAATTGCACCTCCACTTTTCTTTCAGTCGCCTCTTGTTTCACAAACGGCGTGCGGTAAGAGAAACCTCACGCCTGATACAAAACTCTATTTTCTTCATCCAAATGAATATGTGAGAGCTCAAGTGGTCATTTGATTTTAGTTAGCGTAAAAGGGATGTTCTAGTGATTGATGGTCGTATATTCCTCACTCAGGGTCTTGAGTATATTGTATAATTGCCCTAAATTTCTGAACACAACTAGGGGAAAAAAAAGCCACACCGATAACACGCCGGGACCAGGTCATATCTATGACCTTAGTTAACCTGCTTCTTCCAAGTCAGAGTAGACGCATATCAATAGAAGCAGATGTCAAACTAAAAAAAAAGGAAACAAAGGAAAGTATTGTGAGGTGAGACTACGTATAAGTTAAAAACAAAACAAAGCTTCATATGGTGAAAACACATCCGGAGCACTCCGCTGCGGCGGCTTTCATATCCCGCACTATTGGAACCAAAACAATCCTGCGAAGTCCTCTATGCACGACTAATTACTTGCGCTATATTCAGTCATATTGCCGAGCATTTTCTTATGCCATCTCTTGTGCATCCGCTTTTTAGAGTGTCAGGAATTGACTAGGAACGAGATAAATGAGCGCATTGTAATCTGAGAGTGAGCAGTAGAATGAGAAAGAGCACATGTGTACAGGAAGACAAAGACGGTAAGCTCTGGTAGCAATCTTGTAAGTACGGAGAGCATGCAGGCATAAAAAGAGAGACGAGAGAAGCACGAAGAGCGCGAACAAGTGGAAGTTAGCGCATTGTGTTGCAGCTCCTTTGTCTGTCTTTGTACTTTTAGCAATACTCAGGTTCGCAGCATGACAAACCAACCAGACCGAATTACCGACTGGTTTAAGCGTTAAGAGCTCTAGTTTACTGAGGCCTATATGGAAGACTTTGAGAATGCTGCGTGCTACATTCGGGGAAATTGAGAAATTTTGGAAATGTAGAAGGGACGTGCATTTACTTCAACGAGAAGGAGTTGCCGACACTCCTTTTTTTTTCTTATTAGTGGTTTGCAGTAGGTGAAGAGGAGCACTACAAAGTGTTCGAAATGGGCTTGTTCACATCGACGTTCGAAAGCTGTTCAAATCGAGGTCGTAACAATTCCTCGTGATGTCGCTTTCCTTAGCAACTCCGAACGTTCCTGACCACCCGTTGTAAAAAAGTAGAGGCGAATGTTGCGTTGGAACATTAAAAACAAAATTGGTCCACTTTCGCCTGTAAAGCGTGTTTTGCCTGCATTGCAGCAGTGCTTTAGGAGAAACATAGATATTATCAATTTGGAACACGTGCGTATTCTCTTCAACTGTTTCCTGAAGACATTGCACAGTGTTGCACATCTGCTTCGACAAAAGAAGTCTGTTTTCTATGGCGGACTCACGTGATCAAAACATTCAACGAATTACACTAGTGAATCGGCACGTCGCAATCGGAGGCTTCGGAATCGGAAGCACGAGCTGGGGTTAGCGCCCAGCCCTGATTATAACCCCTGGTGAAACTCACAAGAACAACACTCATTTCCCCCCTTGTTCTCTCTATATAAATGATGACATTCTTGCCTTTTAATAAGCGAGAATGTTCCGAAGGTTGAAGTCGCGGCCAGCACTCACACACGCACACAACAAAATGGACGTTTAATTCAGGGCGTCAAATAAGTAATGGAGAAGCGTGAAAAAATCAAGGATGAGACCACTGTACAACGGTTTGGAGACAGTGTACGCGTTGAAGGGCATGGGGAGGGTTGGCCTAGTATGTATGTATGTATGTATGTATGTATGTATGTACGTACGTACGTACGTATGTATGTATGTATGTATGTATGTATGTATGTATGTATGTATGTATGTATGTATGTATGTATGTATGTATGTATGTATGTACGTACGTACGTACGTACGCACGCACGCACGCACGCACGCACGTACGTACGTACGTACGTACGTACGTACGTACGTACGTATGTGTATGTATGTATGTATGTATGTATGTATGTATGTATGTACGTACGTACGTACGCACGCACGCACGCACGCACGCACGCACGTACGTACGTACGTACGTACGTACGTATGTATGTATGTATGTATGTATGTATGTATGTATGTATGTATGTATGTATGTATGTATGTATGTATGTATGTATGTATGTATGTATGTATGTATGTATGTATTTTATGCGCGGGCATGCGGGCAATCTCTCATTCTTTTTCCATTTTGTTAGGTAGAAGCAGCAACTAACTCGTAGTTCGTCAATGACTGCATATCCATACATGCCAAATCCTATAGGCTCATGCTGACTTTGGTGGCTTTGACGATGACGACAGTACGAATATTTCAAACCTGACAGAACATGGTGAGCGTTTTCTGCGTTTCTATTTTTACGCCCGTTTTATCATTTTTTTAATAGCTCTGACTACAAAGAAGTTCCTCTTCGAATATCCCGCTTTCTTATTTTTTTTCTCTTTCTGAAACAACTGGGTCGCCCTCTGGCTCGGGTAGAAAAAAAGATAAGCGGATGACTGCGTCGGCCATGTTTCTCCACCTCTTGCGTCGGGAAAATTGCGTTTTGATCGCTTCGCTCCCCCACCTCCTCGGCACAAGCCAGCGTGCTCCCTTCGTCCTCATTTCCCGGTTGGTGCATTCCCTCTTCACTACTTTTGCCTTCTTCCAACCGTTCTTCCATCCCTGCCTAGCGCTCTCTCTTCCCCTTTCCTAACGTGTTCCCGATTCCCCATCAGAGCCGAGGGAGAGCCCTAGGTGGGAAGGGGAATCGGCGAAGAAGGCGCGAGACTCGGCTTCGCGCAGTCGGTGTTTTTAGGGGCAGATGTAGCCAGTCGACTGATGACGGAAATAAAAGAAAAGCCTGCAAGTAAAGAAGCCTGGAATACGGAAAGCGAAAAATAAAAGGCATTCGTCCCCGCGACTGAAACTGAAGAAGAAAAAGAAGCCCGAGAGCTGTAACGTGATGCGGTGGCGAGCAGGGCGTTTGAGAAACGCGCAGAGGAATAAGCACCGAACGAAGACAGCGGAACGAGAGAGGGGCGGAAAGATGGATGACTGGAAAGGAGGGAAGGCCGAGAAAGAGGTTAGAAAAAATTCGTCGCGCGCGAAATCGCTCGTTTTCCACCGATTCTCTCTCTCTCTCGCGTCCATTCCTCCACCAGCACCTCTCCTTCAATGCAGGGCACTGCTCGAAACTGCTCTTTTTTTGCTTTTATCCTCATCTTCCCTAACGTACCAAGAAAAAAAAAGGTTGAGGAGATAGATATGGTGGTTGTGTGCCGGGGAGGGGGGGGGAGAGACACGGGGGTAGGGAGGCGCTGTCGCGACTACGATTGGAGGACAAGGTGCCAAGCGGCCTCCCTCCTCCTCTCTCTTGGTGGGCCAATCAGGGCCAGCAGTTGGCTGTCGCAGCATGCAAGGGAGACAAGGGAGAAAGACTGCTCCGCGAGGGAAGGAAAGGGCTAGGCGCAGTGTCGGTGCAAGGAAGAAAAAGGAAAGGTTCGATGGCAGAACAGCTTCGCTTTGTTTCGGTGTTTTATCGTTCTTTTATTATTTTTGCCTCCACGCTCGACTCGAACTGTACGCGAATGCCTTTTGTGCTCCTCATTCGCTTTCGCAGTTGTTTTTCTTTTTCATTTCTATTGTGTCTCGCAATGAGTGGAAGTCGCGCACAGCGCGCGAGGAGTCGACAGTGGCGGCTCAGAACGAGAGGAACGAAGGAGAGAATCATGAAAAGAAAGTGAATAGATATAAATGTGAATTTTCTTTTTCCGAGATGCGCTTTAGCCATCGCTCGCGAAAGAGAAATAGTAGGGAAACATACAAACATACTGACGATAAAAAAAGTGGGAAGTGGGGGGGGGGCGGGAAAGATGGTCGCGCTTGTACGAGAAAAAAAAAAACAGATTTGTCGGCTTGCCGCCTCGCCAGTCCCGTAAGCATGAAAAGTGGCTCCGAGGCCGGAGCGCGAGCAACAAATTGCAGCGGCAACGCGTGCTTACGTGTTTTTGCAAGCGCCGCATATGTGATGCGCGCAACAAAAGCGTCGTCGCTCGCCTCAGCCACGTGATTATACGAAAATCTCTGCGTGTCGGGGAGCGGCGTCGCATTTTGCATGCTGGGCGCCGCGCAATTTCAAGCCGGCGCCCGACAGGAGGAAGGATAACGCAGTTGCCCTACCCTTTGTCGAGCTCGTGCGGTTTTGCGGGGGGACCTGTTGCCACTGGCACGGCTACCGAGGTGTGTCTGCCTCGTGCCCAATCCCAGCCTCTAGGCCGCAAATACAGTATCGTGCGGCTGATCTGTAAATACGAATTGCACTTTTGTTTCCTTCACTGGCGATAGCAGCCGCTTATACATAATATTTGCAATGGCCCATAAAGTCGCTTGAGTGAAGCCTCCTGTGGGTCATATGTGCCTCCGAGATGCGTTATCACAAAAGGTTTTACTCGCTGTAACGAAATGTTCTTGATGTTGGCACTGGCTCAGGCCTTTTGTCATATCTCAGGTTGTTTGTCATATCTGCCTTCGAGATCTGTGGGCATACAAACTTTTATTCTCTCTAAAAAATAGTTCTTTGTGTTTGCTCTGGCTCGTGGAGCCACTTGTCTCAGGCTTGTTGTGCGTCACATGTGCCCCGGCGATGTACAATCACGCAAAATTTCACTTGCGAAAGCAAGTTAAGCTTAATGTTCGCGCTGAATGGCGTCGTCTTCTTGTGAACCCTCTTGTGTGTCGCACGTATTATCACACAAGAAAAAAAGAAAAAAAGGTACGAGAGAAAGAAACCGAAAAAAAAAATATCCAGAAGAAGCATTGGCGTGCACAGAAATCTTGAAGACTACATGATATTGGCACCACAATACCGGACCGCAGCAAGCAGGGAGGTTTCACCATGGTGTGTAGTATATCCCGCGCCTTGCCAACGCGAGTTTTTCAGCGCACATAAGGGGCCAATGACTAGCAAAAGCCCATGCGTCAGCGCCACCGCACGCTATTGAGACGTATAGTTTCGTGCAATGAAGCCGTCAGCTATTTTTATTGTACCGTACATCAATATAAACGTGTACTGGTGCTCAGATGAGTTCACATTCTGAAAGATAGTTAAATGCAACAAGTAACTTCGGCGTTCAGGTGTTTCAATATTTACACAGGCACCGCGATACAAGGGAAAAATAAATGATGGGACTTATGCCGGGGGCCTCTGAAGCCAGTGGTCCGGCGGCGGCGGGTTTTAAGCGAAGCCCCCTCATGTGCTTACGTCATCATACATTAATCATAATTAATCCATCATGATTAATCCTTACATCATAATGCACTTAAGCATTAATTATTAAGCTACATCTTTGAAAGCAATTGTAATGGTCCGGCCCGTGCATATCCAAGTGCTGCTTAAGTATCACAGCACTTGGTTTCGAGACACCCTGCTTTATATAGGTTGTTACGTTTAAACCTATAATAATAAAAAAGAAACTTCAGAATTTAAATTACCCGGTAATTTACCTATGTACTACACGAAATTAAGTAGGCAGTTATAACAGTGCCTCTATTTTGTAACGTTAAGAAAGATTTCTCTATTCAGGCTTTTTTTTTACTTCTGATAAAGTAACGCTTCTTACAGTAACCGTCCACTAGAATTCGCGCAAATCAATTTATTTCGTCATCCCGTTTGGCTTAGCAAACTCTCAGAACGAGAACGCGAAGGCTCTCAGGAGAAAAACTGCATTCGTGCAATCAAATCAGGATGCGAAATATAAGTGTCGTTATGCCATTTCTCCGACTCTGAGAAGCGTAAGACATTTTGCATTCCCGCGCAAATCTTTGCAGATAAAACTTCGCGCATTGCATAAGCCTCAGGAAATGTGCTGCCGCTATCTCGTTGAGGCACCTGAAAGAGTCAATAGGAGCTGCAAGTGACCTAGTGCTTCAAGAACTCCATACTGGAGCATTTTAAACTAGGCAAAAAGAAAGAAAAGAAAAAGAAACGGGTGAAAAACGAAGAAAACTGTCAAGGCACAAATATAGAAAGAACGAGAAAAAAAAAGGAAGAAACACGAACAGCGAGTTTCTAAAGTCACTTTGGTGGTTTCGTAATCAACTTACGCAGTTCTGAATTCGATTACATGAGCAGGAAAAAAGAAGTGGGTTCATTAGAAGCGCTATTGAGCGGCTTATATATATATTTTTTCTGAAACGAAGGTATATGCATATAAAACATCCAAATAATCCAGGCAGGACAGGCGCAAGTTAAAGCCTCTAAGAGGCTATCGATGTCCAAGCACGAAATAGAAGATGATGACTGGAGTGGCTGTACAGGCTCAGTGCTTCGGCGGTGACGCAGAATGCTGAGCATGCAGCAAAAATTACCACTTTCAAAGAGCAATGGAAAGTACTACCGCGCGCGGGCGGTACTTTGTTATTTGTTTGTTCTGCCTTTTTGTTCGCCCTCGCCTAAAAATATACAGGTGAAACGAATTACGATCGGTCCTCTAAGCTGACGTGTGCAGAAGGTCATCTTTCAACTTTCGATTCTTATCTCTCAACTTCTTGTGCAGTATAGCCCTAGCAAATGCACTGCTTACTGGCATAGCATATGACGCGTTATGTGCAATGAAGTGAACAGAACCACGGAGACTAGTCTTAACAGTAGTCTGTGATCGAGCCTAACTAAAACGAGTCATAAACGTATATATAACCTTGCAATGAGAAGCACAATGCTCGTCGTATAAATTAATGTGGGCAAACAGAAATGCCGATCGATGTTCTTCACTCGAATAAAGGCATGCATCGTTTTGTAAGAGCTTCCTGCTGATGCGTCCTGCTGGTTTTGGTCAGATGTCGAGGTTCATATCGGTGCAAGCCGTGGCAGTGCTAAAAGTTTTCTACAAAAATTGCTAACGAGAACCCTCGCGTTATTAGGAAATTAGGAAATTCGCTGGCGCAAGGTGGAGTCGGTCGGCGCAGGACAGGGGTAATTGTCGCAGGGAGCGGCGTTCGTCCGGCAGTGGACATAAATTAGGCAGATGATGATGATGATGATGGTGATGATGGTGCGGCTGCTGCTGCTGATGATGATGACCATAAGAGAATTATTGCAACCACTGCACTTCCATCAGTGCGGAGCGTCGAAAACGCATCGGGGCGCTCACGCGGCGCCAGTGTTCCGCGACGGGGCAAAGAAACCGGCGGCGTAGGAAATCTGGCAGATTGAGAGAGGACGCCCGTCACACTGACGCCCGCGTAACGACCGCTGAAAGCCCCACAAGGGTCGTCATCGAAACCACAGCGCTTATGAGAGCAGCGCGAAATAAACGAAAAAAAAGAAAGAACAGAAAGCAGAACATGGCGAAACGGCGAGAGGAAGAGGCGGTAACAGATTCGGCGGCGAGCGAGCGGCCGCTTCATTCGCGCTCTGTCTCAGTTCGCAGAGCCCTGTCTGGAGGCCAGCAGGAGCGGTGCTTTCTTCCGGAGAGTAGCCAATTTGGGGAAGACCGGAGGAGTGTAGAGAAAGGGCTGCGGGAGAATGGGAAAAGGGAGAGAGAGAGCGAGAGGGAGGTAGGCGTTCTCACGAGCGGAGGACGATAAGGGCGAAGGAAAGAGAGCAGAGAGCTCTGCCTACAGCACGAGGCACGTCAGCATCTGCCTCCCGCTTCCCTCTTTTCCCCCAACCGCCCAGACTCCGGAATCCTCGTCACGTCGCTTTCGTCGCCGTCGTAGTCCTCACGTCGTGGGCCAAACGTGAGCCAGACCGGCGGCATGGTGGTGCGTGGCAAGCGCTGCGGAGGGCGCTGGATGCAGGCCGAACACGTCGCGCCGGTCTCTTCCTGACTGCCGCCTCTCGTTCCGACGCCGAAGGGGGAAAGGGGAGGAGGAAGGGGATGGCGTAGTGTAGGGATACTGGGGAGGACTCCTGACCCGATCAGCGGCCGTTGTCTTTTGCGAAAGCCACGGATGAGAGGCACTATACGCCGATTAGATGTTCCGCTGACGCGCGGCGGTGTCCACTTGCTGCGCTTTTGCGGCGACGATCTCGCGCCGCTCGGTCCATCGCGGTCTCCTGACGAGCTGAAGGGCATAGACTTTGATGGCACGGGGTCTCAGAGGGCGGTAGCGACATTGTCGCTACGGCCGTCCGACAGTGAATACCGGCAGTTGCTAAAGGGGCTTTAGGAATTGCACTGCAGGTATATAAACTGCACTGCACGAGTTATTAATCCGTTGCCACCTACTTCAAGGGAACGCTCGATGTCGCATTGCACGTATAAGGAAATATACTCGGCGCTTAGTCAACTAGTCCCTTTCACTGTATTGAAAGACCGGCAGAACTTAACGTAGTGTTCCGTACAGTTAACCTCGTTGCAGCCTGTTCAAAGGGTACACTGAGCTCACTCTGTCTTGTACGCGCAGGTTGAAGTGCATGCTAAATCAATCCAAATTCTTGCAAATTGGGAAGAGTACTCTATAGCGCTCACCTGGTGAGCTTTTCATTCAACTACATTTCATTTAGGACATGTTAGAGCCTCTAATTGACAGCGGCTACCCGGCTTTCTTTTGAACCCCGGTGAGCTCTGACTACAGACGACTCGCTTTCAGGTACCTGTTGCGGCTACGTCATCGCAGGCATATATGCGAATCAGGGAGCAATAGTAACCCACACATAGCCACTCTCAAGGATTTTGGACTTGTTGATTGTATACGGGCGAACGGAGATGAACTAGTCTAACAAAAATCGAAATGGCTTTTGTAGCCTCACGACTTCGAGCACGCTTCGATTTTTCAGTGGTTCAAGAACACGTTCTCCTTCATGTCCAGCTTTTCATTTAAGTACATTTCATTTAGGACACGTTGGAGCCTCTAATTGACAACGGCTACCCGTTCTCATGTATGCTATGGATACACATTAGGCATTAAAAAACAAGGCGGCCCTCAACCAAGGTTTACAGTAAAGAAAAAAAAACATGCATGAATTCAGGCGACACGTATACACTAAATACAGCTCACTACCGAGGTCGCGTAAGGCGTACTGGAACCTAAAGTCAGCTCAGATAGATGCACTGACGAATGAAAACACGAAGTTAGGTCAAGAAAAGGCTCCTTCAAATCAATGACTTCTTTCTGGCAAAGAAAGCAACAACAAAAAGGTCGATTAAAACACAGGCTGCCTTCATCGGATGATAAGAAGCTGTAAGCAACAATTTCACACGACATTGGCCTCTTCCAGATATCTAACAAGGGTCACTAGTGCTCGTATTCAATGTATCTGTTAGCCATGGGGTTAATGTCTTTCGATAGTTTAACGGTCTGTTGTATATAATATCACTGGATTGCGCATCAAATGGCGCCTTTCAGGATCGTGTCGAGGGAATCCCTGCATAGGAGAGGTATATTCTCACTCTAGCTTCCAGACACATTTCTTGACTATCAGGTAGACAAATTGTCTGCAGAAATTGTCCTATGAACGCGCGTCACCAAAGTGCAAACAGAAAAACAGTTCTACAATGCCCACCGGTATCCAATGTGCGCGCTGTATGAAATCCATGGCAAGGGTATGTGAAAAATAGCCAGGTAGATTTTTCATTTTATGCACACATAGCTTGATTTTGATCAAACCATGCACGTGCCTAAGTCTGCGTTAAAAATATGGCGCAATATGGCGTGCTGCCTCATCGGCTGTAACGTTATTGGGGATATTACATTTATTTGCTCGGCTTATTGAGCCCCTGAAGGGCTTCATAAACTACAACTACTGTTGACATTATCAAGAGACAATAATGTTGCATGAGAATTGCGCGAGATAACCTATTTTCTCCCCCCCCCGTTTTTCTCTCCTTTTTTTGTCGCTTCGTTTATGCACCGTAGCACCGATAATATGACAAGAAGAAGAGAGAGAGAGAGAGATAAAACGATAAAGGGCAATGAAGTTATCGAGACGGACGTGTGGTCGGCTTCTATGCAATGGGGAAAGGGTATAAGGGACTGAAAGAGAGAGAATGTGTGTGTTCACGCTGACAGTAGCAGGCACATAGTGTCTATAAGCACCTTCAAATGCCCGTTGATCTTAACGAAGTCACTGAAGCGCGTATAGCTTTTGGGTTAACGATGGGGAAAGCCATGAACCCGGGATATTTGCCTCTCGACGTAACATACGTTCTAGTAGGCAGAGTGCATGAAGTGGCAAGAGTTATGCTGCAGTTGATGACTTGTTGCGAGATAGGCTGAATGTACGTTTATTGTTCCATTCTGAAATGAAAAATAAGGCCGCAGAAGAATGAGCTCGGCAAGAACGGCCTGCACGCGTTTACACCCGCCGTGGTTGCTCAGTGGCTGTGGTGTTGGGCTGCTGAGCACGAAGTCGCGGGATCGAATCCCGGCCACGGCGGCCGCATCTCGATGGGGGCGAAATGCGTAAACACCCGTGTGCTTAGATTTAGGTGCACGTTAAAGAACCCCAGATGGTCAAAATTTCCGGAGTCCTCCACTACGGCGTGCCTCATAATCAGAAAGTGGTTTTGGCACGTAAAACCCCAAATATTATATTATTATATTGCACGCGTTTATGTGGCTGAGATAACTTGGAACGAGGTTCAGGACTTCATGATCTCTAATGTTATTGATGGTATCAACGTGTACAACTGTCTTGCAGTGATGCTCCCTTACGCTTTTTATGGGGCCTGTAAGGTATTTTGAAATAAATGAAATAAATAAACCACTGTCTGTTGTCACCGAACTTTGTGTAATCTGAGTGTATGCACGACGCAAAGTGTGCAGTACTTTCTGGAAGGCAGACGGGCGCCAGTGATTACGCTGCAACGTTCGAGGAGTAATGTGTAAAAGCCGGCGCACCGGACCCGCAGATCAGATTTTCTACGATCGCCGACATTGCTCGGCGCTCGGTGCCTGAGTGTTTTACTTGTTTTTCTGGGCACAAGTCCACCCAGTAAAGAGTTAGCCACGTGATTCACAATTGTCGCTACTGTGTTCTTCAGCGTCACTACAACGTGACAATATTGTGGGGATACAGTGCGATATAGCGCAACACGAGTGAGGTAGCGGAGCTGCCTATGAAGGTCGAAAACTGTCAAAGCCCGCACTAGTTGGAGGCTTTGACCGTGAGCCGCATTGCGAGCTCGGCACCATATTTAAATTTCAGCAATGGGCTCTCTTTCTTAAAAAAAAAAGAAGAAGACTAATGTGGCTCGCTGGGCAGGCTGGACGTTTCCCCGTACAGCGCAACGATATCCGTGGCTTCGCCGCTGAAATACTTGAGATCGATTAAAGTAAGGTAATCGACAGCAAGGACTCTTTCGGTTTCGACTAAACACCTCGATATTACGCCACAAACGAGACACTTATTCACAGAACCAAGCGAAAGAGCCGCCGTCAACTTAGAGGTCGTAGCCATCTTTGTTTATTTGGACAGGGTTGCCAGCACAAGTAACCTATTCTGGAGTTTCCAATGCCACAAGTACAAAAGAATAAATTCTTCTATGCAGCTGGCATGCTTTTGCCGACGAGAGCTCAAGCGAAGGACCGGTGAAAAACAATAAGTGCATATTGTCACGTGGTGGTGACGTTTTTTCTTTTAGTACAAGTGTCAATATATTTGGTACGGCATATCATTAACATACACAAGTCATGCGAGGTTGATGTCCCTCAGCAACGACACTTCCGCGAAGGCCAATGCCACGATACCAAGTGTGAAAAAGGTTATTCCTTGCGATTGTTTTCTTGCCCTTTATTTGAGGCCTCTTACTCTGCAAATTGAATCGCTTCAGTGTCTTCCTTCACATGTAGTAAAAAAGGCGAAAACAGAGTATAGCGTGCTTTTTCGCTTGCGGGACGCGGAGCGACAAGCTGCCGCAGCTTCTTCTGCCGCGTTTTTGCAAAAGTACATCTGATATGGAAATCTCAGGTGCAGAGAACCGAGCCGTAAGATTGAGAAGCGGTGGCCTAATGCTGCTCAGACTAGGCCGTGTTCAAATCTACGCCTCAGCGACGCTTCACTCTGGTAACATAAGCCAATCTCGAAAGCCATGATTTTGCTGACTGCATGCGTAGGAAGAAACTGCGGAGCCGGAAATATGTCATAAACGCCATGTTTCGCAGATCACTTATAGGCGACGTTTATATCAACCCGACGTGAGCTGGTCGAGTCAGAAATTCGGGCTGACTGAGCCCGATGTCGCCGCGTTTACATGAACTCGTTAATTAAGGGAACATGAATGGATTACAGGGATTACATGAACTCGCTTCTGACGGGTCAGGTCAACGGTGGCACGCAGCGTCGAGCCGAGACACTCGAGCACTCGAGGTCTCGAGACACAGGCACTGGAGCTAACTCAAATCGACCAGACGACCGTTCAGCCCGACCGCGTTTACATGCGTTTACGTGACCTCGACAGGCCGATTCTAGCCCGACAAATAGACTCGACCAGCTTCCGTCGGATCCATGTAAACGCCCTGATGGTGCGTAGCTCAGAGGGATGCTTATGGATGCGGGTTATTTCTTGTACGCCCCGCACATATTTACTGCGTTCGCACCAGGGCCACTGCGGATTCGCTAAGACAATCGGAAAAGATGCTATTAATGTTTCGTGTTCCTGAATATAGCGCGGTAAAGTGTAATTGGACAACCCATGAGCTAAACCGTTGTTTCGTTTACGAGTGACCTCAAGTGCGTCAGTGTCGTGCTCAAATTACTATCTCAATAGTAATCAGGGATATCTGTTCGAGTTGGTAAATTAAGGAGATCGAGCCAACCGTTCGCTTACCCCGAAAAAAAAAAAAAAGAAAAGAAGAAGCATTTGTGAACCTGGAACTCGCGTTTGCCTCGAGTATGCGCCGTTTCGTCGGTAGATGAACAGCTACTGTATACACCGAGAAGGTCGATATGCGCTGTCGATGCAGCTATATACCGGGATGCGCCATTCCGCAATAACGCGCAATTTTCCCCGGGGGCGGGTGAGCGAGTGTGCGTAGCCATAGCCAAAGCCGGTGGCTTCGCGTCGCGTATAGCTATAGCACAGGAGCTCCCGGGCAGAAAAGTTGAACGTCACACGGGCGCGGCAGACGTGGGCGCGGGAAATTGGGGAGCGTATAAAAGCGAGCTCATCAATGTTTCATCCCGACGGCTGTTCTCGGCTCGTCCTTAAATATTTAACTCGCCTCGGGTCGGCCTGCGCGTGTGGAATAATTCCGCATGCGCGCCTAAGAATCGTCCTCCTCCTACTCCAGCCCCTTCCCCCCTTCCGTCTCTCTCGGCCGGTGTGCTTCGCGCCCAAAGGGAGAGGATGTGTGGCGGTTGAGGTGGAGTCGCGACAGTGTGACTGACTGCCCTGTTTACAAAGCGGGTTGAATTTTCCAGGTCACGGACGGCTAGTCGCTCGGACGAAAGTGTTTCCATGTTTCTTTCACGGCTTGCTCTGCGGCTTACGCGAGCTGCCTCTGCTGAAACCAGTGGTGTAACGTGAGAGTACTCACAGGAGGAGACTTGTGTGTACACCTGCACACGCTGTTGAAGAAAAAAAGAAAAGACGCACGTAACCGGTTTTGTATCATTCGTGTAAGCTACATGTAACTTGAGAATGGAATACGCCGTTATCGAAAATTGGTCTATGCGTTTCTTATTATTTTTTTTCTCACCTGCTCTTATGCTTCTTTGCTGCTCATGTTAATATACGCTATGGGTCCATAGGTGTTTGACTGAGCTACTTTGCTTGTCGCTGTCGAGTGATCCGGAAGACGGGGCAAGTGAATCTGCTTAATCGTTTACCTCGCCTTCATTATCACAAATGGCACATTGTACTTTTGTGACGACCGAAGTGCAAGCAAAAGTTAAACTGAGGCTTACTCCAGTCGGCTTAATCCAATTCATGCATTTGGCATCAGCCTAAATCGTCTCGAAACTTACTGCGTGGCCGACACGCAGCTTGAGATGGACGCCACCGACGAACGGCGACGCCAATGCGCCGATGACGCATCGAAAACGTATCCTCGTGTGACCGTGTAACTACTTGTGAAAAGAGTGTAACCTACGCAGAACGTTTTCTTCCTCTTAGGATACGTCTGCAGACTCTGTCATTGCTATCCAGTGTGTTTGCCCGCTGACTGCTGCTGTATATGCGACTTTGGGCTGGTCAAATAGCCTGCGAGCAACCTTTTCCAGAAATCTAATCGTAAATTTTCTTTTAAGCTGTATGACATCACCTCATAAAAGGTAATTTATTTATTTATTGTTTATTTATTTACTTATTTATTTGTATATCTATTTTCAAATGCTTTCTCGGAAGGAATAATTTAATGAATAAATGAATTAATTCTTCGAATGCGTTTGAATGAATGAATGAATGAATGAATGAATGAATGAATGAATGAATGAATGAATGAATGAATGAATGAGTAACTTCACTACATCAATCAAATGCGATCAATCAATTCGTGCATTCATTTATTCGAACGAGTTCAATGTATTGTTTCGGTGTATAACCCGCCGTGGGGTTTCTTAGTGGGTTTGGCGTTGCGCAGCAAAAGCACGAGTTCGCGGAATCAAATCCCGGCCACGGCGGCCGCATTTCGATGGGGGCGAAATGCAGAAAGCTGTCCGTGCGCTTGGATTTAGGGGCACGTTATGAAGAACCCCAGGTGGCCAAAATTTTTCCGGAGCTCCCCCCCTACGGCGTATCTCATAATCGGATCGCGGTTCTGGCACGTAAAATGCCATAATTTAATTAATTTAAATTCAGTGATTATATTGATTGATTGAGTGATTGAACGAATCCATTCCTTCGTTAAAACGCGTTACGTGCGGTTATCCGGACGCCGCACGCACTCTCGAGTTGGCGACTTCCGCGCAGTGGTCGCGAACACTCGAGCTCTCGGACTCCCGCTCCACCTGGCGAAGGCGGCTGCACGCTCCCTCTCCGCAGAGACGCGAGAAGCGGACGAGCGTTTGTCTTCATTCCGACCGAGTGACGTCAGACATTATGCGCTCGAGTTCGGGTGCTCGAGCACCGAGCCTGATCGCCGCGCTGCTGCGCTCTTTCATCTTTCAGAGCGGCGCGGCGCGGGCGGATCGGTGCCGACGCCGCAGTCGGTCGTATAAGGCGAGTAATTGGAACGGTGATGCTCGCCGCCGCTTCGGGGCATCGTATATTTATCGTTGTTGTTGTTGTTGCTTATCCATATGTTTAATTTTTTTTAAAGACTTCGTATCCGTTATCGGAGAAGCACTGCCATGGGATGTTTGCGTTTACCTCGAGGGACGCAGACATATAAACGAGCACCATGCAGCGACGCGCTCGCGCGTTTGCTTCGCTCGCGTTTACAATAATGAAAAGGTCGGCGTTTTAAGGTTCGCTCGGCGGGGGGATAGCACGTAAACCGGCGCACGTATCTCGAAGGTGTGTGCCCGAAAGTTTGAACTTCTGGCGTACGTACAAACAGGTGGGCGGCAGCGTGGATGGGTTTTTCCAGGAGCCGACAGTCCTTCCTCGTGCCTTTCTTTTTTCTTCTCTCTCGCTCGTGATTCAGTGTTCTCCTTCGGCCATGAAAGTTTGCGATATCGGCACTTTCATGCGCGTCAATGTGATAATGAAGGCCCAGGGCCGGTTTTGCTTTCAAGAGATCGCATAGTGGACTAGCCCAAGCGTACCACGAGTAAACATTATTTTTTCTCTCTCTCTTTTTACAACGAACCGTACGACGCTAGTTCACGCAAACGAACGCTAGTGTGGACACCTTTTCATTTCGCGAAGGAATGTTCACACAAGTGTTCGAGATTAACTTCGACGACGCTAAGGCGTATTCACGGTAGCAGCGCCCCACATGCTGTTCACGCCTCCAGTCGCCTCAACGCCGCCGTGGCCTGGCGCTGACGATCTCGCCAACAAAGGATTACGCCGCCGCCACGCGGAATTGGCCTAGCAGCATGCGCGTGCACTGTCCCAGTCTGGCGTCTAGGGGTAGGGAGGAAATCGCGTTTGGTCGTAAACAAATCATCCCGGCTTGGACGCTGCGGCGCGAGACCACTCCGAAGGCTTGTAAACCTTGTTAGTCGCCGCTCTCCCCTAGAGAGACCCGCGTCCCCAAGGGCGCTATGCCTATGTTGCCATCTGCAGCCAAACGGAACGTGGTCGCAGCGGGGACACTGACCTGAACTTGCATATAGCGCTCAAAAAAACGTGTCTCCAGAAGCGCCTTTGATTACTCAACGATTAGAGTGCAGGAGCCGCTTGTTCGCTTAATCCAAAACAAATACGCAATGTCATGCGTCTTATTTGGTTTGGTGTTTTGCAGCCATGTTAAGCCGCCCTGTAGAACCATATCCATAAGTTAAATGTTTAAGTTATCGAGACGTGAAATTATACATCCTTTTACCGGCACATGACGGAGTGCCTTACGCTGCAAGAGCAAGCGGTGTGTTAGCAGACCATCCAATGCCACCATCACGGCCACCGTCGCTCATTCCCTCCTCCCCTTCCCCTCGCACACAACCCTGATCTTCAACAGTGTCGCCACGTAGTCTAGCGAAAGTGACGTCGTCGGCCATGTTGTGTAGGACAGGGATGCTATTCTATACATTGGCGAACTCTGCCATGTTGTCGGACTCGCCATCTCGTCAGCTCTGATTGGACCAGAGGGCTGCTGCGGCGTCTCTGCTTGGCTCAAAACGGCGGCATTACAGAATTGGACAACATGGCGGAATGTGACCATGTCGAGCGAGTGCTGGATCTCTGCCGGGAAGACGCCCTGGAATACGATTGTTGCGTCCGTAGCGACAAATAATGCATTAATGCAATACCGTTAAGGGCCCCGCGCCGCAGAAAATCCGGCGTAGGATGTCTTTTCGGCAAAAGAGATTTTAGAAGCACCCATGCCCACGCCCTCCATGTGGCGCAAAGAGGCTACTGAAATAATTGAATTTCTCAAGCTAAAATACGTAAAAAATCGTAAACTACGACTTACACACAACCTACAGACATGATAGCGTCGGATTGTAATTTGAGTATACGAGAAAACATAATTCTGTTACGCGAAAACTCAAAGAAACCTGCGTTTTTACCATACATAGACCGGTCACGGCGTCCGTCATTTGCGCGCCGGCGCGTGAGAATCTCGGGGGCCACGGAGCGACGCGCCCGGTTCCTTGCAATACCTCCAGACGGCGCTCGCCTCCGCCGCATCGCGGCCCACGCAACAGGCAGCGTTTCTACCAGAATGCCCGCCTCCGTGCATAGCGTTGTCGGTCAGCGTTTCCCAGTAAACATTATACTGTTACATACGCTCCAGTCGCCGGGAAGGGTAAGAAGCAGTGAGGGATCTTTGAATGATATCGCGTTACAATCTTAAAGGCGAAGCTTAAGCGACCTCCATCTTTTTATCTTCATCTTTTTCCGAGCCGCGGGAGAGTACTGTTTGATTAACTGTACCAAGGGAAAGGACGGCATAATTTTTGACAACTCCTAGGGGAGAACTTACAATTCAAATTTCAAACCTCACTTCTGTTCTATTCTGGCGGATGGCTAATAGTACAGAGCAGAAGTATCCTTTGAAAACAATAATGTTGTTTTAAGACGAACAAATCTGCAGTCCAAGCGTTTTCCCTGGATATGCATAAAATAGGCCATGCAGTAGCGCAATACCGCAGCAACACAACGGTGTATTATGCGACATTTCCCAGAGAAGCACATTAAATTTTGATGCTAGGGCATGAAAATCTTAATTTAATTTAATTTCGTAGTCTAATTTGATTACGAAATGCTAGAATAAGCAGTTTGGCAATGTGGATGTTACTTGTAACGATCGTGTTCCATTTCGGAGGGCACCTCACCAGGCCCCGGCGGAATTTTTGGTTGTGTACTGGAAGCTTTAATGCATCGTCCAGGGAGCGTTCTGTCGCTGTAATTCCTGATATGGGTTTAGTACCGTGACGAGAGATGCAAAATAAATGTTGCGCGCCCATAGTGCGAGGAGACCAGCCACCTTCTTCTCAGCAGAGGCTCTCCACCGGCGTTGCTCTGCTACGGCCCATGTGATGCTACGGCCTATGTGATGCCTAGGATATCGCCTAGGGGGGTGCTAGTGTCTGTCGCGGAACGCATTTTAAGAGAAGCGCGATCCAGTACGCAGAAGTCAGTTGCCGATACCCCTCCCGGCACACCCCCAAAAGTAAGTGTCATGCCTTACATGCACGGGATATCCCACAACTTGAAAAAGATTGCCCAAAGGGCGAATGTAAGAGTTGTTTTTTCTGCTCCCAATAAGCTCGGCAGGCTTTGCAGGATGGAGGAGGAAAGAGAAAAGTAGAAGGCAGGGAGGTTAACGAGAATAACGTCCGGTTGGCTACCCTACACCGGGGGAATGGGAAAGGGGAAAACAAAGATCACAACGGATCCAAATGCCGTCCCTTCTGATAAGTGCAGAAAGAACCACCGCAAAAAGTTTGTCGAGTGTGTCCACCGGGTGGTGTTACAACCTCCCGCTTTCACGTGGGAAGAAATATATCGGACAAACTGGGCGTTGCCTCAATGATCGGCTCCGCGAACACAGCAACAATGTAAAAAACGGCTCTGGTGGTTTCTTGGCGATCCACTGTCGCGATCATGGATGTAAGCCTCTTGAGGATCAATGCACGATTATTTCCCGTGGCAGCACACAGCTCATCCGTGAAATATCTGAAGCGCAGATGATCGCAAAATTGGGTGACACGTGTGTTAGATTCCCGTCTCTGGCTCTCACAGAAAAAGAATTACGTTTCTTGGACGCGGCCCCACATGACTCGTAACCATGTTACATGAATTCGCTCTTCATTTCCTTGTAAGCGCATGCGCGATCTACGCTGCCTGCCATGTATAAAACTGACGCAGTGGCACAATAAACTTAGTTGAAAGTTTGCGCTTGGTGTGTCGTCTTCTCTCACGTCCGTGTCGTTTTTTAGTGTCGCGCAATATCATTTAAGTAAAGCAACGCTCAAACTTGGCGAGGGATCGTTTAACACAGCGTAACGTCTTTCACATGCGAGTCAGTTTTGTCGGGAGATATAGAAGGGAGACAGCCTGTCTGTCTGTCTGTCCGTCCGTCACACACTAAACCTGCAAGACAAAACAACTATCATCTCCAGCGCCCTCCCATCCTTCGGGGCTCCAACTTCTGTTGTGTTCCTCCTGCGTTTGATTCGCGTCGGCTGGACCATCACCGCACTGTTGCGGGCGCTCGGCCGTCTTCTATTTCTGGAGCAGCGCCAGCCGAATCGCGCCCACGAGCCCGCGCTATCGAGCGCCTTGCCACTTTGACGCTGGTGGAGGCACCAGACACCGCGGCGCCCGCGCCACTTATAGCAGCCGCGGCGACTGCGGGTCTCCCTCAATCGATGCTTCGCTCTGGCGCAACATCGACGGCCACCGCTGGACCATGCGCGCGTTCGTCCATTGACGTGCGTTGCTGCTGCGGCCGCGGAGAGAAAACAATCGGCCGAATTGAACTCGCGTCGCTCGTTATGTGCTACGGGCGTGCGCTCACGTGTGTACAGCGGGGCAGGCTGCTACACCCTCCTCCTCTCGGACAGGATCCACCTCTCCGATTCTCTAGAATTTTACCGAGCGAGGGCCAGCGAGCAGAGTCGCTTTGCGCACGTGCTCCGCACGTGCGTGACGTGACGTCATGAATCCCTTATTTGCTTTTCTCTGCAGGTTTCTCTCTGCTCTAACAGCGTTTCCATAGTTGTATTCAAACGCCAGTGTACCGGGCATCTCAGTGCACGTTACCCCAGGTGATCAAAGTTAATCCGGAGTCCCCTATACTAACCCGTGCCTCATTATCATATTGTGGTTTTGGCACGTAACACGCCAGAATTTATACTTCCTATTGTTGCGATGAAAAAAACAATGACAACAGAAGAAAAGTAACGGTATCTACAGTGTCAGTGTAAAAGTAGCTACAGTGTCATTTTTTTTTAAATTTTATATCGGTGTTACACGTACACTTGCGGTTGCGATCGGGGTCGATTCGGAACGAATTTCTTGATCGCGATCAACAGTGGTCGCTGGTACACTGTCCAACGATTCGGATCGAGTTATTATCGTCTTCTGATCGTCGGAAACTCTCATAACTGCATAATGCCTCGACTACAAATTCACATTTGCAAGATATGGTTAAATATGTACAATATTTTGTTGCCGATGAAAAGGTTTTAAACGTTTATTTATTGAACTGCCTTGACCTTTTGTATTTAGCGTTTTCAAAATACTACACTAGAGGACGCAGACGTCAGCCTGCGATCGCGATCAAGAGGCCTGATCGCGATTGTCCAGATCCGGATCCTGCAAGATCGCGATCGCAAATGACCGTGTAGCAACACTCCATCCTGATCGAGCTCAATCGGGATCGGCCACGATCGCGATCAGAAGTGTACGAGCGGCACTGGCATTAAACGAACTTGAAAGGAAACCTTGCGCTTATGATTGCTCTGTTTTTGCTCGAGTTTCCCAGCAAGATCGCACATATTTATCCGCGTTGTTCAGTAAAACACTTTGCTAGTGTTTGCCTGCCCGCTGTGTCGAAAAAGAAAGAAAGAAAAATAGGAGGGAATGAACAAACACCGTGATATGCGCTTTTACACTCAGAGAAGCGAGTTGTTGCAAACCGTGAAGCCGACTCGTTGCCTACTGGCAACCAAATGTACGAATCAAACACCTGTACGAACCAATCTGTAGAACCAAGCAAATAACGCAGCGCAGGAACTCCTTCCAAGGCATTCTCTCTCTTTCTCTCTCTCTCTCTCAAAAAAAATTCAGGATGTTTCATTGCTTCAGAAGTTATATATCTTGTAAATTTGAATCATTGAAATGTGCCTATTTCACCAGTGCAATTTTTCTTTTCACGTGTTTTCTGGTCACGTGAGTATTGGCCACGCAGCCATCAGTGTAGAAGTCCTGCCGCTGCCCCATTCATCGTCACTCGCGAGAACGGAGGCGGCGGGAAGCCGAGTGAATAATTGAAGAGTTTCACCGTCTCTATGTCGCAATGTTATTTAAAGGTACGCAGTACTTGTGGGCTCTGGATTAATTTTGACTTTTTAATGGCGCTAACTTTTCGTGATATTATGCGTTTCTATGGGGGAGAAGCGCGTTTAACCTGTACTGCGTCTTGAATGCGATCTGGGCGTCCCCTTTCACATCGTGAATGAACACCGCTTCACAAAGAACGAACAGCTGCAATAATTTGCAAGCTTAAGTAAACAGCGGCTCCACTGTTTCTAACCTGTGGCCACCCACCGTGGGGGCTTTGGCGATGTACAGCTATGTCCGAGAGTGCGGCTTCAAAACCCTGGCGGCCGCATTCATATGCGGCCGAAATGTAGAAACACCCATGAACCGTGCATTGGGTGCATGTTAAAAACCCAGGTGGTCAAAATTAATCCGCAGTCGCCCATTGCGGCATGCCTCATAACCATATTGTGGTTTCAGCAGCACTTAAAAACCCCATAATTTATTTGAACACATGGCGCATGACAAATATTGACATTTTCGTTCCGTGCTCATATGTCTCTCTCGTCTATTATAGCATACATTAACTGCGTACAATATTTCGTACATACGGTAAATTTAGGCATGTATTCCATGAGATGCTAGTATTTATTATGACATATATGCTTCCTTGTATTACGAATTTAGGTTGCTTCTTTTTTTTTCTAGTTACATTGTTCTTTCTTTGCGTTCTGTGCCTCGCTTCACCCGGAAATGTCTCACGTAGCTGTGTATGCAAGTTTCCTCGACCTCGTCATGTTGACAAAAGGTGAAAGAGAGTGGAAGAGGAGAGGCAGACAAAAAGAAACGAGCAGAAACAAATCGCGTACACTATGGAGCAGCACGGAGCGGACCTCTTAAAGACGATCACGAAGGCCCGTAGGCTGCAGGAACCTAGTAGCGCGGATAAAGCCTTCCGCGAGTAATTTCTTCGAGAGCACTGGCCTAGAACACTTACTTCTCATAGTGGACGATTGTGCAATTGGTTCAGCAGTCTGCACCTCACTCGCCTTTCGGCACGATAGCGCGGGCGGACGCATATATTATCTGCGAGTGTCTCACCACAGCTGAATGTGCTGGACGTGGGGCTGTTGGCCATTCCAATAAGGAAGGCAAGAGTTCGCACATGAGAATGTACGTTGGCCCATGCGGCACTCGAACATTTTGACCATGCTTCGTTCAGGTTCGTTGTCCTCGAATATGCGGATACATCTGTCGCCTGGGTTACCACGACGCGAACGGACCATGTTGTGCCATATAAAGCTACATCTCGCATTGAAAAAAATTCAATCGAATCGAATTGGTCAAGGCTGTACAGACGGAGCACTATGATCTCGAGGATGCGGTAACTCGGGAGGGGTCTAGATTGCTGTCCGCTCCTTCTTGGCCTTACGTTCGCACCGCTGCACAACAAGCAGGCAGAAGCGAGACTGCAATCGCGCCGTTTGCGTGGGAGCCAGTGAATGCAGATAAACCTTCATTCGCAACCTCCTCTCTCTCTCTCTCTCTGTCTCTTGTTTTTTTATTTCAAACCGTTCGAAAGAGTGCCTTCTCCGGTAATCACATTACGGACTAGGCGGCGCGATCGGGGCCACATGCAAATCGAATCGCATCAGTCAGCAGCCAGAGCGGCGAGCGCTAAATGACGTTCGATTTTGCGAGCCTCGCGCGAGAGGTCAGGCCGAACGCCTCGTTTTAATGTCCGTGTTTCGCGCCATCCGAATCCCTCTGACACGTACACGCTTGGGCGCAGGCTCCGTGGCATTGCCGGAAGGGCAGTTATAATTACCCGACGTGTCATTAATTACGCGCACGCCTAATTGGAATAACCGAGAAACTTGGGATGAATTGGCGCGCGCCGGCTGCAAATGATATACTGTACGCGTTTGTAAGGGAAAGCGGTGAGCGAAGGAAATGTTGCGCTCTGTACCGACTTATAACACTTGCACCGGTGGATCAGCGGTTCAAAGCTGGCACTGTTCTTTATGTTTTGCATTAGGAGATTATACGAAAGTCGTGAATGACTTACTTTCCAAAGCAGGCGCAATATATAGACGATGCAGGCGCTGTTTGCTTGCCCATCAGCTTAGACTGATGTTCAAGGTTCCCGTTTTAGTATGTGAAGGCATTAGAGTTGAACAGAAATTGCCCAATGTAAGTTGGAAGGACAAAGTAATGGAACATTGCAGCGAATATCGCTGCTGATAATACTGACTGAAACATTGTTCTTTGCGTGTTCGGCAAAACATGACCCAGTGACCGAAGTTGTCTACCAGCATGGGCCTCTAGGTGCGTGCTCGTGTTTGTGATGCCGTCGTGATCGTGGCATTGTTGTCATTCCAGGTATGCCATCCGACTCTCGTCGTACCGTCGTCGCCCTGCCATTCGTCATTCGTTCTCACGGCGTCGTTGTGACGTCGAAGTGGTCGTTTCGTTGTCGTCACTCCAGCTTCGTCATCCGATTCTCGTCGTGCTGTCGTCGTCCCGTCATCGTAGCCATGCAGGCTTCGCGATGTGCAATGTCGTCGTAACGCCATTGTTCTCGCACCGTTGTCATGCCATCAACGTCATTGTGTCGTCGTTACAGAGTCGTCGTCATATACATTCGAAGTCACACGGACTCACACCCCATGTTCGTGATTCCGTCGCGGTTGTTCAATAGTCGTCGTTCTAACTTCGTCATCCGACTCTTGTCAAGCGGTCGTCGTCACGCCATCGTCATCACACTTTCGTCGTAATACCGTTATCGTCATGCTGACGACGTCGTTCTGTCATTTTATTAACGTCAACATTCCAGTAACGCCATCCCACTCCCTCTATGCCATTGTCGTCATACGGCTGTCGTCGTTATATCGACGTGAATTCTTCAATTTATCGTAATTATGCTTCCTTCATTCAATCTAGATTATGCCGCTGTTGTCATGCCGTCATTCTCATGATGTTCGAGCCAGACAGTCGCTGTCTTGCATACGTTGCCCGACCGTTGTCGGAAACGCCGTGGCTGTGCCGTAGCCGTCACTCATGCCTCGTCTTTCGATTCGTGCCGTCCTGTCGTCGTCATGTAGGATTCACGATACAGTCGTCGTCACGTCATCGCCGTCAAATATACTGGTCGTTATCACACTCTACCCAACGCTTTTGTTACGCTATCGAAGTCATTGCGTTGCCGTCGTGCAGTCGTCGGCACTCAATTGTCGTCATACCGTCGCCGCGATGTGGCCGCCGTCATTGTAATTTTGGCATCTGACTCTCGTCATGCCACCATCGTCACTCTGTCGTTGTCATACCATCGTCGTTGTTTTAGGAATCTTCCTCACGTTGTCCTCGTGCCACCGTCGTCCTACCACCTGGTTCGTTTCATCGACGAAATTCCTCCGTCATTCCGTTGTCGTCACTGCATCGGCGCGATACAGTCGTCGTTCGTGCCGCCGTACTCGTGGTGGACCTTGGCAGGCGACTGCCATAACAAAGTGGAGCGATACCGGAGTACGTCGGTCGCATATAGCCGAAGCGATGGAAGTCTCAGAATGACCACTGCAGATGGCAAATAAGCGTGACTTCAAGAATACTGCGTACCACTGCATTGGTCTAATGCTGATCGCATTACCATCGACAGTAATCGTGAGACGAGTTCTGCCCCAATTTATCATTTTTGTTATTTGTAATCTTCGTCACTTTTCCTGACTTTGAGATAGCCAGTCCTAAATATGCGTACTTCCCCATTTTCTTAAATAAATAAATAAATAAATAAATAAATAAATAAATAAATAAATAAATGTCAGGAGCGGATCAAGGGAATCGCGAACAGAATGGCAAGAATTAACGCGAATATGAAATAAAAAGATGGGCTTATTAAAAAAGAAAGTGTCAGCATTACCTGCGACTGAAATACGATTATAGTATGGGTGGAATGCGGCCTGATCTCTTGCTTTATTTTTCTGCTATTCTTTCCGTCTTTCATTTCTCCTTCCTCTTCCTCCAGTGCAGGGTAGCAAACAACAGTCTCTACCGGTTTAAGTCCCTATCTTTTCCACTCCGTATATATATATATATATATATATATATATATATATATATATATATATATATATATATATATATATATATATATATATATATATATATATATATATGTGTGTGTGTGTGTGTGTGTGTGTGTGTGTATGTGTGTGTGTGTGTGTGTGTGTGTGTCTTGACGCTTGACGCTAGCCGCTGCAGCTGCCCTTTCTACCGTCATGCCTTGCGTCGGCTCGTGCAATCTTTGTGCAAGTTCTCGACATTTCTCAGCTGTACTCTCCCGAACAAGTACATGATATCCATACTCCTTTTGCGGCCATGTGCGCTCCACATACTCCACTTGCCACGGGCATAATCTAAAAAAAAAATTTTTTTTTTCGTCATTCGATCCCACTTTTCTTAATACAGCGGCGTTTTCTTTTGTTTTGATGCTAGTCGTTTCTTTTTTTTTTTCGCTTCTCTTCAACCATTCGAGACATCGCCTTTCCGTTGATTCCGTTCTCCCTACTTTGGTTTGCGCGGAAGACGTCTCTTTCGAAAATAGCACTCAGCGATATGAACTCGCGGCTGGAAGTGTTCCTTACTTCTTGCTAGGCTCTCTGCGGCGGTCGTTGTTTCTTGACGTCTCGAGTATATCTTCCAGTCTGATCATTTTTTTCCGGCCTGTGGGCTTGCTGCGTCATCGTCGTTCCTCACGCTAAAGTCTCCACTCGGTTTTCGCCGCTCTGCACGTTCCTGCATCCAGCATGACTCTGAAGTCCCGATAGCGGTACGGGTATTTTTCTATTTTTTTTTTACTTTATAACTCCTGATGTTTACCGCGATATCGATGGGCGGAAGTAATTTTATTCGTCCCTGTCTTCCTTGTTTACAATTGTGGTTTAACAACGACGTTCATTTGGAAATGTTGGAAGAAGTGTGTTTCCGGGTGCACCAGTCCACCTATATATATATAACTATATATATATATATAACTATATATATATATATATATATATATATATATATATATATATATATATATATATATATATATATATATATATATATATATATATATATATATATATATATATATATATATATATATATATATAAAGAAAAATTGAGGTTTGCTTGAAAACGAGTAAATAAAAAATAAAATTAAAAAGTACACTTGCGCAGGAGCAAGTACTAACGCACACAAGAGAGAAAAATATAAAACAAACATCAACAACGAACGCATGAAGTCGCTTGATGAAATGGAGCCTGGTATTTTCAGCACATTTTCGTGCCAATAAAAACGTATTTCGCTCTATTAAAAGGCTTCCTTTCAAGGTCGCTAACTGCCCATTGTCGAAGTGTTGTCCCAAGTGAGAGAGAGAGAGAGAGAGAGAGAGAGAGAGAGAGAGAGAGAGAGAGAGAGAGAGAGAGAGAGAGAGAGAGAGAGAGAGAGAGAGAGAGAGAGAGAGAGAATTTTATTCGTCAGAACGGGGAGCTAATTTCTGGGCTTGTCAGGAAGGCCATGCGTGATGGCGACCTCTTCGGCTCGCTCCAAAGCTCGGAGTTGCACGTCCGGGCCGGAGCTAAGCAGCACTTCCTCCCACGATGAAGGTGAGGGAGAGGCCAGGAGATCGGGGGGGAGGGGGATCCTCCTCACAGTTCCAGAGTATGTGGCTTAGCGAAGCTAGCTCGCCGCACAGGTGACAGCACGGACTTACTTTGTCTGGGTAAATGTGCGAGTATACGTAGGGGTTCGGGTATGAGTGTGTTTGTAACTTGCGCCAGGTGATCTCGTGACGCTTGTTAAGTTTACTGTGTGGTGAGGGCCTAGTGTGTCTAGTCAGACGGTAACATTGGGTTATGTCGTGATATGAGTGCAGGAATTCGTTTGAGGTATCCGGTTTCGGCAGGCCCTCCGCTCGGCTGACGAATCCTCGAGCACGTTGGTGGGCCGCTTCGTTCCCTGGATTCCCCGCGTGAGCCGGGACCCAGATCAACTCTAATGAGCGTGGTTCTTTGTTGGGTAGTGACTGTAGGAGCCTTAGTGTGGCCTGTGCCACTAGTCCTCGCGCAAAGTTTGTTATCGTGACTTCGGAGTTGCTCATAACCATACAGGCGTCTGTTGCGGCGACGGCCAACGCAGTGGTGGCTTCTTCTGCTTCGGTGGGGGTGGCAGCGCGTAGAGAGCTCGAAGCGGTCTGTGCCTTGAGTCCTGGGCCTGGAACGGTGCAAATGGCGTAGGTGTAGGGTCAATCGGAGGACTGGGCTGCGTCGATGTACGTCACGGCGGAGATGGTCCCGCACGTCTTGTGTAGTGCCTGAGTCCTCGCTCTTCTTATGCCGTCATGATGCCCAGCGAGTGTGTCAATACGTGACAATACGTGAGTAAAATAATAAAAAAAGAAGAATGAGGGAGCAGCTTGCATGACCTAAATGAGTGACACGGTATAGGAAACTAAAACAAACGAGGAGTGGTCTTTGAGCTAAACGCAAGACAAGGAGTTTAGTACGATGAAAAGGAAAGGCCCTTCGCATCAAGCTGTCACCAAAAGGAGTTGCAATAACGAGTTCAGGTCTTTACTGCACACGGTGACGCTGACGTACAACGTGCGCTTGCTCGGCGATCCCAGCTTCCAATGCGCGGTGGCGAACCTGCGCTAGCAAGGCTCAGACGCCCAAGTACCACGTGCCTTGGTGATGCCTGTATGTTTTCTGCCGTGCGGTATTGCGGTGCCATGCACTACATCCTCGACGAATGCGACTATTGTGGCAACATGGGCTATACGTACACTGGGCGAACGCGGCTGTCGCCTCCAAGACTTCGGCATGCACCTTTACGGATTTTTCATCTTGCTGTTCTTGTTTCCTTCTTTTTCTTCGTGATTTGACATGTGACGCAATAAGGTTTTCAGACAAGATGGCGCGAACCAGTGCAAACATTAGGAAACGTTTGCTATGTCAAGTAATGTTGCGCGTTGGAACACATCTCGGAAGCACATGTGACGTGCAAGAGGCTCCAGACAATTAGATGCCTCCCAAATCAGTGCCAAGTACTAAGTACAACATGACTGAAAAACAAAAGCTTTTGAAGGAAAGATGACGACAGAGATGCCGCATGGCTGCGCATATTGCTCTGCATATGTGACTAGTACCATTTTTTCCTCGGAGGAACTCGTCCCTGTAGACAGAAGTAATTAAGCGAGTTTATCAGCTCGGCAGTACGTCAATACTGAGTTTGCAGATTTGTATTGTGATGACTTGGTAGTTTTATACGGGCGCTTTAGATATACTTAGTGACATTACACTGACGACTTGCAATCTTGTTTCTTCTTTCACCATCAGTCCAGTCAGTCAACCCGTCAAAGACTGAATGAATGAGTGAATCAGCGTTCGGCTGTGCAACGACTCAACCGGCTTTCTTGACATTTTAAAGAAAAAAAAAACAACCTACAGGTGAGCAAAGACGGAACATTCTGGACGACAGAACTAAGTTCTCGAGGAAATACAAGTTTCGCCGCCGAACAAAGGAAACAGATTAACGTACATGCAATGCCAACTAAGCGAATCGTTGGGGCCAGCTCGGTTTGCTAAGGTCTTCTCAGCGAGCGTGCGCGGTTGTAAGAAACATCGGTACGTGTCAACTCCGTCTAGACGCGGTGTGTATAGCCGTTCCCTGGATGTCTCGAAACTATACGTCGCCGTTTCACCGCCAGTTTTAGCGGCGCAACCTTCGCACGGTATGGCGAAAGCGAAGGCGGAGCCCGCCCGACGCGCGCGGTTCGATTACGAGCGACGCCGAGTAACGGGACACTGGCGTACCGCTTTCGCCCGTCTGAGCACCCACGAGAGAAGCCCCTGGTCTGGCGCCCAGGGAGGCGAACGCTTTTCGAGAGAGCGCGTCCGGCGCAGCCAGGTCGTGCCCGAACACGATCTGGCCGGTTCGGATAGGGTTTCCTACGTGACCTGTGGCGCGCGATGAGGCCAATGTGTGTGTGTGCGCGCGTGCGCGCGTGTGTCTGTGTTTGTGCTTGTTTGTGCGTGCGTGCGTGTGTGTACGTGCGCATGAGTCCGTGCGCGTGCGTACGTGTGTTTTTGTGTTCGAGGCGTCCAAGAAACGAGCGGTCGCATTTGTCGCGTCGAAATTGTAGCTCCGAACAGTCATTAGTTGCGGCTCTGGTCATCAGCGCCTGCGCGTTGCGCGCTTGCAAGGGGAAGTAAATCGGGCTAGGTGCTGCAGTGCGGAAGGATGTTACAGTGTCTTCTGTACTTATAGGCTCGTGAAAAAGAGCAGCTAACGTATCCGCGGTTTCAATATTTGCGCAGTAAAGCCTGTGATCGATTACAGAGCGCAACCGAAGCAGTCATGTGCTCCGTTTTCTTTTTTCCCAGTTATCCACTTCAAGAACGGTAATAAAGTTGGTTGCACGGACAATAACCGAGGGCGATGTTTTTTAGCATTTTCTTTTCTTTTTTTTTTGCTTGATTTTTTATAACAGTCCATGCCTGTCTCATGCAAACTTTATCGAACCGCATCGTCTCAAACAGCCCTCCGAAATGTTGGTAGGTGTAGGGACTGACGCGAACCTTCTGAACAATAAAGGTCACGTGCTCTGGTTTGAACCCCGCAGCTGCGAACTGCCTTCTGTCGACGAAAAACAGCCGAGCGGTTCGATCAATGTCGACTGACGGCAACTAGCGACGGGTAGAAGAAGCGACTCGGTCGTGATTGGTTTATTTCTCGCCGGATACGTTGACGGACTGCCATCTGGACGTGGCATTGAAAGAGCGACACTGTCCGGGAGGTTTCGTCTCCTACACATCGGCGAACTTCTTTATCGTTTGAGACTGGAAGATACGTTCACCGAGGATTCGATGCTGCACGTATTGCGGGGCAAATGATAAACACGAAAGAGAGAAAAAAAAGAAACGCCCAACATTCCTGGCTAATAGCACGCGTCTTACGCGTCCTGCCGATAATGTTGACGTAATGCCTGTCCATTAGGAGCCAAGATTTCCACTGAACTTAAGACTGCCCCCAATTAATTATGTTCGTTCTATCCCAATGATCTCCACTACTGGCGCGAATGACCAATAGCTGTGATTTATGCGGCGTTCTCAATGCTCACTATCGAGAAATAAACAGTGAAAAAAAAAAGACAAAGTATACGAATAGAAACGGTGTTTTGTACCGGCTCACTTTATCCGCAGTCAGGGTGAGAGGAAGAGAAGCCCTTCTACGTAATCATAGATATATGAAACTCCTTCGACATGCCACGTCCGCGGAGCTTGCACCAACCGGAACGGGTCGTTATGATGCGCTAACTCCAGCGTTTACGCCAGCCTGGTCCTAACGAGTTTACCTGCAGCGTTATGACCCGATATCGACACTGAACTGCCTCCGTGCATTCACTTCGTTAATCGAGTCAAGCAAATCAACCCGAAGTTGTTAGCGAGCGACCGGCCGAACCCTTCACTTGACCCTAACCTGCTGAATTCGTATGAATGTGACAGGTTTATGGATAGCGCAGTACGCGACACACACACACAAAGGGGAAGCATAAAGACACCACGCCACCATGTTTATTTTTTTTATTTCCCTTCGTTCTATGTCGCTAATTGTGCTCTTGCTAAACTCGAGTCAAGTCTAACTCCCCACGTTCGCTGTTCTGAACCTGAGAAACAGCTTTCGACAAGAGAAAAGAAAGTGAAGCAGACTCGCAAGCGTTCGTGTAAACGTCGCTATAATCATGCAATTGGGCGCAGGGATAAACGCGCCCCATGTAGCCCGTCCCCGCCACTGCAAACAGCGCTCGACGGGAAGCGTATCTCAGTTCAGCGTAAAACGGCGAATAAATTCGCAGCTGTGCCTCGCTGATGAGGGCGCAGTGCCCCGAATTATCAATTCATAATCATTATTTTATTTCTCTACAGCACGACGCTATTTCTCTCAGGACTTGTAAGTATTTTGTTTTGAACACATATACACAATTAATAGGAAAGGGAAAGCGAGGAGCAGGCCGGCAACTAGCCACCGGAAGGAACACAAAGCCTGCCTACTCTATACAGCGTCTGCACAATGCAGCTTGTTTTGTCTCTTTTGTTTGTTTCTCTTTGCCCTAATTTTTCCACTGTCGAAGCTATTCCGCATCAGCGTAGTCATGGTTTGACTTGATTTGTTTGGATTCGATTCGGTAATATGCCACCTAATATATCGCCGACTCCCTCTAGAAAAAAAAATAGAGATCCATTGAATATTTATAGGATGAAAACATGAGGCGATATGAAAAAAAGAAGGTTCCTGCAAGAAGCACATTTCACAAACGTGCTTCTAGAGCCAGCATAGAAACTCATGCTAACATCGTTAGAGGATGCAAGAAGTTGTTGTTTGCGGAAAAGACGGCGATGCGATAGTCGGTAAACATTTTAGGCGTCATCCAAATAAATCAACCAACGTCGCGGTCTGATTGGATTCCGAGCCCTTCTGCGCTGTGCATCGTGTCTAGTTCCTGCAACAGATGGATGCTTTTCGCAAACAAAGTGATTCGAACATTCAGGTAAGTTGTTATGGAAATCTTGTTGCATTTCCATTATTTCTATTGTCTTCTATAGATTTTCTATTGAGATGCAATTGAATGTCATGTGCGTTTGTTCGTTTGTTGAGCAGTAGCGCACACACACGCGGAGTCTACTTTTGCTTTTTTTGTCGTAGACGTTCCTGCATTGCTCAGCGGATGCGCTTGCATCTTTCGAGGGCAGCGCGCGCCTCGTGGTCAGTTATTCAGCTGGAGAGATGTTCGTGGGAAGCGGAGGGGAAATAAAAGCAGAAGCCGATAGCGAGAAGCTCTTCTCGCACACGAAAAGGAAATAAATGAAGCACTAAAGAAACTTTACGCAAAGAATTGAAACAGCAACCACCGCCCCGGGGCGTGTACAAGGGCTTTATCGACGAGAATAAATATGTAATTTAGTTTTCTGCACGCTCGCCTGTTTGTATCGATTACGATTGTTTTTATCTGTCGTTTTCTTTTTCTCACGCGAAGACACAGTTCTCTTGAAGCGGGAGAAAATGAGAAGCGACAAAAACAAAAAGTAAAGAAAAATCGCGCGTGTGTATTGTCTAATTTTCTTTTGTCCCTCTCAAGAACGCTGCTACTTCACATAAGTATACCAAACTTTGCGCATTAGTGATGTAAGTTTTCTTTACAATCGAGTCTTGGCTTCTAAAGTTTGAGGCTTTATCGTAAACAAATAAATAAGCATCGCAACGCGAAGTAAAATTCCGGCGTGTAAATTGAGGCCGCGGACGCCGCGAACCCGCGCACACCCACAAGAGTCCGCGACTATTCGTAACACTGAGCCTGCAAACGCGTGAACACGCGCTGTGAACGCAGTTGCCCGAATGGTTAAATGAGCACGGGAGAACACATGTCCCGCCTTCGGTCTGCACGTGTACAAAACGTGCTTCTGTTCCTCTTCATAAAAAAAAATTAATGTTTTCATCATATAGTTGGGCAGCCTTACTAGTAACGTTTACTATTCGAAAAAAAAAAAGATAAGAAAGAAAGAAAGAAATACACCGACAGGGACGCGTAGAAACGGGTACCACCGCACGGACGGCAACTTCCAAGTATTTTGTTCAACTGAGAGAGCGCGATGAAAGATATACGTACACCAATAACTGACACTCTGCAAGTAAAAAAAAAAAAGTGTAAATTTACCACGCGTGTCATCGTTCGCGTTTCTCTGCATCTTCCTGTCCGTCTTTTCAGTGGTAAACATGTCATTTAGCAGCGTTTTCCTCCACGCCTATTTCTTTTTTTTTTCTCGTTTGTTCTGCGCTTTCTCATCGCGCAGGTTTAGGACTCGGCGTTCCCGGACATAAACTCCGAGCTCAGACGAAACGATTGAAGGGAAGGGAAAGGGGAGCTGCTCCACTGGTCATCAACGCGGGGTTCCTTCACGAATCGTCTGTAACGGCCACGTAGAAAGCGGCGCGTCTTTTTTTACGAGCGATAACGGCCACCAGTAAAGGCCTGATCATACGACCCGAGTAAAAAAGAAAATACGCTATGGGAACGGAGGGAAAAATAAAGGTTTTGGAGCTTTCGGGCCAAGATTACTACGCAGATAAAACGAAAAAAAGAAACAAGAAAAACACGAAACGATGTAACTGGAACAGACAACATCGTAATGAAATCACTCGCCGCGAAAAACACCTAGCCGAAGGTGGTTGGACCTCTAAGCGCTATAAAAACAGGCCCCAACAGCTTCTCCCACCACGTCCTCACCCTCGCTCCCCCCCCCCTTGTCTTCCCTCCCCCTTCTCCTCCTCGCGTCGGTGATTAACAGGGACAGACCGGCTTAACTCGTGAATGTCGCCTCAGGCCAAGGTAAACAGCGTGGCAACTTCCATTTACTGCAATTTGTTTGTTTTTTCTTTCTCTCCATATATATCTCTCTTTTGCCTCCACCCTGATAGCTGCCGTCTTCCTCCTAATCGTCTGTTTTCTTCCCTTACTCCTCTCACCACGTTTCTTTCTTTTCTTTTTTTCTTTTTCGTTTTGCGCGTGTCTCGTCTCGCTAGCACGACAGTCCGGCCAGCGCTAACGCAATTAATCTGTTGCCGCCGCCCTTGATTCCTGAGATCGCGGCCTGCGGGCAAAGCCTGTTGCTGATGTCGCATCGGACGGATACAACGTCGGCAACGCGAGGTGAAGCCTTTCGTGAGCACCGGATCATCTAGTGCTCCAGGTCGGCCACGAATCGTTCGATTTCCCGTTGAGGAACTTTCTCGAGTGCCACTGTCGAAACCCTAACCTTGCGGTGGTATCTTTGTACGCCGCATCGTCCTTTAAGCTTATATTAGACAAAAAGTAAGGTATTTTTGAGATGAGAACTTTAATATTCATTTCCTCCAGCGCTTTGCACGGTAAGCGATAGCATTGTTTAGTTTGCACTGTTGCATTGAAAGTTTCTTAGCATTGTTGCGTTCTTTTTAGGGCTAACATTGCATGTGATGCACATATGCAGTATATGTGTATGTGTGTGATTTGTATATGTACAGTATATATATTATATGTAAGAAAGAAATAAAGAAAGAAAGGAAGACAGAGAGAGAGAGAGAGAGAAGCTCTCTATCTGTATGTCATATATGCCAACCACGTTTTATGTATTGGTAAGATGTCCAAGAGTATAAGAGTGTATCGCACCCCATTGTGTGCCAACAATCTTCTATTTAGCGTATCAAAAAAAAAAAAAACGGGGACGGTAGTTTAGGCCTCCCTTTCTTTTAACACGCTCACAGATACCGGCAAGTGGCTCCTCCTTGCGTACGCTTCTTGCGAACACTTCGCTGCAGCACAAATACATTTTGCGTGTTGCACACAGAAACCACGAGAAACAAACAGCCGGTTTCGCTACTGTAAAAATGTGGAATGCTTATCGGAGAATGCTACACTAACTTTAACATTTCAGCATTCACTTAGATCGCGCGTTACGACCTTGTAAGGGGCATTTTTACTTTGGTATATTATTTTTATGCCTGTATTTACTGGCTGTACATGAGCTTTTCTGAAAGTTTGTGCATACTGCTACCCTGTGTAGCTTGTGTTCCTTTTCGGCCATCTCTAGTCGCAACTGATGCCTGCGCATTAACATATTCTTGCGCAACCGGTAATGAGTTATCCAGTTGCACCTTCAATCTCTGGAACTTATCTCTGTGTAACGCCATCCTATGCATGTGACACTAACGAAACAATAACGTGGAACTGAGCAAGTACAGATCATTGGTATCGGACTAGGGCAAGTTCCGCGCAATCCCGATTTTCAGAACGCCTCTTAAGCTGGTAAAAGCATGTGCACAAGCAGAAAGAACAAATGGCGTAAAACGGGTTGCGTGATTTCACAATTTAGCCTCGGCGATCAAACACTTGCATTGAATCTCTCACCAACGCAAGGGTAATCCACGCATAAGTGTCCCAAACGACAAGACAAATAGCCCAAAGCCTGCTTCGGAAGCATTAGCTCTATTTCACCTGCTAGGGCAACCTCTAGGCAGGCTCCAAAAACACTCCCGTGTCTATAGCTAACGCTGGCGACTCGTTTTGAAATGTACACCGGTGGCAAGCAAAACGCAAATGTCGTCTGAAAGAAATATATTCGCCAACTTTGCTCGTCTCTCGATCCAATTAAATTTTTCGTAACACGACCCTTAACGCGCTCCGCGGTTTCAGCTTGCATCTATGCGCAGAACAACGCGTCGTTCATTGACGAAAATTTGTGCGCAGGAGGCCTCGGTTATTTGAGACACTGTCTCTCCTCCATTTTCTGGCACGCAGCTTTCTTTCTATGTTTTACTTCTTCCTCCCTCACGCTCTCTCTCTCTCTCTCTCTCTCTCTCTCTCTCTCTCTCTCTCTCTCTCTCTCTCTCTCTCTCTCTCTCTCTCTCTCTCTCTCTCTCTCTCTCTCACTTATATTTTCGTTGTCTGCTTAGCGACGATGACGCACTTTATTGGGCTGCGCCTACGCGGGGGCGCAATTTAGGCAGCGCACCGACGCCGAAGCTGAGCAAGTTCGAACAACCTGCGGTATTATATTTCTGCGATGGCGGTGGGCGGACTTTCCTACCCGGCGTGATTCAATACGCTTGCGACTCAAACTTTCCCGCAGCATAATTGGTGACTTCATCGAAACGCTAAAGGTCAACTCGGCGACTGGCGTCATATGACGTCAGTCAAAATGCGGGCACGTACGGAATGGGCAGGTCGGCGGCGGGCTGCCTTAATGAGAGGTAGGTCGGAAACACCAAACGCTCTCGCGATATCACTGCTTCGTAATTAGCGGGAAATACAAAGAAAGAAAAAAGCAAGGACGTTATGCACTACAGTACGCAAAAAAAAAAAAAAAGAAGAGGCTGTTGTCTTGGGGCACTTTTGTCCATATATATCTGTTTTCTTCGCTGTCGTTCCGTACCGTTGGGGTAGCCGTGCATACTTCATCGAGTAAATAAAAATATAATGATGTGTTACCTTTTATGTCGCGGCGTGCAGCGGTATTAGCTGAATATCAGCTTCATTTCTCAGCTTCGTTGGCGAGCATCCACGTTAGCATTACACCACAGCTATTGGCCGATCATGAATTCGCCATGTAATGATTGAGATAAGATAACGGCAATCAGATAGTTGCAACAGTAGCTGTTTTTGAAACCTAACATGAGAGTCCATGTCTGGGGGTTTGCACCACGCAAGAAACGGTTTTGTGTGGCCAAGTCTGAAGATAAAAACGTCCTAAACATTGATTACACGAAATGGACGTTCGTGGTTAGGTTAGGACGTTCGTATTCCGGGTCGTACGCGTTTGAGCGAGATTTATTCAGGCAACGTTTGGCAGTTAAAATGTGGCGAGAGTAGTTGATCAACCAAAAAAAGGGGGAGATATATATGCACACTAACGCGCATGCGATTCAATTAAGGAAGAAAAAACAAATCTTGTGCGCGTGTTTTTACCCCGCGGATGCGTGGGCTGTCACATTACTGCATCTTGTTCACAGCAGCGGCTAGCCTTTAAGCAACGCCTGCTGTGCAGTGCGCTTGCAAGCTCACTGCGCCCCAGACGCTAACGAGATAATGATTATTGATTATATTACTAAAGCCACTTCTTGGGGGTCATTCGCATCGTTTTTCTTTCCCGACAACGTTTTGCGGCTCATAGTACGCGCCTCCACCTTTTGTTATGCTGTTGGCAGCGTTGTTAGCCTCGCACTCAGTGTCGTTGCTGAACGTCAATACAGAGAACAACGGCACTCATGGGTTTGTGACATCAATGCCACTATATACTCATTCTACAAGCAACGAGGCACTAGAACACGTCGAGGACAGTTAAAAAAAATGGGGGGGATACTGTCTAGTGTACCAGTGAGACTCGGGACTGTACGGGTAAGGTACACAAAACACAATCACCACTCGAGGAAATTGCGAGTCAGAAGCAGCCGAGACCACGTCTCTAGCGTGCAATATATATATATATATCGGACGGACACACTCGTGCCAAATGCAAGCAGGAGCTGTCGCCGAACAAACGTGGCATTCGTGAAAGTTATATAAATCGAACTTGCTCGATCCGAAAGGCAGGAAGGCAGACGTACAGCAAAAAAATGTGCAGGCGGAAGCTCAATGCGACAGACATGCTCAGAGGAAGCATCGCTAGAGCAAAAAAAAAAAAAAAAAAAAGAAAAAAATCGGTGTGTTGGCGCGTCGCTGATTCAGAGCGAATCGGTGTGCTGGCGCCGACGACATCAAAAGGAAACGCGGCGGCGGTGCCTCCTCGTTGGTGGCTTCATTCTCCGCATATTTCTCGGCCTCCCAGTTTCCCTTTCCCGCGTGCGCCGCCACCAGCGCGGACGGGATTCGAGGGGAGGCAACGGGGGAAAAGAGGAGCAGGGGTGGAAATGGAATGGGAGGGGAGGGGGGCGGGCGGGCATGCTCGTACAGCATGTCGTGCGCCCCGGAGCAGATATTTCCTCGCATTCCCGACAAGACAGCGCGACATCTCACTTGTCGTTCGCGAGTATAGTTCGTCGACGCCCCCCCTCCCCCGCTCCTGCATTCTCCTGGTCCCGTGCTTTATTTACCCGCCTCGTGACTCAATGAAGCGTGTCTCACATTTCCGTCTTCTTTACTTTTTTTCCGTTGCTGTCTTTTATAATATTATTATTTCATTTTTTTAATATAGTTGTTACTCCTTTCATTTCACAGATGTTTCGAAACTTTAGGTTATACGTCGAATAGACACAGAGACGGTGAACCTAAGGTATTAATCTGGCGTCCATATTGACTGCATGGTTTGAAGCATTTGTAAATTAAGCGAAACCTTTATATGCGTTGTTTCAGGTGTCATTGAATCATTGCGACGTGAGATCGATAATCGAACCTGTCGGATACAGTATCATGTGTTTACGAGGGGATGCTGATAAGTAATAAACTTTGCTGAGAAGAGAATGTTTACTAAGTAGCTTTTAATTGCAATATTGGCTAACTTGTCTATATCATACGACAAAAGATAGCTACCTGTGTTTTAAGCTCATCTTTCTTTCTTCTTGGGGGCGGGAGGGGGGGGGGGCTGGGTGAATTCAAAGTGAACGTGAGGGCGCCTTTAGAAAAATCCAGCGTAAAAAAAAAGAAAGAAACGTAGGACCATAATCCAGTTCCTGTTTCTGTAAAGCAAAATACAAAGCAGATTCTTGGGGAAATGTCGAGATCTTTGGGCGACAGTGGGCTTTCATCCGCTGCATTGGCAAATTTAAAGCTGGCCATTTCGGCGTTAAAATTGAGAATCCACCCAGTGTAGGGCATATTTTTGTCTCTGTGCCTGTAAATGTGAAACACATCCATGACATGATCACAGAGGACCACTGAATATCAGCCACATGTGTTGGTGCACATCTGGGAGCATCACGTGACAGAGTTTGTGCCATTATCTACTATGACTTGGAAATGTGAAGGCTCCAGCAAAGTGCATCACAGCGCTTTGATGGCGTCCCATTTCTGATGGAAGAGAAGCGACGACGACGGCAGCTGAAGAAAAGTTTTCTACCAAGTAAGCTGGTTATGCCAGCTTATTTGCCGTGGTTGCTCAGTGGCTATGGTGATGGGCTGCTAAGCACGAGGTCGCGGGATCGAATCCCGGCCACGACGGCCTCATTTCGATGGGGTTGAAATGCGAAAACACCCGTGTTCTTAGATTTAGGTGCACGTTAAAGAACCCCAGGTGGTCGAAATTTCCGGAGTCCTCCACTACGGCGTGCCTCATAATCATAAAGTGGTTTGGGCACGTAAAACCCCATAATTAAAAAAAAAAACAAGGTGCAACCATAAATGCAGAAAATTAGCGCGCTTTATTGACGAAGGTGAGACAAAACAACAACAAAGAATGCAGCGCGAAGCTCTTCGAATGTGTCCCCTTGTTGCATGACAGTGCCTTGTCACACACTGCAAGGCAAACAATGGCAGAACTGACCTTCCTAGGCTTTTGGATGATGCCCCATCCACGTACCCTAGTCGTCGCGTGGCATTGCTGTCAGGCCGCGCTGGCAGGCCATGAAGGAGTGGAACATGCGCGACGACCAAACACCAAGTGTTTTATTCTTCACGTGCCCCATAGCTCCTGTCCAGAGGGCAGCACTGGTCAGCTGGTATGTGGCGACCACTACATCTCCCCCTCCCACTCAAATCACAAGTTCAAGCGGCCGGGTAGAACGACGCGACGGCCACTACGGGTGCACACAACACTATCACCAGCATCACGTGAAGGAGCAGGCGCTGCCGTCGGAGGGCGTCGCTCAGGTGTACTGCCACTTGCATTGGATGATGAGGTTGAAGCAATGGGCTCCCTGCTAACATTAGCACGAAGGGTACTAGATGTCTGCGATTTCACTTGAGAACGGTTCCATGCTCTGTTTCAACTACAAACGACCTTGGACGCTGAGTACGGCTCAATACTGCCTCACGAACCTGAGCTGGCCGAATCCAGACCTCTTCGCCCGCTTGCAATGACGACAAATGCCAAACAATGATACGAAAAGAAAGTGGGGGGGATCAGTATCTACAGTGAACGTGATGCCTCTGATGAACTAGTCAAACCTCTGGATGGCCCACGCTGTAGTCAAGGCCTCCTTTTCTGTTTGGATATACCTCTGTTCTGTGGTGGTCATTGACCGTGAGGCAAAGGCTACTGGCCTGCGTTCACCCCATGGTTGTGATTGCAACAGGACTGATCCAAGTCCAAAAAAGCTGGCACCAGCCAAGACTGTTGTGGCATAAGATGGGTGATACTTGGCCAAGCAGCGGTCGGACGTCAGAAGTTCCTTGATTCTTGTGAATGCTGCTTCTTGTTCATACTGCCAAGTCCAACTAGTATTCTTATTCAGAAAAGTGCGTATTGGTGCAGTAGTTTCCGAGACACGTGGTATAAATCTGGAAAGATGATTTACCATCCCGAGTGGACGTCTGACACCTGCGAGCTCTGTGGGAGGTGCCATTGTATGGAGTGCTTCAATCTTGCAAGGATCTGACTTGATGCCTTGGGCTGAGACAATGACGCCTAGAAATGAGACTTTGGAGACCCTAATGAAACACTTCTCTTGGTTTAAAGTGATACCTGCAGATGCAAGACGAGTCCGCACCAACACTTGCGCAAGCCTTGCATCATGTTCCTGTTTGGTACGTCCAAAGACAAGAACATCATCGATCTTACTAACGACGCCGCCTTGACCTACGAGAATCCACGCCATCTGTCTTTGAAGATACTCCGGGGCAGACGTGATACCGACGGGAAGTCGGCATTAACAATAGCGACCGAAAGGTGGGATGAAAGCTATCAGTTCTTGAGAATCCACCGACAACTTGACTTGGCGAAAGCCTGCAGTGGCATTCAGCTTCGAAAAAAACAGCTGCATTGCCGAGAAGACCAAGGACTTGTTCAACTGTATGCAGAATGCGACGCGCTCTGAGAACCACCTGGTTCAGTCGAGTGAGATCAACACAGACACGATACTTTCCATTCTTCTTAGGTACCACTACCAAACCGGCAGACCACGGAGTTGGTTTATCGATACGACGAATGACGCCGCCGCCTTCAAGTTTCTCCAGTTCTAGCCGAACGATTTCATGCAGCGGGATAGGTAACCGTCGGGGGGCACTGAGTGAGAAAGGTACAGCACCGTGCTTCAAGCGAATTGTGTACTCTTCTCGAAGTGTGCCGAGGCCACGGAACAGTTTGGCATGAAGCGTTGGCTCAGGAGTGTTCATGGCACCAAGGAATTTGAAGACCTCAAGGGCATGGATAGCTGGTAGACCCAGTAACAGCACAGAAAGGGATTCAATGATATAAGGTCGCTGAGAGCTTGTCTTCCCTTGCCAGAATAGACGTGCCAGATACGAGCCCTGTACACGGAGAGGTTGTCCTTCGGGTCCTGTCAAGACTGCCTTAACGTTGTCGTGCTCGGCCGGGACTCCAGGCAGGTCACCTGGGACTGCAGAAACCTCAGCTTCCGAGTCTACTTTGGATTTAGTTGTGCAATTGTCGACCGTGACATCCATGTACTTGCCTTTGGCAGGTGACTCCAGAGCATCAAGCTCGATGGCACTCTGTTTGGCGCGCTTCGACTTTTTGGAACGACAGACTTCAGCGAAATGACCTTTCTTGCTGCAAAAATTGCAGCCCAAGTTCCGTGCTGGGCACTCTCAGCGTGCGTGAAACGCGCGACCGCAGAAGGGACACACCACAGCTTCGCGGTGGCAGCGTTCCGACTTCGCGTCCATTGAGCGAGCTGTTTTGGTGTCCAGACGCTGTCGCGAACTGAAGTTTCGAGCTTTTGTGGCATCAATGTTGACCGCGGCTTCCGAAGTAGCCTGTGCGAGTGAGCGCTCCTTATCAGCGTCCTCGGAGTGACGAGCTTGCGTCCAAGCTTCTTTTAGAGAGAGCTTCGGGGAGCGGCACAGCTGGTGTGAGAGACGCGTATCCCGCAAGCCGACAACGAACCTGTCGCGAACCAAGCGTTCTTCCACCGCCGATGATGGGCAGTTGCATCGTTTTACTTACTTGCAGAGTTTGGCGTGTCGACGCTTTCGCCAGGTAGTTGGACGAGCTTATGAAAGCGGGAAGACTAGTAGAGTTCATTAGCAGCGTGCACGAAGTGTTTGGTGAAGCGTTTGACAACAGCGTCGTAGGACGCTGACGAGTCTGCGTCCTACGACGTCCTATGACACCCCCCCCTTCATTTCGTGTACAGGGCTGTCCTCAGCGCGCGGAGTCCTGTCCTTCCCGTCCTTCCTGAGCACTCCACCACCCGAGCATCTAAGCGTGCAGACGCCCGAAAGCTCTCGCGCGACATCGCGTACTGGTAGGCTGGACTTATTCGCTTACACTCACAACTCTGAGACCAGCACGTTTACAGAACGCTCACAGCGTAGCAGAGCATGCCCTTAGAATTATCGCCTAATGGACAAATTTTCACAACCTGCGCCTTAACTTTGGGTGTTTAATGAAACCTGACAAAATATTAATTTTACTGTTGCAAATGCCACATCTGAAACTCATAAGTTCGCAGCAACTGCGTTCGCACCAAAGGTTCTTTAATCCATTGCATTTGCTATGGGCGGTCGGTGATCAACGCGCCTCCCAACCCGCCGTGGTGGCGCAGTGGTTTTGGCGTTGCGCTGTTAAGCCCGAGGGTGCAGGGTCCAACCACGGCCGCGGGGGCCGCATTTCCATGAGAGCGAAATGCAAAAAAAAAAAAAAAAAGACGAAGACGCATTTGTACAGTGCATTGGTTGCAGGCCACAGGCGGTCAAAATTAATCGGGAGTCGTCCATAACGACGTGCTTCATAACCATACCATGGTTTTGGCACGTAAAACTCCGAAATTCATTCCTTTTTTTTAAGAGAGAGAGAGAAATTTATTTACAGAAAGGCAGAGAGGTCGGCCTGAGCTATAACTTGCTCTGGCCTGCTACTCTACTCTGGGGAAAAGGGACGTGGAGGGAAAGGGCTGATGAATGATGATGGTATAAGGAAGAGATGCGTATATACAAATTCACAGAGTTGTGGTATGTCTAAAGGCGTGCGTCCAGTTCAGTGGCTTGGAGAAAAGCTACAGCGGCTCTTGTTACCAGGGCTGCGCTGGTTGCATTAGGCCAAGGACCTAAAAGAAACTCGTCCGATAGCGGTCTCTCATGGATGTTTGCTATGGAAGAGACAAGTTGCTGTCGTTCTTGCGCGTACGCGGGACACACGCAAAATATATGTTCAAGTGTTTCCGGCACCTCACAGCATTCACAGTTTGGGCTAGTAGCACTGGCACCTATCATATTTCTATAACGGTTGGTGAATGCGACACCAAGGCGGATCCGGTGCACCATGCTCGTGTGGTTTCTTTTGAACTTGGGAGGCATACGAAATCTCATTTCTTGGTCCCATTTGTGTAATCGCTTGTGTCGTCGATCTGGTTGGGCCCAGTGTTCCAACGTAGACTTGCGGTTTACGCGACGAAGTAGGGCGTTTGTGTCTGTTCGTGAGAACGGAATGCGTACTTCACAAGCATTACCTAAAGCAGTTTTCGCTTCAGCGTCTGCCTGTTCGTTCCCTATCACGCCACAGTGAGATGGTATCCAGTGAAAGGTGACATTGTGGCCATTTCTAGTCTTTTTTTAACGCGATAGCGTTAAGGAGCTCGTGTCGCAGAAAAGCCGGTGTCGTCGGCGTCGGCGTCGGTGTCGGCGTCGGCGTCCGCGGCGTTGGCCGTGAGCGATAAATCACGGCAGGCACTTCATAAATAAAAAGCAACTTCCAAGATGGGCTGGGTGGGAATCGAACCAGGGTCTCCGGAGTGTGAGACGGAGACGTTACCACTGAGCCACGAGTTCTTTTTTTTTTTTTTTTTTTTTTCTTTATTTCCAGCTTGGCTACAAGCCTCAATAGTGTTTGTGATCATAGATCACACTCGTTTTATATGTGTCAAAGTATCAAGCATTGACACCACAGCTTCATCACAGTCATTCATCTTGTACACGTCACGTACCTTCCCAACCATTTCCACAAAATATTCATACACAGTTCGGCCTTTAACATCGCAATGTCTATATGCCAACAGACTACGCCATACTGCGTGCAGTCCAAGTAAAAAGATCATATCCATCTGTTCAAAATCGCGTTCAGGCGGTAAAAAACGAATGCCATGTGGATTGAGGGGTAGGTCTATCTTTAACGTTCTCTGTAATATATCCCAAAAGAATATGGCATTATTACAATCGATGAAAACATGTTCAATCGTTTCAGCTTTGTTGCACAGAAAGCATCTGCTTCCCCATGGCACATAAATCCTTCTTTCCTCTAGCCACGTTTTAACAGGCAAGGTTCCCGTGTGAAGCTTGAAAAAGAATGTTTTGACGTTCGCCGGTATACACATATTTTTAACCCTTTTAAGTACGTCTTGCCCAGGCCCTTGTTGAAAAATTAACCGATATAATGGAACAGGGAACACACTTTCAATGAGATCCTTCATAAGACGTTTTCTTTTTACATTGGAGAGGTACTCAAGGGAAAATCTCGCCCTAAGGAAACGATAGGACGTTACAACTTCACGCAAGAACCTTGAAATTGTGTAGTGAGGGCCACTGGCTGAAGAAACAAAAAAATCAGGCATAGAAACTGTTAACATGGTTTGAAAAAAACAACACAGAAACGGGTCTCTTTCGTCCCTTATCAATATGAAACGTGATACAACTTGCTGAAGAAACAAGTGGCACACCGACAGACCACCTTTCTTTACTCGACGAAACAAATTCGTCCTTGATGTTCGCTCCCACGTAGAACACCAGATAAACGTGGCAAATATTCGGTGAAATTTTTGAATATGCTTACGTGTACAATACAGTGCCTGCAGAAGATACATAATTTTCGCAACGAGAAAAACGTTACAAACAGTGGCACGTGCAAAAATCGACAACTCACGTCCAGCCCATGCTTCGGCCATCGCACGCATTTCATCCGTTTTTTCGAGCCAAAGTGACTCGTTCTCACGATACCCATCCAAAGGTACCCCCAGGTAAGTGCTAGGTGTCGTGAGCCACCGAATATTTTCAAAAACACCGGGCGTGGCATTCCAATGGCCATGCCAGAGACCGATACTCTTTTGCTTATTGATTTCACTGCCGCTTTTCTCGCAAAACCTTTCAGTAATTCTTAATAATGAGCTAACACTCTCCCTATCTGCAGCGAATAGGGCAACGTCATCGGCATAAGCTAGAACACGTACTTCACAGGAGTTCGATGCTTCAAAGCGGTACAAAAGCGCCTCTAGTGAACGCGGTGTTACCTTAGAAACGAGCTGTTTCTAAGGCTCAGGCGTGCGTCGCTTGCTGAGGCGCACATTTCGTTGTCGCGCCGAACGCTGCGTTGCTCGACGCTCACCGCGTCCGATGCGGGGCGCGTAGTTGCTGCGCCGTAGCCCAATACCCCTTGGCGGGTCGACGGGAACGCTGTCGCGTTCCACTCTTGAAGGCGAAGCTTAAGCGTCCTCCAATTTTTTTAATGCACCCCTCAACTCAGTTGCGCGAGAATACATACTTTTGTACCGATGCCTATGTACATACATTATGGTCACCGACCAACGACCACAAAAACGGGCGAAAATGGCGAACAAGCGTAATTGCGAGTGATGGACAGCGATGCAACCTTCAAATGCCTAGAGCAGCTCTGACGTCACAAAGTGTGGCAATGCGAGACAGGGACTGTAACGAGGTGGGGTCTTGATTTCATTCTAAGCTTCGCAACTTTTTTTTTCTTTTTTTAGAAATATCCACAATAAGGGTGCCAGACCTTCGATGTGTGTCAACGGCGTCATCGCATCGGCGTCTCTGGTGGGACGAAGGTTCAGCCTTCGGATGCTGATGTTATCTGCTTAACTGTAGTTTAACTTGAGCTGTTAAGTGTGGAGGCTGAGAGGACTCTACGGTAGCACTGTGCCTGTCTGCAGCGTACGCGTTGTCCATCTCTACGACACACCCTCTCTGCTTCGTGCTGATTTTGCGCACCCCATATCTGCGCGTAAAGGACACTCTGTCTGGTCCGCAGACAGAAATTCGAAACTAGTAACAAAATTACAGCCCCGAGCAAATTTGCAGGCAATTATCTTCTCGCGATGCGTAAGCTGGTGGCTCAAGTCCGATACGTTGTTGTCCTCTCGACGCAAGCTTAGCCGTACACTTCACGTGCTTCTGAGGGAATCAAATCTTTTCCTCTGTTGTCACAACAACACATCTCTTTTTTTATTTCGACAGCCCCCTTCCTGAAGACAACACATTTCAAGGCCCACTTTGTTTTCTTGTCATATTTTCTCCGATACTGTACCTCTATTTATCGCTTAGGCAAAACAGTTAATGGATGGAGTTTCGCTTTACCTTGCGAACAAGCGCACCACACTGATGAAATGCCAGATGGAAATGAAGCTGTCAGACCCTTTGCGGGAGCTGCGGAAGCCAGCACTCTTAATCGGTATTCGGGCCGCTACACGCATACGTACATATAGAACGTGTGCACAGGGGCTTTTATTTTGAGTAGGCGATACATCTACGGGGAGCGCTACGCGCACGCTAATAGCGGAGTTGCCAGACAACGACGGTAAACAAAAACAGAGCTCGCCTCCCCACTCTTTCTTTCGCCTATCGATCGGCTGAGGAGAGACGCGCCAGACGTTGCGAACGGAGAGGAAGATTCCCCCTTCTCTCTCTCTACACTTCCAACACTGTTGCTTTCCGGGGTAAATAAAAGATACACCCCCCTCCATCCCCCCCACGCTTCGCCAGGCCGCGTTCCTGGCTAGTGTTTCAGGCACGGCAGTCTAGGCACAGCAGTCTAGACCTGACTAGGGACGGAAAAAAAAGGAACACTGGGGTAAGAATTAAAAAAAAAGAAAAGACAAGACAAGACAGGACAAGAGCTCGGTCTCAGTACACGCGCGCCATTGTGTTCAGGTCGAAGCTGCAACGCGATTTCTCGCTCGTGTGGCCCTCCTTTGTCACAGAGGCAAAGCTTATTAATACTTCTTTTTTTTTTCTTTTTCCTTCTGCAGCGCCAGCATCATCTGGCCGAGCCTGACAATGAAGATGGTGTTATAAAGGTATACTTTCTTTTACTCGCGTAAACTCAGAAGCTTTGACAATACGGAGAGACGTTGGTAATTCGGCGTTGCGTGCTCACATGCGCTCGCGTGAATCTCTGTACGTGAGAGCGCGCCTGTGTGGAAGACTGTGCTTCCTTGGTTACGAATGAGTCGGTTCTTCGTCCCCCTCCTACATTGCGCTCTGTTGCACTTGTAAAGTTTCGTATCTTCTACGCGCCTGGCGCGGTAGCTTGGTGGCTATGGAGCTGCGCTGTTGATATCGAGGTCGTGGGTTAGATCCCTGCCGCGGCAGACACATTTCAAAGTGGACTAAAGGAAAAAAAAAGAAAAATCCGCTAGTGTGTTTAGATCCGGGGGCACATGAAAGTACCGCAGATGTTAGAAATTAGTCGGGCGTCCCCCAGGATCGTGGCTTTGACACGTATAGGACCCCTAAAATGAATTAATAATCTATTGTCTACTAGACGTGTAGCCACTACAAAGTATACATAACCTACAGCTTGTATTCGACCTTTGGAGAGGATACAACGTGAAGCCCTACGCACGTGTTTAGGGTTGCCTCGGTGCGCCTCAACAGCAGCAGCAATTGCCATCGCGGGAGACCATATGATCCAGACACACGTAGCTGTCGACTCTCTCAGAGCGCACATTCGCCATGTGTCACGGATCCCCGACCATCACTTAACCTCCTTGCCAGCTGAGAGACCTCGAGCGACCTTTTCAAGAGTGACTAGCGCTCATCAAGAGTTCGTACCGTCACCTTATACACCGACAGCTAAGCCTTCACGTCCCCTGTGGTGCCTGCGACAGCCTCAAGTTAATTTTGCTATTCCCGGAATTACAAAGACGACCAATCATCCATCGCCGGCTCTGAAGTGACTGACGCTCCTGTTACTGCACCAGACATATCATGACTGCGTACATATACATATATATATATATATATATATATATATATATATATATATATATATATATATATATATATATATATATATATATCGACGGTTCGACCCCACCTACCAGCTCAACTCCCGCATTCGTCGTTCCAACTAAGCAGGTTACAAACATGTCTATAAGCGCACTTGTTCCGTGCTTTCCTATAGTGTTATCTTTTTTTGCGCGCTGATCAAATCTACCATCACGGAAGAATACGACGTATTCGCCATACTCCACTCGTACGTTGCCACACAGCATTCAAGACTCAAATAAGGCAATATTAGGAACCAACCAACGCATTTTCTTCGGCATCGTCGGTATCATCGAGCTTCGCGCGATCCAGGCAGGCCGGGCGTTCGCTTCCGACAAATGATGACGCTCGCTGCCCACCACAGCAGAACGGCCCGTCCGTCGCAAGCGGCAGACGGCGCCGCCGGGGAAAGGGGAGACTACACGGGCTACACGCGCTTCCCAAAACGGGAAAAGCCCGGCACCATCCCTTCCCTACATCCCCCTTCGCCATCCTCCAGCGCCGCTTCGGTCGGCGAAAAATCAATGGCGCCGTCTCCGGCCCGGGCCGCTTACGCCGACCAGCCAGCGGCCCAAAACTTGACTCACTGTGTGCGCTGTCTCCTTCGGGGCGCCCCCTCTTCTTTCTACTGAAACACGCTGCCCTCTCTTTCCTCCGCTCTGCCCCGCATTCTCCTCTCTGTTCCTTTCTTTTTCTGCGTCTCTCTCTTTTGCAACAGCCGAAGCTACCGCGCCATCCCCTCATTTTACTTATATATGCTTTCGTGTTATTCTGGTGAACTGGCTCGTGTACCGCAGCACAAGCCGTGGTCGCCTTCCCCTTCCCCAGCCTCTCTCCACGTCGGCCGTTCGCTCAACTGTTTCGCTCCACTTTCCGTGACGAGCAAGCGCCACGCCGAGGGTTGTTGGAGGCTCTCTCGGGAGACGCGAATGTTGTTCCTCCGCGCGGGGACAGAGAGTGCTCCAGTGATGGAGAGAGTATGGAGAGGTCGCTGAGGCGGGGAAAACAACGGCTTCTTCTCGCGCTGTTGCTGTGTCCCCATTCGGCTCGGTTCCCCAGTGATCATTACGTGCGGTTTACGGGCGGCGCCACAAACTCGCGCTTGCTTTACCAGTGTCGTTTTAGCGAGTGGTTAGAAGTCGCGAAGTACATCAGAGAGAGAAACACAGTTACTTGATGTCGGCCTTCTGTCCGACCACGTCGCGTAGGTGAAAGAAAAATGCTCCGCAGAACCAGAACAAGTATGGCACCGATAAAGCGCAACATAGTTTTTTATGGCTACGCGTTTTCGACACGTACAGCATGTACTTTCTTCTGTGGTCTCAAGAGATAGCTTTAGTTGCGCGCATAGTAGCTCCAGTGATAGCTCTACCTACGTAGATGTACTGCGCGATCCAAATGAGCACGTGGAATATACGTAGATATATCCTCCTGCGTCTCCCTGCGCAAGCAAAATTTGTGCGCTTGCGTTGCGCGCCCTAAACGTACGAGGTGGTATCTATGTGCCTCTCCTGCGAGAAGTTGTCGCTCAGTATTGGTTATCAAGATGGTGTCCTTTCGCGCCACAAGAACACTGGTGTATGGAACGACTGTCACAAGGAACGCTGCCAGGATATCTTGAAGTTCGAAATCTTCTCGCTACAGCATCATAAACATTTCTCACATTTAACGAAAGCGCGGCTCTGACTTGTCAGGGAAAAACTTGGCTGCGGTAGCGCTCGAGTACGGTGAGAGGGAGTGCGCGTGGACGTATGCGGAAATAACACCGTGAGGCCTTCACCCTCAAAGTTCTGTGCACGCGAAACAAGTGTTCCGGTTATTTAGCGAGCAACACGCGTGCAAATTGTCACCTTTGCGCACGCAGAGCACGCAAAAAAACCAGCGGGAATGATCTCGCTGGTTCTGCCTCTTCCTATGGCGAAGCTGAATCGCTGCTGCGGAAAGGAGGGCATAAAAGAATAAAGAAAACATAACATAAAGCGAAATGTCATTCAATATTTCATCAAAAAGCGAGTGAAGTTGCGGTCCCTAACCTTTATAAGGATGCTCATGACTTCCCTGTCCTTCATGATAGCTGATATATTGCCTAATCATTTTGCTCGAGAATAGGGGCTCCTGACTTTGTATATGTCTTCTTGTTCCACTTATATCTCGTTAAAACTTATCAAAAACTTTTGTTGGTCGAACCTTCTCAATGTTCCCGTCAGCCACGTCGACTCTTTCTCAACGAGGGTCATAACAGCGCTTCGTAGACATGCTCCGTATTAATTATTTTCCACTGCTCCCTGAAGACATAAAAGCAAAGGGCTTTGAACAGAGAGACTTTCACTAGGCTTTCATTAGTGCCCGGCTTTGAGTGACTATTTTCTTTTATAAAAGAATCTTTTTTTTTCTGAATCATCACCTTCAGGGCGAGAATCCAACAACACAAAAGCTACGACGTGCTCAAGCAAATATTTCACCCCTACTCAGCATCCATTCGACCTCGGATGCAAGAAGCTTATCGTGATCCCTTGAAAAGTGAACATAAAAGAAGCGCAGAACTGCCGAATAAAGTTCGAAAGTCTCTACAACGTGATTCCAATTATATTTATCGGCTTCACTAGCGATAGTGAGGGCGCTGGCAGGAAAAAAATAAACTGCACCAATTCCACTGGGGAGAAGCGGAAGTCGGCAAAAAAGCTGCACCCGTTCCCCATTCACCCTTTTGTCCCCATTCCCCTGTCTCCTCCCCACAGCGTCGCTTCCGGTTCCGGCCTCTCGACGAGCTCCTTTGTCGTAGTTGGTTCCCTCTTTTCCTCCCACCGCTACTTTATCAAACAATCGCACAAAGCCGAGGCTGGCGCTGACGCCAGTAAGTATTCTTTCAATCAAGGCGCACACTGACGCAGCGGGATCACCCAATGTTTAACACGTAGTCCACATAGTGAACTACCCCTCCAATTCACGGCATAACTCCTCCTTTTTTATCTTCATTAGTCGACTGATTCGCTTGGTTGAGTTAACTCATTCGCACAGCTCTCTTTCCGTGTAGCTGCGTTCTTACTCGTTCGTTACAATGCTCTTGACGAGCTATTTAAAACGAAGTTAAAACGGGAAGTCGTTCCCGCTAAAAGGACTCGCTAGCGCCTTCGCTGTTCTCGGGAGTGCATCCGCCACCGACAGTGCAACCCGCCACCGACAGGCCGACTACATCGAACGTCTCAAACCAACACGACGGAGTCTACGTGAGAAGTCGTAGCGGAGGATTCCAGACTTATTTTGATCAACCGGTTTTCGCTAACGTACATAGTACTCGAGCATTTTCTTCGCATTCCGCTCCCACCGGAATGCGTCCGCGTGCAACGCACAGCTGTTAGACCCGCTACCATCGTGCCCAGCAGTAGAGCGTAGCAACTACTGAGCCACCACGGCGTTGGTGCTAAGCGCTCGAAATTGAGAAGTGAGGGAGAGAGAGTAGGTTCTTAAGAAAGCCGAGTGCTCTGTCTGGCGCCTCTAACTCTGGCCTGTGACTCGTCATAGGCGAAGGAAAGGGAGAAGTAGAGAAGGACGATAATGGAAATTGAATGGAAGACGACGACGCAAATAATATGCAATAAAACCTCGTTATAACGAAGTTTAAGGAGGAGCCAGAATTAGTTTCGCGGTCATAAAGGGCTATTTCGAGGCAGTGCGGAAATGTCGCAGTGTGGTCTTTCTTTCTCTGTCTTGCTGTACTCACGGCTTGTTGTGCTCGTTGTCCGTTTTGTTTGTAGCTATGACGTTTCGACGCTTTGACATTTCACTGATGGCTGTGTGCTGCTTTGTCCGTGCTGTATTGTCGTGGTCCCTGCTTCTTCATAACGCACACCATCATCGATTGTCTCGGCAAGACCATTCGCAACAAAAGAGAAGCGGTTTTCGGAAATGCGGAGCCGCCCTTCTTCTGCTTGCGTATATCATCTAACATAATAGATAATGTGTCTCTGGCTAAGCGCGCAATATATCGTCAAATTTATCCTCGGCGTTCAAAAGTATTCAAGCTGAAGCAAAAATTTAAAAGAGAATTTCGCCTTCCGGGATCTCCTTTTAACGAAGTTTGTCGTAAAAGACGGTTCCGGTGCCGTATTTATTCTTACACGTCTATTGGGAGGCTTAACGACTCAAGGCAACGCACATATTGTAAGGACGGGAAGGTGTGTCAAGTGGGGACGGAGGGGGCTCCCGATTAATTTCGAGCAGCTCAGGTTATTCGACATAGAGTAAGTTGAAGCCCAAGAGCGTTTTATTCCGATATCAACGAACGCTCGAGGCGCGTCGTTCATGCCGTCGGCGCCGCCACCCCACGCAGTTGTCGTGCGTTCCCGCTAACGACGGCGCACCCACCCACACGCGCGGAGGTTTAGAGGCGTAGAATTTCTCGCAAAAAGATATTGACGCAGGAAACTCAACGGTTAAAGGGCCTCCAGAAGTGCGTAGTGCGTTTGGATGCGAAAAAGCCAACGAAAGCGGAATGGACGCACCGGCGACGCCACCCCCGATGGCCTCGGCGCGGGAGCCAGGGCAACATGCCATAGCGCGCGCGTTGCTAGGCAATAATCAATTAGGCTGCAACGTATCGTAGGCACAGGCTTCTATTAACCGACGCTTGCGGGGCACCATCTAAGAGTACGGCGCAGTTCTCCACTATATGCCTCGCGCACTTATTGCTTGCCGCAATTACGTGGGATTGTTTCTACGGAGGAGCTACGTTACCACGTGGACAGAAGTCGAAAGCCGCTAAGACAAAACGGTGGGACTCTCGGAGGCACAATCACCGAGTAATAGCGACACGTTTACCTTTACGTCATGGATGAGCGACTGAGAGATCAGCGGCCAATGGTCGGGTCACGCTCGCTTCAAGCGTGGCGACAGCGAGCGCGCGTGTCACCCAATCGCTTCTCTTCGAGGGCCACCGCTACTCGGCAGACGGTGACGTCATCGGAGACGACCGTTTAATCACGGGACTGCAGCCCTCGACATTGCTCACCGGTCAGAGTCGGTCGGTGGGCCGCAGGGTCGATCGTTTGTCGTTCGTCGCTCGCACATAACCGTAGCTGCCGGAGCGAAAAAGATAATAAAGATAAAGGTAAAGGAAGCAGCCTGTTGACGGAGCCCAACCATCCATGGCATCGGGCGCAATTTCCGGCGAATAAACCGAGAGCGACCCGCCGCTGGTCGCCATGTTCCCGTCAATCTCGGACCCAATAGCGCCCACCTTCGCCGTTTTCCTTTAACCCCCCCCCCCCCCCCCCAACTTCCTGGCTGCGCGAAACCTGAGAGCTCACCGCAGACCATAACAAGCAGAGCAGTCGGCGAGGGAACGTGATCGCTAGCATAACCGCACACGCCCGCCAAGCTTATATTGCTGCAAACAAGGAGAGGTTCGGCTTTTTCTTCTCTCTCTCTCTTGTCTGAATTTCGTGGGAAGAAGTAGCTCTGACACAAGTCTCGGTTTGACAAAAAAAAAAAAAAAGTTATCCTTTTTATTTTTCATTTCTATTTTCCGTGGGATTCTTAGACAACCTTTCAGAGTTGACCTGTGAGTCATACTCTGTGAGATCAACGACGACTTTTAAAACTGACAAAAGCTTAAGAAAGAAAGCGAAGCGCACAAACTCTTAGATTTAGCGCAACTTTCGTCAAAAAACGCCACTTGTGCAGCTTCTTTACGGAGGAGACCGTGCGCGAATCTAGTCAACTATAACGTGCTGTGCGCGAAAAAAAAAAGAAGGGAACAACGAATGAAAAAAAAAAAAAGAGAAAGCGCTCGAGGCACGAAGCATGAGGCAAACATAGCTTGTTAGATAATTCCCTGTTGAGGCTGAGAACAGCACTCATTCCTTTGTCCAGTTTGTCGAACTTGCCAAAGAATATTATATATATATATATATATATATATATATATATATATATATATATATATATATATATATATATATATATATATATATATATATATATATATATATATATATATATGGAGCGCAAAAGAAGCCATCTCAGCTTCGGCGCGGCTGGTCGATGGATGCAGCATGGAACGCGATAAGGAACTCTCGCTTCCCTCCTTTTGTGTGCCTCCGCACCACCGTTGAACGTGTTAGCGTATAGGCCTGCGCTGTCTTTTTCGTTTCCTATCAGCGTGAAAGCCGTGTGGTTCAGCGCCGGGAACGTTAGGCCGTCGCCGTGGACGAAAGCGGCCCGGCAACGTCCGCAGATTGCCCCCACGTAATAGGGAGACCCCGTGCCCGAACGCCCCCTATAGTCCCCTGATACGCGTCAGCCACGAACGATAACTCTCTGCCCAGAGAGTAACAGACGCTCTCTTTCGCAACGTATCAGGCAGTATAGAAGAAGGAGATGAGGAGAAGAAAGAGATCAAGAAAGGCACTTTCCCGAAACGACCCGTATAAAGAAATCAGAGCAGTGGGGAAGAACATCGTTGTGTTCCTTTATTTACCCTTTCGTTATTAGTCAGTCTGTGCGTCTGCAAACTAGGCCAATTAATGACTGCGAGCTGCAGCATCCCTAAACGTGATTATCTGGAGCTTAGAGGCAAGGAGGAACGTGTCGGAAAGCACTGCGCACGGGACCATCGTTGCGAGATATGCAACCGATGCACTCGCGGAGCACGGCACGCTACGGGAGGTGTTGGCCTTCGCGAATGACGTACACATGTTTGCGCATGCGTTTAAAGCACTCAAGTGACGCGTTACGGGAAGCAAGAAAATGTGACGTAAAGAGTAGTCACGGAGTTTGACGCACTATACCTGTGCGAAGGGGGCAGACAGACGAAGTCACGTAGTCATAGGATCGGCACGACTTTCTCTATCGATGTATATTGCTGTTTTACATTGCAATGAACAGAATGTGGGAGGCCGCTCTCTCAATTCTTGAAGTTTGAGAGCTCTGCCGGCTCCGATTCGTCCTAAATCGGCGACTCGAATTACGAGCTCGAAGCACCATACACCGGCGCCCAGCGGAGCATATAGACGTTGCATTACCATCCACGAGCAGTCTCGCTTGGACCTGAGACAAATGCATGACACCACCTTCTCTTCTATTCATTTTACTAAAAAGCAACTTTCCCACAATCAACAGGCGGCCATCGCAATAACGTTGCAGATATGTCGTCTATATATGTAACGCTTTGGATATTTGAAGCGTACGATACATATCCCGTACAGGGCAGAGATGTCACATAAAAGAGCATTGAATCCTGTGGCCACAAACGCGATCTGATTACTGAGGGTCGCCGTAGGGTGAACTTCTGAACAATTTTTGACCCCCTGGGGCTCCTTATCACGCCACTAATCTGTACACAAGCCTTCTTTTCTTTTTCATTTCGCCCTATCGATATGTGGTCTCCACGGTCGGGTTCGAACACGCGACCTCGAGCTCTGCAGCTCAATGCTAGAGCCACTAAGCTTCCATGGCGGGTAGATGATGGTGGTGGTGGTGGTGGCGATTTTGCAGCTAGGCGGGGACAGCCTGGCACACGTAGTCGACAATTGTTCCGCCCGAGCCTCCTATGAGTTGAGATTGGTGAATGCAATCTTGTACGCGTTCCAAAATCGAACGGAGGCGGTCCGTTCTTTACGTCACGAAATCGGCGGTCTGTTCCGTTGCGTTCGTCCGATAGCAGACGACACGGAATGATTGACAGCAGATATCACGCCACAATTGACGTCATGGCGTTCGCCACGGTTCAAATTAACCAATCGTGTGCGGCTCGGTGGAACGGACCACCTCCGTTCTATTTTGGAACGCGTACAAGATCGCATCTAGGTGTCGATGGGCCCCGTGCCTCGCAGGAAGGCAATCAGCTGTCGTTGCACTCTCTTCCTGATTGCCTCGGGCCCTCCGGGGAAAACGGCGTCTTTCTTTACGTGTCGAACTGTGGGCTTTGCCAAATGAAGTGCTCGGTGTCCCCGATATCACCACAGAAGGCACAGAGCGGGGAGCGCAACGTCCGGTCTGGAATATCCAACCCGGAGTGTAGGCGGAGTCGGTTCTGATGCAGTACGTCAGCGCTGATTTCTCGCGAGTAAGTCCGTGGATAACACAGGCTTGATGTGGAGTCTTGTGTTCGCCCTAAAGTCCTTAGAGTTGCAAAAAATGTTTGGCACTGATTAAAGATTTAATGAGCAATTGATTTAGCATAAAATTCGAATGGATCCCGTACCACTCTGGAATTGAAGGAAACGAAAAAGCTGATTCTCTCGCACGCCTAGCGCTGACACGCGTCCCAAAAGTTATGGCGGGCAGATGTCAGATATACATTGCATAGGTGGTGCGCTGCGACTTTCTCGGGCATGCGTGACTGCCTGTTACCTAGTCCAAAGACTGCTTGATTAGAAAATTGTTCATGCGTCTGTTTCCACCTCGTTTCTATTGACCCGCCATGACATATATCGTACTCAGCAATTATGGCAGATTTTGAACCATGGCCCAACTATGACCAAATTTTGAGATCATGCTCATCGACCTGTGTAATAAGTGACACTAACAAACATTTTTTCACGCACTTTGATGATACGTTTATATGCATGGTTAGGAAATTGATGGCACCCAGCCTATGGGTAATGTTCTCTCGACGTTAGTAAATAACATCTACACACTGTCCAGATGCAGAGTTGTTGCATTATACATTAGAGGCCATGTGATAAAATCTATAGGCCGTCTTTTTCCCCAAGTCAAAGCAACATGCTCTAAAGACTTCCGTGGGTTTCTCTGATAAACGTACCCACCTGTGGTGTCAAATAGATGTCGCTCTTGGACATAGAATTTAGGATCTGATTCGTACATCCCAGAGGCATTTGACGTTTACTGCGTATACGCGCCATGATTATCCACAGTGTGTGACGTCATGAACTGCGGTGCAGCGGGCTCGTCGTGTCCAATGCGTAAAGCATCCGGCTTCATCGGAAGGCGCTGACAGAGCGCGTAAACAGTTATCACAATTCACTTTTGTTTCCGAGTAGTCCCAGCTGCTGCGAAGTGCTGCCGTACGCTTGCCTTGGGCGACCGCACTCACTCCCAGGCGAGCACGACATCGACACGACACTGACGTCGACACGACACAAGCGTCGACATGACGCTGACATCGGCAGACGGACATCCTCGCTGACACACCCGTCTGCCCGAGTACGGGGACACGATCCATCGGTCTGGCTGCCTGTTACCCAAACATCGCCGACAGAGAAAAAACAAAACAAAAACAATCTACCCAACGTCAGCACACCAATAACTGGCAGATCAGTCGCTGAGCGAAAGTGTCGCGAGAGAACCGTGAACCTTGTTTGGATGGCAGCCCATGCATATCTACTTTACTTTTGCTGAGAACGAGGAAAAAGTAGATGCTGACGTTCAAAGCTAACGCCTATATAGCGCGTCCACTGAATTTGTGTCCTGTCATGATGGCAGGTAAAAAGCTATTTTTTAAAATTTCCTTTTTATGCTATTGGGAGCAGACAAGTAACTTCATTTCAAGTAGTGTCAGAAGCGGCTTGTCACTGCAGATCGCAATTACCGGCGCGCTCTTCTGAGGGATATGATTGTATAAATTTGGATAGAATTGCGCGTATTGCTAAATTGGCATGTCATTTATTTTCAGGAAACATATATATTTGCGTTTCACATTTAGTGGAACAGCGAGCTGTGGTCCCTTCACTGAAGCTGTAGGTAAATAACCACGCAGCAGCCACTGCAACAGACGTCGCGACAAGGTAGCGGTCTACGTCGACCAACTGCAACGATATTTTGCACCTGTTTTTCAATTCGTATAAATTGGTTATGAATGAATATATAGTAAGGGCATCTATTAGCGAATGAATCTCGGCAAAGTTTCAGGGCTGGTGGTTGTCTGACTTTCTTATTAGCAGCCTTCAAATGAAGCCTACGCAGACGACGCATGCACCTGCTGGTTGGCAGACATAGCGTAAATCACAGGATATGTGGCCTCCGAGATGTTTAGCGCGCCGCGGGCGTCTCTCAGTCGCGGAGGCCATGCCCAGGCACCACGCTGGCTCTCATCGTTTCGCGTTCCGCGTGATTTCCGGTGTGCGGTAACGGCGCTGTTCTCTTTTTCAGTTTCGGTATCGAAAACGTCTACCTTCTGCGAATTTTTCGGGACGCATGCACTCGTATTTCACACATAAAGATTAGGGCAGAGGCTGTTTATGTCAAAACCATCTGAAACTAGGCTTTATTACGCGGTCCATAACTTCGTTACAGTTGGCCTTTGAGGACGTCAGCAGGCGTGAACGTTAGGTGGTTGCCATATAACAAGACGTTGAGATGTTAACGAAAAAAAAATATATCTGAAGAATACCAAAGCCGCCGACTTACTCGTACTTCACAGTGGCCATTCGACGCACGAATGACGCGGTGACATGCAGAACTGTAGTGTGAAAATGTGGGGGTCACGGCAGCAGCTGCTGCTTTTTAGCATTTTCTTCGAAACGTGACGTAGGCAAAAGTGGACGGCTATGCACATGCGAACAAAAGCCCCCGGGTTGTCAAGAAAAAAAAGAAAGAAAAGAAGGCGAATTCCTTCGCGGCCTCAGAAGTAATGTCGGCTTCAAACGTTTCAAAGCCAAAGCTAGTGTGACGTGACCGGCCTTCTCCTATTGTTCGGAGGCCACTGTTATGTTTTCGTTGATCCAAAGCCGCAGGGAGAGAGAGAGAGAGACCGTGCTTTTTCAATATCCTGTACTTCGAAGCGCGAGGTCGCCTACAGAGCCTGACGAAAGACCTTGTTGTTTAATAATTTTTGACGCAGACGTTACACAATGAAGTTGCATAGTCGAAAAGTGCGCTCGTTTGTTTCAGTAGGCTCCATTCTAACTGTAAAATAATTTGCACATTTAAAAGCGAATAAGGGCGTAAATTAATTTACTGTTCACCTAGACTGCTCCTCTTACCTTAAACATTGAACCTTAAAGGAGTGCTGACAAGATATCTAAGACTTCCTTTTTTGCAGTGAATGAAGGTCCAAGCCCTGTGAGCGGAGCGAAATGCTAGCAAGGGCCAGAACACCCGAAATATTTCGTATAGTACTTCTTTCTGCGAGCTATAGTTTCGCGGTATCGGTACGAATGATATGTACTTGTCGTGGCGTCATGCTATGCTGGTTCGCTCCGTTCCTGCTATCGTTGTAACTGCCAAACGCGGGTGCAGTCAAGGAAAAAATGCGCAGCACTCTTGTTTATTTTTTTTCTATGCGCAACGTCTTCATATATATATATAGCCTTATCTCTACACCAAGTACAAGTCAGTAAATCTTGCTCCTTGTAAGGACGGCACGACAATGTCGATGACGCCAAGTCTGACATTTGGGGAGAAGTTTAAATGCGTTACAAATGTTTCCCAACCTTCGTGCTCGCAAGTGTCATCTTTTTTTACGCGGCAGAAATGGCGGTAGCCTCGACAACTTGGGAAAATGTGTGTCAGTACTCGTTTGACTTTCTCAGCCAACACACACCCCGTGTACCTTGCTAGCGTCTGCACGTGTACGTATTCTAACTGGAGCTGCAGAGTGATCGTGTACGCACCATACTGCTACTGCTGTTAGCTATAAATTAAATTTTGTTTGAATTTTAAAGATTTTTTTCTTCTTTCTTTTTTTATTCCCTTTACCTCTTTCCCGAACTTGAGGTGGCCAGCCGGTATACTTACACAGGCTAACCTCCCTGTACTTCCTCCCCTTTTGTCTCTATCTCTCTCTGTTGTTTCCATTGACGTGAAGCTAACCGTTATCGCAAAACTTCGTTACGATGAAGTAACAAAAGCAACGAGTCAAGGTTTTAGCAGAATAGTCGGCTAACCCCGTTTTCTGTTTCAATGGTTGTCGAGAGGAATTTCGGTCGTATTCTAAAGCGCGTTGCGACAATCTTGATATCGTCACAACTATGCTGCATTGTGGCTTCTGAACGCTACTCTTGCGTACTACAGACCCAATATTGGCGCCTTTAATTTCCATATTAGTATTTATTTTGTAGAACAGTGCCTTCAGGCGGTGCGACGCCCATCACAAGCCAATCTGGCTCGTTTCGTGGGCTTTTCACGCACAAGCTTCATGAAGGTTGCGATGTGGGCTTGTTGGTAATGCATCTTCAAGGGGAGTGCGGTAGCGCGATTAAAAGACGGGACAAAAGAAGACACATAGAGACACACACAGCGCTTTTGTGTCCCTATGTGTCTTCTTTTGTCCCGTATTTTAATCGCGCTACCGTACTCCCCTTGAACAAGCTTCATGTCCTGAGCCCCTGTCGACCCTCGGCAACTTCATTACATCTATGGAAATTCTCATTCATTTCTCTTGTCAACGATATAAAACACAGTCGTCGTATTCGGTGTTCTTTTTTTCTTTTGTCTTCACAGTTACGACATTGTATAGAGTACGAAACCCTCGATAAATCACGTTCTTCTTCTTTTAGGTAATTTTTTTCTGTTTTTCGATTTCCAGCGTCAATTTATTTTCGTGCACAACACGTAGAATAAGTGCTACGAGTCTACATATCCAGACTACGTCGCTTTATGATGCTCCTCGGTCTGTAAACTTAAAAACGAACATTCTTTAAAGTGAAGTTGGCGAGAAAAATATCACAGAAGAACAGAAAAGCTCGAGAGTCTCTAAAGACTACCCCTATTTCTCTCTCTCCCTCTATATCAGCGGGCACTCCCCTACCGTTAGCCCGTTTTGTCTGCCTCTGTAATGCGACCAGTGCTCTAGGCGCTGCGCCGCTTTCCTTTTTTCAACTGGCAGTACAACTAAACTGCTGGCCAGCCCGGCAGTGGTCAACCACATTGCCAGCAACTCCGTGGTGCCACGTGTGCCACCGAGGTACATACAGGTGGTTGTTTGTGCCCGGAGCGAGAACAACGTTGGAGGCATTTCAGAACTACGAGGACTGTGCTCGAGTAAACGCAGTGCAGACAGTGTGGTGGCTGCACTGACAACACACGCACAATACGCCCCCCGTTATGTTACAACCGTGAGCCTTCGAAGATATCTGCGAGCAGACAGGACACACTCAGGAGCCCACTCACTCTTGCGCGCTCTCCATAACTACTCTACCGGAAACCGCGTTTGAACACGCCTGGAGGCGCCTTAGGCTACCGACAGCAGCGGGATTGAGAGCACCATAAAGACGTTCTGCCGTCTACGTATGTGCTGAACTGTTCGCCCTGCCTGTTTTTAAAAAAACTTGCAGTATTTTTCAGTACGGAGTTGCAAAGGAATGATTCTGCGGGGCCGGCGACGAGTGCAGAACATCGCCCCTGACAAAGGTCCGACCCTTGGTCTTTGGCGGCAGCATGACCGATCGGCCGCATTGTCCGTCGGCAGGAGCGGTCATCTCGAAAGAGGAGTTGACCTTTCCGCCGGAAGCCGTTGAGAGCGGTCAGTGTACACACAGGTCACGCAAGGAAATGGAACAAAGCATAAGCTTGAGATATAACAAGTGCCGCGGGAAGAAATGTCAGGGCTTCATTAGTCACTTGCATTAGAGCCCATACACGGATAAGGAAGACACTTGCGTCTGATATTATTGTTGCGACCTATGCAGCACACCATCATGGCATTTCTTCGTCGGAGTAGAAATCAATCTTAATCACATCGTCGTCATACTATCTTTGTCGCCATCGTCGTCATTTTGCTGCTGTTGTCACAACGCGCACGCACGCACGCACACACACACACACACACACACACACACACACACACACACACACACACACACACACACACACACACACACACACACACACGCACGCACGCACGCACGCACGCACGCACGCACGCACGCACGCACTCACACACACACACACACACACACACACACACACACACACACACACACACACACACACACACACACACACACACACACACACACGCGCGCACACACACACTCACAAGCGCGCGCGCACGCACGCACGCACACACGCACACACACGCACACGCACACGCACGCACACACACGCACGCGCGCACGCAATTGATCGTTTATCTGGTAACGCTTTGCTGGACCCCAAACGATGCTGGATGCCCAAGAAACTGCAAAATGCTTCGCATAACACCGATTCCCATAGTGTGTGGGATCGGCACAATTTATTGTTTATGTTTCAATTGCCCCAAGTTTTCAAGGTTCTGCCATAGTCGCTAATGCAACTCACGACAAGCTGTCGTAGAGCACAAAGAAAGGGCAAAATGCACTCCTGGCCGAGAACGAAGCTGTGTAAATGTAAGTTGCTAACCCCGGCAAAGTCGTGTCATCAGCCGCGCAGTTTTACATTTGCATAATGCAGATTTGTCTTCCGCGAACTACGGCACCATTTGCTTCAGTTTTCACGCTCTCATTTTTTTTTTCGTTTACTTCATTTCTGCGTGTCCTCCGTCTCTCTCAGCGAATGATATATGTATCCCTTTAACACAGCTGACCACTGCCGTGGACGTTTTCGCGAGCCGCTGACTGAAGGGCTCATTGTTGGGACGTCGAAGTGACAAAGCTGGCAGCGACGTCTAGCCTCAGCGACCACCGCGGCTCGCCTCCACATCTGACCTGACATCTCTCGTCGAAAGGACCGATCACCTGCCCTTCTCGATCGTCGCTTCGGCGAGTCCTTCGCTCCAACCGCGACATTTCGATGCCGACGTCACTCAGTCGGAAAGGCGCAAATGTGACGGGCCTCTCTCTACAGCAGCGGGAGCACGCTTATTCCACCCTGCCTTCCTCTAGCATTTTCGTGCGTAGGTGGCAACCGCGTCAATACTTAAAGGGACACTAAAGAGAAAAGTGATTTCTTCTGCATCAGTAAATTACCTTTCTATGACACCAAAAACATCACTCTTACCACGCTAAGACGCTTGGTAAACCAGAGAAAGCGCAAGAACCAAAGACGGGTGGCGACGCCTCCTTGAAGTTCCCGCACCTGGTGGCTGTGACGTCATGGACTTTGATGGCATCTTCTGGCGCCTACTTAATTATATAGCGGTGGTGTTCTAAAGGAACCAAATATGGAACATGGCAAGTATTGGGAATCTTTACTCAGTCAACGCAGCCCAAATGCGAAAACATACTTGGAATCCCTGACGTCAAACTGACGTACCTGCGTCGGGATTTCGGCGCGAAATTCAAATACTGATACTTCGACCTTCATTTTCTTGTCTTATAATAAGACTAATATTTTGAAATGACTGCCTGCAGGGTTCTCAAACAATGGTTTATTAGTCTCAACTGAATTATTGTTTTGCTTTTGTGTCACTTCAAACGACGACAAGGGAAGACTGAATCTATGGGAACGAATGAATGGAGCAGTCAAACGGGCAAACCGGACCAGCTGTCCCCACACTGGCGCAAAACTCAAAGGAAACAGATGAGGCTATAGAAGAAAAAGCAAGATATAAAACTGCAATTCCGGGAAATCGACTGAACTATGAAGAAGCCAATAAACAAGAACTATTAATTATTATTTGTTTTGAACACGTATACATAATTAATACGAGAGGGAACACGAGGAGCAGGCTGGAAAAACTACAAGACAGTTACATGCACGAGCACAGGCGCATGTCACACCGACAGGTGGTTAGCCAGAGAGAGAGGTGACAAAGGAAATTGAGGGTCATTCCATTGCTCGCCAAAGATTCACTCAACCGCTTTACAGGCAGCAATGAAATGTGAGGCGGTTTGCCTTTCGATTCTGCAGACAGCTTGAGAAACACGTGAAGATACAAAGGCTTTCTTTCGTACTATACGCCCGTTGCAGTGGATCATATAGAAGACCAAATACTTAACCGAGTGATAGCAAATGGTGCGAAACTAATTTAAGATGTTCTAACTACACATACAAGTCCTTCTACTTGCAGTTCAACGGCCTCTTTTTTTTTCCGAACAAGAACAATCAGGCAATAAAAGTTTATTTGGGTATTGGAAAATCCTATCGATTGATTGGCTAGCCGTACTTATGATAAAGACGTGCATGGTTCATTTAGCTAGGTACAAACTTATGATGACTGTTACCATATTGTCACGTTGTAATGACAGTGAAGACGCTGACAGTATCAAAAATTTCCCGCTCTGAGGCGACATTATTGTGCCGCCTCTGGTTCTCGGTGGCATTTACGAAGGCCCACTTGTTCCACATTGGAAGGGGGGATACGTCCATGTGAGACTATTGTGGAAACACAGAAAAGATCGAACGCGTCCTATGTATCTGTACCCAATACGACGTCGAGCGTGAAGCCCTCCGGAGAGCATTGAGCCAGTTGGACTCTAGACCATTTTCGGTAATGAAGATCTTTGGACCATGGCCGTACGCGTCGATGGCACATAAAGCCATGAAAGCGCTGTTGAAAAACCTCAAGTCGACAGGTCTTGGCAACCGTGTGTAGACTCGATGCGAACTTTCAAATGTGCGCGAAACTGTGCTCTCCCTATCTCATCTCTCTCTCTATCTCTCTCTTCATACCCATACCCCTTTCCCAAGTGCCGGGAGTGCGTCTGGTTAACGTCCCTGCCTTTCATGTCTTCTATTTCTCTCTCTCTCTCTCTCTCTCTCAGACAGTATCAAAAATGTAATGCTTTATTAAGCAAACTTGTGCCCAGGAAAACAAGTGACACTCAAAGCACAACGATAGCCGGGATCGCGCTCCTCGATCGTCGAAATCTGATCTGCGGGTCAGACGCGTCGGCTGTATGCGCCTGACTCCACGTGTACATTTCAGGCGTGATCGCTGGTGGTCGCGCACATTCAAGAATGTACACAACTATTCGCGTCGGGCATGCACTCTGATTACACAAGGTTCGTCGACAACATAGAGAACAGTTAAAAATCCGCGACTACATTCGAGAAAGATCGGATACTTGCAGACGCGTCTGCGCCGAGCGATGACTTTAACAGCTGTTGGCGGGTGAAAAGCCGTCTCCCGAAAAAAGAATGAACAATGTACGCGTGCCAATATCTTTCATTTCGTCCCTATTTCTATATTTGTTTTGTACAGAAAAACCTCGCAGAATTTGCTCAGTTGCGGCAGCTCGAAGACTTTGACTCACGAGTGGCGCGCAAGAAAGGATTGTTAGCTCTAACAGTTCTTGTATTTCTTTTATCTTATGTCTAACGTATCGGAAAGCAGCGCTGTCGGCAGGCATTCGCAGAGCGCGGCTATTTCTTTATTTTTCCTTTATATGTTGGGTTAATAATACACGATTGTCATGATGCTTTGTGTATAGACAGTCACCTCACTAGGCATTTGAGCAAACGCATTCTTCAGTCGCGCTGACATTCATACCGCGCCAATGTGTCTGAGTTCAAGTGCGGTATAGTTCGAATATTTCTGGAGTTCGACAATCCCATCATTCTGTGTAGAATAATGCGAGACGAAAAAAAAAAGAAATAGAAAGAACAATCCTCCTGAAAATGACTAAGAGCCGCAAGATCGATCAACATAACAAAAGCTGTCTGCCTGCAGCATAGTGTGTTGCCTGTCACCGATATAAACATGGAATTTCATTTCTTTGCTCGTATGTCTTTTTTTTTTCAGGAAACAAGTACAGCGTTTGTCGAAAGAAACGAAATCACTTGGAACAGGAGTGTTTCCAGATGTATATATGTAGACATATATGAATAGGTGTTTACCAAGATCTCGTCCGGTTTGGCAAGCCGTTTGCCAGAACCGTTTAATGATCTTACCCAGCTCTCTTTGATGTTCACGAGGCTGCCAAGGAGTGCAATTCGTTTGCTGATGTAGGAACATGCAGTCGCGTGCTACAGTCGTTGATAATATTATTAGAAGTATTTAAAGTAGGGCATTATTTCCCATGCCATCAAGGTCGTCCTCCCGGGAAAATGTTGCCCGTGCAAAAGTCTTTCTTTCTCGTTCATTGCACTGTCAGCACAAAGTTAACGGCGGTCCGTTGTTACTCCTCTTATTCTTAATATTCTGTTCAGACAGAAACCCATCGTAGGAAGTGCGGGAGAGCTGAAGCTAAATTAACCACGCTGTTTTGAAAGATCAGTTCAGGACAGGAACCATTCAGGCTGTTACATATTTAGTCTCGCAACTGTTTTCCGCACGAAACGACACGCCAAAACATGTTTCACGAGCAGATGTTTTCAACTGGTCAAACAGCGCATAATTTATTTCAGGTAACGAGATTTTTCGAAACTTTTCTTCGGCGACCGCTTTACGAAATTTATCCGCTCTCAGTTCCCACACGAGCGTTCTACCGTGCAGGGCGAGAAGAAATCCCCGCCAAAACTACGCTTTACTTCGCGCGCGATGACGGCCGTAATCGCACCCACAACAAACGGTCCGCTCCAGCGCACCTGTATACACGCATTGTTTCAGCGCAGACTCACCCGAGCTTCTCGTTGATGGTCGACGGCGCCAGGTGGCACGAATGGACGGAAATCACGTGGCCTCCCGCGTCACCGCACGATGCGCTCCTCTGCAACCTCAACACACCCATCGCCTCGAGTCAGCCGACGACCTGGCACGCATTCGCGGCACCGCAAATGAAAAAGTAGGACGACGATCACTACTGTCACCGCACCGAACGCAGGAGTATCGCCGCAGTGTGGGGGTTCCGTCGACGGCGCCCTCGGCGACTCTCTCCCAGAGGGGCCCTCGGAGACGCGGTTTGCGTGACGGAGTAGCCGCAGCTACGGGCGCGAAGCCAGCCGGCAAGCCGCGCATACGACGAGCGAGCGTCTGCGAGTGTCCCCGGTGATCCGTCGCCGTCTCTGCTCCGACTCGCTGCTCCGACTGCGGAACGTGTGAAGCAGCTTCGCGACGCGCCTCGCGACCGACCCCTGGCCTGGGGCACAGACTCTCTTCGACATTCACGAGGCGCTATCCGTATCGTCAGTCCCGTCAACTGACAATTTTTTTCAACCTTTCTGTTTCTCTTTATTGCTCCGCGAGCAACGTCAGCGAGATCCCCACTTGCAGCGTCTAGCACGCGGCGTTCCCCCTCGCGACTGCTTTTCCCTCGCTCGCCGGACCACCCTCTCCGTGCGTGCAGCTGTGCGTCACACCGTTTCCGTGCGTAAAAGGCGAGACTCGCTGCATTGTTTTCGCCGCCTTGTCCAGCCTCGCCCCCCCCCCCCCCCTTGCGCTTTCTTTCCTCACCATTTTGCATTGTGACCTGCATAAAATGTAGGCGCGGTTGAGTATGTCTACGCGAATGTGAGTGCTGAAACATGCCCTCGGAACAGCTTTGGCGTTCTTCAGATACAGGGAGTAAGCAGTACGCACGCGTTGGCAGGAATGGTTCGCGTCTGACCCTAATGGCGAATTCGGCAAGTCGCACCGGTGCGCACCGGGCCGCCCTGGTGCGACGATGATTGGATGAAACGACGCACGAGGGTGCCCCGGGGCGCACCAGTGCGATTTGTCGAGGGTGCCATTAGTCAATATACTGCAGCGCTCGAACGGGCCAAGATGTGGGCTTCTCTTTCGTAACCTGGCCGTAGTTAGTCCGTTGCTTTCGAATCAGTCTTGCGACCACGGAAAAAGCGCCAAAGCTTCTTTCAGACGCCGCCCCTTCTGAACTTGTCTACAATAAAGTTTCACTTCCTTAGCATGTAGTAGGTTTGAAAGGTTACAAGTAAATAAGTTGAGACACGAGGTAGATATGGTTAAATGGGGTCCAAATGGGGTCGGAACAGTACGCTTCCCACTACTTCATTTCACTTAGTCAGAAAATATATGGAGACCTAAGTCCCACTTTCCACGTTTTTTAGCTGTTGCGACTGCATATAATTCGGTTCTCCGACGCGGCGACCACATTTCGATGCAGGCGAAATGCGAACACGCAAGGCGTACTTATACTTAGGTGCGCGTTAGGGAACCTCAGGTGGTCGGATTTAACCCACAGCCTTCAGCTGCGGCGTCGCTCATAAACCGTGCAGTTTCTGGACACTAAACCACACAATTTAAAAGAGTAGATGCATACAGTGTAATCTCAATGAAAGAAAAAAAAATGAGCGATGCTCACTTCCTCTTTCACAGGCCCGTTTGTCGCATCAGGAATCGCAAATCAAACCTGCGTTTCACGGAACGACCAAACTCGTATGTGGGACTCGTTCGCGCAAGCGCCGTTTCGTCAGAATTTGAGGTCCTGAAAAAAAAAAAAAACACTTCCTGTCTCCTGTCCTCGCGCTCGACTTCTTCCGAGAAAGAAGCAGGACGCATCTTTACGTGTCTTCGAAAAAAATTGTGCCGAAACCGTCGACGATGATTCTCATTGTAAACGAATAGTCGAACGCTTTCCCTATTCGCTTTATTAAAGGAATGATGCGCTTGAAGGCGTGCATTTCTTGCAGTAAGGACATTTACGCTTACGCTTTGTGTTTCATTGCGTAATTCTGTAGAGAACGGAACCGTTAATCAGTACATCTGTACGAGCAGCTCTTACTTGCAGTCATCAAAGAGGGAGAGGGTCTGCGGCGAGAAGAGAAGGGCCGTCTTTCCCGAGCGTTCCCACGCAGCATCTAAACCTTCCAGTCACCCCAAAAGCTCGCGCATGGTAGCGTGACACCACGCAACGAGAGGCCAGGCTATTCGCTTACACGCAGAGCAATGTTACGAAAGAACGTCTTCAACGGAGCAAAGTTCTATACCCTTCAAATTTTCGCCCATTGCCTATCGTCACGACTTCCACAGAATAGCCCGGGACGTTTGATAAAACTGGACGACATATTTACTTTACCTTCGCAAATGTCATATCTAGAAGTCGTAAGATCGCGAAAACTACGTTGGCAACGAATTAAAAAGAAATCTAATATACTTACTGTTGCCGACGGACGGGTCCGGAGACACGGTTACGCAAAATCGCACGCGCCTTTGCCTCGGCGGCGAAACTTCGACCGCCAGACATCGACCTCTGACCGCCAGCGACGAAAACGGGGGAAAGAGCCAGAGAAAGCTATTTCCTGTATAGAAGTGAAACCTGAACCTTGCCTCAAGCAATTTCTCGTGCAGTTCTCTCGTGCAGATCGCCAAGAAGTCGCAGCGTGATGCGCCTGCTCTGACACGCAGTACACCTCCGGATGAAGTGCCACTCGCAGATGGACACGCGTCACATCCGCACGTCGGCCCTTAGTGGACGTCCTCCACGCACCTTTAAACAACCACCTCACTACGTCTGCTCAAACTGCAATGCATGCTCTGCATACACTGAATGCATGTGCATGCAGAACATCCCTTGAATAGAGGAAAGCTCTACAAGCTACCAGTGTTTTCTGCGCAGAAAGTTATACAATAGCGGCCTCACCGATCATCAGCACAGAAGATGGTCGGCGTTCTTCGCACAACTGCTTGTGCAAACGACTTGAGAGTGTTTGTTTTTTTTTATTTCGCGGATGTGTTGCGCTCACCCTGATGCAGCTGTATTGTCTCTCTCACTTTATATTTTATCCTCCATTTCCCCCTCTTCTAGCGCAGGGTAGCAAATCGGCTACCACTATCTAGTTCACCTGTCTTCCTCTCCGTTATTTCTCAACCCTTCCTCCTTCTTCTCGTGCATACCCTATGGACTCGCGTAAGGGGCACACCCCCAACTTGGAGGCCAAAAATTTGGGGGGAAAAATTTCCAGCGGAGAAGCCATCACCTTCAGAGCCCCGACCCAGCGGTGCCCCAATGTGTTCTGGATGCAGATCCAGCACATATGTTGGAGTCTATGTGAAACGAAGCGAAGTTTTAAATAACGTTGGTTTGACGTCTACTGCCCGTTCCGCTCAGAGCAGTGAGTGCATTGACACAGCAGCTCAGCAGCAACGCTGTACTGGCAGACATATTTCTGTGGCGATGAAGGGAAAGAGCTACTGGGGCGCAGCTTCGGCACATGTGTCACCACGCCAAGTAGTCCGGCAACGCTTGGCAGCGCTTTTGGTTTCTCGGAACAGACGCTGGCAGGAATCGACGCAACTTCCACGTGCGTTGGCTTCGCGTTTGCGCACACGCAAAACTGGGACAATCCGCAAGATAAGTCGCCTTTAACACTCAGTTGTGTGTTTTGTCTTATTTAGCTGTTGTAAATAAGCTTTAGCTAACGCGGATGAAAATGGGGGACGTATTCTGGGGAAGCGCTCTGTCTTACGCGCGCTTTGCCTCCGTACCTTTCGTGTTACTACCACGGAAAGTACCTGGCGCGCTCACAACGCTCAGGCTGCAGCAGCGGGAGGCAGAGCGCTGCCCTTGCTGGAGTGATTGGCTCAATATTGTTTTCATGCCGATTCATGGTCGCTACCGTATGTGGTCGCAAAGAATTGACCTTCGCTTCACATTCCGGTCATAGAGTTAACATTCAATGGATTTCCAATCATATAGGTATAACAGGAAATGAGGTGGCCGACCGCTTGGCGCCGCTAATGCTCACTGCTTGAATGCGATTACTCATCTGGAATTCGTTTAATTGGACGCCAAATGTGTTCCACGCAAGCTGGGTAGGACGCTGTTTTGAAGATATGCGGTTTAACGCGCAAACAACGACGTCATTTCTGTATCGAGTCGATGTCTACAGTTTTCTGTGAACATAAATATTTACCGTACAGTAGATATCCTTCTCCACCGTTTACGACTGGATGTGGCCTACACACCTCGTTCCGTTTTCGCGAACATAAAACTTGACCGTACATTATATACCTTTATCTCCACCGTTTACGACTGGGCGTGGCCTACACAGTCTGTTCTTTTGCTCCGAATAAAAAGGAAGAAAACCTCCAACTGCGCTTATACTGTGGCACCGCAGACGCCCCATTATAGCACTTGCTCATAGATTGTACACAGTTTGACCAACAGTGTCTCCATCTCCGAGATAAGTCACGCAACCTGGGCAGACGTGAATTTCCCGTTGCGAAAGTACTTGGTTCATCGTCATGCCGAGCCAAGCAGAGATGCGCCGTGACAGCTCTCCGGGATTTCCTCGCAGCCAGCAATTTTATTAATTTGCTTTGAATTGTAGATATGCATGAACCCTATGTGAACGAACTGTTTGCTGGCTTGGGCTACTCGAAAAATGACATTCATGTTTCATACGTCTAGTAGCGCTTTTATGGTACAATGCGCATGAACTCTTGCTTAACGCGGGTACACATGGGTCGCTTTTTCTGGTCTAGTTTTCTTTTTCTCTTGTTTACAATTTTTTTTGTGGAGTTGGTATGTTCGTGCGTTTGCATATGCGTGGGGCACATTTCTCAACTGTGTTTTGCGATAGCCTACTGTTATATAAAACAGCTTCCCATCGGTAAGCTGTTACTAAACAGAACAAAACGCCCTTGCTCCGCCATCGCTACGGTGGGTTCGCATGCCCGAAAACGGTTCTGCAGGCGCGTTTAGGTGTCTTGCGAGCTTGTCGACTTGACGTCGCTAAGCACAAAATTCAGAAATTGCCAAAATGGCGGTTTCTATGGAGCGAAAAGAAAATGTTACGCAGCTTCGAATCCCGGGACGATCAATATTACCTTTTTCTTTTTTCATGCCACCCCAGCTTCTTCTAGCTTCCCGTGTGCTATCTTATACGCAAGCATCGTTTTGTTCTCACGTGCCTCTTGCCGCTTTTGTTCAAGTTTCTCTCCAGGCATTCTGATGGACGCGAAACTACTCCTCCAGCTTGCGGACCTGCTCGTTGTCGGCAAATTCTTTTATCTTCCTTTCTGCAGTACAAAGTATAACACGCTACAAAAGAGGTTTTTGTGTTCGAAATTTTCACACGCTAAAGAAAGCTTTCTTTCGCCTTGGCTTACAGTACTTTCGTCTTTCGTAAAGCTCACTTGGTCGTAGAAATAGCGGGAATGAAGCAATGATCCATCGCCGATACGTGGGAGCGCGATAAAAAAAAAGTTATGCAGGACACATGTCTATCCACGCAAGCGAAGCCTTCTCAGTTTTGGAGAACGATGCATCGAAACACGCACACCTGGTATGTACGATGTGCAGGTCTCATTTTTTACAGATTGCACTACTGTGATGCTGTGGCGCCCCGGTACTATGAGAGAATCGCAGCCATATCTTTTTTTTTCAGCCGCCATGATAGACCTTGGCGAGCAAGCGGAAATTTTATTGAGCCTTAAAACGTGTTCCATCCCAAGACACGACACGCTCAGGCCTTGTAGAAGAGCGCCACAGTGCCACGGTACAATAAAACACACGCAGCGAATTTCAGTGACGAACGTGCCCCGTAACTTCTATGTTCATCGTCAGCCAGAAAACGCGTGCAGTGAGTTGTCAATTTTTAAAGTGTTAGCATTTCTTGGCTTGTTCCTCAATATCCTTTCGTCCGTAACCGTCGGCAGCACAAACACTTTGGCAGAGCGGCGGAAGGCGCTTCCATTGGTGGAATTCATGTGCTGCCTGTTATTTGCACGCTAGATAAACAGCCATAGTGATGTTTTGTATTCAAGTATGCTTAATACGAAGTTGACCCTGTGAGTGTTTCCCGTGTATTGTACTCGTTGATGGTGTGATGGCTATGCGACCAACGGAAGCGCGGTATGTACTATGCCGCAAATAACAACGTTCACTAGTCAGCAAACTATGTCGATTGTCGCTACACTGTAACACCAGTTTACAGCCACTATTGTTAAAATTGCATTGACTATGCCCACCGAGTACAGCTAGGGACCACTCGCGTGTGCAGTTGTACGCATGCGCAATCAATGCTGAGATGCACCAGATGCACGATGAAGCAAAAATTTACTGCGTCAGAGCAGAGATGGTGGTCGCTAAGGATTAGTTCAACAACGGAAAACAAGAAACTAGACGATATGCAGTGCAATTCTAGATGAATGATCAAACGTTCGCGGCATGCCACTCGGATTGAAAGACACATCTCTACATGGACGGGTAAGGAATAAGAATTACGTGAATAGGTGATGTATGGGCTGTGCTCTATATGCCAAATGAAAGTTTCCTGTGGTACCACCACTTTACAAAATATTTCTTCCGCAAGAGTTTGCGTAAGAGTTCCTTCAGAAAAGGAGACCCAAGACTACGCGCAATAAATTTTATTTCAGCAATTTATTCAGCACATTAGCCCCATTCACAGAGTGAGTCGTTTTTTTTTTTTTTGCGTAACACACGGTGAAGGAAGCGCTTATTTGTAGGAAGGAAATTCCTTTCACAGGCACGAGTGAGGACGAGGTACTCAATAATGTCGAGAAGCGGGATTGTTGCTCATTGAAAGCCGCGCAATACGTTAGGCTTCGCACGTGTTTCCATTGTTTGCAACGTTTTCTATTGCGGCAGCGCAAATGCGCCGGAGTACACAGGTGCGTCTCACGCGGCTCGTTTTGCGAGCGTTCGGCACATTATGGTGCCGGCACATAAAGCCTTCATGCTTCGGCGACACTTGGCGCGATGTGTCAGTAGCTTCGTTTGCGTAAACTTGAACGCGATGCGGGTCGAATCCGAAGTCGAGCTGACACAGCCCGACTCGACCGCGTTTACGTTCCTTTTGCCAAGCGGATTGCCCGAGCCAACCCACCCTATGCAGGTGGTTTTACAGAACTCGATGCTCGCTCAGCGAGACCGGCTAGCGTTTACACGAACCCGACGACAAGATTTCGACCCGACAAGCTGACTCGACCCGACTTCATCAGGCTCACGTGAAGGTAGAAATCGAAACTATATACAGCATGGCCAGTGTAAAATGACGTAAAAAACAGTTTTCGGGAACTGTAAGCAGTAGAACGATATCGCATGACGATAACTCACGACGCAGAAACAGTCCTAGGAGGCTGCAAGCTAACGATGATTTCGTTCTCGCACTCATGGACCCACCGCAGCAGCACATCTGCGTTAGCGTGGTGCAGACGAGCGTAGTCAAAATTAATGGCATTGTAACATGTGGGAGACGGTTTCGAATTTCGCGTTCACCCCGTGCGGCGATTTCTCCTAATTCTTAAAGTAGGTCGCGTGACGATCCGGGTCATGCCCTTGCAACAATGCCTATGAAATTCGCAAAGCTTAGCACACAGATTTCGCCCCAGAAGCTAATTTCTTTGAAGCAGAAGTTCGAGCGCAAACAAAAATGGCTGTCACTTTAGCATACGCCAAAGAGGGTGAAGGCGAAAGCCTGCGCGCTCAGGAGACATTCATTAAATTACTTGATGCTCTCATTCGAATGCGTTGTCACTTCTTATTACTTGTTTTCTCCAACCAAAGATTGTGGGTTTGAGTGTCTTAAATGAAGCTCATTTAATTAGCTGTACCTTAGTTAACTTCGCCCTAATTAACACCAAAGGTCGTGGGTTCCATTCCCACGAAAGCTCGTTGGTCCGAGTGCCTCAATTAAATCTATATTAATTAAAACTACCTTAATTAACTTCGCCTTAACACAAAATTCGTGGGTTCGACTTCCACATAAGCTCGAGGGTTCCACTCCCACCGAAGGTTGTGAGTTCACGTGCCTGAATTAACTCTTTCTTAATTAACTTTGCCTTTCTTTTGGGGTGGGGGGTGGGGGGGGGGAAGGGCATGATGAGTGGCATCGAAGCCAGCTGTGCAAGAAGACAACAACGAACGCGCAAGCAGTGGCGCAAGCGCGTGTGTGCGCGAGGTGAACTCCCATGATTTTCTCTACCGCACGCCGCGTTTTCCACACCATCAGGGGTATGAGACCTGGCACGCAGTTTCTCACTGACCGAGTGGAACCCGCCTAACTTACGACTTACACGACTTCATCGATTAAACCCCTCACTGCAACTCCGACCTCCACTCGGACTTCCTCGACGTGAAGCTACGCTTCCCTGTCGCCTTTGGTTAGGAGTTGCCTTCACAAAGGCATACTCTACATTAATTGGAGTGACCGACAGTGCAGCATGTGAGGCCTGCGGCACCGAAGAAAATATCGACCACCTGCTGTGCCACTGTCCACGATATGCCCCAGAAAGACAAGAACTCGCCAACGCTTTCCAAAAACTGGACAATCGGCCACTTTCTGTGCAGGTGCTGCTGGAACACCGGCCCCATCCCTCGTCGGCCCGTAAAGCGGTGAAGGCGCTTTTGTGCTTCTTCAGGACGACGGGCTTGTCAGAACGTCTGTGAGAATTAATTCAATTTCTATCAGACCACACGCGTCAGCGAACTCACCGCTAATACCCTTCTTTGCCTCTCTCTCTCTCTCTGTCATCTTTGCTTTCCCTTTCCCATTCCCCCGGTGTAGGGTAGCCAACCGGACGTTATTCTTGTTAACCTCCCTGCCTTCGGTTTTTCTCTTCTCCTCTGCCTTAATAACTTGAAGTTTCCCTTGCCCCTCCCGTTTATTTAGCTTTTGGAATGTCAAACGCGATCAGTCATCAGTCCCCAATTCGTTCCCCGGTTTCACCGATCAGCGATCGCTGTCCCTACTGGATGACCGCACATAACACACTTTCTCTGGCTCAAGGATGCAAGTAGCAACTCGGAGGGGGAAAAGAGAAAAAAGGAACACCAAAAGCGTCACAGACGAACCTGTCGGCTTCGCGGTCGGTCGAGCAAAGGTCGGGGACGTGAGAGCAAAAGTCTCTGGAGCAAGAGAGCGAGAGAACCGCCACCGACGAGGCAGCACCAGCGTGGAGGGAGCGTTGAAGACGCGGCCTTTCGAACGAGACGGGCAACCCTAATGCCCTTCGCGTTGCTGCGGGAAAAGAAAAGGGGAAGTTGGGAGCTATGCTCCCTAGCCGCGGTGTCGGAGCCACCTGTCCAATTCCCACGGCTGCGCTCTTTCGCGCAAGAGGAGGGGGGGGGGAGGGACTCCAGTTGTTGTTGCTGCTGCTACTGACTGCCCCTCCGTGGCTACGTGTGTCTGTTGTTCGCTCTCCTGGCGTGCGGTGACTTTATTCTGCCCTGCCCTCTCTATTACACCTTCCGCCCTTTCTTTTTGCTCTGTCATTTCGGCCTGCCCCCCTCCCCTCCTTCGCTCATCGGAGCGGGCCATTCTTTCCCGCGTCAAACTGACGGGCATGTATAGCCTTGCGCTTTTTGTCGGCCGACTACTATTTCCGAGCTCCATCACAGCGATTGACCGCGCCTTTCACCCCTGGGTTATCCGGAGGTTCTTCAATCATGCCAAATTGGGGGGGTGAGGGGGAGGAAGCCCGCGCTGAACACGGTACACAAAGAAGCACAACACGACGAGGTTCGTCGTGCCTCCTGCTTGTTTGTTCACATTTTTTTTTTTTTTGCCGTTGGTCTTCTTGCAGTTCGTGCGAGATAACGTCATAACTATAGCCTGTGCGTTGGCGAACTGTGTTTCTTTCTGTCAGTTTGTGCAATACGTCCGTTTATTTGGAATAAAAATGTCGTTCAAGGTCAGCGACTGGCGTGCCTGTTATTTCCGACCCCGTCCCGCGTTGCCCCGTTAAAAAAAAATTCAAAATTAAGTGCCCTTCCTGTGCATTTCGTATTTACGTGTTAGCGCTATAGCCGTGCAAACTGAATCACTCGCGAACTGGCCCGGCTCTCTAGCTTATTGAATCACATTATTCGCAAAAGTCGACCCTCCGATTGGATGAAAATGCCGACGAGGGCTGCAGCTGGTACAAAGTGAATTCGAAAGCAGCCCGAAATTAAGCGCGGGACGAACGAAGAAAACTTACCCTGAGCTGACGTGCAAGTAATGTTTTACCCCTATTTTGGAGGCTAATTTTTGCCATCGAGGTTGCTGAATGACCAAAAGCGTGACAGGGCGAATGCTACATGTGGGCAAAACAAGGGACTATACATGGATGAGGATAAAATGTTGGTTTATTTTGTTGAATTCCAAAGCAAGACTAGTGGTGCTTTCCTGCTCGTATAAAGTACGCACGCACACGTATACACACACACACATGCTTCGTAACTAAAACGAACGCAGCCGTTTTTGGTTATTCTTACATCCTTCAATCTCTGCGCAGCGAACGAGACTTCAAGAACTGTTTTTCCGCTTTCAATCGACTGACTACGCACGTTTGGGAAAATTAGAATATGGCCGGCATGCGCTTACAACTACTACCTTTACCATCTTTTACTCACGCAGAAATGTTTCGTTTGTGCAGAAGCCGGCGGCAGTACTTTTGCTCACACTTCAAACTTAATTCAATTGAATCATTGTTCATATGAAGGGCAGAGTTCTATATCTGTCTAAGTAGACCGACACAGCACTGGGCAGGGACTCACTGAGAATGATCGATTTTGTCTGTTGAGTCAGCCGCCTTGTCTTCTTTTGCTAGGAACGCTCATTCTACGCAGCGCTAAACTCAATTTAAATTGCGTTCGTTCAACCTTGTGAGTGCAAACATAGAGAAGATTGTTGTGTCGATTGAAAAGCAATTTCGGGCGCGACAAGCACACGTTGAACTTGGGAATTCTTCACCTGTCTCTTCTTTATATAATGGAAGAGCCGCGTCGCAGTCCAAATAAATAAATAAATAAATAAATAAATAAATAAATAAATAAATAAATAAATTGAACTAAAGGACAATACAAGGAAGAGTCGCAACAAATGTGCTTGACACGATGCAGATTTTAGCACCAAATTCATATATTTGAATTTTTTTTTACTCGGCTACCTGGAATAACGAGGCCGTCCACCTAGGGAGCAGACTGTGCTTGCTCGGAATAAAAGGTTTCTCTCTCTCTCTCTCTCTCTCTCTCTCTCTCTTTGCAGCCTTCTTTTGTTTTTTTCTCTCTTTTTTTTTTGACATCACCCGCCGTGGTTGCTTAGCGGCTATGGCGTTGGGCTGCTCAGCACGAGGTCGCTGAATCGAATCCCGGCCACGGCGGCCGCATTTCGATGGGGGCGAAATGCGAAAACACCCGTGTACTTAGATTTAGGTGCACGCTAAAGAACCCCAGGTGGTCCAAATTAATCCGGAGTACCCCACTATGGCCTGCCTCATAATCAGAAGGTGGTTTTGGCACGCACAACCCCATAATCTCTTCTTTTTGACATCGCCATTTCTTGTTTGTTGGTTCAATTTGCTTTTTTTTATTAGATTCGCGCGCGAGAACCGCATCATGTGCATTTCTTTACGATGTTCATGACACATTTGACATGTTGTCATCCACGCATCATTTCCTCTTACACTCAGGTATGACGCAATAGTTTGAACAACCATAGTGTCACAATGTCAGAGAGAGGGAGTACTTGAAAAACGACAGCGGCATGCATCACAAACAGAACACTTAGAGGCTTTCTACCGCCTCTAGGATGCACACGTAATTTTTTCATGGCAATGTTTCAAAAACCTTGTCTTTAAGCACGGGGATTCATTGGGTAGGACAGGGTACTACTGGGTAGGAATTTTTCATCGTCACTATGTCTTCGTGTGCCCCTTAATACTGTTCTCAAGCGAATTGTCTCGTTTTTTTTTATTTTTTTTTGCCCGAACTTGCCCCCACATACCCGATCCAAATAAACTGCATTGAAATTGAAATTGAAGAGCGCACTGCGTAGCTTTACTTCAAAAACATGCACAAGTTGCCGTGTAAGAACATTTACGTCGAGGTTGAAGTGTTGTGTAAGTTAGCGTGTCTTTGCGTATACGCTATACTAGGCAGCCGAACTGCAGGAGGATTCTTCGTTGATACTGTCTTTCAAGAATAGCCTGTTGACATAACCTGATCATGCGGCTATATAATTTTCTTAATTTACTTTTTAAACTTGGGGATTGATAGATGTGATTCCACGTAATAAAGTGCCATGCCGTGGCGCTTTATTAACATTCCCAAAATAGAAGGGGGATTTTTTTTTTTGTGAAGGCGTAGCTTTTAAGGAGGAGCAGTTGCCGCCGTCAAAATAAATGAAAAAGAAGAAGGCTTGGTTTCTTCTTCTTTTTCTTCTCGTCACTCGATTCACATCAGACGTGACATCATGTTCACTTGATATCACAGTAAGTTCTACGGCGTTAGTGCGTTTCATTTACGTGACAGCACAACCTGGACGTATAGCGCTACTTGGCAAGTGAACACAAGTGCAACTATGTCCGAATAGAGTCGTGACAAGCAGCCATCTGCGCCTGTGTCTTCATCATCATCATCATCATCATCAGCCTGGTTACGCCCACTGTAGGGCAAAGGCCTCTCCCATACTTCTCCAACAACCCCGGTCGTGTACTAATTGTGGCCATGCCATGCCTGCACACTTCTTAATCTCATCCGCCCACCTAACTTTCTGCCGCCCCCTGCTACGCTTCCCTTCCCTTGGAATCCAGTCTGTAACCCTTAATGACCATCGGTTATCTTCCCTCCTCATTACGTGTCCTGCCCATGCCCATTTCTTTTTGTGTCTGTGTCTTACTTTTCGTTTTATTTATCTTTCCAAGATTATATGCGGCGTGAAAATCAAGATACTCTATCTGTATCCGCCTCTTTGGCCGTCAGCGGCACTGGCTAGCCCTCCCAGGGCTAATTTTGTATGTGTATACCGAAATGCACAATCGTGCGGACGCGTAAGACCGAAGATGTGGGTTCGTCTCTCACCCGCGGCAAGCTACCTTTGCATCCACTTTCAGTTCCCTCTGCCTTATTATTTCCACATTCTAGTTCGGCATAACAAATAACTTCCTTCATGCTTTCTCGGGCTTCAATGTCTGTTTCTTCAAGTCGTTGTAACTAGCAGGAAATCGAGCCCCTCCGATACCCTTATTCTTCACTCTATTCAGGCCGGAAAGGCGAGGAAAAGAAGTATATAGCTCTCTCTCTCTCTCTCTCTCTATATATATATATATATATATATATATATATATATATATATATATATATATATATATATATATATAAATCGTGTAACACGATGTTTGTTGTGTGCCGTAAAGGAAGAGTTGTGCGTTATTTGCATCTGCTGTAACACGAATAAAATATGGTATATATATATATATATATATATATATATATATATATATATATATATATATATATATATAAGCATAACGCGTAAAAGTAACTGCGTTTTTCCCGCCACCGCATTGCCGTTCCGCGCACGTATAGGTCGTAATGTCACGCCGCTCGGCTCCCGGCACACCACGGAAGAGGGCGACGATGAAACGATGTGTCCGTCGCATTACTGACCCAAGAGCCACGTCGACCGCGCTGCTCTTTCTTTTTTTTTTTTCCGGCCGTGACTCCTTGAGCTAATTTCGCGAGAAGATGCTGCAATTAGGGACACCTTGCTACCGTCTCGACGAAAAGGCATTCTTCAACTCAAACGCGCGTGATAAGATAAAAAAGAAAAAAAAAGACTCGATTGTTCCTATCGGCCCCCTTCTCTCTTTTCGGTTTTGATATTTTATCTCGAGCGTAGTTTTCACTCTTCATTTATGGCCCCCGAGTCCTGGTGCGGTGGTTGTCAGCATGCAGACAAAAAAAATATAATAAGAAGTGGCGGGCAATATAGTTATCTTTACTTTTTTAACAGTAGCGTGAAAAAGGCGAATAAGGTCATGAGACAAGCGCTGACCTGCAACTTGTGAGTGGATACAACGTATCATATGCGCGCAAACTATCGAAGCATGATCCTATACATATGCACAAGACAAAGACGCAAGCTTTTTATAAGACCCTGATTACTTCAAACTGTCGCCCACGCTTATTTGACCCTTCATTGAAGCTGGAAGTGGCGTCCTACCTTTCCTGCAGTTATGCTACATTACTGTGCTGCCTTCCGTTAGCGATGCGTTTCACCGAGGCCTACTGATTTCTTATTGGGTTGGCAGACCCACTTCGCAGGATTACGAAACAACGAGGGCATTACTTCAATTTATGAGATCAACTGGGACGGCCGCTGCAATAAAGCAGAGTGTGTTTTTATCCAGCGACCGTACAACTGATCTCAATGACCGACTGTAGACGCTGATAGTGCTTCCCTCACTCCCTATTCTTTCTTTCTTTCTTTCTTTCTTTCTTTCTTTCTTTCTTTCTTTCTTTCTTTCTTTCTTTCTTTCTTTCTTTCTTTCTTTCTTTCTTTCTTTCTTTCTTTCTTTCTTTCTTTCCATCCCTCTGCGTATCGTAGCAAACCAGAGACGCGCCTGGTTCACTTCCCTATGTTTTCTCTCTTCGCCTATTTTCTCCTCACGTGTCTTGTTCTCTCGTGCTGCAGACTGAAAAAAAAAAAGGAAAGAAACGGACGAAGCTGTCTGACCGTCCCAAGTATAAAATTCCGAAACGCCGCATGTTACTTTCGCGTTTGTTTAAGTTCCAGCCCTCCATATTTATGTTTTAAGCAAATGTTCCAGCTCACTTAGAGATGGTGACTCGATTTCCGTTTGTCCCTTACTTCTTAAGCTGGTATAAAAGTTCTTGCTTTCATGTTCCTCCTTCGCAGACTCCATTTTCCATTAGTCGCTAAGGACGAAAACAGAAGATCGCTGGGAGGGAGGTGGCAATGGTAGAATGTAGGGGCTGCATTCTTTCAATTTTGTTTGCTTTTCACTTTCTCTCTCTTTTGGGGAATAATTACTTCGGCGGAACCCACAGTAAATCTCGCCGATCCAAGGCCTCTCGGTGACAAACCCTGGAAAGGAGAGGATGAAGAAGACCGACCAAAAGGCACAGATAACGTGCAGGCGGAAGGAAAACATGGGACAAGCAGTGTGTGTTCACGAAACGCCGTCACAACGCAGTCGCGTGTGTTTGTTTCTCGAGGCAATGAACGCGATGAGGATAACAGAAGAGAGAGAGAGAGAGAGAGAGAGAGAGAGAGAGAGAGAGACCGGGGAGAGGGAGGAGGGGGGAATCGGTCGCACTCCTTCATTAATGAAGTTGGTCTCCGGTGGAGCGAAGCTGAATATTTGATTTCCTCGGTGGCTTGGCACGCAACACCACGAGAGCGCCGTGGCGCTGCAATCTATCCGCAACCACCAGAATGGTGCTTGCTCTTTTCTTTTTTTTTCTCTCCCTCTCACTTTTTTTTCTCGTTGCTTTATTCATCTTTCTTTTACTCAAGCTTTCAGGGCCTTCAGGAAACTCACTCGCTAGAGGGCTACAAAAAAAAATAAATAAAGAAAGTGGACAACGCAAGCAGCCAGGTCACGCCAGGTAAACAATCCCGGATATTTCGGAGAGGAGAGTCGGGAGATTCGATATTACGAAAGAAAAAAAATTCACCAACAAAAAAAAAATTACAATGGCTAACTCTGCAAGAGCAAACGCTATTTTCATTCCGGTATGGCGAAGTCCACAGCGTGGAAAACTGTCTGCCCGCTACGTGCGGAGTAAGTACTCACTCGAGAGCGAAGCCAGGAAAAGAAAGAGATAGAGAAAAAAAGTAAAGTGACGTAAAAGTATTACCAAGTGAAATGGAAACATCGTCGTCCGGGAAATTAAGAAGAAGAAAGAGAAGAAAACGTGAGGTGAAAGACGGGGAGATAGAGAGAGAAAAAAAAAAAGAAAAACAAGCGCCACATACATGTTAAGGCAGCGTATATTGCGAGGAGTAATTCTGAAGCACTCTGCCCGAAGAGCCTAATGAGAAACGGGCCCGCGAACGCCCCAGTTTGCCACTCTTCCCTCTTCTGCCGCCCATCGCGTGGATTGCATGAAAAAGCCCCGCGCACGACGACCGTGAGTTGCTTACGCCGCGAGATCGCCGTGTATTGAAACAAAGCCCCCCCCCCCTCTCGTCTACGTGGTTGCAGGGTCAGGAGGTCAAGTAACCTCTTTTGTCTCCTTCCCCCCCCCCTTTTTTTTTTCTTCGATGTTACTTCTCCCTCCTTTCGCGTGTATGTGTGTGTGTGGGGGGGGGGCAGCAAGCCGGATGCTTTTCTGGCTAACATCCTTGTTTTAGCTCTCTCTCTCTTTCTCTCTCTGGGTGTTAGTACGTAACGGTGGTTATGTCAGTTCCAGAGCGATAATAATTTGCTGCACTGTCGGATATGCTTGCTGCTAAATATGAATGATTGGAACGTAACGCATACAGAATGCATACTTATTTTCCGTACGTTAAGTAGACCCGCCGTGATTGCTTAGCTGCTATGGTGTTGGGATGCTAAGCACGAGGTCGCGGGAACAAATCCCGGCCACGGCAGCCGCATTTCTATGAGGGCGAAATGCAGAAACACCTGTGCACTTACATTTACGTGCACGTTAAAGAACCCAGGTGGTCCAAATTAATGCGGAGTCCTCAACTACGGCGTGCCTCATAATCAGAAAGCCGTTTTGGCACGTAAAACCCCATATAAAGAAAAATACGTTAAGTGGTTATTTCGCTTTGCATTGTTGTGAAAACGGTCGAATCGTAGACGTCAGAGTCTAAACGTTGCACATACCCCGCGACGAACTTAAGATGACAATTTTTATGGTCAATAAGGGTAATGTAAGAACCCGCAAGGCTGTTGGAAGCCAGGAGAACAAACTCTAGACAAATAAAAAAAAAAGCTGTACGCACAATCCTTACACTGGTTGAGCCGCGACACCGGCAACCAAATTCCACCTATATAGTGTTATCTTAATAACACTTATGGCCGAAGTATTGGGTAGGACTTGTCGTACACTCTACCGTGAAGCTGCATTTGCGTATCGCAAATCCGAAGAATGCGTCCCTCACATTACAAAGGGGTTCGTCACGTCTCCCACGTAGGCAGACGAGCGTACCAGCAAACCTTGCCCTGCGGACTCAGCTGGATGCGTGCATTCAGCGATACATACTTGCAATACGGATTACAAATGAATGTCATTCCTCATAGTGAGTTCGTGCGTGCGTGAAATGTTGACGGGAGACGCAGTAACGAACTTCGCTTCTTCGTCCACCCTGCAAATAAGCGAAGCGAATGTTTGACTGAGAATGTCTTGCCGCAGATGTCAGCCCTTCCCTAATGATTTGCGGTCATAAGCGATTTGCGGCTGCTTTTATTTTTTCCCTTGCCTGCATCGAAATACAGAACTAGACATCATCGGGCCTTATGATTCCCTCTGCTTCACCCGGTTCGGACTTATCGATCGTTATGTCCAACTGGCCGGGACACGTGAGCTAAATAAAGCGCTGAGCTTCGAGACCCCATTGACGGCAACTTTGCGCACATTGATCCGCTGCTCCACAAAAGGAACATGCAGCACGTCCTCACCGTCCCTAGCGATCTTGTATTTCTGTTCTGTTTATGACGACGTTGCCGTGCGTGACGCGTAGCTGTCGGGACCACAAGATGATCAAGTTGGGCATACTTTCCTTTTTTTCTTTTTTTTTTTTAGAGACGCGGTGCCTAATGATGCCAAGCGTCACGCCAGAACGGGAAACGCGTCGTTTCAATTTCGAAGAAGGAAAATGGACATTTTTTCTCGTTTGTTCTGTTTCTTCGCTGCCTTGAGCCTCCTTTGTTCGGAGCTCATTCTTCGGAGCGCGCCCAAGCGCTGTCTCTAATCGCGGCGCGAACGAGCAAGCTAAGCGGACCAAAAGAAATGCGCGCGCGCGATGAGCACACCGTCTTTGTTATGCGCTCACCTGCCTGATATGCGAGCGGGGAATTGACCCTGTAATGTCAAACGCGGTAGAAAAAATAAGCGCAATTGAATGGTGCTGAACCTAACATTTAATCACTATTGTATTCATACTAACTAGTAGTTGGTTCGCCGATATTTCTGCTACGGAAAACTCGCTTAGCGTGTCAAAAACGAGGCTGCAAGTTGTGCGAATCATCAAACTCGACGTAGATTATACGAGGGGCATTACAGGGCTGAAGAGCGCGCGCTCGCGTGCAGCGACTATAGTGTGGGGCTTGTGATTGGGACGGCGGTAAGTCACGGAAAACGGTGGCCCGACAGGACGTGTAAGGAAGGCGATCGCAGCACCCGGAAGAAAAGATGCGTGCGAACTTCACACTGAATATAGATAAAGCAACGAAACAATGAGTGAGTGAGTGAGTGAGTGAGTGAGTGAGTGAGTGAGTGAGTGAGTGAGTGAGTGAGTGAGTGAGTGAGTGAGTGAGTGAGTGAGTGAGTGAGTGAGTGAGTGAGTGAGTGAGCGAGTGAAAAGTATGGGTGAACGAATGAGAGAACAACAGTGACTGAGTTACACAACGAGTAAATGAGAGTGACAAAGGATTGAACAAACGGATGAATAATCCAGTACCAGAGTGTACTACTGGAAAAGTGTACTACTAACGAAAAAGTGAGAATTACTTTAGGCGATGGAGTTATTCGGCGAAGCGTGCTGAGCGAGATAATCGCCGATTCAGCAGGCAGTCGCCTAAGCGGATGACCGAGCGAATGAGTGAGCCATCTTCCTCTAGTTACTCGGCGAGTGACTCAGAGTGATCGAAGTATCGAACGAGCGAGTGAATCGCCGAGCGCACGGGCGAACGAGCAATCGAGTGACAGAGTGATTTCGAATGAGTGACTGAGAAGTGAAAAGGGATTAAGGAAGGAGTGATCCAGCCAGTGAGACAATCCTCTCTCCCGTATACTTCGCGGAGTGCCACCACGCGTAGTACAATAACGCCTCGGCTACAGGGACGGCATTCCCTAATCGCTCTCCATCCCACCTCGTCTCCCTCTCTCTCTCACCCTCTCTCTGCCTCCTTCCTCCACGACCGGCTCCGAACAAGAGGGTTGTCGCGTGCGTCGAGTTCAATTTGCGATCTCATTCGTCGCCCCGTTCGCCTGCTTTTGTGATCGTGGCGGCGTACGCCACTCCTTGCTAATAGACGATACCCACGCGCGCCTCGTGTAGGGCGCGCGCGCAGGCCGTATCCCAGACTCGCGCTGCTGGCCGCGCTTTCGTGTGTGTGGGGGGGGGGGGAGGGATGGGGGACTTCCCGGGAACGCATAGTGAAGTACACCCGCGCGCACTTGCGCCCGGTTCAAGCGCGACTGTGTACCGAACGACCGTATATTGAGAGAAAATGGATGTGGCTCACACTCGCACAGTTTCGCGTTTCTTTTTTTTTTTTTTTTGAGGGGGGGGGGGGACCACGGCTCCTCTCGAGTGTGAGATGGTAGTGACGCGGAGCGCGTGCATTGGTTTCGCGTTCTGAAACGTGCCCCTACAATCCCGCACACTTCTCCTTGCCCGCATCGCAAAACGTTTCGCGAAGGCTGTCGAAATTGAGCCTGCTACACGGGAAAAAAAAAAAGGCGAGCGATGAGCTATATCGCATTTGGTAATCAGACAAGGCTAAGAACGCGAAGCGCGCGCTTGGAGAGTATTTCCGGGGCTGCTCGTACTGATTACAGTCTGCCGACAAATCGGAGGGGAATCCTTTGCCAACGATGACGTTACTTGGGCTGCGGCCTTCAAATGCAATCTATGGTCACGCACATTATTGCGAAATGCGCAGACGACGGGACATGCGAAAAACTGACAGGACATTGTGCTGACTATCAACTGATTCTTCATTGGAAGCTACATAATAGTAATATATGCTCTTTAATTCTGTTGTCTTCCTTACATTTCTGCGTTGCTTCGAATACAGAATCAACTGATATCCAACGCATTGTCCTGTCCGTTTTTCACACGTATGGTCGTCTGCGCCATTTTGCCGTATATGTAGCGTCAGAAATTTTTCCGAGATTAAAAAAAAAAAAAAGAGAAAGTAAGGAGAAATGAAAAGAGCAAGGCAGCTTAGCCAGAGTTGTATATCAAATCTACGTTAAAGCAGAATCGTCTGCATGTTACCGGGCATAATGAAACAGCGAGGAAATATAATCTTGTAGGCGTAGGGCTTATAGGAATACAAATACAAAATATTTTTCGTTGTACTTGTTCAAAGCTTTCCAGAACAAGACCGACATATAGAAAGAGTGTGAGAAACAGCGAGCTCTTGGCGAAATTACCCTTAGCGCGCCGCAGTGGAAACGGTGAATAATTGCTAAGTGCCTCTGAAGCAGTTCTGCATAATTTTTCCCCTTTCAACATCCCTGACTTATTAAAATGAATGTCACCGATGACTCCAGCTCCAACACAGCTTGTTACAAGAACTTTGCGTGATACCTCTGCAACTAATAATAATAATAATAATAATAATAATAATAATAATAATAATAATAATAATAATAATAATAATAATAATGAGCAACGTTAAAATAAAAAAGTCGCAGGTTCGCTCGAAAAGCGAAACATCGATTGCGATAGCTAATTAGTAGACAGCAATACGAAGTAAGGGACAGTAGTTTAACCGGCCGTATAAACTTGGAAACATTCGCTTACTACCTGAAATAACGAGCATGGTGTCAGCGCTCACAGGCAAACATGAACACATCACACTCGATGACCGCGGGTCACTCGCTGTCAAAACGGTGGCGCGAGCAGGCGCGGCGGCAACAGCGAGCGAAGTGGCCTTCGTGCTGTCTATCGCTTCGACGCAAACAGCAGCACGCACGAAGGTGTGAGCCGTCTGCAGATCGCTTTCGAGACACGGAGCACGTGACCCCGCGCCTCCGCGCGCAGTACGCAGTTGCTGGCAGAGTAAAAAGTCCCCTCCCTCTCTCCCGCGCTGCCTCCTCACTTTCCTACGTTTCGCGCGCAAGATTGAGCCGCGATCGTCAGTTGCCCTTACGCACAGTCGCGAAATGCGCAGTTGCTGCCAGAGACCATCGACGTTCCTTTTCCGATCGGCACAGGAACCACGCGGTCACCCGAGACTAACTCATGCTTGCCATATTGCAGTGTGCGAGCACGCCAGTTGCTAACACTTTCTGAAAAAAAAAAAAAACATTTACCGTTATTGAATATGGTATCACTGGCATCCTTGCCTGAGCGTCGCCTGAGTGTTACACATGGCGTCTCTTTTCTTTTATACTTTTTTAATTTGAGAACTTAAAATATTGTCTGCGGCACGCAGCTCAAATCTATTCTTGAAATTGAATCAGCCGAAGATGCAGACAGTATTTGCGCGGGATACCGGAGTTCACAATCGACTAATTACCAAAGCTTTTCCGAACCACATTTAAGCCAATTGCATTGTGGCATGACTTGCAGTTTACGAATTGCAGCCGGTGAGTTTACCAAGCATACCAAATATGAATAAATTCCGAAAGCGACAGCTGTTTCAAGATAAGTGTTTCCAAAAAGTGCAGCGAGTTACATTGGTCTTCCTGGTATACTAGTGTGCTACAGCTCACTAAAAAGGAGTTTTGCTGTAAAAGTAACTGGAACAACAACGCATTCTTAGAGAAAGTGTGACGGTGCTTACCTGAATACTATAGTGCTAGCTTAAATAATACGTTCCGAGTGGATGCGCCTTGGGAAGTCACTTGTTTCATTTCGTGAATAGCAACATGTCCTAAAGCGACTAGATAAAAAGTTTGTTAGTAAAATTTTGTTAGTTCTTCAACTATTTCTATTAATTTCTTGCGAAATTTTCATCTGCCTGTACGAGTGATCCAGTGCTCAATGAGTATATTGAATCTACATACCACAGGCGACATTGTTAAGGTCTATCATTACCCCCCCCCCCAAAAAAAAAATATAAATAAGAAAGGCGATTCTTTGTGTATGTATATGTACCCATTTATTGCAACTAGCGCTTTCTTTGTGTTTCGTCTTTTCGCGGCCTCTGTGGCTGTGCGCTGCAGACTTGCGATAATTTCACGCCAGTAAGCTCAAGCTTGCGTCATTTTCAATCTGGTCCTGCGATGACAACGACAATGACATCACAAACGACGACGGGACGCTGACGGCTACGAGAAGGCGAGGGCTGATGCCCCTTTTCTTGATGTTTTCTTTTCTAGAGACTTTTCCAAAGAAAAAAAGAATACTATTCATAACGACAGCCGCGATTAAGGTGGAAAGAGTATACATTCAAGTGGCTCTCAGTCAAAATACAGGGGGAAAATGAAAAAAGGGACCGCATCAGACGTTATCTCGTGAGTAAAAATTTGGAGGACGCTTCGCCTTTAAGAGCGGAACGCGATAGCCCATTCAAAGATCCCTTGACTGAATCTCACGCTTCCTGGCAACTGGAGCGTATGTAACCGTAATCTTTACCGGGAAACGGAATAATTTTGACCATCTAGGCTTCGTTAACGTGCACCCAATGCAAGGTGCACGAGCGTTTTTTTCGCATTTGGCCGTTACCGAAATGTAGCCGCGCAGGCGGAACCGAATCCGCGAGCTAGAGATCAGCAGCGCTACGCCGTAGCGACCGCACTACGACGGCCGGCCACAAGGCTTCACGAAAAAAAAAAAAAGATTATCCAGCGGAAATATTTAGCAGCAAACAAGGCTATGTCGGTGCGTCTTATATCTCAGATAAACTGTACCTACACACAGGCACACTTCCGAAGGGTTGAAAATTGAAAAATTAAGGAAGTCTGCTATTATAGCTGGCTCGTTTGTTTGTTTTTTTCTCAAAAGGACCAGATACGCAAATAAGCAGCCTCACACGAGTTTGTATCTCAAAACCCGCGGCCTCACCGAGCGTTAGACCTAACTTGATATCGAACTCAGACGTGAGATTAGAGTCAGCATTCTTGATCTCACTCTAGCCTTTCAAGCGGCTGCCCACCTCGCCTCACCTCACTTTGCGTGTTAGAAGCCGAGCTCGTGAGTTAGGAACCTAATGAGGTTGCCCGCTTGTCCTCGTAGAGCGCAAACCGTGCGGGCGACTCTTTGGCGGTGTTGTCGCTTCTTTAGTACCGTACGCTTTGGTGGAATCCGCACGGCAGAGAGCACGAATTCGCGTGTCAAGTTGGTTTTTAGTATTTTTCAGTTTTCCCCCCGAGACACGCTCGGGGCGCGCGTGCGGGCTGTGAAGTTACATCAAGCGGCAAGCTCTGTTTCAGAAGGTATCCGCGAGCTCGCAGACTTCGTCGAGCGAGCACAGTACATTGAATGAGTAAAGAGCAAGGCGCAATAGACCAGGACAGAAGAAGGACACAAACGACGGGGCCAGCGCCTGTCCTGGTCTATTGCGCTTTGCTCTTTACTCGTTCAAGCATGAACCAACTCGCCCAAGCAAGAGTTTTACTTGGGCACGGACAGAACGAGCGAGGTACACACGTGCTCCCTCGATGTCAACAGGCGCAAATCAATAGTCATCAACCGACGTTTCCGCGGCAGCGTTTCTCGGCTGACACGCGACAAGTATATTTGAGTCCAGACGGTTCTAGAGAGTCGCCCACTATTCGCGTGCCACCTGGCGAACTTCCGTAAGTAATGCGCTATATACGTGTCTCGTCGAAGCGTTCGCCGTCTTTGCATAGTTAATAGAAAATTGCATGAAAAAAAAAGCACGCGCCTGCCAGGATACTCAAAGTCTAAAGACATTGTCTCTCGCTGTAGACATCGACTCCAGCAATGGTCAACGCTAAATGTATAGGAAAGTTCGAGAGCTGTAGGGAAGTCACATGAACGCAGAGCGAACACCAGAAAGTGCTTCCATGGAGCTTTTATTCTCTACGCCTCACTCGGACAGACATCGATCAAAGAAGCGTTGCCTGCTCTGTGCCTTAAAATAGCATCATCGAACCGATCGAATCAGATGTGTCCCTCAAACAATGGCAGCTCGCAATAGAACGGTCGATCGTGGCACCAACATCACTACATAGTGTTCTGTTTTGGCATTCTGAGTGCCTCAGATGCACTCAACAGAGTGACGGCACTGGAGAAAAAAAAAAAGCAACGACATTCAGCTTCCAGTAATACCACGCTGACCGCTTATTGTTTACCGTAATTAGGCTATACGACTGGAGTCCGGGCATATAGCACAGATAAAAATGCCATTTTGATCGTGCAAGGTCAGATGTCCCTTCATCCAAATAAGACTGTAGATGGCAATCAGGTATGCTAGACCATCGATCATTCCAAATGCCCGACAAAAAAAAAATCTTTTTTTAACCAAGGCAAAGGTTCTGGGTGCCTAGCCTCGAACAGCTAACAGCCAAGAAAGCCACACGAGCTGTTCTACAGTACCTGAAGGCGACACACTTGAATGCATGACTGTCGATACGTGGAACCTTGATTAGTGCGTGCGATTGATTTAGACTCGTGCATTCTCTCTCTCTCTTTCTCTCTCTCCTTCGCTCGCTAGCTGTTGAAAGATGCAAGATTATCACGCCAGACATGCCTTGAAGGGAATGGTTTCGCCGATGTGCCGTTCATGTTTAATACCCGCAATATATTTGAACGGTTAGGCTTAGACAAATGTTAAATACGTTGAACACTTGGATATTGCAGCCGTAAACTCGCAATTCTGATTGCTGTACAAAACAGTACTTCATACCACATGTTTATCGCGAACGGCAACATCACTATATACGAGTAGGCTTAGATCCTTGGTGGCTCCGTTGCATAAATTTCCCCTTGGCTGTGAGTATCCCGTACAAGTTGTGCTTATCAACTACTGCGACTACAGCACAACACCCCGCGGCCTTTGTTGTCACAGTAGGCGAGGACATCCGAGCCGGTAGTGTCTGTCAACATGGCAACTCATACATGGCCACCTTCGCCATTGCAGATGACCCGATTCGTTTCCATGGGACGAATGCGGTAACCACGGCGTTGTATCCTGGCAGCGAGCGCGTGACAGACTAATTGCGCAATTATCGACACGCAAGCGAGAAGGATAGACCACAATTGAAGACGTCATGACTGGACTACAAAACAGGTCTGAACTCAATGTCACCGAAGGGCAATGTCACGACAGAAAGTGACATGCTTTATTGCGTACTCGAGTTACTAGCCTAGCGAAATGACTGAAGTAGTACTCCAAATGATTAAGTGGTTGATGAAAAAAAAAAAGAACATAGTGGAATAAATAAAACGCTACGCAAACGTCAAGGAAACGTCATGAGCGAGCTGTTCTTTCCAGATGCAGCGGAAGGGAGACCACCTAAAGGAAGAATACGCTTTACGCTGTAATTCATAGCTTTAAATTTCATTCCGATTATCGTCTGATACTGTTCGCTAAGTAGCGGTGTTTATTATTAGGCAACGAAGGGCAAAAGACTTCACGTGTGAAAACTAGATGGCGACGAAAAAAAAGAAAGAGAAGCCGCTTCCAGAAGGAGACGCAACTTGCGCCTGTCTCAAAGCGAAAGGGGCGGAAATGGTGCAAAAGAAAAGAAAACTGACGTTAGCAGACAGATTTGGAATGAAACAGTTTCGAGAAGTGAAGCCAGCGCTGACGTTACTAATGTGTCACATCAGTTCAAGGGCGTCATATGCTATGATCTCGAGACGTGCATGAAGGACATCACGACAACTTGCGTGGTACTATGTTCGAAGTGCTATTGAACAGCGGGCCTTCCATTTTAACCATGTCGCAATGTTTTTGAGGTACTTCCTTGAATGTTACGAGCTAGAAACATTCGAATAAATGTCCCTCGACACTCTTCTTTCTCTTCGAATCGGTATTCATGTTCATTACAGCGAAAAGGCATTGATCCTCTGGCCGTTGTCGCCCAGGTCTTAGAGGCAGTCATGCGCAAATATGTCAAGCTATTACTACGCTTCGGCTTTGATTCCCTTCATACTTCGCCTTGCTTAATCGCTATGCACCTTATCAAATGCTCTTGCAAGGAAAATGTTGATGTAGTTCGGAGTATATGAGGATAGGTAGGCCAACGTGCTAGCGATAGAGGTACGTCGTTTCTATAACTAAACTTGGCAAATCTGTATTCGTTGAAGGGACGTTACGTGAAACATACGCTTGAAAGAATCAGTTGAGTTACCAACCGTTAACGCGCGGGACTTTAAATTCAGTGCGGGTCCGTTACGATGTTTTCGACGTCCTTCTTTGACGTTGCAAGCAAGACAGATTCGAATAACTGTCTCTCAGCCGTCTTTTTTGGCGACTATCGAAATCATGTTGATGACTGCACCTGTTTTCGATGTCGTATGCTTGAACCACGGACTTCAAGCTTCATCAACATGCTACAAGGAGTTTGCCTTTTATTCCTATTTGGCAATGCGGTTATTTACTACTCATCAAGTCTATCTTGTAATGCCTCAATTAATATTAAAATACACCTTATTCACAATCTCCTGTGTCGACCATGTGTATTCGAAAAGGCTGTCGTCACTGCTGTGCCGATCAGCGGAGAGCTCTCAGCTTTGAGATGTTTCTGAAAGGGGACAGTCAGAAGCAAGTGTTAATACAACAGATTACTTCCTTAAAACAACCCAAGGATATCTATTGAGCGCGAGTACTGGTTGGGTTCCAATGGGACCGGTATTTCGTTCGCTATCCTAAATTTCCGTTCTCGTCGAGCGGTAATTCTCATGGTAAACTTTCTTGCCTGGCGGTTAATATACTGGTGGCTCACAAACAAGGCACTTTTTTGTGTATATAGGCTTAAAATTTCGGTCCCTAATACCTCGTCACTCATTTACCCATAACACTTCATCCCCCATCAATTCCCCTGGTGTTTGGTAGCTGACCAGAACCTTCAACCCACCCTACATTCTGCTGCTTTTAATACAAACACCTCAAAGTTCTTACGTTTGAGTAGCACGGTCGCTGTTATGTCGTCTACGACGGTACCAATAACTTGATCGATAACGCTTCGCTACCATGCGTAGTTGTATTTTGGACTTTACAAGTCGCCGCGAACCGTTTCACAGGTTTCGGGAAGAAGTTGCTCTGAAGATGTCCAAGGTGTCAGAGCTTGACAAATAATCTGCGCAGTGACGTCAGCACAGAGCATTTCATACTTCGCAAACAATACTCAAGAGAAGTGGAAGTTTGAAGGGTGTGGAGACTGCTGCCGCTTCCCGCGCAACAAGATTATCGCAGCAATCTCATGCCCAAGAAAGGTTTCTGAGGGGCGCACAAGTCGTGCTAACTGAGGGTACTGAGACGTCATTTTCCCACAAGTGGCGCAACCCATCAATGTGGAGTAAATCGAGGACGTGGGCCGTTTCCCTTATATGTAACGTGACACTTCTGTGAGACGCTTAAATACCGTTCTTACAGACGCTAACGCGTAACTTGACCTTCGCAAGGTTAACAAGTGGCGTCCTTTCTTACGCAACCGTAACGACACTCCCCCTGCCACAAAATACAGTGGCGAAGCGACGCAGCTCGACGACGAGCTGGGAGCCCCCTCTACGCTCGCCACTAGGGGTCGCTACTATCGGCAGGGGTGTGCGCGCCAGTGGCCCACATCTTGGCACTGTCCCGTTTCGGGCTGACCCCCTTTCTGTCTTCCCCCGCGCCAGCCCCTTTCCCTAAATTCCCTTCCTCGCTTCCTATGGCTTCTTCCCTTCCCTCGGGGGAAACGGGTCGCGCCGTCTCACCCTCTCCACTGCGGCGTGCTCCGTCACCCGTCCAAATCAGGACCGTCCGCCGCCATGTTTTGTGCCGGGGGGAAAGTTAATGCGGGCGACCCCAGACGCGCGCTTCGAGCGGACCCCCGCATTGCGGGAGCGAGCTGTCCGGTAGGGAGAACAGTGCTTGTTTTCTTGTGAACTCGGCTCTGCCTTATTTC